>NC_079152.1:142161910-143361910 GCF_947563725.1 Argiope bruennichi
TTTCACTATTGTGTTCCAGATTACAGTAATTTTGAAATTCCTCAAATATAATTTGAAAATTGCCTCCTTTCCCTATACCTCTTTTAAATCTTTTAGAAAAGTTATCTTTATTTAGAAATTTTTTAAATATGTTAAATTTGTTATAAATGCAATTATTGTTTAAATCTGCATAACCTTCCTCATTTAATTTACTATTGAGAACATAAGGAAATAAAGTTTTCAGGTTGCAAATATAAATGTTTTCCAGATCTAATCTTTTGTTTAATTCGTTAATATTGTCATCTAGAAAGTAGATATTATTATTGTTAAAGTTATAGTTTTGTTCTCCAGTTCAAAAAAACAACAACCAAAACTAAGACTTGCTCTTTTAACTATCATTATTTATTCACAACAGTTAAATTTCATAAAAATCCATTAAAATTCAGATTCGTAACCTGTATCACTGGCAGTTATAATTACTATACGGGTAAACATTTCTTTAAATACTTAAAAATTATCCTGGACAAAATAAAAAATGAAGACAACTTTATTATTTCTAGTAACAAAGAAGTACTGGATTTTCTTAAAGATAACAACAACATTAATAAACTTAATACTTTTGATTTCGAAAATTTATACACTAATCTACCTCATGAAAAATTAATAAAGGTCTGCACTTTTATATATGACGAATATTTAAATGAAAATATCATTCCTAAAAATAACTGGCTTGAGTTATGTAATTTTAATATTACTGAAAATTACGTTTTTAATGGTATTAATTTTTATAAACAAGTCAAGGGCATTCCAATGGGAACAGCTTTCTCAAGTGCTTTAGCTAATATTTTCCTACATTACTATGAGAAAAAAATAAATATAATTTAATAAACGGGAGGAGATATATTGATGACCTACTTTTGATTAACTTCGACAATACTAATATTATTACTAATTGCTATCCAAAAGATTTAATTCTAATAGATACAAATAAAAATCAACTTGAGGCTACCTTTCTGGATTTAAAAATCGAAATTGCTAATGATAAAACAATAGTTGGTATATACGATAAAAGAGATGAATTCAACTTTAAAATAACAAAACTATGTAACTACCATTCCAATCTAAACTCTAAAATTTTCAAAAATCTAATTTTCTCACACGTTAACAGAATCAAAAGGGTTTGCAATAATAAAAATTCCTATATTGAAGCCTCAAACAACCTCATTAAAAATTTAATTAAAAATGAATTTCCTAGAAATTACTGTAATGTCAACTTTTTAATTAAACAAGGTATGGTTTGGGATTAATCCTTTGGTTTAAATAAAAATAGAACTTTCCTTGCATATTAGATCACTCAATAGATGGCGCTGGGAGCCTACAATTTTTTACCTAATTTAGCGTTTGCATTTTTACCGTTAGTGTTTTTAAAAAGCGAGAATCACAATCGATAGCTTAAAAAAATCCTTGACTGCTGATGGTATGTGCTGGCCTTTTCGTTTTTTCCTTTAGTGCTATTTTGTTTTTATTGGTATTTTTATTATTGCATTTTTACTTTGTAGTGGTTATTTTCTTCTAATTTGTTGTTTTGTATTTTCTTTTCTATTAAAATGCTATATCTCTTGGGCCTAATTTCAGGGGATTTTCGGGTCACGGGGAATCATTATAGACTTATGTCTGCATTTCCTCAAAGAAAAAATCCGTTTCTTTGAATCCCTGCCTGAGGGTGACCCTTGAAAAAGTCTTCAGGCCGGATTTTTTTTTATATTATTTTTTGTTCAATTTTTATTTATTTTTATTTTCCTATTAACTTGATTTTAATACTTTTATATATATATGTGTATATATTTAAAACGAGGTATGCCATTTGGAGAATTTAGTAAATGCAACTAGGGTGGGCACGCAAGGAAGGACGTTAAGTATCTTAAGCACTGATCTGATAAACGCAATATGTGCAAAAACTGGTCATAACTCTTTATTCCTTATCCTTCGAAATTTTACATTAGTTCTCAATTTCCAATCCTCAAAGTCATAATGCAATAAATATGAAAAAAATTTAGATGTATGAATTTAGAAAAAAAAAAATTTAAATGTTAACATTGAACTTGTATGTTCACTTTTGAACTAATTCGGTCAAAGAAGGAATTCCATAATGCCTAACAGATATTGTTTCTAAATTATGAAATTAAATACGAAATGCACAATATGAGAAAGGTGAATATTCTAGAAAGAAATGTTTGTATTCCTGTTACTAACTAAATTATTAAGCGTGGTAAATTTAGTCTCAAATTATAAATTTTTGTTTTGTCAGAAGAGACTGATATCATTATGGATTCATCCGTAACATTTAATATTTTTTACAATAAAGCTACTTAAATATTTACGTATTAAAAGGTTAATCTATTGCTTGTTTAAACTGTTAGTAATTTGAAGGATCAAGAAAGTTTAAAGTTTTTCAGATCTAATTGGTATGATTGGTATATTCTGCATCCAATATTATTTTGTGTGATCAGTAATCCATTTTTAATTGAGATAACCTTTCAATTACATTACACACTATAATAATATATTAAAAATTTGCCTTTCGCTTGAATATTCAGTGATATTTTTTAAAACTTTCTTTTTTTGGTTGAAAAAAATAACGCTGAGATTATATATATATATATATATATATATATATATACATATATATATATATATATATATATATATATATATATATATATATATATATATATATATATATATATATATATATATATGCATCTTTATAATATTTATTACGTTAGGAATGTATTAAAATGAAATTTAATTTACACATGGAGTGAAATTTTAATATATTCTAATTATGTTAGTAAACAAAAACATTAATTACAATTGTTTAGAGCTTAAATATATTTTTATTAATTAAATTTTTAAAAGTGAAATGTATTCTAATTAGTTTATAAATCAAATCTGAAATCAGATACTTTAATTTGCCTTAATAAAAGTCCGTATAATGAAGATTTGTTTAATAATATTTTGATTAATACTAAATTTTCTACAATAATTTATTTACTGAATACTTATTTTAGTTTTAAATTCTATTAAAATGTTTATATTCAATTGAATGTCAACTCCTTAGCTCTTTACTAGTTAACGAATTCACCCTTCTCCCCAAACTAGTACCGGAAATTAAGACAGAACGACACCGCGCAATTTCTATTCTGACACTCCTTGCCGGAATAATTTCCTATGCCTAGAAATTAACTTCCTGAATAAAAGGAAATGCCCCATTCTCACCGAATAGGAGGAAATAGAATATTCCACTGTCTGAAAGTTTGTCCATTGGTAATCTTAATGCTCTGATTCGATCTATTCAATGACGGGGAGTTTCAATTATCAGTCATTTTAGAGCAGTCGTGCTGTTCATTTCATCGATTAATCGCTTTCTGGGATCTATTCTGACATCATTAAAGTGCTGTACCATTTCGAAATGGCGTAGGACAGAAGACACAGCATTACATGAATGGTAGATGTGTTTGAACTTTTATTTAATAAAAAAAAAACTCTTTGTTAATGCACAATTTTACTGTACATAACACCAAATACACGATTTTTACTTGCCATGTTTGTAAAAATGGAATTTGTTGTCGATTTTTCATTCATCTCATAAATTCTTAAAAATTTTTAAATTCACGCGAATATTTTGATATTTTAAGAACATAAATGTCAATCAATCTCTGAATTAAGGTTAAATGTTTATACATTTTGAGATATCGAATTTAAGATATAATTTATTATATCTCAAATTCGATACATTTTATGAATATTATCTGATAAAAAACAATTTCCAAATGTATCAAAAACTAATCGATTGAAAGTATCTTTGATGTAAATTCAGAAAATCAAAATAAAATAGCTAAAACTGTGCAACAAATATCGTTATAAATTATAATCATAAGAAAAATCGTAAGCAAACACTTGAAATTAAGAGTATTATAAATAACTTGAAAAGTCTGTTTTTGCATCTATAAATTCTATGATTTTTTCAGCCTCAGGTTTTCTGATAAAAAAATAGTGTCTACGAGAAATAGTTCTACTTTGATAAAAAAAAAATTAGTTTCGACTTTGATAAAAAAAATAGTTTCCACCAGAAATAGTTTCTACTTTGACAAAAAGAAAAAAATAGCTTCTACTTCTAGTATACACAAAAAATGTGTTTCTAAACCACTTTATTTTTATTTTTTATATTTTCGCTATGAATTAATAACGTTACTCAATAGTTATAATTTTCGAACATCACGAACTTCAAAGGATTTACAATTCAGGGGACACGATACTTTTCTGAAATAAAACAATTCATTTCCAATTATATAATGAAATTAAACTCAATAATTCAAATTAATAAATGAGTTAGTACTTTTTATATATTTGATCAAAACTTTTCATGGTTTTTATCGCATTTGTGTCAAAACTCGAAAGAAATATAATCTAAATTCTTATTTTATTCCAAATAAAATATTCCATATTAATATCTTTTGTAACGTGTTAAAAATTGATGATCTTTTCGCTTTTCGTATCTTTCAGTCATAATTTATCTTTTTCGCATCACATTGAATATTCCCGCCTATCCTATGATTTCTATTAAATGAATGCTCCGCTGTTTCTACTTCTTTATATTTTATTTTTAAATTTTAGTTGCAAAAATGTCTTCCAACATTCACAAAATTACAGTCAAAAGGAATTTAGCTTGTAATTTCCTTTCAATATTTCGATGATTTAGTAAACGTTTTATCAAACCAAAATCTTTAATCGTTAGCAAACAAAATAAGGAAAATATCTTTAAAACTTTTTTCTGCTTGAAAACTAAAACAATTAGTGAAGCATCTAAAAACCTCTGAAGTATTACATGAACAGCAATTTTGCTTTTTCGAGAAATTAGACTAAAATTCATAAAAAGTCATCTTATTTAAATATGTATAGAAAATTATCGCTTGGAGTTATAAGTGTGTTTTTCAAGACATCTTAGAAACATTATAAATGTCAGAATAATTTTCTACTTCATGTGTGGCTGCAACTCAGACTATTCAGTTTTCTAAACAACAACAACAACAAAATGAAATCAAATAAATTATCGGATTACACGTAACAAACTTCTAAAATATTATTCATTCATAAATTTGATTTCATAATATGATATATCATAGTTTTGATTACTCCGGAAACTAAACTCCTTAATTATTTTGACATCTTAATTATAATGAAAATTAAACGAAGAAACGTTTTTTTCAGATAATCTTGTATATGAAGTATACTTTTGGTTTTGATGAAATGCCACGTTTTAGACCTCACGGAGTTCGAAAAACGCATTTTTAGATTTACATCTACCTGGTGTGAATACAAAAACACTAAAACACTTTGAATTAAAAGTAAGGAATATGATATAAGGTGTACCAAATTTGTAGATTTGTATCAGATTTTGGACGAAATCCACTCATTGGAGGTCAATCTGCTCAGGTTTCCGAATATAAGTTTAAACGATAATTACAAAACGAAGATAATTAGAGGAATAAAACTTTGGGCTCAGATTTAACATTGAAAGAGTAGATGACTTTCAAACTTGGAATGAAATCAATGAGGAGTTGACAGTCTGTCACTCTGTATATTCATAAGCATTTTAACGAGATTATTCTAGAAGACCAATGACTTAATATGCGAAATTTCGTATACGATGACTATAATTGCAGTTATTTGAAATCAAATTGTGGTTTCAACCACTCTGAAAAGAAGATGTGCAAAATGCATATTCAGCTGATAGATTCCTTCGTAACTATTATTTGACAATGGTATGGTGTTAATAATATACAAATACATTTAATAGTAAGCATACGAGAAAGTTTGGAGAAGACCAATCCCATTGATTTTAGAAAAAAGTTATCATACATTGGAAATTTATCGGGTGGGTCTTAAAAATAATCGTTTTCAGCAAAAACCTAAAACTTATTCAAATAGAAATCCACGAATATAATAAAAAATTCAAAGCATACATAAAAAAAAACCCAACATAAAATATTCATATTTATACATATTAAGAACTAATAAGAAAATTTATATTTTTTTCTCACTTTGAACAACTGCAAATCCTAGATAGATCTTATACCCAAGAATACGATTCAAATTATTTTTGAATATTGCGCAGCAGTCGCAATTTCCAGATGATTTAGGTTTAAAATTTAGCCCTTCGCACCCGGAAAAGTAATTCGATGCAAAATTGTTCACTTAATAGAAGGGCTTGTTCATTGTATCGGGCTTGTTTATCAATTATTAATTATTATTAATTGTTTCAAGTTGAATTTCCCCGAAAATATGTAAATTGTCTTTTACCATTCTGTAGGTATTTTTAACAATCAAAATTACAAAATAAATAAATAAAACGTCAAAATGATGCACCATCTTGAAGGGTGACCATGAGTCACCTCTCGAATGTAAAGGGTTAACACTGGTATGTGACTTCAGGACAAGGATGAAATTTTTTGAAAAACGTTCGAAAACAGTCATATTTTTAAATATTTGCATAAAAACGATGAAAAAACATCTATGAAGCCAAAATATGCCAATTAAGGGGCAAAGTTTTTTTTTTAATTAGTAAAAAAATGGGGTTTTTTTTGCTGAAAGGTGGTATAAAGCAAAATAAAAATTTCTAATTTAGAGGTTTATCACGATTGCTAAAAATTTTGCAGATAGCTTAAGAAATAAATTATCTTATATTATCCAATTTCTGAGCTAAAAAAATAAACTGTATTTCTACCATTCTTTAAATATTGTTATTCAACTGTTAAATAACACCAAATTTCCATTTTCTTCACATAATTAAGCACTAAAACAAATATAACATATTTCTAAATGAATAGATCACTTATTCTCTAGTTCAGGAATTGCAGAGTATATCGAAAAATCACTATACGAAATTTGAACAAAAAATATGCTTTAGATTTTAATATGAAATTTTTAGTAAGAAATGTCTTTCAAAGACTAGAATTTGATAAAAAAAATAGCATCTAAAAATGTGAAATATCATTAAAATGCATGTAAATGCAAATATAAAAATCAGTATAACGTCTCTCCAAAATGGACATGAAAATAAAATTCTAATAGTTTTATAAAGAAATCTGATCAAACATTAAGCATATTAAATAAAAAAGTCATAATTCTGTGAAAAATTGATTTATCAATGTAGTCGCTTACTTTGAAGCAATGCATTTACAAACATTAAAGCTAAAAATTTAAACCTTCGCCCTCGAGAGAGGACTCATGGTCACCATTCAAGATGTGCATCATTTTGAAGTTTTAATTATTCATTTTTATTAATTTTGATTTTTGAAAATACCTACAGAAGGGAAAAAAGATAATTACAATCTTTACGGGGAAATTCAACTTGAAACATTATATATATTTATTTTTCCTAGCTGTAAACAAATCCCTGTATTATAGAAATAATTTTGCAACGAATTAGTTTTCGTAGTGCAAAGAGTTATAGTTTAAAACTAAGCATAGGAAACCACTTCTGAAACATTTAAGTAGTATGCAGTCTATTTAACATCAAAATATTTAGATTCCGCATATAGTTAAATACAGAAAAGTTCCCTCTTTTACTTTCCGTTTCAGTTGCTAGAAAATGAAATTACTAGAAAGTTACCAGTTCTATGAAATAGAATTCCATATGCATATGATTAATTTAAAGACAAATAAATTACAAAAATGTTAAAGTGATGGTATAAATCATAAGGAGAAATATATATAAGGTTATATCAGAGTTCAAATATAAATCGGGGCCAGAATCTCGTTCATTATAGGGTTTTACTTTCAATTTTATTGAAATTCTCAATTTCGCAAATGAACCATTCTGCTATTTGACCCTAAGCATTCGAGTTTGCATTTTTTTAAGTCGTGACGAAACTTGCGAATTTAGCCAAGTCTGAAGCAAATAATTAAAATGAAGAGACCTGAATAACTATCAAGACATGAATGATATCTTCCATTCAAAAATTAGATTTAGACGCATATAAATCACATTTGAGGAAATTTTACGATCTAGTACCATCTGAAATTACAATGGCCAAAAACTCTTCCGTTTCATTCGGAATCAAGCCCATTTTGGAGTCATGCCCAAGTAATCGAAACTAACCGAGCACTTGACGGCCAGCAAGAAACGGTATCAATGACATCAAATGAAAACCATGGATTAAATTGCCCGTCTCAAAAAAAGCAAAAGAGGAAGGTAACGCCAAACTTTTCGTCATTCTTATTTCAGTAAAGACCCTTATCACGTCTTCGTAGATTCTACGTGGAAAACATAATAGGTGATAAAATGAAGGAGCTCCAAAGATGTCGAACATCAGTGCTACTTACATGGGAAACAGCTTGAGCAAAACGTGATTACAAGGTAGAAGGCTTGTGCGGACGTGCAGCCAATACTGATGACCTTATCTGGAAAAGAAAGGTTCGGGATCCTCGTTTGACACTGAGGAAACGTACGGAAGATGGAGCGTGTAAATTGAGTTCCCCTTACGATATTTATTTGCCTTCGTCAAGCTTTTTTTTTTGCTATGTGTTGGTGTCGTGGCGCCTACAGATTACATGACAATCGGATAAACAGACTGTTTCGAGGAATGAGTTGAATTGTTGGATAATTCCCCGTTGATTGGGTGCTTGTTCAAATCGCATTATTGGTGCATTGAATTCTTCTACGCAATGTTTTACGGGGTGCTCAAATGCCTTTGAATCATAACAGAGTTGAAATTAAGCTACAAGTATTATTAAATAAAAAATGTTACAAGGTCCTTTTTTTATACACATCTGCTGATAATCAGTAGTGAGAACATTTTAAATAAACAAAATCGATCATAATTTATCAGTTAAGTTGCTTGTCTTTATTCTTTCTTAAAATTTTATTTAAGGAAACAGTGGACTTTAAATTTAGCAAAATTGGATAGAAACATAAATTTTATTTGTATACTTTCCTCACGAAATATATGTTTATATTGAATTAAAATAGTGTTGCGGGATGTATTGCTTAATAAAATGAATACTTGAAGGGCCTAGAGAAAAAAAAAGCACATTTTAATAGCTTTCTTGAAAATGATATTGTAATTAGATTTAAATATCTTTGAAACGTTCCAGGTGTCTTAATTTTTGAAGAAATTAAATAGAATTGATAATAAAGACTTCGGTCAAACATTAAAAGAAAATAGGGTATGCATTTTATAGTTCGGCATTTTTTAGATAGTTAAAAGTAAATTTTAGTTCTGTAAAGCATAAAATTCTTATGGAAATTCAGTAACTGTGCATGCAAATATTTCTAAAAAAATCATTTAATTGTTTTTGTTCATCCATTGGTCATTGGAATCATTTAATTTGAATTACAAAATCAGACACAGTTTTGTTCCAAATAAATTTATATTAAGAAATAAGGAAAAAAATTAATATTAACTCGTCTGAAGTATTTTAAAATTTTAAAAATTGTACATCTTTTAATTTTTTTTTTTAAATTTGTTTAAAAAACTTTTTTTGAAAAATGTGACGTATTTATATTTTAATAAATATGAAATTTTATAACTCTAAATTAATAATTCGCAAAATGCCTAATGGAGCCCACCATCCCCTTAAATAGTGAAAAAAATGAAGCAATGGTAGAAAATCTGCAGGTTTCATACGGAATCCCTGCTAAATTTAACTTAAGTTTCATCACAATGCTCTAATAGAAGAAATACCACAAAAGCAAAAACAGGAATGATTGAAAATAGCATTTCTTATGATCATTGAGTTAACCAAATAATACTTATAGTCCAAAATCTCAGTCATCTGTAAAATAAATTATATGTAATTACCACAGGATTTTATTTACATTAAAATCTGATTCATACAGCTATCTCAGTTTCAGGACTCTTTGAATCGATTGAATTTATTTAACATGACATAAAATAAGGTATGCCTTTAAAAACCGTTAAAAAAATGGTCTATAAAAGGAAGTACTGTAGAAATGAAGTAACCTTGTTTATATTTGGAGGTAACCACTAAATGACGCAAAAATCATAAACAAACAGTTGGATTGAATTAAACAAAGAAAAAAAGAATGAAATGACAATTCCCTCAAAAAAAATGGTCACAGAGTCGAATCCATATTTAGGATGTATTGCCTCTTAAGATCATAGGAAACTCTCATTTCAAAATATCAACTAAACCTATCAAAATGAAAATGACTGAGATTCCCGTCTCTTACTTCATGCTTTTACATCTTTCTTCCTTGAATCATATCTGTGATTCGGACCACTATCTAATCAAAGCGATTCTTTACTATCGTTTCATTGTAATAGAGAAGAGAAATTAATTAGAAAGTAGGTAGGAATCACAAACGATTCACATGGTGAACGACGGAATAATATGTAAATATATAAGATATATAAATAGAAGATATATAAATAGGAGATATATAAATAAAATATACGCGCATTCTATTCGCATTAAATTCTACAGTAAATGTGAACTTTTGCCGTCAATCGAATATGAGTGAAACGGAACTACACGTTTTAAAGATGAAAAGGAATTCTTATTTTACCCTATCCTTTAAATAAATAGATGAGTACAAGCAACATACCTTATAAACCAGATGGCTATCATTTTAGCTCTAATGTATAAATTTGTTTTATGCAAATGTGATAACGAAACTTGTCATATTGTATTTTCTGAAAATTGTGTTCTGCGTTACATAATAAAAACAGTATATGAATAAAAATAAAATAAATTCCAAGAATATTATTTTATTGTTATTAAAATAATAAAAATAGTGTTAAAAAAACCAATAGCAATGCGGTTTTTGCAATGCCTAAAATTTCCGTTTGTATTTGAGTTTAATTTTACTAGTAATTGTTTTACCACGCAGTTCTACTGCAAACTTCTGTATATGAGATATGGAGTCAGTTTTTGCCAGTCTCTTTTACATTAGTGAATCGTTTTTAAAATCCATACATACTTTATTCATTTTCGGTTTTCTGAGCGAAATGAATTGGTTATTCCATTACCTTTTAGAAGGACTTCAAATCCCTTTATCACCAACTTTTAAATTCTTTCTTCACAACGGCTTTAGTTTGAGGGATAGCTAGAAAATCAAGGGAAGAAACAGGGGGATTTTTGTGGTGAATGCATACAGGAATTTCCGCCCAATTTGCAAATGTTAAACCATGACAAGTTCAAGCCATACTTCAAAGCAAACCTAAAGTTTACAAATCCTATCAAGAGACTTGCAATTAACAGCAGATAGTAAAGGGTCTAAGGCTGAAACATCAGTTATCTTATAGGCTATATCTGACATCCCTGTAGATTTTCTGCGCATACAAAATGTCTACTGAGTGGTAGATGGCGATAATCACCGATTAAGGAAAAATCATGAATCATGATTTAATGTCAGTGAAAGGGGTGACAGGAAATATAAATTTTCTTTTATTAATATCTCCAGCAAATATATAATGAGACTTGAACCTGAAAGCCATAATAGATGCAAGCAACAAACTGAAATGCTATACGCTTAAAAATATCTCATTTCGCACATGAAAGTAAGATTTTAACATTTACCCTTGGAATCATCTTATCCATGGAAATAATCAGACGGTTTTGCGTATGAGAGTTGTCGCACGAGTAAACAGACATTTTTCTGCCTGGTGGTTAAGAAATGATGTAGGCTCGCGTTTCTTCTATACTGATGATGGAATGTACTATCTTCCCTTCCCACAGAAAGAACGGGTTCATAACCAATGATGGGTTTTGACAGATGTTCCAGTCACTCCCTTATATATATATATATATATATATATATATATATATATATATATATATATATATATATATATATATATATATATATATATATATATATATATATATATATATATATATATATAAGGGAAAATTCTTTTTAGGCTTTAAATGAGAAAGAAACTGTAGAGATTTCCTGTAAATTTGGCTGAAAAAGTGCAGAAAATATAAATAAAGAGCTAAGCGAAGGTTTCTTGTTAATTTTTATTAAGTAAAATAATGCTTCTATATAACGTGTACACGTACATAAAAACAAGGCAGCAGTCAAGAATTGTTTAGTTAATTGAATTTGAAACTTCGAAAACATATTAATCGAACATAATAACTTATTAATATATATATATTGAAAAATGTACCTTTAAAATTCAATTTGTTTAGAAATTTCCTGCTATTTGAAAGCTGATTTCAAGTGTGTCTGCTTGTTTTAAACGGGGAAAGGAAACCAAAATTTTTATAATTAGTGATTCCACAATTCATGCTGATAACATATATTTAAGATGTTACTCACAATTCTTAATTAAATTTTGTGGCAGACATTAACTATTATAAATTACTTAAGAAAAGATTAGTTTTCTCTGGGTTTTAAAAAACAGTTTGGCATAGTATGTAATATTTTGGGAAGTTACGAAATTCTTTATGTAATATATTTTCACATTTTAATAAAAGAAATAATGTTTCAGACATTAGAAATATTTTGCATATTACAATGATTTATATAAAAAAAAATATATTTTTGTCACACTTTTAACAAATGATTTGACATGTGACAATATTAGAAATTTCTGTAAATATCCTGTTATTTCTTGTGTTAATTCCGTTATTTATTACGTCATTAATTTCATCCTGAACAATGTTAGGTATCCATATCTTCTAGTTATTCAAAAACAAAAATATAATTTAAATTAATTAAAAGTGAAAAAGATTGTAAATAAAAGAAAAATATACATACAACAGGGCAGGGTATTGGTATATATAATTTTTAATTTAATTACGTTTTTAAAAGCAATTTCCTAACATTTGTAACTCTAGTTTCACTGTAACTTATAATTCATCGGCTATCATTTTTTTCTGCAAAATTAAAATGGCGAATCGAAATATTCTTTCCTCCAATTATATGGTTCCAAATATTTCCTCACTGCCTCTCCTACTTAATATTTGTCTTCCTACTCGGTACGCTACGCCGTGCTTGCCATGACTTGGATAAAAACATCTGGCAAGAAACTGAAAATTGGATCCTTTTGGAAGATAAAAATCGTTTAAGAACTCTATGTATGCTGTTTCAAATCATGTTTTACACTCAAACACTGAACTTATAAGAACGTGAACCAATTTATTATTCTTGTCATTATTTTAAGTTGGTGATTGTTTTGAGCTAAGTTGAATGAATAGGTCAATAACCAAAAGTAATGGCAGCGTTTCCCCCTAGCGATATAATAACATGATTAGCTCCTCATCAGCATTTCATGACATGCAGTAAGTTGTGAGATTATGTGACTAAGTTATTGTGGAAAATGATATTAACCCTTTACACTTGGATAGTGTCTCTCACTCATCATTCAAGACTGTGCAACATTTTGACGTTTAGTTTATTTATTTTTCAATTTTCATTGTTAAAAACACCTACAGAACGGTAAAAAGGTGTAGATGAATTTTTTAAAGAAATTTCACTAAAAAAATTATTCATATTTATTCTTCTGAGCAATAAACAAATCTTTGTATTAGGTGAAAAAATATGCATAGAATTACTTTTCCAATCGAAAAGGGTTCTCTTTATCTCATCATTTTTGTTATCACTTGCATATATATCAGAGAGCAATAGCTTATGTTATTTACCATCAGAACAGCTAGATATAAATCATAATCACATTTTATTGAAGGAAAAGTGTGCAATGAAAAAAACACCTTGTGAGATCAGGATAATGGGAGCGATTAAGAGGAATTCCGCAACTCAGAATAAAATGTCACAAAATAAAATTATATGTGGGCTATAAGAATAAAATCAGAAATTAAAGAATCTCCGACAATATAAATAATGTAGGATTTATCTGTACCTAACACACTATTTTTAAAATAGAAATGGATTGAAGACTATTAAGTATATATTATATTTTTACAATGGCTTTTAAAAATTGTTTTGCCATTTTTATCACTAGAATGTTTCCCAAGGGGGGCACCTCGGATATGAAGACGAGAATATTTCAGCATGATGGTTGGTTCTTGCTACCCTGGTGAGTACATAAATGGTGTGGGATAGTGTACCACCAACCGATAACGAGATGTGCTTACCAAAAAATGAGTTGTACCGTGGCCTGTAGACTTAACATTAGTTCCTGTCAATGCTGTCACAACGGTCTGATATTCAAATTTTATCCATGTGCCACGTAACGGGTCTGAGTTGTTAATGTGTATCGCTAAAATATTTTCTTGAATAAACATTAAATATTTATGCATGTTTTCACCCTTTTGCAACTGTTGGAATCGGTACGGAAACATTTGGAGAATAGAGCACAGAATCTTGCAGACCAATTTGACAAGAATGGAAAGTCATCGGTTGAGAGAGATTGCAAATGCAGCCAATTTCTTCTAATTTATGTATCAAGTTACATACAACTTTTACAGCACATGAGCCTCGGCGTTGCTTATGATTTCTGCGATACACGTGCAATGTCTCTGGGGCGTTTTGTGCGTTCTGATTAAAAAAAAAAAACTCTTTACGATTTCCCCCTTGTCATGTCACTGTAAAGGCTTATTGTTCATAGAGCGGAAAGCAAGATACACGGCGCTCATTTCTTAGTGCATTTTCTTTCATCCAATGTGACAACGTCAGTCATGATAGTGTCTTACTACTAATCATGAAATTATGCATATCTTGATCTCTTCTTCTCGCTTCGAGGTAGAATCAGTAGGATTTAGTCAGAGCTAAGACTCAGTGGGAAATCTGACGTCATTAAAATTAGAACGTCATGCTCTAGTAAGCACACCACAGTTGTTTTTTATTCTTAGTGTATCTGGTTTTGGTATTTTTCTTGCTACATGCACCATTCTAATATTTTATTTTTTTTTAGCTATGGAGAATACATTCCAATTAAAAATGATGTTGCCATTTAAAATTTTGAAATTTGATCTCTGTAACTGTAAATGTTATTTAACTGTTGTTTTCCATGTGATTTTTGAGCGCATACTTCAAAATACCTTGAACTAAAATGTTATTCTGTTTCTGTGAACGGTTCGATGGTTACGGTCTCTATATCAGAGCATATAATTTTAATATTTTTAAAAAATATTATGAACTCATTATGAAAATAGTAAAATAAATGTATAGAAAATATTCCGAATTTTAATTTCCAAATTTTATAAAGATAAACTTTCCTGCAATTACATTATAATCGCTGTCTTATTAAAAAATATTAAAAAAAGATTTAAGATTTATTTTCAACTTACATGTTTTTAGTTTATTTTTAGACGTATTAATATCTAAACATTTTCTTTCAGTAATGGCTTTGAATAATTTGCATTTTTAAACCTATAAACATAATTAAATATTCTTAAATTGTTAAATATTATACTGCTTAATAAATCAAATAATTGATTATAAAATCTAATAAATAAGTCGCGTGATTATAAGAAAGAAACATGCTGGCAAATTGAAATATTTTGAAGGTTTCAGTGCCTTGCTGATAGAAAATGCTATTTTCTAAATCTTTTTGTTGAAAAATATAATTTTTTTTATATTGATGTCATTTGATCCTCTAGCTTTTAAAAGCTAGGAAATCAATTTTCTGATCACAAATGTTCATACTTTTGAGCTTTTCTTTATTTTTCAAACTCGATAAGAATAATTTATTTTCAAACAATTTAAATCACCATCTAGAATTTCTCACAATATATAAAAATAAAAAAGCCATGCTCAAAATAAATAAAGACTTACATCTATTTATTTCATCAAACAATCAGGAATTTTTATTCCTTAAAGGATATCTTTCATTATTTTTCAAAATTTGAAAATATTTTAGATATTTTTTTCTTATATTTTGCATACCATATATCATATAATATTCGAAAACAACTCCTTTGTACAAAAATAATAAACTTTAATTATATTTTTAAATAATTTAAAAGAGAATGATGTATTCCGTAAACAGTAAATGAAAGTGTCTATTTGAAGAAGGAATGACGTAAATAAATGCCACGATTTGCGTCATTGTTTGCAAATTGATTAAAATCATTTCTGAAGCAGATATCGAAATAATTGTAGAAAATATAATATAATCCTTTTTAGGTATTCACATGATTATATAAAAAGCACCAATTGAAAATAAAGGTAAAAAATAAACAATGATAAAAATGAAACTTTAGGTAATATATTAAATGTTCTTAATTTGTGCGGTTTTGTTGTATATTGATTAGATAAATATTTAGAAATTATTAGTAATACATAAAAGTAAATATTTCTTTTAAAATTTTCATCTGCAACATATCAGAACTTATTTTAAAATTTCGGTTATTTAGAGTTTATAATAAACAATTAAATAGATGAAAGAAATAGAAAAAGGTAATTTAAATAGATAAAAAAAGCGTTATTTACGTAGTATAGTGACCTTTCGGACATCATCACTAAGAAAAATGAAATATATCACCAAGACGGTTGCATTTTGTATAAATGTGTTTGGCGATCTAAGCATAGTTTTAAGCTCGCCAAGAAAGTCTGGGGCCCACGATAATATGGAAGTGCCTAGAAAATATTGCTAAAAGGAGCACTGCAGAAAATGAAGACAATGATTTCTATTTATAAATGATTGGGTATGAATTGAAAAATTATAAAATACTAAAATATTGATGACAACGTAAAAGTAACTTGTAACACATAATTACCATTAACAATTTCATTCAACGTTTGAAAACTCCAAAATGTTTGAGTTCTGATACATTAAGAATTTGCTGCATCGTGAGAAATAAGCGTTTATATGATTTTATGAGGTAATCTTAAAATTATCTAAAATTTTTTGAAGGAAAAATTTTAAACTTAAAAGTCTTCATCCGTTTAATCAATATATTTGTGCCATTAATTACAAATCTAATTTGACGAGAACTCAAGAAATACATCCATATTCCTACCAGGTCACTAGACGCTATAGACAGCTACAGATGTAACTGTACTTTTATTTAACATATAAGTGCATGCTGACATAAAAGAATAGCATATTTTTAAATCAACTTTGTTTATTGCTTTAGAAAACGCAATTGAGCATCCATCGATTCTGCTGGTGGCGTATTCTTTCTGTAGAAGTTGTTTGCTTGCATGCGTCTTCATATTGCCAGAAAGCTATCATAGTCAAAAAAGCCATTTTCTGATGGATATAAAATTTACAAATAGTGGTTACATGTGTGGATGATGAATTAAACAGATATGACAAATTCAAACAAATATAAACATTCCAAAGCTGCTTTAAACTATTTCGTAGCAATATGAGATTAAAAAATAATTCAATTAATGCGCATATAAAAATAATTCAATAAAAGATATTTTGTTTTATTATTTATTTCAAATTATTTTCCTATTAAATGATATTATTAATGTAACTATAATGATATTATTAGTGATTATTTAGTATAACGTGTCCTTCATGGCTACAAAAGCAAAATATTTGTAAACAATTTTGAGAGACATATAATATATTTTAAAAGTCTACATAATTTTGTTCTATGTAAAAAGTTCGCTTATAATTGAAAAATATATCCTCGAATTCACCTCCCCTAACCAAGGTTGTTTCTCAGATCAAGTCTTACTATTTTTGCTTATTTTCGTTGTTGTTTAAATATCATTCCGCGATTTCTTAACTCGGACAATTTCTGAGCACATTTCTGACATTTTTCAATTTTAGACGAATTACTTTTTATGTCTCGGAAAATTCCTTATTTCAGCCACAAATTACAAATATTTTAATTGTATGCATAGGTCAATAATTTTTTTCTGTTTTTATTGTGGTATCGTGTACATTTTTCTAATAGTTTTAAATCGATCTCTTTCATTTTTGAGTTATTTTTTAAACTTATTAATTCACAGCTAGAGTTCTGTAACCGGAGAATAAATTTGCATAGTCACTTTAGACATTTTCTACTTCCATGTCTGAATTAGAAACCATTTTTAATTTAAAGAGTTTAAATGGACTTTATCTATGACCCTATAAATTGTCCATCGGTGTCTGTAACCTTAAACGGAGTTCAAAAATTTCTTTGTAGCTGCGAAATTCCCAATAAGATAGATTTGTGTTTTCATGTGCGTGAATAAACTTTGAATAAAAGCAAAAATAAAAATTAATTATGGTGTTTGTTCATAAACTTTTTATATACAATTTCCGTATGCTTAATTGTATCAATTCACTGATGTCTATATTTATTATTACTTTATATTATGCGTCTAATTATATTCCGAGTTCACATGACAATCTAAAATTATTTCTAATATTAAAATGTTAAAAAATTGTTACAAAGGTTGATTACCTGGTCTACCGATTCATAATATTCTCATTTCAGATGGAGGTTATTGCAAATATTTTAGCATTATTTTTATTTTGTGTATAACATTTTTTTTCTATTAGTAGATTGATTTATGCTACAGGTCGGTTTTAGTTTTGATTAAAGTGTTTGTAAGCATTATGGATAGCGAATATCTTACTGCAAGAACATAACACTTCGAAGGTTATTTTATAATATTTATTTTGCAAATGTACTGAAATAATATTTTTAAGTACTTTGCCAATTTTTAAGGTATTTTCTATCATAACTTTCATTACTAAATTTTTGAGAATCAGATCTCTGATACTGCTAACATCATAAGACCTTGTCTAGACGGCACATCTTCTAAATTCATTCAATAATTATAAATTTAATATTATTTTGGAAAAATCTGATGCTAAACGGTTATGCAATCAAAAGATCTAACCTTTATTATTCTTATTTGTCTCAACCATACAGTCTATTTTATCGGGATGTTCGAAAAATTTTCTTATCATGAAATTCAATAATCATATTTTGTTTTTTTATTCTAAGATGCCATAGTAGTAAAAGAAATTCAAAGCTGTGTACTTGTATTTACAACCTAATTGAATCGGTTTTTGAAATCTGAGATGAATTTTATGAATATGGAACGTCGAATGTACTTCACAAAAATTGTGTTTGTTTTATGTTTGTAATATTTGTATTTATTCAGAAAATATTCTGTATGTGAGCATTATTCATACATACTTTTAGAAGTATATGCATTCGATTGCTGAATAGTTCCTTATACTCTGATAAACAAATATGTATGTCATGATGACTGGCCGAATTCCAATTTGATTCCGTTCCAAAGAGATAAATTTAAGCGATATTCGGAAAAGTTTGATACTTCATTGCGTTCTGTAACCGTGGATGTCAAATCGTCGTTTCTCTTTAAAATTCTATAAGTGAGTTTACGAAGATTAGATATTCATTTATAAGATTTTCATCCATTTGCTTAGTGGCAAATCTTTGATAATCAGAATATGAATATTTCAGCTTGCAAAGATTTCACAGTCAGGGCTGAATGTATAAAATGACAATGTACATTTATTTGCACAATCCAATGAAAGCATAAAATAATTAATTATTTGAAGAGTAGCGGTTGAATTATGGTTGAGAAAGGTAAGAAAATATACTCACTATTAAGATTTATTTTTAATAAAAGAATAACAAGTAAAATATTTTTTTAACCGAATTGATGCGCTGAATGTACTAGCAATAGCATAGTAGAATTGAAAAGAGTTTTTTTTTTCTTTCCAAAAATATTGATGCTAAAACAAAATTATAAAAATGTAAGATTCTGATAGACATACTCTGAATTTCAATTTTTACAATATTTAATAAAACCGATTAATTTTTAATACTTGGGAACTTATTGTCTTACTTATATTCCTTATGGTTAAATTTTCGTAATATATTAGTCCCAAAGTCTCGTGATTTTCAATTTTGCATTTTTTTTAAAAACAAGTAGTAAATATTTGATTTATAAAAAACATACATAACATATTTGCTTTAATAAAAGAATAACAAAAAGCGTTTAGGAATTTTTAAAAAAATATTTTCTTACTTTTTCATATTTTTTGTCTTACAGCATTTTATAATTATATATTATAAATATTTTAGATACTGCTATTCAATCATGCTTTCTCAGATCTACTACATCATTATTTTAATATAATTACAAAATTTAAGTAAAATTATTTATCGGATAAGTTCTAAAATTTTTTTAAATTTTGAATGATTATCCAGAACACTTAACTATGAGGAAATTCAGAGCTCTAATCAGAAAATCAAGGGAAAGTCGATCAAAAACTTCGATAAACAAACAAGTTAATTTATCGCATTTAAAAACGTTGAATATTCATTAAATCGTTTAATTTCAGAATATGATATTTTGCCGAAAAATATATTTGAGCTTGAACTTAAATCTGAAATGAGATCAAAGGTATAATATAAAAAAAGGAAATTTAATCTTAAAATAAAATTAAATTTACATCGCGCGTTCTTTTATCGACAATTATTTAATTAATTTTTAAAAATAAAGCAAAATGAGACAATTTATCATTTATAATTTAACGATATTAAAACTTTAAATAATAACTATTTATTATTGTAATATATTCTGCAATTCAAAAAAACTACTCCCTCAGTCAAGAGACTATTTCTTCATTTTTGGCATATCCATAAAGCTCTCAGTTTGATTATCGATAAGTTTAGAAATATCACGACACATTCTGATGCAATATAGTAATGACTCATTACTTAAACGTATGTTGAAACAAATATTTCATTTTATTATTTATAAAATGATATTTAGAAATTCAAATGCAGTCGAAATCAGCGTGATCCACATGATCAATATTTCACAAAAGATTGAGATACATAATAAAAAAATTATATTGTGTTACAAAATTTCCCAATTATTGGTTAAAGATCAGTAACGCAAGAACAGTGGTTTATTATATATTCTTTAACATTTTCCTCAGTTTTAACGGACTTTTTTCTTCTTCTTTTTTTTAAGGTTTGTTTTAAACAGTTTCTGACAAAGGATTAAAAACTAGGAATAACATAAATTCACAGAACTTTTTAAACATAAAATATTTGTAATTCTTAATTTTTCATAAGATGTAATATAAAAATATATATAATAAATCTTTTATCACAAAATAATGGATTTTTTAGAAATTGGAAAGATTTTGTTTATGTAGACTGAATTTAATTTCATTTTGCATCGAAAATGATGGACACAAGAGGGACTTTTTTACAAAAAAATTGTCTACCAGCTGCTATTTTATTGAATAAAGTCTTCGACAATTATTATATTCAGAATCAAGCTGAAAGAAGTCAAAAATACTTAATGTAACTAATCAATATATTTGAAAAGAAACACATATATATGGTATCAATACTATGAATATTATTTATTTTAATGAAAAGTATCATTCAGAAATTATAATTTTATATGATTAATCGTATTCGTAGGAAAGTAGATGTAAGAAGCAAGTTCTTCAATACAAATCATTTGTTCAAACGATATCAAGTTTTGGCATAAATATACGCTAGAGAGCTAGAATATGTATATAGAAACGATTTTTGACAATTTACTTAGAATTTTGATCAATACAAATTAAGTCAAATTTAGGCATTTTTTGAAGCAAATTTCAAAATTATTATTGTAAATGAATCATTTCTCCACCATCTTATATTAAAATTATGAAATGGCGATATGATCTCATAAATTTTTATAATTATATCAATTCCTTTGCCGCTCATTTTTTTCTCTTTAATTTGAAAAATTTGTTTTTAAAATATTTGCTTATTATTGCATTGAAATTCTATGTTTTTATTTATTCCTCAAATGCTTTATAACGTGATTTTTTTTTCAATGTTGAAAATTAAGAAAGAATAATTCTTTTTAAAACTTATGCAGTGTATATGAGGAATAAGAAAATGACTGTTTCTTGAAAATTAGATGAAGACGAAGTGGGCGGTTACCTTTCTTCACCACTTTCATGCACGTTTCAAGTACAATGAGCAGCAACGGTGTAAAGCTATAAAATTATTACATCTTTAATGTCTATCTCAACTAGTATTTATAAGTTATCTGTTGTAGTCGTGTGCATCAAATTAAGTATAAGAGATTTAACGGAAGTTAAAAAAAAAAAGAAACTCTTCAAAGCACACACACACACACACACACACACACACACACACACACACACACACACACACACACACACACACACACACACACACATATATATATATATATATATATATATATATGTCAAACAAATTCAACATGAGAATTTGTTGATTATCCCCTCATCTGCTGTTTGTTTGAATTGGTCTGCGTCCTAGAAAAAAATATTTTGAATTAAATAATTAAATGTGGGTACCGAATCTGTCTAGGAACGTGGTAAAACTAAAATGCAATAAACTATATATATATATATATATATATATATATATATATATATATATATATATATATATATATATATATATATATATATATATATATATATATATATATATATATATATATATATATATATATATATATATATATATATACATATATATATATATATATATATATATATATACATATATATATATATATATATATATATATATATATATATATATATATATATATATATATAATTTGTTATGTCATCTTTATTCTAAAATTCTATACAACTCATAATTACTATTCTATTAGAATTATATTGAATTTTGGACGAAATCTGCTTATCCTCTCCATCTATTTACATGCGAATTCAATAGCTGAAACATTCAATGATCTACATGGATGGAATTTAGCATACTATTTTTCTATTTTAATTGTAGATTTAAATTAAATTTTCAACCAAATGCATTAACTATAATATTTCTATATGCATTTCAAATTATATCCAAGTATATAAAATTGAATTTGTGTATAATCTCAATACCACAATTCAATATCTGTATCAAATTCTGGATACTTTTGGTGAAATAAAGGAGATCAAAGAGGAACATTTAATTTCTTCCTATCCTATAATTTTTTTAAAAAAAGCACATTATTGTATAGATTTAAAAGAAAAGATTAAGAGGAGAATATTCCGCTGGCTTAATTTTTAATGTAAATTCACATTTACATTATAATTAATTTTGGTTCGTGAAAAATTTGCAAAGAACGAGAATTTCAAATTCCTACGGAATCCAACCAAATGGTTACCACGATATACCGTACCGCCGTTTACCGTCGTTTTAGTTTGTGGTTTAAAGATAATGCGTTTTGTGTAATGTCCATTCTTTATCTTACCGACCTATTCCGACCTGAGCGTTGGATGTTACCAGAAGTATCCTTAAATCCTCCTTTTACAACTTTGTTTGATCCAAGAGCAAAAGATTTTGCACTTTTTTTCACTATTATTGCTTCGACAAGGATCTTTGATTTTACTCCTGAGGGTCGTTAGCAATAAATAGTTGGCGTATCTATAAAACCGGGTAAAAACAGGCATTTGACTTTGAAAGAAATGCGACAAAAATTGAAACTAATAGATCATAACAACAGCCATTGAAACTGCCAAAAAGTCGAGATGAATTTTGAAATATGTCTTCTGTGATTAGCTGTCATGAATCTACATAATATATAGCAAAATATTTTAAAAGCGCATAAGTGTCAGAACAGAATTGCTTTTTCTGGCAGTTTTTATTAATCCTTTCACTCGAAGAAGTAATTCCATGCATAATTATTCACTTATTAAAGGACTTATTCGTTGCTCTGAAAAATAAATTAATTTTCTCACCATTCTGTAGGTGCTTTAAACAATCAAAATTAAAAGTTAAAAAAAATTAAAACGTCAAAATTTTGCACAGTCTTGAATTCTATCTGTTAGGAATGCAAAAGGTTAATTTTAATTTCATACACTTTTAAACTTATGATCAAAGGTCTCTCAAATATGTCTTTTAATGTCAGACGGGAATGTGCGCTCGAGTGCTGATGTTCTGCTGATGAGACCGTTTGTTTTAGATCTGCCGAATTTGGCAAAAAGAATAAAAAATCCAATGGAAGATGAGAATATGCATTTCGGAACATTTTATATTATTTCTACTTACTTTTTTTTGAAATTTGAATCAACAAAAATTAGTAGAGATTATCATATTTGCACGACAAATTTTGGAAATATAATTGCATAAAAATGTGTGTATTCTATTCTAAAATTCAGTTGTTCAGTTAAAAGTTTTGTTGTAATGTAACTTCGATTCATTTTCACTGCTTTATTAAATATTTAATAGTTTTATTTTCTTTGTCGAAATATAAAGTGTTTGTGTAAGTTAAGTTTTTGTATCATCGTGTTTACATGCTTGTAGAAGTATTTACCAGCAGACGATTAATTTGATGGATTTCATTTGATATTTAATAAATATTTCTACCAAATTTTATCCATCTAGCTCTTTGTTTTTTTAAACATCTTGTTAACTTAAATTAGAAAAGCTGGACAGACACTTACTCTATATAGAGTTTCTTCAAAATGAAATGGAATTCTAAAAATTTAGAGTTGTGACCGCATATCAAATTTTAAAAGTCAAGCGTAAAACGCATTTTATATATATATATATATATATATATATATATATATATATATATATATATATATATATATGCAGGCAAGGTGACTTACAAGGGGGGCACGTGGTTGAAATCTGAGATCGGGATGAGATTTAGTATAATGATAGTATAAATTTTGAATGTTCATTCATGAAAATATTGAAACGCAATGGCCTGTCAATTACGAGAAAATGGTCCTCAAACTTTTGATAAAGTTTATATACTGATAACTTGACTCCCGTCCCGATGATCCCAATAGCATGGTTGTCTAGGTAACCTTAAATAATATGTTTAATTTTTTTTCATTCAAAATAAATGTTTATTATCAAAATACATAATAATAAAATTTAAAATTTAACACAAAAAACTGGTAGATACAAATGCATTTTTTAAACAAAATAAAACTATTTGAATTTAATTTACTATTTACAGATAATTTTAATTAAAATGTTATTTATTTTTATAAGGATAAATGTTTATTCTTTTAATACTTAAATTAAAATTTAATATTTAAAGGAAAAATAATTTAAAACGTACCATTATTGGCTACAGATCATTTAACTTACTTGCATCATTTTCAAACAATTAATTTTGAAATTCTTGGATTTTAATAAAAATAAATTATCAATTCTAACTCAACGAAGCCGTATTTATATCAAAAATTGAAGGAAGCAGCTGATATTTGTTAAATATGTAAGCAAACATCCCCAACTGCACTAATCAAAAGAAATAGTAGAGAGCAGGTGTTAATTTATTGAATGCGTCGGCAGATGGTTCGAATCGTATTAATCGTATACAAAATTCTTATTTAATCGAACATGATCAAGAAATAAATTCTTGCAAAGATAGTGTAAAAATTCAATCAATTGTCATCACCAATTTTTAATAAGACCATAAGGTATGCAAGGAACGCTGCCCAACTTTCTGATGAGAGAGAGATATTTTTAAATGCAAATGAAGTTTGTTTTCTCATAGATCACTTAAAGAAACCTTGCTCTTGTGGACAATCATCATTTATCAGTTGTGCAAGATGTCGAAATATATTTTGTTTCCAATGTTTTTACTATAGTCACCATTCTGGTTCTTGTATATAATTGAATATAAATGCATTTAGGATAAATTTTTTAGAAATATTGAATATTTTATTTTACGATGTGAATATTTATAATTAATAATTATTACCATTTTTTTATATTTATTACTATTTTTTTTAATTTTAAATTTCTTTTTAAGTATTTAAATAATAAACATCTGTTCTTGGATAAAAATAAGTAGCATATTAATTAAAACTATCTCTAAATAGTTAATTGAATTTAAATAATTTTATTTTGTTTATCTGTATTTATTCAATTAAACCTTGAACCCTGAAATGAATGGGGAATTAAATTAAGGAAAAAAAGTCCTATCCAGGTTCGAACCCTGGACTTCCGCAAACGAGATGGTTACCTAGACAACCATGCATTCGGGATAAACGGGACGGGAGTCAAGTTATCAGTATATTAGCTTTACCAAATGTTTGAGGACCATTTTCTCGAAATTGACTGGTCATTGCGTTTTAATATTTTCATGAATGAACGTTCTAAATGTATACCATCATTATACTAAATCTCATCCCGATCTCATATTTCAAATGCGTGCCTTCCCTTTGTTAGTTAAAATTCATAAAGGAATCATGTCATTATTACATAATTGAGGTAGTGGTAAGTAAATCACAAAAAGCAAAAAAAAAAATCCTTTTTTAGTCTTTTAGCTATATTTAGGGATTTTCAAAGGTTTCAGTATTTCTGCCATTTTGCGTTTGCTAACCTTTAAATTTACAAAAGTATAAGCATTTTTCGATTGAAAAATTCTGCCTATTTATAATGAAATATATGATTATGTGGATATAATTAATAATTTATAATACATTTTTCCTAGAATTTTGCAACGGATTCTAATAAAAAAATTCTAAAAAAGTTACTATTAACTATTGTAACCTTGATTATTATAGAAAAATAAAATTTAAAATAAAATTTTTATCCGAAATTTCTGCATTATATTAGAAGTTCTTATCATTTTCAATATTTATATCAGCAGTTCTTATCATTTTCAATATTTATATCAGAAGTTCTTATCAATTTTCAATTCAATATAGCAGACATTTTCAATATTTTCAATAATATTTTTATTATTTAAGGATTAATTTAGGAGATATTTACTTTCTTATTTTCAAAGTTAAAATAATTTAATGCAAAAATCTTAAATGAAGATTTATGGATTTTTGAAACTTAATGACAGTTAAAATATTATTTCAGAATCAGTTGTTTGAAAAGCTTTTCTTCCCTTTAATGCAAATATAAATACTTTGACCGCTAAAAGTGTCATTGAAATTTCAATATTTCTAAATATTAATAGAAATAAATCTTTGTAAAAAAACATTACAATATTCTATTGAAATTACAATGATAAATTATAAAATATATTTGATTAAAATGTTTATAAAAATAAGACTTATCAAAAAAACTGTACAAATAATATCCCCCCCCCCCCAAAAAAAAGACGTATTTTAAAATTTTATATTTTTCCCTTGTCTTTAAATGAAGAATGTCCATTCTTTTCATTGAATAGATAAATGCTATTTTGCCAAGAATGGGTCACAGTTGAACTGCATGTTTGTTTTGGTCTCGTGTAAGGGATGTGTGTCTTTCTTTCATTTTATCCAAGAAAATAGATTTTCTTTATATCTCCGACAACACATTTTCAAAATCTTAACAGAACTTTTTCTGTTTTACCTGATTTCTTTTAGTTGATCTTTCTTCTTTGTCAACTTTTTGGCAATATTTGTAAGGAGAAGGGGCTAGTTCTAAATCTTTATAAGTTTGACGTATCTTTTATCACTTCTTAGCGTAATATAAATGAATTCCAAGTATTATTATTGCTAAATATATTAGAAAAAGTTATAAAAGGTGCAAAGTAAATAAAATAAAGTTTTCAGAACCACATTGAAAAATTAAAAATGTTTTAATTAATCCATTTTATTTTCTTAATTTTAAAGGAAAAAAATTTTATAAATTAAAAATCTAGCCAAATTTTACAACCAACTGGTCTGTATTGAATCAGTTCCATTATAATTTCAATTAAATTTCATATACCTAAATTCATTCCATGGTTCAATCAAATTATTTTGAGCATCAAATCGTAGTAGACATTAAGGTCGCATTATTCTGCCATATACTCTGACCATTTTTTACATAAAACTTTCTAATGAGAACCAGTCCCTGGCATTAAAATGATATAAAAAATGCAATTGTCCAGTTCACCTAGCTTCTATCTTTTTCAGTATTGCATCCATTTTTTATAAACCAAGAGAACTATTCACATATTAATCAGAATCCTTCTTCAGATTTTACCAATGTAATAAAATAATACCATTTAATATTTGTTTAAGCGCTAAAAAAATTAAAACCAAGGTGAATTTCTAAACAAAAATATAATCTGCTGTAAAAAATTAGGTAAAAAGACATTTTTAAAAGGCTACTAAAATTTAAAAAAAATAATTATACGATTATTAATTTATATCATTGAAATGATGATGTTTTGAATTATAAGATGGTGTAAAATTCATTTTTGTACTATAAATTTTAGACAGTTATCACGGAAAAACATGAAAGTGTTCTCTTTTAATTCATTATATTTCTAAAACAATTCAAGAGAAAAGCTTTTCAAGGGTCACTTTATTAATGTCGAGGATCCATCGATCTGATGAAGCAAAGAGATTCAACAAAACACATGCCGAATTGCTAGCCATGCAAGGTGATGCCGATTAAAATAATTGGAACAGCATACTTTCTATGGTTACTCTTGCGTATAATTCCGCCAAGAAGGAGACAGCGGAGTAGGTCTATTCTATCTAGTTCGTGGGCAAGGCATCGATAGTAACCATTCTGCACTTTCTTCCAAAAGGTTCCTTTTACAACTATGTTCAGAATTAGATGACGAAAGCAGAAGCTAGACAATTGGCAAAAGTACATAAGGGTGTAAAAAAACAGTTATGAAGAAACTATCGAGCAGTAAGTTCTCAAGAAGGGGTTCAGAAATTCACACCTATTCGAAAGGTAGGGTTATCTGAAAAGTCATCAAAACGATACTTTATTCCTTATAAAGTAACAAAGAAAGTTGCCTGAAGTCATTTATTAGATAAAATCGTGCAATAATAAGTGTTTCAGATGAAATCTGCGAGATGCAGTCCATATTTTGTGGATGAAATCACCCAACGACCCAGTTCAATCAGATAGCGCTAAATCAGAAAGTTTTATATAAAAAAAACAATCTTTGATTAAAAAAATATCATTTATTTTTACGTTTTGTCGCAACTAGTAGTTCAAAACAGCTTCAACATGTTTTTTTTTGGGGGGGGGGGAGTTAAATGTCATGGTTGAAATGGTTAGAGAGTTGGTGTTTCTCCCAAAGCATTCAATTTGAAATTTATTTCCTGTTTTACTATCTATTTTGATAAATTAGTTAATATGTAAATTTCATTTATATAATTACTTTCCTAGATTGGATGCTCTAGAGCATTCCCAACATAAATAAAAATACCTCAGCTAACTAAGACTTCATTTGGTGCTGGTTAAGTATTTATGCTGTTGCATATTAAACCATCTTGTTATCCTCGAATGCTTCGTAAATTAGTTTCTATGTGGCTATATTTCAATGATTAAAGAACATACGACAAAGAATACAATATCAAAAACTCTAGAGCATGAAGAAGTACGTAAAAAATCAAATACAAAATTGCATCTTTTCGAGCGCGAAAAAGTCAAAGTTAGATATTATTCGGTTATGAATAAAATGTCTTTTTCAGACTTTCAGACATTAAAAAATTAATACAAATACTACAAATAATTCTAGAAAATATGTTATGTCTATTAGCACGTATTTATTTATTTAGAAATTGCTGAACCAGGTATAATTATTCTATCCATTCGTTTAGGTCATAAATAATTAAAAAAGTAATATGTAAGTCATTAAAATTTTATTCTTAATATTTAATAAGCATAGAATTAATGATTCTTTCATTTTCTCTTTAGCCTAATGTCTAATATGTCTAACACAAAAAGTGATATCTGTACACTACCTAAATCTCTCATATGCAAAAAATCTATTTTTTATTAACAAGCGTTATTAGTATTTCAATTTACTTCAACACCTAAATTTTTCCAGAAAACTTCAATTCAATATGCAGTTTTCATACACACTCATGTCCATAAATTAAGGATAATTCAGAGTCGCTCGGAAATCGAACTCTAAAATACATATATCACCCTTAAAATGACCACACACATCTTCAAAAATCATACGCAAATTGCAGGAAGCCACCAGATGACACCGATAGTACATCGCAGTGACGAGAGCGTAAGAGAGTGATATATAAGGAATACAGGCAAAGAAGTAAAATGCGCAAGCGCTTTATAAGCCTCTCAGTGCAATAACCGTATAGTTATGACACAGAAGACGTATTTGGATGATTTCTTACGTGGTAGAATCATCGTCCGTTGATAATCTGGCTGGTTTATGATCTGATAAAGGGCCTTAAATCAGTGTCTCAAGTCACCTTCATATTAAGAACTTAAGAAGTAGTCATCCCGGCACTTTCAGTCCAGTTCTCGAAGCATTAGCATTATTCCATACAGGGATAAAGTTAGTTAAGAAATTAGATTCAATTCCAATGTATGTTAATAATTTTAGTTTTGAGCAAACAAAATTTTAAATATCCTTCCAAAAGCAACTAAACAAATAATGAGAGTTTATATTAAATTAATCTAAAACATAATTGCAAACAGTCCTCCCGTCCTCATAGTTCCTTGGCATCCGGAGTCATCTGAATGACAATCGCTGCTATAGCGGAATCCGGGTAGGTGAGGTTGAAATCTTACGGAGAACCAAACAGTACGTGCAAATCTCTCTTCCCACAGGTAGAATTTTGTGCCACAAGAATGGAAATAAATCCCCCCCCCCAAAAAAAAAACCGTTGCTATATCCACAATAAGATTCATCAACATACTCCTCATAGTGGCTTCTATAGAATGTCATCTAAAAAAAAACCCTTCTAAATTTATCAGCGATCATGGTATTCCTGAAACTTTCTTGCATGCTTTCAAATCATGTTTTAACATCCCCTCCCCGCACATAATTGTGGACCTTGGGAAAGACCGCGAATACCTTGCATGTCATTGGTAAACAATAATCAGGATATATTGATGTTTGGCTCAAATCATGCATTTTTATTGTATCTATCATGATAATACATACACTTGACGCTTCTTTCCACCCGATTAACACCAAAATTTAACACAGAACTACCGCTGTAGTCGTAAGATGATATATCGAATTTTTGTTTGTGAATTATTGCGTTCACAAATACAAATACATAATACAGACGACCGATCCTTGGACAGACTTGTATTAATATTTCATATTTTTAATGCTAAACTTGGATATCAAATTTTATCCATCTAGCTCTTTAAATGTTGTAGTTATAGGCCACTTGTAGTAGAATAGCCAGAAACAGAGACTTCTTCTAAATGCATATAATTTAGAACTTGACAGAAATCGACAAATTTAGTCATAAGAGCAAATATCCAATTTTCCGTTCAGATCACAGAGGTTTTGGGTTATCGCGTTCACAGACGTAAAGTCAATAGATGAGTTTTTCTGACACCAGGAAGTCTGAAATGTTGAAATTCTTCAAAATCTCGAATTAGAATTTTTTGACCATTTCAATACTTTGATATTTCCTATTCGAGGAAGTAAAAGGGCATTATATTATGTATTAATCGCCTTTGCCGAGCCGACCAGCTGGTCACCTAAAATTATTGGTCTCTAAAAATTTCAATTAAATATTTTATGCAACTTGTTATTAAGGGTTTCTTCAGTAACATATATTAAGATTCAAACGTTGATCGTCATATAATTCATACTAACATTATAATATTAAAGCATATTTCCTTTAAGTAACATTGAATTATAATGCAGATATTTTAAAAGTGAATTTAAAATTTAATTCTAAAAATTATCTATTTTTCAAGAAAATATCAATTTATATTTATATTATTTGATATGGACACGTTCTAAAAATTAAACTTTTCTAGATTTAATTTTAAGGGAGATTTAACTTAATAATCTTTTAATTTGAGCTTTTGTCAGCATGATGGCTACAAGTTGATAAAAGATAAATTTTCATGCAAGCATAACGTACTCGGGCAGGTTAAATTTTATTTTGTGTGAAATAGATTGTTAAGAATTATGCTTAAAATATTTTTAATATTAATTAAAAAATTTTAAAAATTAAATTTTAACGAAAAATCCTTAATATCGTTGAAAAAACAATTTTAATTCATTTAATGTTTCTGTAATATATTTGTAAGTTATCGCAGAAGAACATCGAACGTTTGATTGATTTTTAATTGAAATTTTAAACACATCGCTCCAAGGCGCACGTTCCCACCGTAAAAATTATATATGCACTAAATTCCGCAGCTCTAGACGAATCAGTCTAGCCTGCGAAAGGCTAACATACAAATATTTATTTGTGCACAAAATTACATGCATTTTTATAAGTAAAGATGGTCGGAAATTAAGCTTATTAATAATTAGAACGAATGAATGAATACTCAGCATAATTCCATAAGGAATTTTCCTTAAAACTAGAATAATTAGACGATTATAGTCGGAATGAACATTTATTGGATTTAATATACTTATAATGATAGATATTTATTTTTAGTACTTTTTTTTATACTCATGAATTGAACTGTTCTTTGAACTTGCATTTTTGATTCTTTACCGATAAAATAGAAGGAAAAAAAACAAACAACGGTGGGAAGTTTTAAATTTTATATCCCTGGGTGAAAAAAACGTTTTTACGACTGGATTTAAATCCTCAAGAGTTGGATTTCTTATTTCTATATTCTCTTTATAGCCTTGCTCTTTTAAAAGGTCATCGTTTTCTTACGTCACAGTTTTCATATTAAGATCGGTCGTTTTACCTAGTGATATCCCAGAAATCTGCTGAAGCGGTTTACGGACTTGACGAACCTCCTTTCGAAATCTGGCTATAAATACGCATAATCCCACAGACATCCTAAAATTTATTGATCATAGAAAGATTTTCAGTAGATTTCTGCGAATTGGTTTTTCTTTCGTAAAAACTCTTTCGGTCTTTACTAAACTGAAGAGGCGTTTGTAAAATTTATTGACTTAAGCTGATAACAAAATTTCTTTGATCTGTTTGCAAAAAAAATTAAAAACTGCTCCTAAGGCTTTAAAATAGTTAATGTTAATTATAAAAAAGCTTATGACTAACCAATGTGTGTGGTCTTTCAAACTCTTTCTCGCATGCTCTCAAATAAAATGTCATCCTCCTCTTTTCCGTATAACTTTGTGAACCTCAGGCAAGTCCATGAATGTTATGAGTGTTCTACTATTTAATTTTATACGATCATAAATAAAATCTGAGCGTTTCATAGTATAGTAAAGAAATACATATTCATTCCATGAAATTGACTAGCGACTTGTAATGAAATATCGATCTTTAGTGAGCATCCAATGTTTTTAATGAATCTAGATTGAAAACTTTAGCAATTAATCGCTTGCATGTGATTAATACAAAAATACAATTCAGTTCAGTTCAGTTATAGTAAATTACTGTTTTAAAGCAACCCTAGAGCTACTTTGGGACAGATTTCGTATTCTTGAACCGTGGAAAAATAACGAGAATGACCACTGAGCTAGCACCCTCATACCAAGCTTCCACACCAGCGAGAGGACATTTAGCCCTCAAGGATTTAGCGTGCACCAGATCAGCTTACGCGAAGGTTCTTCAGTGGAATCAGGTCTCGAGCCTTAAACCTTCCAGTTCTGAAGCCAAGGCGTAACCACCAAGCCACCAGGGCCTTACAAAAGTTGGAGACAATTGAATATTTTAGGCGCTCTCTTTTCGATTGAATGAAACCAAAATTTAAAGCAGAACTACAATTATTGTCACAAAATCCCACGAGAAATTTCATTCTTTTTAAGCCTCGTATTATGATGTTTACATGCATTTTAAGGAACAAACTGACAAACGCTCAGTTATTCGATAAACTCATTTAAAAATCTAATAGGAATCTACATTTTAGATGTTTAAATTGTAAAATAAATGTAATAAAATGTTTAAATAAATGATTATCTTATCTTTTTTTAACTATCACGTTTATATGGATGCAAAAATACAGACCAATAAATTATCAACTCATTGACGGATTTTTGTGCCAGATTTTTTTATATGCATCTAGTGAAAAAAGTTCTAAAAAATTCATGTACTCGTACAACTAAACAAACAGATTTTTTTTTTTAATAAATTTATCTCAAAATTTGATATAAATCTACAGATTTGGTATATATACCAAATTATATCCTTTTACTTCAATTTGTTATTGAGCGATTAAAAAAATAACTTAATAAAATTCGAAAAGAAATTATGAGGGCTGATTTAGAATGACTTAAAGTGATTTAATAAAACTAAAAAAGGTTATTAAAAATGAGTTAATAAAATTAGAAAATCAATTCTTAATCTTCTTATCATGACAGATTTATTTTCTCGCCTACCATATATATATTTAATTAACATCGTAATAAATATGTTTCAATTTGTTTAATATCTGCTTTTTACTCTCTTGAGTTTGAAATCCACTAGGAATAATCGCCAAAAGATTTGATTTCAAGATTTTGTCAAATTTCCACATTTCAGATCACTCTGAATCTGAAAAACATTTTTGGAATAATGTCTGTCTATGAACATAATTCAAAACTGCCTTCAGTCTGATGGCTGAAATTTGAAATATGATTTTTAGTCCTCCAAATTTGTAGATTTCTATCGAATTTAGAATGAAATCCCTTCATAAGGAGTCTGCATGTCTGGCGTTTTGAATAAAAATTAACGAGTTGAAATGAAGATAGAGAAAGCTAAATGGGTAACATTTCGCACAAAGATTTCACATCTAAATGGCCCATATATATAGGATCTGAAACCAAATCCGTTAAAGGGTTGACTGACTTTGGTCTGTGCTTTTGTATGCATGTAAACATAACTCAAAAAGGTAATGGATTAGATAAATGCTGTTTTGAAGGTAATATTTTTACTATTATTGTAATTCTTCGTTATATTTTGGTTTCTAGAAAAGTCCATTTTCCATTTTCTTCACTTTACTAAGCAGCACAAAACGATCTAGTACGAGACTCTGAAAACAATATTCTGAGAATTCTTGGCCTTGCCGAAGGTTCAGAAATTTCGATTTGAGAAGGGGGGGGGGCAATGCCTTTATTAGAGAGCATGGAAGAAAATTTCGGTAAGATAATTTCAGCTTATTTAATTAAAGCTTAGAGATAAAAGGAAATTTGCAGTTTCTCTTTCTTGTTTTACTTATAGCACTCTTAACTCTTCTGTATAAACTTAAATGAAATCATGTTCATGATTTTTTCTGAAGAGCTCGACATTTTTAATACTTTTTTTTTGTTTTTGTTCTATTACAACTAGATATTTACGACGTTTAGGCTTGATTGTATGCACTTATAAAGTAACAAACAGGTTTTGTAATGTTCTTATCAGTATCTATCAAAACCATTTATTTGCTCAATATTAGCTGTTCATTTTTAATACACACTATCAATGGAATTTTTCTGTGTTGTTTTTTCTTTTAATAAAAAAAAAATATCTGTGAATTGATCCTACTTTCGACCACTTAGCCATTACTACTCCATCTAAATACTGCACCATTTAGGAACTGGTGCTTCTTGGATTTTTGATTGAATTAAAAATAGTGCATAAGAGTAATAAGTGAAATGAAGCAATTTAAATATGTTTCATAAAAATGCTTAAAAGGCACTGATTCAGGAAAGGTGTAAGATTAAAATTGCTTTGAAATATTTTGTGAAGAGATATACCTTTTTACAACAAAACATTTAAAACAAGGGACTAAGGGTGCAAACGGTTTTGAGATTCCACGCTCTATCAATCCCACTCTCCATCTTTAAAATTGCCACCAACTTAGCATTTCGATTCAAACTAAATTTATTTTAAATACCCCTCGCCATTAGAAACACGAGATGAGGGCCTATACGCAAAAATCCGTCACAGCTATCTTTCAACATTTACAATTTTGAAGAGTTTTTCAAATGCAAGAATGGATTTCAGAAGAATTAAAATACTTTTTCTCAAACCACCTGACAACCAATATCTAAAAACATCGAAAGATTGCGAATCAATACATTTATTAGATACTATTAGATACAAAAGCTTATCCAGCGAAAAATATTTCACAATTTACTAAGTTTCTTGTTTCTTTTCTTTTATAAAAGCAAAATGCACATAACAGTATCGAAAACGTATCAAATAGCAAAATGTATCAAATAAAGCGTGATTTCCAAAGGCAATCCAATAAAGCAACACTAAAGTACTTTTATGAAGAAATCAAAAGCGAAATAACCGTATAATTTGCGAGAATTTTCAATTACGGAGAGTTCCTTTAGAAATATTTTTACACAGTAAATAGTAGAACGTCAGCAAGAAAGGCTTTTGGGAAGTACCTAAAAAAGCAATTATTGGCTGCACATGAGTTGTTTCTCGATACATTATCGATCTCAAATCATCTAATACATTCGTTTTTTTTCTTTTCCTTTTCATTTTGAATTGTGAAAGAATTTCTTTTGAACTCAAATGGTATTTTCTTTGAAGTAAATTTTCTTTTCTTAAAAGGAACAAGGAAATAATCTACCAATTCTTTGTATTATTTGATTTATTTTTATTCAAAAAATTCACATTGTTTAATTCATTAGTTATTGCTTTTCCTTTATCTGGCTGCGTTTTTTATTTTATTTGTTCGATTCTATTTGATAGAATTATTTAAACTATAAATATGAAATTTAGCAGGTATTTAATTCATAATAACGGCAGGGAATTTTACGTGAAAAATTATGGAAATAGACAAACTAAAAAGCAAAAATGTAGTATTTTCTGTCTTTAAAAACAATATCAGATTTTGCTTCAAAAAGGTAATGATGATATAAAAGCATCATGTTTCGAGAAAAAATGACGAATAATAAGTTTTCATATTTCCCAAAAGATATTTCAGCTGATACTTTAATATATAATTATCCTTATTTTCTAGCTCCATAACAATTATTTTATTTTCCAAACATTTCCAATTTATATAATTTCACCGTAATATATAATTATTAAAAAATTAAAAAAGAAAAACTGTGTACAAATCGGATTGTTGTTAGTATTTCAGTTATATTTCTCATTTTTTCGGAAGTCAATGTTTTTATAAATCCAAAATGAATATAAAAAGTTTAAAAAATAGCAGCAATTTAAATTTTTGTCGTAAGCTTGGGTTATGAGAAATCTTTCATATATTTTATGTTTTTATTCTTTTTGGAAAACCAATAAACGATTATTAAATTATTCTTTTCTTTATTGGATTTGATCAATTTTTGGGGTAGAATAATTAAATTTTGGTATTACTATTTTGAAAATTACAATCTTCCTATTTTATTAGTCTATTTTTGAAATGATTACTTTTTGTATGGATTTGGCGCACTACTTTTTAAAAAATTATCACACACACTCATACACAAACAAACACGCGAAATTTAATATATATACATACTTAAAATAAAAGCAAGTTCATAATTTTGAAAAAAGATTTAACATTTTTAAAATTAAAGTATTAAAGAAAAATATTAATTAACATTTAATGACCAGAAAGTTATGTCAGCAAATTAAAAAATTCGTTTCTTTAAAACATGGAATAAAATACGAAAATTTTAAAAAGAAATTATAAATTTCTTATAAATGCAAGCAAATATATCTTTACTCATTTTACCAAACATAATTCCTTTACAGATTTCTAAAAGCCATAAAAAATAGCATGCCTCTCAATTTAATTCAAAATAATTTTCTGAACAACGTAAATGCCGTTTCACAGTAAAATATTTTTTTTCAGAATAGAAAAGTAGTTATTTGAGATAAGAACTCAAGAACTCAGGTGAATTCCAAGAATCGAATAAGAAAACTTGGGCTGACAAATAAAAAAGAGAGCATTAAAAGCTTTCAAATACGTTACTTCTTCCCAAATAAGTTGCGCGTCTACAAGTACTAGAAGAAGAAAAATAAATATGCAGAAAATAATGTAAAGCGACCTTACAACGAAAAACAAATTTAAAAATTCGGGAGCGAATTACTTGTTTTTATGCTCTCCTTCGAAATATTTCTTTTGTGGAAGAAGGTGCTGCTCAAATTTCGTCTTTTGTGCAAAGGATTACTAGCTAAGAATGGCAGGCGTTTTTCAGTAAAAGAGGCTGTTGTCATAATGTTGGAACTTTCTCTGCTTTTCTTCGGAGGTTGAACTCCGTTTTTGGAATGATAGTGAAGCAAGAGAGAAAAAAGAAAGTTTTTTTGTCCTACTGGCTTAGATCCCCTATGATTTGGTAGCACGCAGAGATCGACGTTGATATTTTCTTGCTTTGGCAGAGCTGAAATAAATTTCTTACACAAAATTTATTAATATAATAAGCCGAAAATAATATAATTATTTCCATTGGGGTTCAATTAATTTTAAATACAATATTTTTAAACTTTAGAAATATTTTGAGAAAGTACTAAATATTATATTTAGAACATTTTTGTTTAAATATATCTACTTTCTTTAAATATTGAAATATTGTCTTTAACATAGTTTTATAACTTTCTGAGATTAAACATATGGGATCTAAATTTTCTTTTATTATTCTTCACAGTTATAAATAATTAAAATACGTTTATCATCATGAATTACAGTGAAATAAATAAGAATTATGCAGAACTTATAATAATATTAAATTTTACATCTTTAAATATGGCCATTTCTGATTAAATCGCTGATTTGTAATATTGCAAATACTAAAACTTTTTTATATATTAACATTTTTAATCAAATCATTGATTTGCAGTAACGTGAATGACAAAACTGTATGCAATTAAATTCCCGATTTCTATTCAAATCATGATTCGGAGTAATATGGATTACAAAATTTTATTCTTTAAATATCAACATTTCTAATCAAATTACTGATTTGTGGTATTGCAAATAACTCTCCTTGAAATATCAGCATTTATTATCAAAACACTGATTGTGATAGAATCAAAGTATCTTTCCTGGTCATTTATCGCCCATTAATCATTAGAACTATATTAATTATTTTCAACTATGCGATCGATTCAATTTTCAGGTAAAAACGTTTCTTATGTTGATAAAAAAATGCTAGAGGGTTAACTGAATGAACTGCATTCCATTGTGAAATAAATCACTGCTAATGCAAAGATAATTATTTGAATTACCAGAATGTTTTCGATATTATTCGTGACCACAATTTTATCTCAAAATGGATACTTTGAAGATGGATTTTGATGTATAATCGCATCCATTTATATTTCTTAATTTACAAAAGAAATCATATATTAACCAAATAAAAGAAAATCTTTAAACAGTTTCAAAGGAAATATTTATCTCATTTGTTAAAAGAATTTCATGGTACTCTATTTCATAACATCTTTACTAATTACCTCATTTCTTATTTTATCTCCCTGAAAACGTTTAATGATTTATTGACCGCTGAATTTACCTTTAATCATTGAAGAACATCAAAATCATATTTATACAAAATATTTACAAAATTCAGCAATCGAAAAGAGCCAGGAATCTTCTCTCGCAGCCTTTTGATTTTAAGACCGCAAAACAGGAATGTTCGCATCAAGAAATAATCTTTTAAGACATTTCTTATTTATCCAGATCCATACTAATTTATCTTATGACTTTAAGAGTCATAATATTTTCAACTAAATATACACTGTAAATGGTCTTTATAACAAAATTAATATAATTTTTGAATATCAACATTTTTTTAAAATTTTACTAACACACCAGAAATTACTTTGGGTCATCATTTCTTCACATATACACCATTTCCCCCCCCCCCGTTTATGAAAAAAAATGCCATTTTCTGCAGTAAACACACATTTCTTATACATTTTTTTTTTCCTTCTTGATGCATTTAATTTTTCAGATTTAACACTTTTCAAGATTAAGTTTCCATTTTTTTACCTTATGCATGAATGAAAGTATATATCTGATTACTCGAAAGTCATACTATGTTATCTTATCGTGGTGAAGGTGTATGCCTGGACAGAATGGACGTCAGAAGTGAATATTCTTGGTAAGATGACCCAAGGCGTGATGGCCGTTCCCCTTCGCCCAATTAAAGCTAGCAGTCACTTGGGGCTATGATAGCCTTCTTTTCCTGGTGGCCAGACCTTTGGACCAATTGAATCTATTTATTTCCCATTATTATGAATCATTCTTTTTCCCGGATTTTATTCAAAAATATTTCGGGGGGTCATTGGATTCATTGAGATGGTCTTGTAAAATCCGGTTCATAACTATGTTAAACCAACAGGGTAAATATCAATAACAGTAAATGTGAAATTTGAAGAAACAATATTATAATAACTTTCAAATAATTAGAATGTCATTATATGGGTATATATAGATTGATCTATTCGTGTAATGAAATAGTCCTGTCTATTGTTATTCAAACAAATTATGTGTAGATTAACAAATCTGAATAAATTTATTAATTTTATAATAATGAATTAATCCTGCCATTAGCATTGAGTAAATGATAAATATATCCGTAAATTACTCATAACAACACATGTACCTATACATATACAATACATAGAAACTAATACAAATATTCACTACTTCCAAAATAACATATATTATTCCAATTTGCAACGGCATAGATACATTCAGTGTTTTTCTGTGAATAACACGCTTTGTCTTTTCTCCTGAAAAAAAGAGGCATTTTGTAAGTCAACACGGGAACATGCTTTCTTGAAAAAGAACGGGGATTCTTAGTTAACATTATTAACAAAATTGGAATTTTGGAAGCCAATTCAAGAACATATAACATACAGATGTCTATGAAAGGTACACGAATGCTTAGCTAACATCACATCACTTGATCTTTGAATTCATTCTCTAGCACAAATTCAGTTTTATGCCGTACTCTTCAATCAGTTTAAGCATTCACAATTTTAGATTGGAACAACTGACAAATCATTTTATATATTATATATTTTCATATTCTTTGCATTTTATATAACTTTTACTCTATCAGAGAAATATTTCAGAATGTCTAATAAATATTTTCAAAAATTCTAAAACTGCAAAGAAATTAGAATTTTAAAAAAGTGCCGTAATGCAGAATGATTTAAAATATGCAAATTTTACAGAGACATTTGAAAAATCTACAAATTTCTAAAAATGAAATACTGTCCTGAAAGAAATATTCCAGAGTTTAAAATTTTCATAACATTTATCAACAATCTCGCAGATATTGCAGCGTGGAAGGCCATAAAATTATTTTACTTGTTAATTGATATACATTTATTGAAATCGGTCCTGAAATAGTGGAAATAAAAGAATATGATCACTATTTACAAAATTGCGTAGTATTCTCGATAATTGCAGAAACAACTAGCCATCGGAACTCTACCTGATTCTATTCACATTGACACTTTATTGGAAGGTTATTAGGCAATAACTCACACAAATATCTAACCAGCAAACACGAGAAGCTCCTGATTAGTTGATGGAATGTGATTCGAAGAGGACATTAGTGAATCGATTCTAAGATTGTGGCTCCCAACTCCTGTGATTACAAACGGAATACGTAATAGAGAATAGTCTATTTATTAGTGGATTCGATTGCATCATATATGGACTATAAAAGTGAATTAAATGTTGCAAATTTGATAATTGGGTGGATCGAGAGGAAAGTTCTGGTTTTTAAGTTATTATCACCATACAATTATTATAAAGAGTTTTTTGCATAATAATTATTATACTAAAAAAGTATTAATTAAAATTAAGCATTACTATTAATTTTTTTTAAAATAATGTTATTTCCTTCAGTTAATTTTTATTGATTACATGAATATAGAGATTAAAAACAAGGTGCATAATAAAATTATCATTACATAAAATTCGGCACATTTTGGTGCGAGCAGAATATATTTTAAGCATCGGATTGTCAGCACACATACCTGGATTCATAAGCAATCACAATAAATTTCTTCTATGTGAGGAAAATATACACATTCTTAAAAAATATTTTTTTATTTTCTGATCGAATTTATTTATTTACAGTTGGACAACCAATTTTCGAAATGGAGACTTCTATACTTATCTATTTTTATTTATTAATCCGCTTGCATCAAGTACACAACGAGAAGAGTGCAAATTTTTCCGAGACTCCGGACTTCTCAGAATCCGAGAAACCCATTTTTGGAATTATGTCCGTCTACTTCAGAACAAGATAATTCAAAACCGTTTTGAACTAACCTGATGAAATTCAGAATATAGTACCAGTAGTAATATTTATACCAAATTTCCAGATTTCTATAAAATTTCTAAAGAAATGCGTTCAGCGGAATTGTGTCTATCTGCTAACCGACAATTGATGAAGACAATAACTACAAAACATAAGGAGCTAGATGAATAAAATTCGTCACACAGATTTGCATTTAAAGTCTATATCAAATATCAAATATTGCATCAAATCCCATTGCGGGTTGACCGTTTATTGGTTCTTTCACATGCACATAAATGCAATAGGGTTAAATCTTAATGACTTATATAAATGAAATTTGGTACCTTGTTATTAAAATCGAAATTGCATGCCATTATTCTGATTTCGTGTGTTCGAAACACAAAAATAAAGACATTCAAAATCGCCATGCCAAAGCAATTTGATTTCCTCTACTATGCTACGAAACACATAATGTTTATATACGGGACGCTGATAATAAAGCTATACATATTAAAACTATACATATTAAAAATATCCAAAAATAATGATAAAAAGAGATTTCTTTGTGCTTTGATTGTATTTCTTCTTCAGAAATATTGTATTTCTTGTTCCCACATTTCCAAATATTCTAAAGTTATAATGTTTCTCCAATTATACTAATGCTTCGCCCAAGTAGAATTTCTAATTCAGAAGTATCCTTAACCGAAACAATCATAATTAAAAATAAAATATTTATTAACATCACTTATGCAAACCATTAATAATATTCCTATTTCCCTAAGAAAATTCCTTCGTAATGTAATCTAAGATTAACTCTTTAATTAGGAAATGGTGAAAAGCTTCGAGGTACATATATTGAAAAAGTACAGTATGTGTAATCTTTTTCCATGTCCTTAGAAATTTATTTAAATTAATAAATTTAATTTAAATAATTCTTAGAAATCAATTTTAATTATTATCCAGATATGCGTACAAAAGCATGCTTACAAGCCTGTGTAAATCATTTGGAGTTATAGATCTGGAGTTGTGGAATGAAAATACATGCTGCTTCGAAGCAACCGTGCCAAATAAAAGTTTAATTATGAATACAAAATATTTTTAGATATGGTTTCCCTTTTGTAGAAAATAATATTTTATATTTTAATTTATAGTTACTGCATAACACAGCATTTTAAAGAGAATTTTTCAGGAATCATTTTGAAATGTCAACTCCGACATAACATGTCTCAGAGACATTAGCATACAAAAAATAATTCTTAATTTGATTTGAGAAAACATCAAAAATTATATTTTCTGAGTAATTCATTCACCCAAGTAAATATACCTAAAGTCTTTAATTTGTTCTGTAACTTTTATTCCGAAATTCTCCATTTTTAAAATCTTTGGAAAATTATTTTAAAGAGAAAATTTCGTTCTATTTATCTCGTGTTATGTAGTTAAATATTTGTTTTAATATTGTAATGAAAAAATGAAAGATGTTCATTGCTTTATCTGGCAAAGGGCGAATGTCAAAGACTCTCAACCATCTTTTAAACTTTTTTTTTCTTTTCATTTCGCTTGCGTAGTACTCCTACGCCAGAAATAACTTGATTAAAAATTAAACATTCAATATCGTAGATGATCATTAGAGTGGAAAACACAGGCTTCCTTCTATTAACTTTATACAAATATCATTTAAGAAAAGTACATTCCATTCAGAAGTAATTACATAATATTTAAGAGAAAAGAAGAAATGGATTCGAATGGAATAATTCGCTGTGTCAGGGAAATAAGGACGATCAAGACATCACATTTAATAATAGCTACAGTTCCAGTTAATCAAAAAAGGACCACTTTTTTCTATTGCTCTCAAAACTAAAGAGCATTAGATAAGTAATAATGCACCTCTGCGCCAAGGCTCTTATGCCATTAAGGAGAGCCATATTATTATTAAATTACCCTCCCTTAAGAGCAAAATTTAAGTACCATTAGATCCTCAACTATCCCTTGCCACTTATTCGCCTTTTAAATCTAGATATTATGGTGCTCAAGAAGTTATTACTCTTCAGAAAATGATAGGCAATGTTCAGAAGAAGAAATTCATTTACGGCTCTTGAGGAACTAATTCTTTTTTAGTTTCTCTAAATCTTTATACGGGTCTGGAATGCTGATTATCTCTTCAAATTAGGGAGAAAATACCTTTCTTTTAATATTTCATTTTGTTCCTGTTTTTATTTCCGTTTTTATACAGACAGATATTTATTGGTACAGCGAGTCTTGTGCCACCTCGTCGTCAGGAGGCAATGATTGTTTAACTACGCATGCTATGATAAAAATGAATATTGCCGGGAAATATTTTTTTTTAATTAAACGTTTAGGAAATGTAATCTTCTGTAAAGAATTTTTTTAGGATGGACGGTATTAAATTTGAATTATGGCAATTTTTTAAAGAAAATTTTAATGTCTTTTCAGTTTTAGCAGAATACATTTTCTTCAAAGTTGTTTCACAATAGTTAAATTCATTTTTACAATAAATGAAAAATTTTGAATATTATAGAAAATATATTAAATTTGAATAAGATTTATATACCCACTTAGAAAAATACGAATTATTATTAGAATTAAATCAGAATATCAAAATATTAGTACAAATCAGAATTTTTTTCAATTTAATTATTTCTACTTTTTTACCTTAAGACTCCTTTTTTAAAAAAATTACTATGTGATATCACTGATAAAGAATCAAAACTTACCTGATGGTTACACTCTAAAAATATCAAAATAGGGTATCGTCATTAGAATATACCAGTGTAAAAAATATTAAAAATATAGTACAATTAGTCGTAAGTGAAATGTCGATGACATAATTGTATTTTTATAAATATTGCGCATGCCATATCAAATAAAAGAGTTAATTTTTAGAAATCGCTGATATGCAAATATAAGAAGATAAAGAGAGATTTTATTACTCAAGAATTCTTCAGAAAATAATAGACAATTGCTCGGATGGAGACAGTTATTTACTTTCCTTGATTTATTTTCATAATTTTTAACTTTTCAAATGCTTAAACAATTGCGTCATCTGGTGACCCAATCATATGAATTATAATGAAATAAACAGTATCTTTGACTTACTCATGAACATGAAACTTTTCATATTTAAACAATTTAGCTGAGATTAAATGTAATCATTGTCTCCGGCGAATCAACAGGTCGCTATTAAAGATATTTATTAACATGGATATATTTTATTAAGTATTAGAATATAAAGATATTCATTAATATTGATACCTTTTTAAAATATTAAAATGTATTTATTAAAACTGTTTATTACTGCAGATATTTTCATCAAACGACTGAACCTAATGATATGTATAAAGATTTTTAATTTCCCAAGTGGTTAATTATTTTTATCGATGAACTTATGCTCAAAGAAATGGGCTTTTTAAGCAGGTGAATCATATTTCTTCTATGGAATCCGAAAAATCATGGGGTTTTAAATTGTAGGAATTTTTAAACATATAATTTGAAGAAATATACAAATATTGGAAATACACTTCTTTTGTACTATCCATGAAAAGTTAAAAATGCGAGGTATAATAAAATTGGGGGCAATGAAAATACGAAAATAATAAGCAAGATTATATTCTTAAATACGGGTGAATTATCAGAATGAGAATAAAGTAAGATTTTTGCGGATTAAGTTAGCGAATTCGAAAAGCTAAGGGAATCAAAGAAAAGTAAAGTTAAAATACGGAATAAAATGTTTCGAGTTTTTTTGTGGAAATTGAATACAATGTGAACGTTTATAAGTTAAATTTTACCTAAAGTTAAACTGATATAAGAGAAATTATGGTGTATCAAGATTAAAATGCAGATAAGGACAGAGTTTATTGACCTTAGAAAATTAAATCATATTAATTATCTATATTAGAACATATTAATATTACCATAAGAATTAATTTTATGGAAAAGATATAATGATTTAATTTGATATTTGAGTATTCCTCATAGGATAATTGTAAGCTTTTCTTTTCCTGTATTTTTCGATTTAAGTACACTATTATATTTAAATAAAATTCTTCATAACATGTTCATGCTACTTTTAAAATTATTATTAGCATAAAAACTATTATTGATTTCTACAATTTTATTATAATCTAATGATCCACTTTCATCGATAGGATTTAACTATTTCTATGTCAGCTAATAATAAAGATGTGTGTACGCAGGCGCGTGCGGTGGTGTATGTGTGTGTGTGCTGACGGTATGCAAGCCGATCGTTTAACCGACATCTACCAAATTTCGTACACATATGCCTATGATGGTGGAACTCTGCACCTTTTAGAACTCTGCGAGCTTTTAGAAATTTCGATTATAACTCCAATAATTAAAAGTAAAAGTGTTTTTCCTGCGATTACTTCGAGAAATATTACTGCAGAAAAATAAATTTTGAACCTTTCAGAATTAAAAAAACTAATTCCAATAAAAGTGAAGGCGGTTTTCTGCGATTACTTCGAGAAATATTATTGCAGGAAAAAAAGTTTTGCACCCTTTCAGAATTTAAAAAAAAAATTCGCTTTTTAATTATACCAATTTAATTCTTGTGCAAACTTTTGTTGGATTTTGGAAACTAAAAAAATGCTTGATTTCCAATGATAGATTTCATTGTTGCCTTGAAATATTCAAAGAGTTCATTGTTTAATGAAATACTTGAATTTTGTTTATAATTCTGTTATCGAGATTGAATAGACGTTGAAAAATTGTTGAAATTTTAAGGAGGAGAATTATGTTTAGTATCTGTGTTGTTTACGATAGATAAAAAAGTGAAATTGCAATATCGCCAAACATGTTGATAGATTAACCCGATTGTTAGGTTTATAATAGCACTACGATTTTATGGGATAGTCCCCATTATAAATGTCCATGTACATAATAATCAGAATTTAACTAAGACAAATAAAATAACATGTATTTAATTTCAGATAAATTTAGTGGAATCATGAATATGAAATTATAAAGAGACAATTTATCAGAAATAAGATATAATTAAAATTCCTGAAAAACCAGCTGGTGGCCTGAGGCGACCGACTAGTGTTTAAATAACTAGCTGCCTTTGCATTTCTCACTCAACATAGTGAACCAAAGAAGTTCTTGAAAGTGCTATATTCTAACAAAGTATCTGGAATTACAAAATTATCTCGAAAATGCCCCGTTTTTCTCGGTGCTGATTATTTTATCAAAGACATTTAATTGAAAGTATTAATTTTCAATGAATAAATATGGATAGTTATTAGTATAGTAGTATTTTTAGTTCAGTATTTTCAAACAATTAGAGAAATGAGAAAAATGATTATTAATGTCATATCTGGAGCATTTTTCTGTGAAATTAAGAGCTTTATTTATTATGTAGAACTTTTTATTATTATGAACTTTATTTACTTTAATTTATTTACTTGGCCTAGTCTCTTAATAAGCTAAGAATGAAAACAATGTCTTTATGCTGCATTTGTTTCCGTATTTTCATTCTCCAAGATACAAAGGAACTTAATTTTATTTCCTCTTTTGTACATCCCTTGTCTAACTTTGTTTTTTAAGGAAACTTTAATCGTCGTTATATTTCTGTTATAGATGGACTACTTTTGACGACTTTTTAATTTGCAAATCCAAAGCAAAATGACTTCTTTAAATGTACTGTGATTTATTTGCAATCACACAAATTCATTATAGAATTGAAATGATGAAATCCGAAACAAGCAAAAATTATATAGAAACTAATCACAAATGCAATAAAAGGATATGTAGAACACTATTTGGATAACATGAGGAAGTGAAACAAGTGTCTACCATTGACTCTTCCTCATAAGTAATATGCGACAGTCCATAGTATTAGTCCTTGTATGCATCTTATAGCAACTTAGTATTAGTCCTAGTATTCCTTAGGGCATCTTATAGCATCTTATTATTAGTCCTAGTATGCATTATGCATCTTATAACATCTTAGTATTAGTCCTAGTATGCATTATACATCTTATAGCATCTTAGTATTAGTCCTAAAATGCATCTTATAGCAGCATTAGTCCTAGTATGCATCTTATGGCATCTTAGCATTAGTCCTAGTATACATCTGGCAATTTAGTATTTGTCCTAGTATGCATCTTATGGATATTAGTATTATTCCTAGTATGTACCTTATGGCATCTTCGTATTAGTCCTAGTATGCACCTTATAGCATCTTAGTTGGATAAATATTACTGACAGTAGAAATCATAGGAAATCTGCCAAAAATGTTGAGAAAGTGTTTTATTTTATACAGCATCAATATCATGTTTCTGTCGTTGATTTTGAAAAAGGCATTAAATTCCTGTTAGTATTAAAATTGCCTTACATATTTAATTCATGCTGAAATTAAATCTAAATAAGTTCCAATGATTAATTCATGAATGTCTTCCTTGTATTATCCAATGCCGGCTAGCTCCTCCGTAAGGTGACTGCAACATTACGTTCCATTGCAATATATATATTTGTTTCTGTAAACTTATGTGTATCAATGATTTGATCGTACCTTTAAAATATTGGCTTAATTTCTCCATATTATATAACTATAATAATACAAACTTATTTTATGAAAAATTTGCATTCGATTATCTTAAATATAAAGACCTCGTATAGCAGCATATATATCATGTGTCTGTCATAACTTCTAAGAAAAAAAATTACTCTCGGCAAGCTGAAAGGCAAAGATGGATTCTTTTACATGTGAGTTACTAAATGATAACATAAATTTCTGATATTAGAAACAGTCAAAATTAGGACGTGAAAATCACTTTTCAGCCCCTAACTTCCAATATATTGCAGTTACCAAAAGCTTTTCGCTAATTGGATTTATTTTTCTATCTTCAATATTAATAAGTTTAAGGGAAATGAAAATTCCAACCACCCCAACAATTTCCACACCCTTTGACCTGGACCCCTTTGAGCAATTACGAACTCCTCCGAGATTTTTACATTTATAACAGCATATTCCAAGCCAGTTAAAATTCAAAAAAAGTACTCTAGTTATCTGATTCACAAGATAACATGGGCAAAGTGCTTGATATATATATATATACAACCCGCCTTTGGCGACCAGCCGGTTTGCCAATCTTAATGCTCGTTAAAATTTTAATAATTAACTATTTTATGTAATACCTACTTTAATAGCTTCTTCATTAAAATATTTTCAAACTTCAAATTTCAATTCACTCAGAATATTATAAAGGAATTCAGTCATAACGTAATCTGTATCTCACCAATTTTCTGTTTGTTCCAGGTAGAATTTATACTTTAAATTAAAGAGGAAATGATTAATCTGCAATTAATATAATAACATTTTTTACTGAAATAAAGCATTTTTTTTTTGTAATATGATTACTGAAAACAGAATCACTCAGCATTTAAACTTTATGGGCACTAAAGAATATCTTTCTTAATTTATGTAATATCTCAAGAATTTGTCATCAAAATTTTTTCAGATTCATCTTGAGCAGGTATATTAATTAACAATGTTTAATTTTAAATGCATCACACTAAGCAAATAAACAGAATCGTTTAAAATAATCGGTCGAAAACAGGTTAAAAAATTACTTTAAAAAATGAACTTAAACTAACATAAATACAATTTAATTACAAAAGCATACAACTAACTTAAAAATAATTTAAATCGAGTCCGCTTCCGTTGAAATGTAAACAATCAGAATACAATGCGCATGCGTGAATTTTCAACGCCAGTTACGGTAACGCAAATGCGTGAATTTTTCTACGCCAGTTGGGGTAACGCTATGTAGATTAGAAATTTTTAATTTCCTTTTATCTGTTTTATTTTAATTCAAAAGTACTTCAGAATGAATCTGGAAGATCGATTAATTAACAATGTTTAATTTTAAATGCATAAAACATTAAGAAAATAAACAGAATAGTTTGAAATAATCGGCCGAAAAATGTTAGCCCTAGCCTCATTGCTGTTGGAAAAAAAAACTGAAGCCTTACTCATTTGGCGGTGGGGAAAATGAAAGGATTTTTTTGGCGGGAAAGTTAGTTTTTAATTATTAATTAAAATTCTAATTAAAATTTCAAAAAAGGGACCCCAGGTGCACATTCCCGACCTCCAAGGTATTACCAAGGAACGTACCAAATTTGGTTGCTGTAGGTCAAATGGTCTTTTCTGTAGAGCGCCAACAAAGCACACACACACATTGAGCTTTATATATAAGTATAGATATATATAGTTTTTCACCGATAATGGTTCCTAGAACCCGATATATATATATAGGGTGTTGCCGAATTCGACCGATAAATTCAGAAGGGTGATAGGAGGCATCAAGAGGATAAAGAATCACCATACAACATGGGGTCCCAAACGACGTGTAGGGGGTGAAAATAGCAAAAATATAAGGAGTCGGCGAACTTTTGGAAATTAGAAAAATTAATAAAAAAATACCAAAAGGTGTTTCAACTATGATTTTATTTTAAGTGAAAGCACATTCTTGAAGGCTATTTTTCATGTAAGTAACATACCGATTTCATGTTCCAAGGCGTCGTAAATTATTGAAAACGAAAAAGTAGTTTAGAACACTTATCTGCAAAAATATTAAAACTTTAAGAAAAATAAAAGCATAAAAATATAAGGAATTTTGTACTCCGAAATTTTATATAAGTCTGTAGTGTGATAATTGCGGAGGTTTTAAGATATATCAGAAAAACTAAAATATTTACCAGTAAACATCGCTGCAAAGTAGGTACCTATATTTACAGAGGGTGTTGCCAAATATGAAACGTAAATGTAGAGAAGTGATAGTAGTCATTAAAGAGATTAAAAATTACCATAAAACAAAGGGTCGCAGGAGACGTTTTTTCTGTGAAAATCGCAAAAAACAGACATCGAAGAGACAATTAGCCTGGTGAAAAGAATGGCCCTAAGAATGCAAGGATTTGGAACAAGGTAGTCGTGAAGAAGAAGTTTTCTCGTATTTCAATTTTCCATGCGTTCGAGGAATATAAAAGCTGCGATCATTGCAGAATTGATGGTTCGAGGAATATAAAATCAGCTTATATTCATGAAAGAGCAGTGCAGAATTGACAGTCGATAAGTTTCATTCGCAAACAACATGTTAGATTTCACGAATGAAGAATATGCGGATTTGCATTTAATTTACGACCGAGCGAATAGTAATGGACGGCTAGAACAAAGAATATATCAATAGCAATATCCAAGTAGGCGTTGTCCACACCACAGCACCTTTGCAAATATTAATAGACGGTTGCGGGAGAGAGGATCCTTCAAAATAACGAGGCCAAATGCAGGGCTCGAACGCCTCAGTGACGCAAATTACCTTGTTTTCTTGCGAAACGTCCTTCCGGATTTACTGCAGGAAATACCGGTCATTGAACACCAGAACATGTGGTTAATGCATGGTGGTGCACCAGCTCATTTTGTTTTAATTCTGTGCGTAACTAACTAGATGATACATATCCTGGGACGTGGAGGACCTGTTGATGGGCCTCCAAGTTCCCCGGACCTTAATCCCTTGGATTTCTTCTTCTGGGGCCATATAAAATATCTTGTTTATTAGACACCTTTGGATACATTGAAAGATCTCGTAGCACGGATCGTCGTCGCTGCTGGAGAAATAGCAAGCACGCCTGGTATGTTTGAGCACTTCCGGTGGTCCTTTAAACGTCGGTATCGATTGTGTAATGACCTTCGCGGCCGCAACATTGAGCAATTTTTATAGAAGTTTCTCATTGTATCTTTTCTTAGTTAAAATGTCTGTGCTTCAAATGTATGTTGTATCTGTATTCCAGCAAATAAATTTTCACCCTCGTTTGCGAGTTTCTACTTCTTTGAAAATTCTTATCGCCTTGATGCCTGCTATTACTCCTCATAATGTTTCAACAGAATTTTGCAACACTTTCTGTAAACCTTGGTGCCGATGTTGCAGCGATGTTTCCCTGCAAAAATTTTAGTTTTTCTTGAATATCTTAAAACTTCCTCAGTTTTCACACTACAGACTTATATTTATTTAAGAGAATAAAATTCCTTATATTTTCAAGCTTTTATTGTTCATAAAGTTTTAATATTTTTGCACATAAGGGTTCTAAACTAATTTTTCGTTTTCAATAAGTTACGACTCCCTGGTTCATCAAAGCGGCATGTTATTCACATAAAAAATTGCCTTTAAGAATGTGCTTTCACTTTAAAGAAAATCATAGTTGAAACACCGTTTGTTATTTTTTTATTAATTTTTTACAGTTTCCAAAAGTTTGCCGGCTCCTTATATTTTTGCGATTTTTACCTCCTAAACGTCGTTTGGGACCCCATGTTGCATGGTAATTCTTTAACCTCTTGATGCCTACTATCATCCCTCAGAATTTGTCGGTCAAATTCGGCAACACCCTATATATATATTAATTATTTAATTAGAAATTAATTATATATATATATATATATATAATTCTTCGGATAGAGATATACCTAGAATCAAAGACAGACTTACCCTAGTATTATTATTGTTTTATATATTTAATTTATGCGTATATAATATTCAAACAAAATTCCTCGATTTACAGCATTTTCGCTTGAGTGCGTTTTTAAATTATAACAGCGTTCCTTTTTAAAAATTATCAAGACAGCGAGTATTTTTTTTAACTATCCAGTGTCCTATAAGACATCCAGATACTCGGGAACATGTCTGCGAAATTAAATTCTATTATTTTCGTAAATTTATGCCTAAGTATGAACAAGTCTTCGTATTTCAATATTACTAAAAAACATTCTTCTCTACTTATATAACAATGTTAGCTTTGTTTTTTAAGGGATAAATTTAAATTGGATTTCTTGAGCAGATAAACACAATGTAGATTTCAGCAGAATAGGTTTAATTACGGTGCACTTTATTGCAAGATTATATAAATGTTAACAGGTATATTTTATGGTTCCTCTGTGGGATTAATTCATGCGAAATGTTCTACGAGATAGAAGAGATCCTTATCAGCAAGAAAAGTCATAAAAACATCGCATAAAAATGTAAGGATACAGAAATTCACGACCGGTCAACCGGAACCATTAACACTTCCATAAACTGAAATTTAACGGCCACAGTGGACCATTTTATTAAGTTGCGGAAGTTTTACAACTGCGTTGAGGGTGATAATTTGACATCGCAGTAGCTTTACTGTATAGTAACAATGAAATGAAAGGATCAGTATTTCATTTTGAATGAAATGGATTTGTTTTGAGATAATGAGTCAATAGAATCAACTATGAGAAGAATAACTCCCAAATCTACATACACTCATGTCCAAAATTAAGGTCACAAAAGTGTTTTTCAAAGTAATTCTAAATAGCTACCAGTAAAATTTAAACAAATTATATTTTATATATTGTGAAGGGCCGGCAACATGATATTAACCTTTGTTGTGGGAAATAATGTTGTTTAGCATTAGTTTTTGAGGAATTACTGAAATTAGACAGTTTAAGCATCTGGGATTTTTGTCTGCAATTTTGGGAATATTGAATTAAAACAAAAAAATTTAACATGTTTCCAATGAGAATGAGTTCTCATAATCGTTTAGACGATTAATTGAGATGGAGAGCCGTTGACAAGCTTGAAGATGGGCAGTCTCAAGCGGTGGTGGCTCGTTGATTACAAGTGCCACCGAAAGTGGTATCCAGGTTGTTGAATCAATTCCAAACAAATGGTACTGTAACCAGAAAGGCCGGCCAAGGCCGTCACAGAACAAAAACGCCTGCACAGGATTCCTATTTGGCATTAACCGCACGAAGACATAGGCTGACAATGACTCCTCAACTTGCTCCTGACCTTGCTGCTGCGTCTGGAATAGGAATTTCCAGACAAACAGTATACAGATGTCTAGCAGAGAGGGCCCTTTATGCTAGTGACCAGTTGAGTGTGTCCCTTTGACTGCATCCAACAGAAAAGCCCGGTTCTTATGGTGCCTAACACAGCAGTCTTGGGCACAGCAAGAATGGGGGCATGTTCTTTTCAATGATGAGTCGAGATTTACCACACAGAGTGACTCTCGTCGAATCTTCAACTGGAGAGAGCGAGGAGCTCGCTATCATCCCTCCTACGTAAAAGAAATCGACAGATTTGATGGCAGAGGAATCCTTGTTTGGGGGGGGGGGCATAATATTGGGCAGTCGTACACCATTGCATGTCTTCGATGCGGGTACTGTCAATGCACATCTCTATAGAGATGAGATCCTTGAAGCCTATGTAAGGTTGTTCCGTAGTGCGTTTAGCCCAGACTTCATATTTATGGACGAAAACGCGCGTCCACACTGAGCCCAGATCGTTGATGATTTTCCTGAGGAAGAGGATATTCAACGTATAGACTGGCTCTCGAGGTCTCCGAATCACAATCCTATTGAACATGTTTGGGATGGTTTTGGAAGAGCCATTGCACTGAGTAACCCCCCACCTAATACCCTCCAAGAGTTTAAAGCCGCGCTTTTGGAAGAATGGGTTTTGTTGCCCCAAGCATTTATTGACACCCTCATAAACAGTATGAAAGCTCGTTCTGAAGCCTATATAGCAGTACACGGTGGTCACACTCCATATTAGACAGGCTTTTCCCGAGATAAATGCTTTATCTCTGATTCATCATGTAACACTTTTTAATATACCTTGTTTCTTAAATCCCAATTAAAATCTTTTCCATGCTGTTATGTGTCTATGTTCTTTCTTCCATTGTAGTGTACCTCTGTGCCAAATTTCGTGGCAACACAGTGAATAGTTTTTCATTTTTCTCAGATTTTATGTTTGTGACCTTAATTTTGACAAGGGTGTATTTTGAAGAATAACATTTGAAATACAATTAAATATTTAAATTTCAACTTGTTCACTAAATAATTATTTAAGAAATTAACAAAGTGGACAATATTTTAATTAAAAATATTGTTAATGAACTAAACAGGTAATTACAAGCAATTGTTATTGAGTCATTTTTCAGCATTACTTCATAAGAATTTTTTTTTTTTTTTTTTTTGTTATTTTCAGTTGATAATTGAAATTCTATATTACTGGTTCTAAACATGACTTTTGGCAGATTAGAAATCAAAATTACAGTTTTAAGAAATAAATATTAATATGAAGGAGAATAATATTATTTAGAAATAAATATTAAAAAGAAATTAAAATAATGTATTCTAAATTAGAATTAAATAGTAAATTCTAAGGAAAATGAAAGTAAATGGAGTAAAAAGAAGGAAATGAAGAATCCGGACTTCATCAAGGGCCACCTTCAGGCAGGGATTCAAACCAGGAGTTATTTTTGTGAAGTGAAGTATTAATCCCTCGTGACCCGAAAATCTCAAAAAATTGAGGTTTTTAAAGACAAGAATTAATATCAATAGAGCAATGACAATAAATTACGCAATAATAATGAAAAGCAAAATATTATTTCAAAATTCAAATCTAAGCAAGACCACAGCCAAATTGAATTAACACTATAAAACTATTATCAAACTATAAAAATCAAAAAACATCAATAAGATATAAACATACCAGTTGACTCCAAAATATTTTATGAAAAAAATAAGGTTATAACTGCTGACAATTATATTAAACCAAATTCAAATTCCCCGCACTTGAAGCTGAAAATTCCTACAACGCTTGGTCGAAGTGTCTCTTCATGATATGAACGATCTCATTGCCATCTATTGAGTTGAAACAAAGAAAATAAACTAGAGAACATATTTTTAGTTATAAACATATTAGAATATAGGTTAAAAAATAGATGCAAACAAAGTAAAAGTTTGTATGGGAGGAAGTTATACAAATATTCGTACGAACCGCTATTAGAAATACGACTTTCTTGCCGTCATTACTCAATAGAGTATTTCGAATGAAGGTGTTTTCATGCATATTATAAAAGGAAGGAAGAAAGTAATTTCTGCAACAATAACTTTGTAATACAAGGCAGAAATTAATGTGCATGTTACTTGTTTGTCAAAGGAATTCCTCATAAGAAGCGAACAATAGAAGAGTCAATTTTATACATGTCATTTTAGAATCCACTTCTATACTTATTTTCAACTTTCATAATTATTGAATTCATAAAATATTTATTAAAAAAAGATAGATTAAATGAATATATATATATATATATATATATATATATATATATATATATATATATATATATATATATATATATATATATATATATATATATATATATATATATATATATATATATATATATATATATATATATATATACTCTATGAAGTTTTTTCCTGTTCCTTTTAATAATTTGAATAAGAAATAATTTTTAGTTGCGATTCCGAAACTATTTTGTTTTGTTTTCAAACTATTTCTTACTTTAGATTGGTTACTTATATATATATATATATATATATATATATATATATATATATATATATATATATATATATATATATATATATATATATATATATATATATATATATATATATATATATATACCATCACTGAGATGATGATTTTTAGTGAAGCTAATTTAATTATCATACAATTTTTACTTTAATATTTATAGATTTTAAACATAAATCCTTCGATTGCTGTATACAAAAACCATCTTGAGGTAGCATCATATCGTTTACTCACATGTTTCGGTCACTGTTAAAGCTATTGAATTCTTTGAATGGAAAAGACAGAATTTTTAAATACTCTTTTATTCATAATATTTTGTTCATGTCTTTAAAGTCTTTGTGATGTATCACAGTAATCCAATGATTTTAGCATATGAATGCAATCTTACGTTTAATTATTATTAATGTATTCGAACTTACCTTTAATTATAATTAATGTCGCAATGTTATGTTTAATTTTCCCAAAATTAGAAGATCTTACTTAGTATATCAGTTCTTATAAGGTTATTGAATACAGTTCTCATAGAAGGGAGAAATATAAAGAGAGAAAAAAAGGAAATTTTTTTTGGCACACAACAGAACGATACTTCAAATGTCAGGAATAAAATCAAACATATGATGAAACTTCTGTTGTTTCGTATCAATATAGGAAGGTGGATATAAAATCCCAAGAAGATTCCCTTTTAGCGAATGATTTAAATAATAGATAAAAAGGAAGCCCGGGATTCAGCTGCTAATTGGAAGATCAGATTATATGAAGGGATGAATGGAACAAAGGAAAACGATATAGCTAAATCTTATTTTATTAAATTTAATTTCTTGTAAATTTTTTGATTTAAAAAATTTTATTCCATGTAACGTAAGATATCGAAACTAAATTTATATGTCTACCCATTATTGATTTGTTGACAAAATAGTTAGAATTTACTTTCATACATTTTATTTCCCATGTTAATTCTAGATTTGTTAAACAGACTTATTAAAATGTCCAATTTTTAATATCGAAGATCGTCTATCATGTTTTCCGGTATTAAAAAATCAAATTTATAAGCAGATCTTAAATGATACGAGTTGAAATTTACATTTAATAATAATTGCTAAACTAAAACCACAATATCAGTTTGACAGAAATTTCCGTTATATATAATTATCACGAAATCTATAGGACAATTAATAAAATATTTTATTTTACCAAGAAAAATTTAATTGTAATTTTTATGTGCATACTACCGAACAAGTAAAATTAAAAGCATAGGACTCATGACATTTATAATTACACTATATTTTATAAGCATCTTTTAAGCAAACACATGCTGACATATAATAAGCCTTATTATTACAAACACATTTTACATATTAAAACTTCAGAGCATTTGACACATTCCAATGAAGCAATGTGTAGAGAGATTGATGCTAATGAGCTATTTAAATGAGTAACTCCAACTAGATGTTCGATGAAAAGCAGCATGTTCAGAAGCGAAATTAGCCCCATTCAAGCATTTCAATGATGTTAAATGCTCACTATTCTTCGACTTGACACTTTCCTCCAATTCAGGACAACTTATGAGGTCTGTAGGCAGACACAAAATGGGATTAGAACGCTGATTTCTCTCCTTCAACATTCTGTTCGTTATTTCATTTGAGCAGATGGGCCGAAATATTTAATTAAAGGATAGAGAAACTTGAAAATGAGCTTAGAGCTCCCCCCTTCTTGCTTGATGATTTACTCTGTTCCCAGAGATTTAGTTGGTAAGTAAATTGCGGGTTTGGGACCATAAACGGGAGAAGTGATAGGCTTGATTTACTACTTGTTCAACAAATATTTAATGTTTGGTGAACTTTAAAGTGGTTTGAAAGATTTGTTCTGATGGAATAAATTGTTTGGTCCTTAGTTATCTTTCTCTATTAAGTAGATGAATTTAGGGATGTGTTATAAAGTTTGAATCCATAATAAGTGGTTCTATAGGAACCGATATTAGATGTTAATTCGCTTTCTTGCTAAAAAATTCATCAGTATACGACATTTTAGCTTTCAAAACACTGTACTTGATTACTGAAACAGTTTTGGATACGTGAGATTACTTACTAATAACTACTGTTAACTGAACTCATCACTATTAGTTATTTCATTTACTTAACAATGACTAGTTAAGTTAAATTAGTACATTTTGATCGTAATCAAACTAACTGTAATTTAAGAAGGATGTATTTTTATTTGTGTCAAATGCATAAATTTTATAGTTACGTCTATGAAGTTGTTTTCATTCCCTATAATTGTCATTCATTTATAACGAAAAAATGTACAGATGAAATTATTTTTTCTTTTTTTAGTTATTTTAACTTTTGATTCAGAAAAAAAGCTAGATTGAAAATCAATATTATTATATTTCGAACTAATTTAAAAATAAGTTTAAAAAACAAAGCATAAATTTTCATATCATCAATGTTTATGATTTAAAATGTTATATAAACGTTAATTTATATTATTAATGTCCGTGACATTTATTACTAAACCCTAATATAAATTAACGTTTTAGTATTCGGTTAAATATTAAAATACCAAATTAAATCAATTAAAAATATGATTTGAGCTCCAAAAATCCAATAAGTAAATTCAAATGCATTTTTTATTTCAATTTTTTTATGTATTTATTTTTGATCATTGAATTCTTTTAAAGATTTATTTCCGTATTTATCTTCCTGATAAAATATTCTCATCATAAATTGTACCTAATTTTGCATTCCCTTTAAACAAATCTATCAGCAAAACAGAAATACGAAACCAGATGCATTCGTTTCCTCAGTTTTTAAATAATGCAAAAGATATATGTATGCAATTTTGAAAACACCGCAAACACATAACAGAAACAGCAAGGCACAACCCACAAATCATGTACCCCCCCCCTTGTGCTGTAGTACCTGAGACACTTTCCCCGCAGACGATCCGTTTGCAAAGCTCTTCCAACAACCTGGCAACGATAAAACATGCTAATGAGACAACCCCTGAGGAGCCTCAATTCTTTTCAATTACTTTTTTCCCTTCTCCCACAATAACAATTTCCGACAATGTTACCAGCGTTCCGACGATCTGTTTCAGCCATGGGTATTTGTTTTGAGATCGCACAGATTTAAGGGATCTCCAACGTCTCGTTTTTCAACACAGATGTTCCCGGCCCTTGACAGGAAGACTCATGTTGTCATTTTTCAAGCTCTTCAAATCGTTCCTGGAGAAGTTGACTACAAGTCTTGGCCTCGAAATATGTGTTGGTTGGGATTCTTTCATAATAATAGTTTTAAACAATATATGTTGGTTATTAAATTAAAAGCTGAAGAAGAAAAAAGTGTTTTTCGTTTATCGGTAATTTATTTCCATTTAACGATATAAAGCAAAATCAGTCTGCTTTACTTATAATTACTTCCTTGGTTTGATTAATTAGTATATGAATTAAAAAATTTCCATAAAATGTTTTTCAGTTTATCTTAGAATGTGTATGCTGTATTTAAAACATTAGCATCATTAAATAACAGAAGATCTTTTCTAATAAGTAGTGAGTGACTGCAGTTCGAATCAAGACTTTTTCCAAATCATTAAGATAAAATCATCAATCAATAAGATAAAATTTTGTTCGCAGAAGATAGTATAATTTATTATCCTGATCATGCTTTCATCCATAGTTAGTTAAAGGCCTTAGATTTTTAAAATTAAAAAAAAACTACAATGTCGCCAAAATTTTTGCCATATATGGTGCAAATACGAAAAAAGTCGCCAAATATTAGTTTAACAACGTTTCAATTTTGGATTGAATCAAACGTAAACATTGGCATTATAGGGCGACTTTTGAAGGTCCTGTAGGACTAATGTTAAAGATTAAATGGGATCAGGAAGCATTAAAAATAGTTACACTTTTTTCTAATTTTTTTAAAGTCAACTTTCATATCGTTTTCATTTGATGCAGATAAGTTTTGAATGATGAAAAAGTCTTGTATTTTCCAGCTTTTTATTTGAATTGCTTTAATGAAGTGGTGTTCTTATTACAGTCTACGGGAATTTTAATAGATTTTTCCTGGCTAATAACTTTTGAAATAATGGACGAATTTTCAAATTCTTTTCACCGTCGTGTGCAGAAAATATTCCTCTTTTACAGCAATGTATAATTTTTTGAAGCTGAAAAAAGTTTTGCAAAATTTTGAAAGCCTCGGATAAGAACGGTGGAAAGAGCTGTTTTACGTTAAACAGGCAGGTTTGTATTTTGAAGAAATTTCTAATGACTTCATTTAACTATACATCAAAACACAAAACGATGTCCATTCTCTTCTAGGGTCACCTATATTGATAACAGCAGGATCACCACAAATTAAACAAAAAACATTCTGAACTCTACTGCGCTACTTTAAGCTGATATGATGTGAATAAACCGTTTTTTCATATTATGATACCAAATATTGAAATTTATCTTACGCCTCCAAGTTGGATAACATTTCTTTGATAAATTTACAATAGTCACCCCTTTGATGACAAGTCTTTGAGTAATTTCATATTCCAGTTAATTTTCTTTAAATAATAGAAGCATACATAAAACAGGAGTTTCTGATTAATACAATGATCGTTTCTTTCCTTTTCAAACTATATATTATCTTTATATTTTATATTTAGATTTGAAGATAGATATTCATTCATTCAATATAATGGTTTAGATTCTTGAAGATATTAAATATGTTGAACATTTAAGCTTAAAAATAAAAGAAACAGTTACATAAATAGATTAACGAATCTCACTTCAATTTTAAAATTATTTTTAATTCATTATTATTAATTATTTTATCACTAATAATAAAGAAATAAAAAATAACTCAAGATCCTTACAAAAGTGCCCCAAGGTTTTATGTTTTTGTGACATATGTTGGATTGCTGTAAATTAAATTAAAGTGTCATTTTTCTGTTTTAATTATATTTATAGACATTTTTTACCCATTTTAATTTATTTTATCATTCAATCAAGTAACAGAAAAATAAAATTATAACATTCCGTTTTGGAAGTAGAAATACACAAATATAAATTTTTTTATTGAAATATCGTAAGCAAATTATATATACCATAAAAACTAAAGTAGTTTTCCAGTATTTATTCGTTGAAACAAAATCTTGAACTATAATTGTAGGATAAATTTTCACTTATCAAAAAAATAATAAAAGATAAACACCGATAGCTTACTTAACTACAATAAAATATCTAAAATTTTACTACAAAAATTTAACATTGATCGTTTATTTTCAGTATATATGTTTGAAAGCTTGCCTGGTCGCAAATGCGAAGTAGGACGAATCAAAGAGATCAAAGAGTTAAAAAAAAAGAGAACCTTTTCAATTTATGCTCGAAATTTTCAATGGCTTAACTTGCTTATCAATGTATTTTATTGTTTAAGCATCTGTGAAACAGTTTGATCTTTCTGTTTATTTTTTATATATAGTAATATGCAATTTTCAATGTTTGATGTTAAATGTGGTAAATATATTATTCAAGAGCTAGCTGGTTCTTTAGAAATATATTTAATAGAACTAATATAGGCAGATTTATTATAGCATTTTGAATGCAATGGTAAAAAAAGTACATACTTCAGAGAGGATCAAAATCTTTATATTTTCCTTTTCTGTTATTTAATTGACACAGATCTTTTTCGCAGCGCCATTCTAATCCAACAAAAAGCGAAATATGCAAGGTATATAAAGCGACCGCTTGTCAGTCGCTATGCTTCTAAGTGCATTTTTAAATAAGAATATGAGCCAATGTTATTTTCTATTGATACAATTTCCTGAAAATATTTCGTTATCGCATATTATTTTCAACCTTTAAGGTATGTTCTTACAATTCTTTAAAGTTCATAATTAAACACGATTTTTAAACACATTTATTGTTATACACCTAGTTGAACAGTTTGAATGCAATCTAGTGCTTAGTAAAATGAGAAAAAAAAAAAAAAAAAACGTTGTCTTGACTGAAAAAAGAAAAGGAATCAACTCATCAACGAAAAACAAACTCATTTCTTTCAAAATAAATGACTGATTCATTTCTATCACACACTAAAGCTTCGACAGTGTCAAATTGTCATTCTCAACATAGTTGTAAAACTTCCGCAACTTAATAAAATGGTCCACTGTGGCCGTTAAATTTCAGTTTATGGAAGCGTTAATGGTTCCGGTTGACCGGTCGTGAATTTCTGTATCCTTACGTTTTTATGCGCTATTTTTACGACCTTTCTTGCTGATAAGGGGCTCTTCTAACTTCGGCATGCATTAATCTCACAAAAGAGCCATAAAATATACCTGCTAACATTTATAGGCATTACCTGTTACAATAAAATAAACTTTATTCAAAATTTCTGTATAGAAATGTATACATTGGATTGAATCTTGGATTTGGAAATCAAATGTTTTGTTATCTGCTCTTTAAATTATCTTTGAATTTCCAATTAACTATTTCATGTACCTAGAATTAAAAGTAAGAGTTTCAAAAAAATTAGGAATGCAGTATTTCCGAAATCTGAGAAAGCAAATAAAATTGAATATATTTAATGCAATTCTATTTGCATATGTAAAATCTACATATATCGTAGTATGTAATTGCAATGAATACATATATGTAATTGCAATGAAAAATAGAAATCATAAAATATTGCTGAAAGTGGTTGTCCATTTCATAAATTATATTTTGCCATTTTTCACAGACAGTAATGAATAACTTCACTAGTTTTTGTAATTTCCCTATAGCATGGCAAACAATATTTAGTTTTATTTCTTACAATCAGCAAAAAAATCAAGAAAGATTGTACAGTTGTAAAAAACAAGTTATAAAGCATTGATCTATGTTTCTTTTATTTTAATGATAATCTCAACTAAATTTGAATTAACAAAACAAAATTGTGTAAATAATTTAACACAATTATTTACAAAAAAGAAATTGAAACCAATTGTATATTCCAAAGATTCAATACAAGTGTACAAATATTCAATATTACGTTTTGTAACAAGTTTCAGATTATTAAATTATTCTGAATATTTATTAAAAATTATTCCGAAAGTCTTAACGTTGAAATTTTAACTAAATAATGAATATAATTTATAACGTAAGATTTCTTTATTATTAAATACAAATGTTTCTGTTACATTTAACACAAATGATTTTGCTTTTATTTTCTTATTGGAAATTAAATCTATTCTTAAAATATATTACGATTATTATTATTCTCTAAGAGTAACTAAATTAGCAAAATTAGAAAAAAAAATCTAATGTAATGTCCACCTTAAAAGAAAAATGTGTTTCCCATAAACAATTTTAATGTATAGCTTACTATATAGTTTAATGAAATACTATTCTGAAATTAACAACACCTCAAAAGTTTAGGAATTTTAATAAATTTTAAAGCGAAATTATATGTTTTAATAACCCGCAAAAAAATGTAGATTTTTTCCCTTATCAAAGAAACAATTTTTTCCAATAGAAACTTATTTATTGAATACCAGGAATATACGAAATTGAATTTGAACTCTTCTTAAATATGCTCTAGATTTTATCGAAACGCATAACAAGTGCTTTTGATTAGTTTTACAGGTTCGAAATAACATTTGACATTGAGAATAATAAGTATCTATTGAGATATCCATCTTCAAGAATCTAATTTTATTTTATGAGTCAATAAACATTTGTGACCTCGTTGTAATTGTACTCAAAGATTCATCACAGGTGCTAACTTTGAAGCCCAATGAGCAAGGTATTGATAAATATTCCCAGAATTTATACCCATTTTAGTAAACAGTTAAAATTCTTTCCATTATTTTTTGAATCCCAAACTTCATGGCACTGTTAAGAGTTTCCACCGAAACCCTGTAATGTATATTTATACATTTTTTATCAGCCATTATTCGTTCTAGAAAAAAGGGAAGTTAAGTCATGGTTGTGGGAAAAATAACGAAAGATGTCCATACAATAGAATTTTCCCAGTGCAACTAAACAAAGAAATAAGGTGATCTTAAAATATGAAACGAATCAAAAACTTGAGCGATATTTGTATTTCATCCATATGAATTTTATTCCTAAACGAATTTATGGCTTTGTTAATGTTAATTTGTAAAAGAAAGAAAATTCATAATAGTTTCATTTATAAAGGGAAGAAAGGTAATTTTAATTAAATTTCAAAGCTCCTTTTATATTCAATTTGTAAAAATGTCTCCTGTCGTTATAAATACGCCAACACAAATTCATCATATTTTTCACTTATGTATTTCCACTGCGATTAAAATCACGGTAACATGATTTCTTTCTTCCCATACTAACTACAAAGCTGAATTTTCGCCCGTATTTCGTAGCATTTACAAATTTTAATGTGCATGCGTACTAATCTAAAAAGTTTAGCTTAATATCTAGGGTCATTCAAGGTTATTGAAACCTACTCCTATCGAAAGAAAAAAAAATTTAGGTATGACAGAAAAAACGTTTTGTGGTCTTTTACTGGTTAAGCACAAAAACATTAAAATAAGGAGGATAATATTCGGTACATGGAAATAAAGCTCAACATATTTTTATGTACCTCTTATATTGTCTTCATAAAATATTAGTCTCATAGCTGAAACGGAAGATTTACAAACATTCTTTATGGATGCTAAATCAATAAACACCAATCTTGTTGATAAACTGGCGACCTCGATAATTCATTTTGTTACATTGGCTACAAAGATAGAGGTTCTGAAAAATGCGAAAATTTTGGGACTATCGCTATTACGAACAGAGACCTGATATTCTTCTAGAAAATTTCATTCTCTCTTAGGAGACTAAGAAATGCATTCACTTGAGTAGTCAATTCTCTCTTTGTAGTTTTGACCATGGAGCAAGTTCTCTAGCTATGCATTCTGGGCATTATTGCTGAATGCAATAATGCTATTTTCTGAGCATTATTTTCGAATTAATCATTTGTAGCATGCTTCAAGTTACTGCCAGTGATATCGTATGTGCAAACATCGGTCGTGTTTTTGTTGCCTGTGCTTCGTATTTTTCCTGAAATACAAATCCATCATACGTTACTCTACTTGTTGCTCCGTACACTCATAGAACGATCTGTATAATAATGTTTAAAAAAATTTAATTATCATCTTAACAATGATGGGTAACTTTAAATTACCCCCTGCACCCTTTAAGCTTTGCTAGGTTCATGGCAGGTGGATCAAAATAGTAAAAAAAAAAAATCTTAGTTTTTAGCCGAGAAAATCGGAAAACAAAACAGAGAACAAACGAAAATAGACAGAACACGCAACATGAAAAAGTTTTTATTAAATATAAAAAGTTATAAACAGTTAGACATTAAAAATATTTTTATCTGGTGTAATTCCGAGTATAGCAGCTATTTTTGTGCAGTATTATCAAATACTTTATTGCGAATAAAACAAAGCTTAAATTTTATTTGTATAGAAATTTTGATTAGTGTCTTTATGTCTTAAATGATTAGTCTTATGTTTATGTTGTTATGTCTTTATGTTTAAATTGAATTTGTGTTTTAGATAAGTTTTTCTTAAACGATTGAAACAAAAATTAGACACAAAGCTGCACATGTAGTTATGAAATCACATCCAAATTTGATATGTTTAAGTCATAGCGTCTTTCAGTGACCGTGTTTATATGCTTCAAAAAGTACAGACCAACAGATGGTCAGTCCCTTTTTAGATTCGGCACAAAAGTTGGGTGGTGTCTAGACTATAGATATTAAGTCAATGGATCGAATTTTATCTGTCTAGACCTCCTCGTTTTGCAGTTATCATGATAAATTATGTTCGAACAGCAGGACAGACCGTCTTCCTCTGAATGGATTTCGCAAAATATTTAATATAAATCTACAAATTTGGTGTGAAGACCATATACCAAATTTCAACCATCTAGCTGAAAGCAGTTTAGAGTTATTCTTGTTACAGACAGATGGATATTTTCCAAAAATGGGTTTTTCGAACTCAGGGAGGTCTAAAATGTAAAGATTCGTCAAAATCTCGGGTTCCAATTTTTTGAAGAGTAATATCCTTTCTCTCCATTATGTATACGAGAAAATAACAAATAACTCATCCAGAACTTCTAATAGCAATAAACGAAACAAACAAAAATTGTATTGAATAAAAAGTTACTGCAATAGCCAATTGATTAGATAATTGAGTGACATTGCTTTTGCGAATTGAGGGTATATTTGTAACATTTATGATTAGAATTTTGATTATACTTTGACACTGAAATATATTATTCACAAAAGAATTACCAGAGATCATTTTAATTAATTTATATTAAAATGTTCAATTTGAAATAGAATTAGGAATATTTTGTGAAAGCAGCAAATAAGCAATTGGATTTTATGTCTCTCTGAAAAATGAATCTTCTATCTCCAAACAAATTCAACATAAAATTTCGAATATTTAATATTTTTTTATTAAAAAAATACAAAAAATGTTTATAACTCATAAGCCTATTTTCTCCCCTATCTAAATAGATTCTACGCCTTTCTTAAAAACTTTCCAAGAAAGAAAAAAAAAATTTTTTGAATAATTAATTTTTATTCGTGGCATTATTTTCTTCGCAAAAACAACATAAATATTTCTTCTAAAAATAAGCATAATGTTTTTTGAAGTAAAAATTTGAAACTTTTAATTATATTTCTTTAAAATAGAAAATAAAGGAATTTCAACTAATCTATGAATTTAATTCTTAGGAGTGCAATCGTAAAAATCAAGAGCGACGATATAAAGAGAAAGAAGTAATAAATTCAGGAATAACTTAATATCTTTATATCTTTTCTAGCTTTAATGCCTAGGTTATAATATCATTGTAATATTTCAAAGTAAAAAAAAAAGTTACTTCTTTATTTTATTAAATAAATCACAATCTCGGCCCTTTCTAATAATTTTCTGTAACCATCCGTTATAATCATCAACGCTAAGACGATTTCTGGTTAACATAAACATTTAACAAATTTGCTAGAAAGTTTTAACAACGAAATATATAAAAACATGAAAAAGTTATTAGTAAATTATGCAATGCATAGTAAATTTTTAATTCGAATCTTTAAAAACTATTGTGTGTGTTTAAACATATTTTAGCAGTTACGTGCCCGAGATGAGACACTTTTAATTTTTTTAACTGCGATTTATTTCATACGGGTGGCATATTATGTAAAAGAAGCGAAGATGTAACCTACGTCCGTTCACATCGCAATAAAAATGCAATAAAGCGAAAGAGATAGATATTTTTCCCTCAGTGATTTTATAATAAGATTTTGATAAGGATTTCTTTGACACGTGTAGTGTTAGGTAAGGGAACTTTAGATATCTTTAAAGGAATGTTCTGAAAAAAACATAAAGATTTTTTAATCCTTCACTCAGAGCGTGAGAAAATGCAAAAATAAAAATTCTTTTATAGAGCGCGTGTAGCATTCATTAGATAAAAAGTAGGAATCGGATCAAGTAAAAAGAGAACATTTTAGCAAGAAGTTAATATGGCCTAAATTGAGATAAAATTAGGAAATTAACTAGGATTCAAATTATTAAAAAAGTCATCACACACACACACACACACACACACACACACACACACACACATATATATATATATATATATATATATATATATATATATATATATATATATATATATATATATATATATATATATATATATATATATATATATATATATATATATATATATATATATATATAAATTTCGAATAGTAACGGTAATAAAACAACCTTTTTCTTAAATATGCTCACATCTGCGAAAGACTATAAGTATTCCAGCAATAATTTATAAATTTAATCATTTAGTGCATTTCTTTTATTCTGCTACAATGATGTACAAATGAAGTAATGAGTGCTCACAATAAGTTTAAGGATACATAAACACTTTTACTTTACTTTCAAGCATTTTCTTTTCAATTAATTAAATTAAATTAAAGTGTTAAATATTTTTTAATTAATGTCATTGCTCGAGCCCGTTTTTTCCTTTCTGGTTTCCAGCTTTTAAAAGCCTTTGAAAGGTAATTTTTTAAATGAAACTATCTTGACCAATATCACAGAAAAGTACATTTTCTATTAACTGCGCTGCATTCAAATACAACTGACTTGTCTTTTCTCGTCAGTTCATTCTTTCACTTAAGAATCTGTCCGTGACATTAAGAAATAGGATGTGAAAAGCAATACAAACACTAGATCCACTGATGTCACAAAAGAATGGTTGAAAACAGATCGATCGATTCCTACAGTGAGGAAAATAGCCATTTCGGCATCCTACAGGAGGTGAGGAAAAGGTAATGAGGAGCATTTCGAAACGTATGGTACCGATGCCGGTGATATTTTTGAAAAGAATTCTGCCTTTAAAAGGTAAAAGTAAACTTTGAGACGTTTAACTATGATTCATTGTCCACTCGGAAGTTTAATACAATGTTACAATCAAACTGAATATTTAATATTTGAACAATTTTTTAGTATTGTTTGATTTTTAATAATAGAGTGGGGAATATTTGAGTGGTCTCCTTATAATTTTCTCGTATACCCTCTAATAAACGTGCTTCTGTGTTGTTAGCCGCATACCATTGGCGAATAATAGCCCCGAATGTGCCTATTAGAGTATGATCTTTAGCGATGAATTGCTAGCCTGCTGTTAAAAGTATCAGAAAACGAAAAAGCATTTAAAACGAATTTTTTTGAGATCGAATAGAATTAAAATTTGTTATAGAACTATAACTGTTTTCACAAGTTGTAATAAAGCAATTAAATCATTTCATTTTTGAGTTTTCGCACTTGTCTGCTTGTGAAAGTACAGAACGATAGATGGGCATCCAGTCGACAGATTTCGTTCCACTTTAGAATCATATCTAAACTTTAAATCTTCATCCAAATTTGATTCATTTAGAATTTTTTTGATAATTTTTGTAGTGATCGCATTAAATTTTATGTAAATAGCCTAACGGGCCAATTTTCTTTAAATTAATTTAGTTTAAAATTTGAGAAAAATCCAAAAATATCAATTAGGGACAATAAACTAATTTCACCCGTCTGGCTTAAAGAACTTTATAGTCAGAAATAGCTAAAAAAATGTGTATTTCGGACATAGGGAGGTTTGAAACGTCGCAATGCATCAAAATTTCAAATTCGAAATTTTTGATGAATATATTACTTTCTTTTTTGCATGCTTTGTAAATGAATATAACAATTTAAATTTTGTACAATTTACTTCTTATAAAGTGATAATAATTTAAGTTTTTTTACAAGGTTTAGGGGGATACAATTTTCAAAATCATACTTTTCCATTATAAACATCATTGATTTAATACAAATTATTTTCATTACATCAATGTAACACAAAGTAGACTGAACTTACTTGTTGTCAAACGCTTTAATCTTAAAGAATAGAAAAACTACTTAAGTCATTAACCTTTAATTAAATGCATATAATAAATTTAACTTGCACTTCTGAAAATAATATTACTAATAAACTAATGTAATCAATGGTTTATTTCATTATTAATAATAAATGTGACAAGTGCATAATTCTAAATTATATCTTCGTTAGACTTCATTACATGTCGATACTGGCATTCAAAATGATAAAATCAACTCATGCAAACGATATTGATGCATTAAATATTTGCCAGAACAATCAACTAATGAAAAACTGATTTGAGGCATTAAAAAATTAATTTAATTTTCATGTATTTAAAAAAAATAAAAAAATACTTGGAGAAATTGTTAGCTTCCGTGAGCATTAGATGAGCTCGAATCGTTTTTATAAATTAAATAGTTGAGGAATAAAATGTGTCATTCTTGTCTTAACATCCTGTATAACATAATTCTTAGTATACTTTTTTACATTCTTGCATCCTTGACTTAATAGAAGGAAATAATAAATTTGAAATAATGAAAGAAATATCTGTATACAAGAGTTATATTTGATGATTCTCTTGAAATGAGGAAATATTTTATTTCTGAGTTTTAGAGAAGTAACGATATGTTTCATCAATGCTTGCAAAGTTTGCCCTGCTGTTGAAAATTAGAAAATAATTTCTTCAAAACATTGGAAAATGCATCTCTTTGATCGAATTTAAAAAATAAAAAGGATTGCAAAATACTTGGCCAAACATCACTTTCAACGTAAGTGGGTTTTGTATCAATCATTATGGTATCTCACCCATCAATTAAAATAAAAATTATTAAAATTTTATTCATATAGTCGTTATTACAATCTCAGAATAATCTTGATTACCTATAAAAAAATTTCTGGCAATTTTCATGTAAAAAATTAAGAGATATTATTCTTTACAATTAATTTCATACTAATTATGCCATTCATTCCTAAAAGTTTGTTATTTTATCGCAATTTAAAACAATAAAATGAAGCAAAATTATAAAAATTGTTTTAGTTTTCATGGATTTAAAGTTTTTTTGTGAATTACTGAAAGTAGTAAACAGTAGCATATATTATTATGTACGTAAATCATTTTGAGTTTAAAACAAACCTATGCGATACGCAGCACTGAAGTTTTAAAACTTTTGGTGAAAAATAATGCAAAGATAATTTAATTAAAATTATTTAAAATTTTTATCAGAAAAATTTGTACTCAAACTATTCTACATTTCGTAATAAAAAATACGAAATTCGGAACTGTTTTATGATTTTTCACAGTATAGCTGTATCTTATTTTTGCTTTTATCTAAAGAGAAGATTTTTTTAATGCTACGATAGTTAAAAATATGCTTGTGAGGTCAATATTTTGATAAATTAATTTGCTATTGAGATATGTGAAAGGAACGAAATTATTGTATCCTCTCAACAACACAAACCCTACAAAATATTGATTCAAAATAAGTTTCTAATTAGAACTATACCATTTTCCCAGTAATAATAATAAAAAAAAATGTTAAAACTCCCTCAGTTTTTGAAAAAGAAATTAGATCACATGCACACTTGAATCCGATACATGTTAGATTTTTGGATGAAAAAAATATATTTTTTTACAAAAATTACGATTTTCCTTTCCATTGTTGACAAATATTCTTGAGAAAGGAAACTTTAGGTTAACAGGATGGAAAAACAAGATGTTATATTTTTTTCTTCCCAAATTAATATAGCATTTCTTGAAGAAAAAATTTAAAATAATTTCCCAAGTACAAAACAAGACGCATGTGTGATTTCTTCATCACTGCGGCTCAATATTTCCAGTTATTTGATTAAAAAAAATTTATATTTTAAATATTTTTCACTCATGAACTAAAACATAAAACAAAAACTTGAGAAAAAAGAATATTTCCAAATCCATGGTAGTTTTGTTAAGGTGCAATTAATGAGGTTAAAACTACATGTAATATATACTCAAAATACAAGCTGTAAATAGCTAAAGGGTAATTTCTAGCAATCTATTGAATGATTTTATAGCAATCTATTGAATGATTTTATAGCAATCTATAAAATAACTAAATTATTTTGATTTGATTTGAACCTGTAAATAATATGTTGTAGAGATTTCGAAATTTGCGGAAAGTTTGTAGATGGTTTAATCAGCTTAACAAGATAAATGTCTATTATATTCTTTGTTGCTTACATACAAAAGCTAAAAACAAACATTTTGATATTTGTTTCTAGTTGTAAGAGGAGCTACTATTAATTTTAACGTGCTTAACATTTTTGTACATATGCATTGTACCCAGGTAGACTGGCAAGATCATATGTCTTGAATATGGTTTTACTTTTCTCGCTCAAGCTTCGATATTTTTATTTTTCTTTAATAAATACCAGATGATTTTAAAATACTCTGTAAAATTATAATAAAACTGTGAAAAAAATGTTGATTTTTCCACTTCGACAAAATCAGTTAATGATATCTTTTCCATTTTAGATTAGACTCTTTACCACAGTTTAATTTCATTAAATCTTTACTTTTTAAAATATTCTGACGCTAAGTAGGAAATTTAATTTTTGAAGAAGTATTTTATGATATTTCGTCTGGTGACCAATTCATTGCGTTATTGATTACATGATGGAATTGCGTTTCCCATATTCTTTGTCATATTATTTTATAAGAATTCGTTAGACATTTTTTTGCGCATCTCTGCCCAATTAATGTAGTCCTCTGGTGCTCCTTTAATTAGTTTTACACTCGAAGCATCTGAACTAGTTTTATACCTCTTTTATAAAAAAAAACCTATCTAAATCAATTTTTTAAAAGATAACTCTATTTTGGGTAAATAAAATTATTTTAATTGATCTAGTTATCCTACTGTAACTATAAAATTTCTCTTACTATAGCAAATTAAAGGAAATAGCATTCATATTGCAAACATGAAAATTTCGTGCTTGTTCTAACAGATTTTTGCAAATGCATTAGTGCTACTAAGGATTTTGCCATTGTAATAGAAGAAAGACATGCACAGTATTATCAGTCCAATACTAAATATGCATTTTAATCATATTATAAAATATAATTACAGAAGCTTCGTGTATAAGTTTGCTGTATAATAAGTATTATAAGCTTCGTGTATAAGTTTGCTGTATAATAAGAATTATAAGCTTCGTGTATAAGTTTGCTTAACCATAACAGATTTATTAAGCGGCTTATATTCTCCTAAAAATTGTCAAACCATAGCCTTTAACAAAACAACCAGAATAAATTTAGTAAAGGTTGTTATACCCGAGGTAGTACAGCCCTTGGCACTATATTATGTATACAATATTGCGCGATATTATATTATTCAATATTAATATTATGCAATATTGTGAATATTCTTTATTATTATATAGTATTGTGAATATAGCTTAGTAGTATATATTTTTGTAAAATATATGTGTGCTTCTGGTGTAGGTTTGAGTATAATAACTTCTCCCATATTCAGTTGTATGTGTCCTAAGTCAGAATTAAGTCATGTAGCAGCCTGGAAAAATTATGTTATTTGTTAGGATTTCTTTGATAAATAATTAGCTTTCTTTGGCGACAAGCTGGTTCGCCAGGAATAATATTGATTCTATAAGTTTCAATTAAATCTCTTATATATAACTTGGAGACTCACAATGTATTTTTAATCATTAAATTGTTATTACCAAACTCATTTTACCCAACTTCTCTCTTGACTGCTAATTAATTAAAATGAAAAATATCACTGTGAAGTATAATATTCCATCCTCTAAAGTATCTTTCGGCGGAATCTGATAGCACTACATTGCCCTATCGAACTCCAACAAAAGCATTTTCCTTTATTATTAGCAGATTGTATTCAATACCACATTTTTCTATTTACTTTATTTTTCTCTTACTATTATTACTTTTGTTACTCTATTACAACTACATTATTTTTTAATAAATGAAAAAAAAAAAACAGAATTTTCTTTTTTTCCTATTCTTAATCAGTTTGATTATTATTGGTGAAGCTGCAATGAGAAGTACTAATCATAAATAAAAACAGATATCAACACTTATTTTAAAATTTTGATTACAAATTCTTCATAAAAATATGAGTTTATCAAAAGACTCACCGATAAATTCACACAACATTTAAAATCAATCATCTGTTTTAGAAAATCTAAAAACATTTTGTATTTTTTTTTATAATGAAATGGATATTTCGTTATAAAAAATAAAGAAGTCACCTTCCATGAGCTTAGATGTATTCAATTTTTTCCAACCATCGCACGATTACGACTTTACACAATGATTCATAAATGATGCAATTAATATGCAGCTCCATCGAGCAAAGTTTAGAGATTTCACTTTAAAAGCTAAATACTTCGAGCATGAAAAGAATTATGCAAATTAGAGATAATTCTCTTTCACATCAAGCAACCATTTAGATCGCATGATTTTGAATTTTAAATTTTTGACCCGCATTTCTTTCTGGTAATAGCCCTTTATGTCATGGTTATTATTTATCTCGTTTTCACTGCTTTTGAGAACTGAAATTGTTTTCGAAATGAATTTCTTCGATCAATAAGAAAAAGTTAACTTCTCTTTTACTTTCTCGTGCATGAAATTTGTTCGTGTTTCAACACAAAATATTGACGAATCCCCGCATTTCAGATATCTCCAAGTATAAAAATTGCATTTTTGGAATTATATCCTTAAGTCTGTCAGTCTGTGAACATGATAACACAAAAATTCTTTTGAGCTAGACTGGTAAAATTTTCTTTATGAACTAATTACCACAGTTTTAGATTTCCATCCATTTTTCAACAAAATCCTTTCAGCGGAAGTTTTTTTGACGAGTACAAGTGAACACTCTAACTCTAAATCATAAAGAAAGTTGGTACATATTTGGTACACAAATTTACCATCTAGTATAAATATGTATCAAATTCAACATCAAATCCGTCAAGGGTTCGACCATCTGTTAATCTGTACTTTTGTATACGATCAAACACGATAATTCAAAGATATTATAACATATAGACGAAATGACGTTCACAATTTTAGCATTTAAAGTTTTGATTGTTATTGAATTTTTAACAACATTTTCCAAAGGATTGACTATCTGTCAGTCTGTACTTTCGTACGCATGCAAAGGCAATACAAAAACTCAATGACTTAAAAAAAAAAAATGTAATATATAACTTTTACAATTGCAGCTCTGTGCGAAATTTTGATTTTAATCGATCAGGGCAAAGGCTCCCAAAATATATATTCCATTTTCTGGTACTTGTGTGTTACCACAGCTAGCGAGTTAGCATGAATAATGATCGCCATCGCCTATATTCGTGACGAAGACCGATATTTCGCAATTGTCGTTCGCCAATGCGATGCAATTGATATACAAGTACCGGCTTTCTATACTATATTATGAATTTCACAAATCTCTTGCATGGGAAGAGGAAAATAAAAATCTGAAATAGCTGTGGACTTATTCATGGAAGACATTTTTGTGCGGGAAAAGGGAGTTAACAAGGAATATAAGAGAACTTTCATGGAGACAACTTTCAATCGTTTAAAACAGCCCTCATAAAATAATTTTCCTTCGTTATTTTCTAAAATGGATATATATGCAAAAACATCCCGAAGAACAGATATTACACTTTAATGCACAGACTATCAATTTTATTTGATAATTAGAACCTTTTCCATGCTCCATAAATTAAACAGTAATAAAAGCAAAAAGAAATAATAAAATTTCAAAAAAATAGAATGCTTTTTAAACTGCAGATGTATGAGGGTCCTAGAAAAAAATATTTCTTCACAAAACTAAAAATACGGCTGTTCATTCTTAGCGAAAAAATGCTGTTTATTTTCTAGTGTTTAAAATTTTGAATGTCTTATTATAATTTTCTGTACTATTTTAACGAGAAAAAAAAATGAATTACTCTGAAAATCATTGAAATTTTTTATATTGAAAGCCTGAAGCTTAAATAAAAACTAGAGTAATTTTAAGTCGAGCAGCTATTTTTTAATCAGGTTTCTTGTTAGTACAAAAACACAGAAAAATGACGCTATAAATAATGTAAAACTTTATAAAGATAGGAATGATTTTATAAGTATTTTTTTAAAACAAAAACATCTTGGAAACTTTTAAAAAACTGATATTTACTAAAATTTCAAATTTCAAGGATTTTAAAAGTACTGAAATATTGAAAAGAAAATTTAAATTAGACATAACCTTTACATTTCTGCCAAAGAAGAAAATATAAAAAAAATATTTGATGAGGATAAATTTCAAGAACTGGAAACTCTTATACAAAAAGACCCTATAACTGAAATTTCAAAGCCAATCCATATGAAAATTAACAGCTACATCCAGTTAACATAATTTAAAAGGGTCGAGAAAGGCCGTTGTCCTCTGTCCATTAAGTTAATACATCAGTTTAACAATCTCTATCTAATTGTGGGTGCTGCACTGAGGCTTTAGCCTCTTCTGTCAAAGTGGAACTTCACTTGAGACGCAATCTGTCATCTGTTACCTCATTTATCTTGGTTTGCTTCCATTTCTGCCGAAACATTCATTTCCGAAGCTTGAAGAAAAGCACCTGCAATTGTTCATTTCTAGCCGACTTTTGTGTTTCACGGCTCTGAATTAAATAAACTTTTTTTATTTCCTTCAAAATCATGTCTAGAGGAATTAACTTTTTTTGGTAGCAAAAATTTCATGTTTTATTTCAGATAAATAAATGTCGTGGGATAAAATTATATTTTATTGCTTATTTTGCTGTAAAAATTGATATATTAGGTACAATTGTTAAATGCAATGAAATTTTTCTTATAATTCCTTTATTTATTTCCATACATTCTCTCAATAAAAAAAGGACAAACATTTAATATTGATGGAAAACCTATTAATCTGTTTGGCAAGTGCTTAAATATAAAACATCTTTTAAGCAATTAAAAATATTGTATGTTTCATACTTTCTGAGGATAGTTTTTACATTTCATCCTTTAATTGTTAGATCACAAACAATTTCTTACGAATATACAGTGCTAAAATAATCAATGAAAAGAGAGGTTTGCAATGATTCTTAATGCATGCTAGCCCAATTAAGCAATTGTTTGCGATTATTTAGGAATTTGACAAGTAATTTGGCGACTTTGGCTACAGAAATGAAAGTTCTAGAAAATATAAGAATTTTAGAGCTATCTGTATTAGAAGCTGAGTTGTGGATTTCCTTTTCGAAAATTCCATGCCCTATCATTGGTAGATTATAAAAAAGAATAACTAACTCGAAAATTGTTTCGCTTTTTGAAGGTGATCGAATTTCTCTGGCTGCTCACTCTAAGAAAAGGATATTCTTATTTCCTAATGTGTGTGTGTGTGTGGAATAAAGCATCACTTTCTTATAAACCGTGTTGGAATTTTTACACCACACATCCACCACACATTTTTCGTGAAACATTAGGATTTCTTCATTGCTTTGAGAGGCATTAGCTACATGGACAATAAAAATCTTAATAAAATCAGCTTTGAACCTTTAAAATTCCAACAAAAAAGGTAAAATATGTTAATTTTTTTACTATAGATAAACACTACATGCATAAAACAAGCAGCATTGAACGCATCCTTCGGCCATTTTCCTTTTAAAAAAACTGATAAATTTAATGAATTTTGACTTTTAGTGTTAAACAAAGTTATTGAAATTATGTGATTTGTTTCAGTTGTGATTTCTTAAAACATGCTATGGAGAAATTTTTGATTACACTGTTTTAGATTAATATATTTATAGTTATACACTCTGCTCCATGCCAGGATCTTCAGTTTCGAAACATGTTGTTAGATCCAGGAGTTTTAGATTTCTTTACAATTAGATTAATATGTATTCTTTTATTTTCATTTCCAGAAATATATTTCATTACGTCATGCATTATATAAGTCTTTCCATTAATATCCATTAAAGATTGAATCTCATTCAGATTTGAATTACAACCACAAGCAAGTGAATTAGAAATGAAATTGAATATACAGTGCATTAATCTGGTTCAATGCTGCTAATAAATATATTTTCCTGCGTTGAAATATTTCGAGGTAGAGCAACTTGAAATACTGCTGAAAAGGAGTGCATGTAGTTATTCACCTGAATCTCTTAATTATCTTTATCTTCCAAATGGGATATTAATGATAATACATTGCTGAAAGATATTTCCTTACTAAAAAGATGGCATAATAATATCTCTTATCATGCGATACAACATTACAGGTTGAAATGTTAGGTAAGGCACAACTTCGTGACTGTTACCTGGATACTGTAAATAAATTTAGCATTAATTAATTTTATCAAATCAGTGATCTTAGGGCATGAAACATCAAAATTCTGTATAAAATTAGCTGCGCATGTCATAGTTATAAAGCGACTGATTAAGCTTATTGTGAACTGAGTGTAGTATGAAAATTGTTTATTTATACTTTCGCACCACTAAACATTAAGCGTAATATGCCGAAATTCTTTTTTGTGTAGTAGTTGCACTAAGCATAATGTTTATTAATAGTAAAGATGAACGTGCGTGTGTATATATAAAATCAAAGAACTCAAATGTACATTAAAATTTCAGATTTTTAAGTATGTTAAGCAAATTTAAATAATATATAAATGTTTTATTAATTTAAAAATATTAAATAAGTTAAAAGTTAATAAACAGAACAAAAATTATGTTATTAGAAATCATCAAATGAAATAAAAGTAATTAATTAAAAATCAACTCATTAATAGTGTAGGCCAATTATTTTATGTAGCTCGTAACCTCACCTGACAAAATGAGTGCTTATAACAACCTTTAGCTATAAAGTCTTTAAAAAATTTTAAAACATGTCTTTATATAAGTGTACATTTTATGATGCCTTAAAATTCTACTTTACCAAATTTCTACCTAAATGAAATTAATTTATTAAATTTAAATGAATTTTTTTAAATTTTACTTAAATTAATGTTTTTTATGAAATAATGAATTTCAAGAAAATCTACTATGTGAAATTAAACCAAAATCTACTTAGTGAAATTTCTCTAGTTTACCAAATGTTAAATTGGATGGGTCTTTTAAATCTTGAAAATTGTCAGTTTGCAAAGAGATATTAAGCCTTCAGAATGAAGCAGAGTTCAAATTCTTGTACGAAATACAGCTACTCGACCATTCTAAATATTCAACAATTTAATAAAAAGCATATTAGAAATCATTCATGAAGCCAATTAAAAATAAATCCTTTTGTTATATAAAATTCCTTGTTTATGTCTTAATTTTGATTATTTACTATATAGAAATTCATTTCAAAAGTAACTGAAAATTTTCATAAATAATCAGCTTAATCCATAATTTTCAAATGATTTAGCATTATATATGATTGTTAGAAATTATATGGTCTATTCCTGTAAGGCAGCTGTATTTCTAGTACATTTCGTAACACTTAAATATACAGTATAATCATTAGCATAAAAATAAATTTGGTATTACTTCATGGACATTAATACTTGAGGAGATATTCTAAAATTAACATCATTTGAAAAATGTGAAAATATTTAATAAATATATGTAATTAAAGGTTACTTTCTTTTCACAAATTAGCTGTATTTTTAATATCATTTTTAACTTTTATTTATTGAAATCAACATGGGAAATATTGGAACATAAAATTCATCGATAATATTTAGGTTTAAATTAAACTTCTTAATTTGGTTAAAAATAAACTATTCGTATAAACTTCTTAATTTGGTTAAAAATAAACTATTCGTATAAACTTTTTAATTTGGTTAAAAATAAACTATTCGTAAGGTCTTGGTTACGTATAGCTGGAGAGTCTAGGTTCTTCGCAAAAATGCAATCATCCCTGGAAATATATAATTTAAATTTTAAAGAAATAACTTTTTTGTTATTTTCTTAAACATTTAGAATAAACAGCCTTTTGCAAAGTATAATGAAGAGATATTTTCAAATTAATATCACATAAAAACTGTAAAAATATTTAATGACTAAATTCAATATTTCAACTAAAAAAAAATGGGGCATAGAGTTTCCTCCATGTCAGAAATTTTTTTCTTTCTCTTCTAAATTCATTTATTGAATATCAAGAATACATCAGATTGAATGTGCAGTCACCTCAAAAGACGCCCAAGATTTTATGTAAAAACATAAGAATGTTTTTGGTTTATTTTAGCAGACAAAAACGATTTGCTTCATAAAACTGAAAAAGTAGAAATTTATTGAGATATCCACCTTTAGAAATCTCATTTCACTTTACGAGCCCATAAAGATTTTTGTTCTCAATGTGCTTTCAATCAAAGACTCACCATACATCCTGCTTTAAAGGTTCAAACAGCAACTTATTGAAAAATCTATCCAGAATTTATATCTATTTTGGTAAACAGTTAAATTCTTTTTGTTATTTCCCAGCATTATTGTTTAGGGTTTCCTTAGAAACACCCAACTTATGTATCATCTAAGAATTTTGTTATCATCTTTCATTTATTTTTAAGAGGAAAAAAGACCTTTGTGGCCCCGAAAATAAAATAGCAAAACATAATCTCATAGCAAGGACTTTTTTCTCTCCAGCTAAAGCAAAGAAATAAAATACATCTGTAACATAATGTGAAGCAAAGAAATAATATATTGAAAAAATTATTCGCCAAAATGCAAAGTGATGAACATGACATTTATTATAGTTCTACTTATCGAAATCGGTTTATAATTTGCATATATTTGTATATAACTGTGCATATTATTTAAAATAAATTTGTTTCCATATGATCCTAATTATTTCAAAACGATTTTAAAGCATAAAATATGATAGTTTTGTGAATATAAAATAAAATAACGAGTGTGGATTTATGAAAGTCAAATAATATCATTAATTATATTTGTCACTTTTGGAGACCATTTGATTAAATAGGATTTATGACTGCTAAAATTTTCAATTAAATTGTTTATGTAATTTGATTTTAGCGATTTTCGGAGAAAAATATTTTTAACCTAAATTATGATGAACACATAACTCATAATATTTAGAAGCTTTATGTCCATCTGTCCTACGGGGGAGGGGCACATCGTAATTGGCGATGAGAAGCTTCCGGTTTGGTGGTTGGTTCTCGATACCCGTTTCTCGTTCTCGTTTAAGAAAAAGTGGGGGCCTAGCTCTTCTCATCGATGATAGAACGTACTTCTTTAGGAAAGGGTTGTACCATCTCCAGTGATGCCCCTTAATGCTCAACCACAGATCCCGCCAGTGTTGCAGTTGCGGCTATCCAGTCATTCAGGTTTTCCGTGGGTCTTCCGATGGGTAGGAGTAGTCAGTTTGTGATTATGTGCTTCTGTTCATTGTTCAATGCATTTCTTTTATTTTCTATCAATATCTTTATACATCATATTACAACGCAAAAGCAGTACTTAAAAGGGGTGCACTTTAAAAAAAGTTTACCATTGCTTGATTCTTAACCTTTAACAAAATAAATCTAAATGGCAAATAGAAAAAAAATCTAAAATATTATTGAAGCATGACATATTGAAATTTCTCAACTCTAAAGAAATAAGCCGAATTATTATCGATATAAGAAAAAAAGTCAAGATGAAATATTAGTAGCAACAACGCAAACGATTTGAATTTCATTTCCATAATGAAATATATTGTTATAAAATAATTTAACTTAATATAATTTTTAAAAATTATAAAAAAAAACATATATCGAAAATTCTAATATTTTCAGAGGTAATGGGGAAGAATAATAAAATTTTCACTTCATTTTTAAATAATTGAAATTTAAAAAAATTGCTCCGAAGTGTACACTCTTATCTTCTAAGTAAAAGAATTTATTGTTCAAACCGTCTGGCCTATAAACTGCCGACACATACACATATGCATTCTTCTTTATTTTCAATACGGTCTCTTATTTTTCTAAATTTTAATATAATAAACAGGTTATTTTAAAATTTTGATGTCATAAAAAGTTAATTGACAACGCCAAATAATTCCCAATTGCAAAATAAGCTTTCATTAATAAATAATTATAGAATGAATTTTTTGCAGAAGAATATAACTAAAAATTAACAAAGGCTATTCTTTTTAAGCAATGCGTGAAAAAAAATATCAAAATTTGTATTATAATTAGTACGATTATTCCTTTTTTCTTTTTTAGATTTCTTTTAAACCCAAATAATAAGGTTAACTTATTTGCATTTATATAGTGTAGTAGAATAAAATCCATACCTATTTATGAAATTATACGTTCGTAATAAATTACGTTTCAAAGAAATTCCTGAATAATCTCAAGATCAGTAAAAATATATATTAAAGGAAGTAAAATAAAAAAAAGGTTTTGCATTTTATATCTCTCCTCAAAACATGCATTCTTCTGTAGAAACAACTTCTTTTACAAATTTCCTAAAACTCATTACTTTCCTGGAAAAGGAAGAATATTTTAGCTCATCAACATATTTTTTTTCTTTATGAAATAAATTCTTTGCTACAGTTCAAGATTACCCGAGCAGGTAGAGGCATTCTGTTTTTTTCTTTCTACTAAAATTAATTCTCGTTCGTGGCTTCATTTTCTCTGCAACAACAACATTAAGGATTTAATTTTTCTTCTCCTAACAGACATAACGTTCCTTGAATTAGAGCTTAAATATAAACGACTTTCAACGTTTTTACTTTGTGAAAATCCAAAGTAATGAGAATTCAAGTGATCTGAAGATTAAATTCTTCTGAATTTTCTTTTGTTCAAACGCTTTGATAGCAAATAAAAGCTAAACCAAAAAATAATGTAAGTTTTCAAAATTTTATCATTTGTGTATTAACATTTATTTGATTTGAAGCGTTTTAACGTTTTATATTTACAGGTAGTAATAAAATCAAATGAATTTTTACAAAGCAAATAATTTCATTTTAGACAAAGTCTGACTGCGGTTAACTGGTAGCAAGGGCCGCCTTTCTCAAATGCAGCTTAGAAGTTTGGAAAGAAAATTCAGGCTTAGATCTCGTCCACGTAGTTTCACTTTGAAACGAAATCACGGCATCTGATCCAAAATGCGGGCCGAGGTGCCCTTGTGTAAGATATGGGACCACAAGTTTGAAGCTTAGTTCAACTGAAGAATTGTCATGTAAACCTCTAAGGTGCAAGTTAAATCCTTTGGGATAAATCCTCTGGTTTTATTCGGAAATTTAGAGAAACAGACCCTTCATATTTCAACTGAGTCGTTACTAGGTTAATCCATAATTACTCTAAATGGTGCTTCTGAACGGGTCGTTTCTATAATGAAGACTAAATTAGCCGATGCATGCACATTTAAAAATATGTTTGATTGACGATTTTAATAAAAAAGTATTGAACACAAAAGGTTTTTAAAAATTAGAAAAATTAAAAATTAATTTTATTTTATTAAATTTTATTAAATATTTATTTTTTTATTAAATTAAATTTAATTATAATTTAAAAATTAAAATTTTTAGAAAATATTTTGTAGTTATTCGTTTGTATTATTCTAATCTTAAACTAAACATTTATATACCGATTTTTCTAACATGTATGATTTAAATTCTATATTTTTATTTCATCTTAACAATTTTCTTATCTCTTTATCTTTTATAGTTTTAAAAATTCTATATATTTCCCTGGAAATTGGATAACATTTATTATGAAGCATAAAGAAAATTTTGTAGAATATTTTAGGGTAATTAATTATATATTTATCGATTTTAAACTTTTTCTCAAATATAAAAGAGAGTGCTTTCTTTTTAGTATAGTCATTTCTATTGAATGAAAATATTGTTAATTTAAATTATTTGAAATTCCCCCCCACCAAGTTGCCACTTGGAATGTTTAGTTGAATTTTGCCTTTTTCTGAACAATCATTAATAAAAAAACTTTATGAAAAGACTTCAATTTTGATTTTTAAACTCGCATGATATAGTCTGTAGTTCTTCAAGATTGATTAATTTTGTGCAATAATAAGAATTTTGTGCATTAAGATATTTTATAAGAGTAGTTTTGTTATAAAAAATACTATATGTATTTTTTTAGAAATGCCTTTCTTTCATTGCACGCAGGCATTCTGTCGAAAGCTAATAATAAACATATTTTTACTCTTTTTCAAAGAGCATCTATACTCTCTGTTATGTGCATGCTGACAGGGCTTCCAATTTTTCTTAGAAATACTGGAGAATAAGGAAGATTCTGCTGAAAATTTAGCAGCAATAAATTAAGTGGTTAAATGTTCATTATTTTTATGCATATATTTAATGTATACGTTTTCATTTAGAACAATCTTAAGATGTCAACTAGTATTTAATATAAGAATATTCATGATTAAATTATAAATTCTTGAAATTAAATTATAAAGAAAATATGTTGTAAACACAAAGACATGCCATATACATGTCCTTGTGTTTGCCTCCATAAGGTAAATCAGTTTATAAAGGAAAAAAAGTTTTATTTTCTTCAGGGGCATAAGTTGGTCTGAGTTTCAGAAAATTGGCGTAATAACTTAAAATAGAATCATTTTATATGATTAACTCAAAGTTAATGGATCCGTGAGTAGAGTATAGCAAATGCTCCTGTTCAACAAGAACAGAGCCACAGTACGCGATATGGCACGAGCTTTGACTATTCACTTTTAGAATTGAGCATAAGGCCACACCCTGGAATCTCATACGCCTTGGATTGCGAGAAATAGCGACAAATACCTTTTAGTACATTTTGTTGTAAAATTGCCGAAAATACCATTTCTACAAATATAAGTTCAGTTTAAAGAAAACTCGAAATATTTTAATAAAATAGAATATCTATACTATATATACTATAAAAGAATATTCTATAGAATAATATACTGTATACAATATTTTATATATATACTCTATAGTATACTGTATATACTATAGAAAAATATTATATAGTATAATATTCTATACTATACTATATGCAGTATTTTATAGTATAATACTCTATAGTATACTGCATAGAAAAATATTATATATTATAATATTCTATAATATATTACATACAGTATTTTATAGTATAATACTTTATAGTATACTATATATACTATAGATGAAAATTCTATAGTATAATATTTTATAGTATAGTATACCATATACAGTATTTTATAGTGTAATATAAAATTGATGATATAAAAATGTTGAAAATGCCACTTCCACAAATATAATTTCAGTTTAAAGAAAACTCGAAATATTTTGATAAAATAGAAAACGTATACTATAGGAGAATATTCAACAATATAGTATACTATATGCAGTATTTTATTGTATAATACTCTATAGTAAACTATATATACTATCAAAAGATATTCTATACCACAATATACTACATACAGTATTTTATATTTCTTCTATAGTGTACTATGTATACTACAGAAGAATATAGGCGTAGGAATAATAAACTAATATTAGCCTATATATGTCTATACTATTAGTTTGAAAATGAATTTGCTTTGGTGTGAGTCTAATAATTAAAGCAGACTGCTTTCATTTTGCATTTTTTCTTAACAGTATGAACCTTTATATAAAATGTATTTGAAATAAAAATTATTTTAAATGAAAAATGCGTCATTTTTTCCCAGTAAAAATTAAAATTGTCAAACATTTATCAGCTTTTGAGTATATATATTTGATTATGGCAGTTTCACAGTACAATGGTTTTCTGTTCATGACGGAATTTCGATAAGTATTCTATTTTAGGATGAAAAAATACTCGCTCACTGAAACTTCAATTTTCTCTCCTGCTATTTACTTCAACAAAACTCATAATAAAAAGAATTCCGTTCCGGCCTTCTAATCCTCACATCAAATAATCTCGGAGAGAAAAAAAGGTTTGAAATAAGCAGGAGGGGAAAAAATGATCATGTTTCTTCTTCTCTTCCCAGATGAGGATTGTATTATTTGGTTCAGAAACCTAAAATGAGCTCTCGAGTACCAAGCAAGACTCGTAAATGGTTTTTTTTGGCCATTGTGGTTCAAATCTCATAAAAACATTTCTCTCATCAAATGGTTAAAATTGCACGGGATTTTTTAGGAGTAAAGTGTTTTCTTGTATCAGATACCTTTGTATTGAAAACAAATGTATTAAAAACTTCAGGAAATTTAGCTATTATATAACCATGCATGTGATTTGCAATCAAATAAAGGAATTTTTGAATTCATTTCATAGTGTCAAAATTGAAATAATAAGAAATAATTTTAAAAGATATGGGCATTGGAATTTAATATATAACAACACAATAACAAACGATTTAAACTTAGAGATGGATACAAATAAAGTAAATTATACTGAATTTTTTTATTTGATCTTTATTCAATGAGAAAAGTTTAAAAAAAAAGATAAAAAAAAACGGCAGTCTTTATTAGTTTTTTTTATATATATGTTAAAAATCGAAAAAATATTTAAAACTGTAATTTTTGTACTCCCAAAGCTTAGACAGCGTTTTTCAAAAGTTGTGAGGTAGAGGATTCACTGAATTTGAATTAAATATTCATATCGTTGTTTAGCAAAATATTTCGTAGAAATAACATTCATATAAATGTGTAATTAAGTACATTAATTAGAAAGTATTTGTTGCATATTAATTCTAAATATTTGTAATTAAGAATATACTTACAAAATACTTGTTTCGTAAAAATAATATTCATATAAATATGTAATTAAATATATTAAAGTACATTTTAAAACTTTTCAAGATATTAAATTGCGATTAACATACATTTTTGTCGAAGAGAAAATATTGTCATCTTCATACAATTTAAATTTCTCCCACATTATATAAATAACATACATTGGCTTTCTAATGATCTAGTCGAAAGAAATTAATTTTCTTTTTAGTATTAATACTTAAGAAAATTTTCAAATACTATCATCTATACTCACGATCGACACGGATCAAGCTGAATCTTATTGGTCAGTATAAATTTCGCAGAAACCAAGGAAACATATTTTAATATCCAATTCCTATCTTTCTGAAAACAGGAAATTAAATCTTCTGGACATGAGCTGTAACTTCAATAGGGTTTAATATGCAGTCCTTTAATTTCCTAGAAATGCACAGTCCATTGTTTCGGCCTAATATAGACAAAATGAACCTTTGAATCGATTTGAAATAATCTTCCAACACAGTGCCTAGCTTATTTGTATTCAGTGAGAATTCCTAATGAATTATTTCTGCCCTTAAAGCAATATTCTTTTACTGACCGTCTTTCATTATCTATATTTGATTTGTCTCATATTACATTTCTTGTAAAAAAATTTTAACAAATAAAAATATTATTGTTATGCAAAAATCTTCTTTTTTGGTGCAGTGGCTAAAATTTCTTTGGTCTAATCTTTGATGGCTATTTAATGCCATCAAAGTTCAACATTTTTTATACAATACCATATATTGTCAATATCAATAATACATTTAAAATGTTAGATATATTATAACTTTGTATCAAATATATCGAATTTGCAAAACTAGAGAAAAAAATAGAAAGATTTAAAAAAAAAAATTAAAATACGCAAACCCCCATTAAGTTGTGCCAATACAGATATAAACTGAAATCAACAGATGTATGACTATTATTCACTATATGCTTTTGCTAACCAGGTGATTCGTCGGGATTAATGATTACTAAAACCTTAAATAAAATATTTTGTATAACTTTATCTTATTGTCTTCCTCAGCAAAATATTTTGAAACATCAAATGCCGATAGACATGTAACTCTGAGACGTTTTATACCATTCTCGTCATTGTGTTATAGATTTCCTTTGTTTTCTCTATATAAACAACTTTATTCAAACAATTATACGATAGTATAAAATACAATGTTAAAAAATGTACTTAATTTTTTTTCCTTATTGCTTAGCTCAAAATTTAAGCCTTAAATGTAAGTGCAGCATATTAAAATAATTAGTTATAGCAAAGCTTATACTAAAATTTACTCTATGGCAGAAACTAAGCAAAATTTTTATATCTTGATTATCACTCCCTTAGGGGGGATTCAGACATGGAAAAGTGTTATTCCGTTATATGATGGTGGTTCTCGTCACCCAGGTGGGTGCAGAAATATTGTGAAGTCAACTATGGTGAATCCTAAAGATGAATCGACGTCCTTCCCAAGGGAGGGCTTGTACCGTGACCGAGAATGGCTCATAGGACTCATCCTGCTCCTGCCGATGCTGTTATAGTGGACCAGATGTCTGATTCCCTCTTAGTAGAACTCTGCCACCAGTGATGTGAAATAATCCTTAAGTCTCCTTTTAAGCTCGTTTTTAGTTTGAAAGTTCTTTGAATTTTCATTTCCTGAAAGAATGCGTTAAAGGGATGCTTAAACAATCCTCATTCAAAGTTACAAGTTTTGAATTTTGGTCAGTCAAAATATTTTTCTGGGATTCTAACATCCTGCGTTTTTTTCGAATCCCTTGATCAACTCATTGAAAAAAAATTGCTGTGAGTGACTTATAACCGTGCACCCCTTCATCGTTAACGTGGCTTAATGATTTTCATCAGTTTCATTGAATGGAGAGTGTTTAATTAGATCGAAGCAACCACACGATTGGAAAGCTTCAAAGAAATACTAGGGACCATCTCATATCAGTGTCTGACAATGTTAATGCGGCTTAGAGACGAGTTAATTTCATCCTTTTGCATGAAATGTAGAACTGGCTAGAAGACAAAACTATCAAATGAATGATAAGTTTCAGAAGATTACTAAGACCCATGACATAACAGTGGCTAGTAATGTTCTACGAAGAATGGATCGGAAATCTGATTCACTGATATGACAAATGTATGGTGATGATGTCGAAAAGTAAACAGGCTTATACATGACTTTTGGTAATCAATTCCTTTCGTTTTCTACTTTTATCCTTTTAATGGTCAATTGGAGGTTGAAAAAGAGCGGACCTTGTATATTACAATACAGTATTCACAATTAAATCTCCATTCAGACGAGTCAGCTCTTCCGTACAGATTGAAAAATATCAGTTTTTATTTAGGTTTTAGTGTCCTGAATATTCGACATATAGTTCTGTAAATGATTTTTATTGCATTAAGGCGTGTATTAACACTTACTTAATGATCAGAAAAGTACATAGAATTTGTCGAATATGAAAAGTCATATCACTGACTTTCCGACCCACCCGAAGGCTGAATTACTGAATGACCGGACCGCCGCTACAGTAACACTGGCGGGAACTGTGGTTGAGTATTAAGGGCCCTCACCGGTTACAGTACAATCTTTCCCTAAGGAAGTACGTCCCGTCATTGATGTGAGGAGCCAGACCCCCACCTTTTCGTGTTTCCTCCAGGGTGGCGAGAACCTAAAAAGGAAACTTCTCATCCTCGTTTCGAAATGCCCCCCCCGGAGGGTTGTCGAATATGAAAATCTTGTCAAGTAATTTTGAAATGTTTTATCCGCGAACTGACTTCTGTGCAGAAAATTTTTAATAAAGATCTGAAAACATTTTAATTTTCAGTAAAATTTCCTTCTTAATATACACCTTTAAATATACAAGAAAATAAATATGAACCATAAAACAATAGCTTTTCGTGATTTTTTTAAATGATAGATAAACTCAATAAAAGATTTGGAAAAAAATATTTTTAAAGTGGGCTCAAATATGAGGGAAGCAAAAGAAACGAAACGTTTTAGCTTACTTTGAAAAATAAAAGAAAAACCACACTCCATTTGTCACGAGGGATTGGGGAGATTTTTACAAAGCTCACTTTATTCCTCTACTTTCCTGCCTTTAACTTTACCTCTGGATCAAAAATGGACTTTCCTGAGATGTCAAAGCTTCCCGAATCTGCTTTTGTTTCGCTGCTTTTATTCCCTTCCCCCTTTCTTTCACCAAATTCCTTTCTTTATTCAGGAGAAAGTATCTCTCAGAATGGGGCAAAAGGTAAAAGAGCTGTTTGTTGAAGATGTTGCTACTTTCCAATTGATGTTTTCTTGAATTGAAAGAATGGTGAAAGAAATTTTCCACATTATTAATCTCATGCCAACAACAAGTGATGGTTAGAATTTAGTAACTCTTGATAATGAACTTTAATTTCAGTAACTAAGCAATTGCAATTTTGTATGTGTGTTTTTTTATATTTCCTAAGTTGTGAACCATAACTTTAGAAATTAAATGTTTTTTAATAAATCATGCATGCAAATGTACAAAACTAATTACTGATATAATAATATATTATTATATTTTAGATAGATAACGAAAAGATAGATTCGACAACAAACTTTCAGTAGTTTTATTTAAATAGAGTTATTTCTACTTCTAAAGATGAAATTCTTCTTTCATGTTTTTAATTGAATTTTCACTCATTTTCTAAAGTGCTAAAGTTTTGGAATTTTTTCTCATTTATGTGTTTTTGTGTCAGTACAATATTTTATAATATTCAAAACTTGTTTAATAATTTAACGATTATTTTTCATTTGCTTTGATTTCAAATGAATGGCACCATCTGTTAGGGAATTAATAGAATAAATATATTTCATGATTGCATAAATATTTATAATAATGAATTTAAAAACGAACGGATAAAAGTTCGTTAAAAATGATTTATAATGAATTATAGAAAGCATTAAATAATAGAAATAATTTTATAAAAAACTGTTTTTCTGATTGAACAATAAATGTGTCTCTTTAAAAAAAATGTATTAGATTTATATTGTTAAAATGCTATAACATAAGGCGTGCCGAATTTAATTGAAATTAAAAAGAATTATGCACATTATAAGAAAGGCTCCAATGAAAGTATTAAAAAAATATTCTGATCATTTCAAGCGTCAAATAAGATAAATAACCAGAACCACAGAAAAAGATTAAATTTTCAAGTAATCAATGTGCCTTAAGAATTTTATTTATTCTGTTTTGTTAAGTAATATTTACATCACGTTGAATTAAATTATATTATATTTACAATGTATCCTGAAAATCTGTTTTTAAAATTCAAAAGTTGAAGTTGATAGAAAGAGGGCTGCATGGTCAGTTATTTGTTAAAAAAATAATCACATAAAAAAATCCTTAGGTCTACCAGAATGAGCCTAAAGACTGAAACCTTCGTCAAAAAAGTAGATTTTCTGTTTTTAAACATAAAAGGGAAGGCAAATACAAAAATGTAAAGCTAAGAGTATTAACTAAAGTAAAAGAGGTATATCTATACAATGTAAAATTCAAGTTTTCCGGATGAACAGTAAAACTATCGAGTTTTTACCAAATAAAGGTCTATTAATGGAAGTTCCATTTGCATGTAGCTTATATTTTTAATAGCAATTTCAAATTTCTTATACACATATAAATATAAATTGTTTCAAAATTCAAATGTGGTTATTAAATACATAGTTATTTTTTTTCATGAAATTAAGCCTATTTTTGGAGTCAGAAAAATAAAACTAGATAAAATTTTAAATCAAAGTAATTTATTAAAATAATAACTAAGAAATATCAATTATTAATTTATAAATATTATTCAATATACAAAATAGTTAAAAAATATTATTCTATATACAAAAATATTATATATTTTATTTATATAACAAGTAAAATGTTTTTCCATGTTTAATATGTTAAATTAATGAATTAATGTTTAAATGCTCTGTTAATTAATCAATGTTTAATTGTTTAAATGCTTAATTAAATTAAATGTTTTGTCATAAATAATTGTAGCTGTAGGTGAGAAATGATGTTTTGTTTTTTGTCCAGCAGTCTTAATCTGAAAATTTATCTCGTTGTCCGAAATCCCGAATATGTTTTGAAACTTCTGTAATCTATTTCACAGATCTCTCTACTGTTTATGACTGTGGAAAAAATGTCCGTGTCGTTTATGTCGCTAGTCCCTGTTTTAACAATCACCTCTGCTATCGTTTACTTCAGTTAATATACAGAGATGCTTTCGTTACTTTTGTAGAAGTCGTAAAATCCACATTGCGCAGTGTCTCAAATTATCTTATGATGGTTTTATGACCCTCTTAGCTATTATGTCTATTGTAAAGTTTCTTATATCGTATTGCTTGCCACATATGTAATAGCTTTTCGTGAGTAAAACAACAGGAACAAATGAAACATTTTAAGGTGTATCACAAATGCGTTTCTTTGAGTTTTGACTGAACAATAGCCTTAAATTTACCTTCTAATTACTGAGGTATAGCACTAACTTTAGAAATTGCTGTGGTTCATAAATAAGTCAATATCATTTTATAATAAGCCATGAGGGAGCATATACTTTCGTGAAAAATTCAGCTAGTTTTTTTTTAACCGGGACGCTTGATCAAGAGGAATGCAATGAATGAATAAAAATAAAACAAACCGAAATGACATTGCCAACTATCTTTCATGAAAAATGCCTCTAGGGTTTTGCTCACTAACTCTAGAGAGCATTCGCTTCCTTAAGCAGCGTGATATTTACTCTAGGGGTATGCGTTGTTAGTGTCCCACTCATGGAAATCACCTCTAGAAGAATATTATCTATTTTATTGTATGCAATATCTGGTAAGTCTTGCCAGCTTCTTGAACATTCTTCAGTTTCATAACTTTTTCTTCATCTTGTGTACAGCCAACCACCCAACTACCACTGAACAAAGCAGTATCGACCGGATTTGTTGTGACTTACGGCTGTCTTTATCATAATCCATCCATATAAGTGGCCAATTGTCAGAACTGGCATCCTCTTCGCGGCATCTACTACACTTCAAAAAGAAGAAAGACCAGAAGTAAACTATTGGGAATAACTATCCTAAGAAGAAATTCATTTCAAATGAAGCAAACAAACTGTTGCCTGTTTTTTTTCGGGAAGGGGGGGGGGTCAGCATTTCAAATTTTCAAATGAGGAAATGGGTCCATTGGGAACTCCGGTATTTGTTACGGCACTATCAAATTAAGAGCTTTAATACTTTTCTTACCAACGCAAGTTTCATTCGTAAATTTTAATATTGATAACTGTCTTTCTGGATTCACATTCATGAGATATGCGTTCAAAATTCGTTGAATATTTTTCCTTCGACCAAAGAATCTTGCCCTTTTTGCAGATGCGTGAGTTAGACTTTATACTAATTTTAAATTCCATTTAGGATGATTCCTATATAAATAGAAGTGGAACACACATTTTTAGAACTAACATAAGTAAAAATTAATATCTGATTTTCAAATTTCAGTTTTCTTTCAACAATAGAGGCTTAGTGTACAATTTCTTTTTCAAATTACCGTGCAATTATTTTCAATTTTTATTATGTTTGTCTTCATTTACAATTTAAACTTTTTAACTTAATTTATTTGATTTCAAAAATAAAGGTCTTGAAATTTTTTGCATTTTATGTCTTCACTTTTTATTAAATTTGTGTGCATCATTCATATCAGGAATAAAAAATATATACTCTGCTAAACTTTTGATAAAATTATCGTCTTTCTCTTTATCTAATTGAGATTGTTTTTTTTATTTTTCTGTAGCGATTTAAATCCATTAGAGTGAAAAACAATTTTGCATTTTATCATGTCATTTCTAATTTAGAATATTGACTATCTTCCACAGCTCTCAAACTTCATCTAACATTATGTCAATTACCCCTTTCTGTCTATTTCCAAGCTTTTCTTGCTCGAATTCAAACTCTTTCAAAGAAATGAAAGTACCTGAACATAAGTTTTTTTGAATCTTTAACAAGATCAACTTTTAGTGAAATTTCAGATAATCTTCATATTGTAATATGAAGTAGCTCCAGTTTTCTATCGCTTTCATTGCTTCACATTTTTTAATTATCATAGTCACTTTTCGCAACCAGCTATTTGTCTATAACCTCATTAATTTACCTACTTAATTTAATGAGTGACATTTCATCACACCAAATAAAAATGCTATTATAAATTGCATTTGGCTAATAAGTATACAACAAACCGATTGACTAATTATTCAAAAGAGGCGAAATTACTGGATAAATAATATTGCCGAAAGTCTAGTTGTTGCGGCAGTCGTCAGGATTTTATCTTGCACGGTTCGCAGCTGGCGATCATTGATGCGAATACCAATGATAGAGCAAAAATTGGTACAGCGGTTATCACTGTGAAATACTGTGGAGATTTTTGTCCGGTAGAGAATGTTCAATAAAATTTTGGTTTTATGTTTTCTCGAGCGAAAAGGAAAAATTTTGTAAAGGATCATAAGCTTTCAAAGGAAATAAAAAAATAATGAAATCGAAATAATGAATGATATTGAGGAACTAGTTCGTCTTTATTTTAAATGCATATGTGTGTGTGTGTGTGTGTGTGTGTGTGTGTGTGTGTGTGTGTGTGTGTGTGTGTGTGTGTGTGTGTGTGTGTGTGTGTGTGTGTGTGTGTGTGTGTGTGTGTGTGTGTGTGTAATGATATTTTAAACTCTTAATTTAATCCAAATTAATGTACAAGATTTTATCTTAATTTAGCCCATCGTAACTTCTAAAATATTCTCTTATTTCGTGATCCAATTCTACTTTCGGTTTAATTAATTCCTATGTAAAAAATAATGCACCATCAGAACAATCTTTCAAATGAAAGTGATACTTCGGTACCCTTGACAAGGTGTCAAAGGTCATCCCTCGGCTCGTGTCCAGAAATCCTTTGATATATAAGGATAGTGATCATCTGTTCGTCCCCTTTTTGCCTTCTGCTTTCTGTGCCGCGCTGCGCCTTCTTGTTAAAATCATGCCTCCCACTTGGAATAGAATAAACGAAATAAAACTACTAAGCCTCTTCGCTGCGTTCAACCTGCCTTCTGCTTAAACCAAAATAATGTTACATATTATTTAACCGACAGGATTCTCGAAATTCATTACATATTATTTAGTCGACAAGGATAATTTCCTGTGAAAAAATGTTCAAATGAATGAAAAGAATTAAATACCTGGAATGAGAGACAATTTGATGTTACGGTACGGCTCTTTATTTCGCCGGTAATCTGAAGATGGTTCAGTGCTGGCTCTTTCCGGGTTACCTCCCGTGGCATAGCGTCTTCAGATAGCTTCTCCACGTAGCTGAAATTCTACTTCCATTTTTGTTATCGCATCATCGTTACTCCTGCCGCATTAAACTGTGACATCATTCGACACTCCGGCTCAATACCATGGTGTTTTTGTGCTCCTTGTCATCATGGGGAAGTTCCAGTTAATCAGTGTTCAAAATTGCGGGTCAATGGGTGAAGATGAAGATTTATATTGTCTACTTTTCTTTTAATTTTCATATTTAGATTTTAATATTAGTGCAAATTATTTTATACTATTATTTAAAATATTAAATTTTTAGTCTTTTATCAAGTCTATTTTTTTTAAATTTTATGCATAAATTAATAATTTTTTTTATGTGAAAATGTTTTAATGTTGTTAAGATCTGGAAAAATGATAGACCAAGATAAAACAAATGTGTCTGACCCTCAAAATTCAGAAAATAAAATTGATAAAGAAGAAAATTATAAAAAAGAACCCTCCATAATCCCTTTTGATCCCGAAAATGGCATGAAAATCGATTTATGGTTGGGATATTTCAATAAAATTTGTCAAGAAAATAACAAAACTGATTTATGGAAAATTAAAAAATGTTGCTAAATTTCTAAAAGCGTCTGCTTTAACTCATTATATAAATAGTTGTTTAAGTATTGCTAATTTTGATGATTTATGTTGTATATTAACTGAACAGTTTATTCAACCCAATATTGTTAATTTTTCCGACTTTTCACAACTCAAATTTGATTCAAAAATGTTAAATTAATTGATTATTTTCATCAAAAATTAAATTGTGGCAGACAGTTGGGCCTTACTCCACAGCTGATTTTAGAAGGTCTTACTGATGGACTGCCAACTCAACTAAAACAATTGGTAAGCATAAAAGCTCCTTGTACCCCTACAGAATGGCTTACAATAACAACTAAATTATTAAAAATGGAAGAAGCATCAGAACCAAAACCAGGCAGGTATAATGAAACCAGAATCAAAGTAAGGCGACACCTAGGCATAATTTTAATTATAGATTTCAAAATTCTTTTACTACTCGAGCTCCCAATAATTTTAGATAAACTTATCAGAATTGAGTAAGGCCACGTAACAATAATTACAATAATTATAGTCATAATTGCATTTTCAACAAAGATTACCCTCTTCACCATGTATAATTTTTTCTCAAAAAGGTATTCCAAATGCCTATCATTGGACCCAAGTATTTCCTTTTCATCAACTCCAATTTATGACAAATGTTTCAATAACAGCCGATTTGACTTCCTCGTGCACAGAAGTCCCTCTTGGCTATTCTCAAAATCTTGGAATAAGACAAAATTCCCCTAATGAGGCCCCTGGCCCAGAACAATGACAATTATTAGTGTCTGGATACATCTCAACTTTTCCAAGTCTAGCTAACTTGGACAATGTTTATAACCCTCATAGTAATGCAAATATTGTTATTGACACAGGATTCACTCTTTCAATTATATCTGCAGATATTGTAAAAAAATTCAACTTGACAAGAAAGAATCTTAACCCTATTAGAGTCAAACAAGCTCATGGAACGTTCCAATTAATCCAAATTTGTGATATATATTTAAAAATTGACCAAATAAATAAGAAAATCATATTATATTTTATGGATAATCCTTTACCATATATCATTTTAGGACTGCCAGATTGTAGTTTATATAAATTAATTATAGATTGTGATAAAAACAAAATATTTCAAAATGGAAAAATAATCACAAACTTGCATACTAATAATAATTATATGTCTTTACATATTTTTAAAAATAATAACACTGGTGATAATAAGGTCAATGTAGTGAATACCTCAGATGAAATGTTTCCACCCCTGACTGTAAACAAACTATCTGGACCTGTGTTATCTCTGGTGTCAGAATATTTTCATGTGTTTGCAAAAAATAAATATGATATTGGTAGAATAAGAATGTAACCTCTTAGAATAAATTTAACATTTGATTTGCCAGTTTCACAAAGGGCTTATAGAACCTCTGCTACTGATGAAATTGAAATATGTTAGCAAATTTAAAATTTGTTAGATGCAGGCTTAATAAAAGAATCTACTACTAACTATTCCTCCCCTGTAACTTTAGCATATAAAAGAGATGAAAATAGAAAAAGTTGTCTTTGTATTGATTATCGTAAAATTAATTCTCTTTGCAAATCTGAAGCAGAGCCTCTCTCTAGAATAGATACCTTATTAGATAAATTAAGTACGACTAAAGTTTTTTCAACTTTAGATCTTGCATCTGGATATTGTCACATACCCTTGCATGAACAAGATAAACATAAATTAGCATTTGTAACTACTGAAAGTTTACATGAATTTCAAGTCTTACCTGTTGGCTTTAAAATGCACTGGCAATATTCAATAGAACTATTCGTAGAATTTTAAATAAACATAAATTTTCAAATTTGGCATGCCAGTACTTTGATGACATTGCAGTTTTCTCTAACTCATTAGAGGAACACTATAATCATTTAAAATAAATTTTTCAAATGTGTGAAAAAGAAAACATTAAATTAAAATTTTCTAAATGTGTGTTTGCTCAAGATAAAATTAATTTCTTGGGGTATGTAGTCAAAGAAGGTTGCATTTCTCCTGATAATCATAATATTGAAAGTATTAAAAAATTACAACCTCCAAAAAAATGTTAAGCAACTTCAAGGTTTTCTTGGCTTTGTCAATGTTTATAATAAGTTTATTGATTCTTATGCTAAAATTAGAGAACCCTTAAATAATCTTCTTAAAAAAGATACATCATGGCAATGGACAGAAGACTGTCAAAAAGCTTTTGGAAAGACTGTCAAAAAGCTTTTGAAGCTATTAAAAAATAAATTGATAACTAAACCAGTGTTATAGCTATATGACCCTAATTTATCTCTTCATGTTTTTTGTGATGCATCTCAGGCAGCCACTGGAGCTGTCCTAAAACAGCCCGAGTGTTCTGGTAAATTACATTATGTATCTTCTCATTCAAGAACTTTACGCCCTTATGAAAAAAAATTATTGTATAACTGAGTTGGAATGTTTAGCAATAGTAGATGCTCTTGATAAATTTTATTACTATTTACATGGGAAAAAATTTATAATTCATACTGATCATGCTGCTCTTGTTTGGCTTAAAAATGCAAAAAAATTTAAGGGGGAGATTATTTTGTTGATCTTTAAAACTAAGCATGTTTGATTATGAAGTTAAATATTTAAAGGGAACAGATAATGTTGAAGCTGATATGTTATCAAGGCATCCTACTGCTCATTATCTCCACCATTCTGTGCATTTATTGGAATTAGATGAGATAAAACCCTATCAAAGTTTAGATAATTTAGATAACACTAAAAGTAACAATATTAATTATGTACTTGTAGTTAAAAAGAAAAATTTGTTTAAAATAGTTGTACCTTTTTTTCTTAGGAGAGAGGTTTTGCAAACGGCTCATGAACAATTCGGGCATCCAGGCACTCAAAAAATGATAAATTTAATTACTCGTCAATATTATTGGCCCCATATTACTCAAGATATTGCATTTTTTGTTAAGCATTGTGATATTTGTCAATTAAATAAAAAGAAAAAGCAAAAAAGATTTGGCCTTTTACAGGCTGTGACCCCCACAGACCATCTTTTTGAATGTCTTTCTCTTGATACTGTTGGTGGATTTAATTATTACAATTCAACAAAAAAATTTCTTCATATAGTTATTGATCATGCAACTAGATATGTTTGGGCTTTTCCTTCCAAAAATGAAAATTCTGAAACTTATATTAATATATTAAAACAAATGTTTCAAATTCAAGTCCCTTCCAAATTATTAACTGATAGAAACGGTGCTTTTACATCATCTAAATTCAAACGTTTCCTCAGAAATTACAGTGTCAAGCATCTGTTAACATCTTCGCATCATCCACAAACTAATGGGAAATGTGAAAGAGTTAACCAGTCATTAGTAACTAAATTAAAATGTGAGGTCAATTCTTCTACTACCAAAATTCCTTGGACTTTTAGAACAAGTAATCAATGAATATTATTTAAAACCCCATTCAGTTACAAAATTTCCTGCTGCATATTTGTTATTTGGCACTTTACCTTGTCCTCCTCCCTTAACTCAAAATCAATTCTATCCTCCAGCAGAAGAAGCCAGAAAATTAGCTAAAGATAATACAATAAAATATCATGATAAAAATAAAATAAGATATGAGGCTAGATTCTCCATTCAAACCTGGTGACATTGTAATGTATGAGGAATTTAATTATTCTAATCGTAGTAAATTTTCTCCAGTATTTTCAGGTCCATATGAAATAGTAACTAAAATTTCAGATGTAAATTATGAAATAACTAAACCAAACGCATTAACAAACAAAGCTACTGATATTGTCCATGTATCAAAATTAAGAACATATTATCCTCCAGAAAAATTAAAATTAAGTCATGAATAATAATTTAAAATTTAAAAAAAATCCTTTTATTTCCCATGTTTCTTCCAAATAATCCCCAACTTAGGTTGGCCCGTTGTCTCCACTCGTAAGAGTTAGTTTTTCGTTTCTTCATGATGATGATGTGATAGGCGCCATCACAACATAAATTCAAATACAGCAGACTTATTGAGATGTGAGTATAGGGTCAACCTCACAATTAATTTCTATCTCTTTCTATTTCGATCCTGGATATGTTGTTCTCCCTTCCTGGATATGTTGTTCTCCCTTCCTGGATATGTTGTTCTCCACTTTGGAAATAAATATTCCTGAATGGGAGTAGTGAAAGAATAAGAATTACGTCCCATTCTTGATGTCATAATGTTTGGGTCATTACGTTTCACCCACTACTAGAAATTGGTGGACAAGTTTGAATTAGTCACCACTAATTAGCTAACTACTAGGTTAAAAGTATTTTTTTTCTTTTAAAATTACACATTTTTATGTCATTTATTTTGAGTATTAATGTTTATAATAAGAGTATTTTGAATCTCATATTATTATTTTCAGATTCAAGTGTTACATACAAAAATCAGAAACTGTGTTGATATATTGTTATTATATAAGTTGATATTATTATATATTATATAAGTTCAATTTCTTATTCCATTATTTTATCTCCCATTTGATGATTTTGGTGAGCCTTCTATTATTAAAGCACACTGTGTGCAAGCATTCTTTAGAGACATTCCTCACCAAAAAGAGACAATCTTACAAACTAAGAGACAATTGACTGAGCTTCTGCAGAAAACCATTTTTTTATATTCTACATTTTAATATATTTATTTTGGTGTTGTTGAATATTTAAGTTTATCTAACATTTTCACAGATATCACTTTATCTTTTTTGTGCTTTACATAATCTTGTTCAAAATAATGTATGTATTAATATTTGTATAATGTAAAGGCAAGGAAAACTGAGGTGTAACTTTCAATATACTTTTAAATTAAACTTACTCAGAAACCACTGTAAGGTATGGCTGTGTGTCGAGTGCCCCGATACACTTCCAGTCTTGCGGGGGGGGATGTAATGATATTTTAAACTCTTAATTTAATCCAAATTAATGTCCAAGATTTTATCTTAATTTAGCCCATTTTAACTTCATTACACACACACACACATACACACACACACACACACACACACACACACACACACACACACACACACACACACACACACACATATATATATAATGAAGGAAAGTAGATAGTTTAAATGTTTTTATGTCTATTTCGTGTACTAAAAGTTATTTATATTGTAACAACATATTATATTTTTTATCCAAAGTAAAACTTTGTTGCTTCACTACAGTATCAGAACTGTATTAAAGTTAAACAAATGCCGAAGTAAGAAAAATAATGAATTGAAAATGGAGATTTATTTTCATTTCCAATTCATTCTGTAAATGAACGGTAACTGACAGGCAGTTGCCACTATCACGAATGAAGAGGCTGCTTTCTTTCACGTTGCAGCTTTTGTAAACTCCATGTCTTGTGTTGTGTTCTCACAAATATACTGATAAATGGAACAATTTATATTCTCTAATAAAAGAATTTCTTTAATAAAACAAAATAAAAATTTCCTTTCCCTGTATATTTTAAGAACTTATAATATTAATAAGCATGCACATACGAGCATTTTTTAAAACATTGCTTATACGTTAAAAAGTTAATAATATTTTTAAATATTACTATTTTTCAGGGTATTTTTTACATTTTATTCCCTTATTAGCCACTTTTATAGGTGAATTTTCTTGTTAAAGTAGGGGGTTGAAAGCTCATAATTTTTTATATGGATCAAAAGAAAGGTGAAACCCATTGAAGAGAAATGTGCTTTAACAAATAGTATTGATAATAATAGAGACAACGATTTCATTATCTTTACGGGAATCAAAACAAGCTTTCGAAATCTGGCAGAAAGTTTCCGAGAATATCCTACAAGATGTTAAAAAACAATGCCATCTTTCATCAGAAATGTTACGTATCTTTTAATGTTAGTAATCTGCTTTGGAAAATATTATTCAATGATTTATGAAAAGTTTGATTTAATTCATCAAATTCTGGATGAAAAGTTGGCCAGACTGCTTATCAGAAATTTTCATATTAACAAAACCACACATTATATCGAACCAATCTGGTGAAATAGCCGGATGATAAGCAAAATACCCAAGATCAAAGTAAAAAATCTAGTATTTTTCCCCCAAGATAATGAAGATCTCTTTTCTCCTGATCCAGTCTTAGAGTAAATTGTTTACTCGCTCTAAAATTTAGTTCATTTCTATCAATATTCCCACTCAAGTCAGTTCTCCAAGAAAAAACTAAGCTTCATTAAATAATTATTTCTCATCAAACATACTCTGTTTCTATTATTTATATTGTGATATATTAGGCTTTGAAATATTTTCAATATGTATTCTTTCGTTTTCGTTTATTTTTCATTAAGTCTTTCACCTCATATCCATTCAACTGATATTGAGTCCTATATTTTTTTAATTTTATTTCGGGGGCATACTGTGGTAAAGAAAAAAGAAGGTGGCAAATAAATTAGAATTTTAATGTTATTATTCATATTTATGTATCCATATATATTTCCAACCCCCAACCCCCTTCCAGTGGTACGTTGAATAGCTACTGGCTTCTTCACTGGATATTAATCATTTCATTTAAATTTTCAACCTTTTCTTCTCTTTTTTTTCAGATTAAAGTCTTGATTTTACCTATTACTTGTCTTGTTCATGATGTTGAAATCCATATAGATGAACAAGTTGGTATGAATTCATGGTTCAATTGATAATTTGTGAAATTTGAAATCGAGATATTTGAAATTTATCTATTGAATTTTATGAGAAATTTTAATTATTTTTTTACATTTATGTTCATAAAAAAATTAATATTCACATAAATACACAAATATGTTTCGTTTTACATACATAATTTTACCAGCATACCCGCTATAGATTGGTCAAGTTTCTTTTACGTAGATATGTACAAAAAAAATCTTTTTTTAAATAAATTCGTTTATAATGTAGTTGTGATGCCCACTTGTATATACTTATTAAAATATATTTGGAAATGTCGAAGAAATAAATAACAGAAAAAATATCGCATAATAAATTAGCGCTTTCAAAGTACTTCGTGAATTATTTTTATATAATAGCAATAAAAGCGTGCAAATTCCTGTCTAATTCTTTCTTTTTCTAAGCTAAGATGAGAAATATTCGTTCAAAAATGAAAGAAAAATTAATTCTTCCAGACGTTATTTTAAAAAAAAGGTTCCTTATATACCGTGTTGTGAAAGACAGAGAGTGTCCTAGAAGTGAACAAAGGCGGATGCTTTTTTTGTGTGTCTACTTTCGGAAATGAGTGTTTCGACAAGAAAGGAAGCAAGGAAAGATGAATGGGGTAACAGAAAATGACGGATTGCGTCTCAAGTGAAGTTCCACTTTGACAGCAGAGACGAAGCTCCCAATGAAACACCTGCGGGTAATGCAGAGATTGTGAAATTGATGTATTGCTATAAAAGACATAAAATACCAATCACATTAGAAATATTTTTCAAATATCTTAGTTGAATTAATTATAGAATAAATGACATTTAAATAATTTTAACTATGAAACTAAACAATTCATAATACATTACAAGCTATTTTCAGTTTAGAAAATCAGTTTCATTTTTAGTTTTGCAGAATGAAATAATTTCTATATAAATTATCAAAAATAAGATGAACTGTTACCATATTTATTTAACTTACAGAAATAATAGATCAATAGTTAAACATAGATGAAATTTATGAGTTTAATAGGATTATTTTGAAATTTAATGCATTAATATAAATTGGTTAAAATAGTCAAAATTAAGATCAAACAACAACGGTTTTCTACATTTAAATAATAAATTCTTTAAAAAATTCAAAAGGAATTAAATCTACTTGTTTTTATTCTAAATTTAAAAACACGCACATAAAATTCTATTTACCGTTTAGCTTCTCTTATGATTTCAGATAATCGATTGTTTGAAATAGTCTTAAATTTCGAGTTAGATAAAATTTATCTATAAGTAGCTGATAATTTTTTTGTACGAAAAACATATTAATAGAGAATTATTTCCCACCGTAATAAAATTTATCTATATTACACAGGTCTAAGTTTATGCTTATGTTTCTTTAAAAGAACATTTTGGAATTTCCCTAAAAAAATATCTTACGTAGGATGCACTGGTGTCTGACTCTATGGTCAATGATTTTATTTAGGATATTAACAATATTTTTCAGTTTTTTTCCAAAATAAAATATTAAAATCTATCTCTGATCATAAGTATAGGAAAAACTTCTAATAACTTCTTCTAATAAACTTCTTAAATAATTTTGATTTCCAAAGTATTAAATATCTAATTTTTCATAAATTTCTAAGCTTTAAACTTCCTTGATCCTAAAAAATAATTTTTTGAATTGTATTTATCTATCTATGAATGAAATAAATAAATAAATTATCATGACTAACTGGCAAAATGAAATTTAATATGCGATCATTGCACCAAACTTTTAGATTTTTTTCAAATCCATGCGTAGGAATTCCTTGTCTTCTCATACGAATACTTGAGAACAAATTAAGTCAAAACTTCAACAAACTGTATATATAAAAATTGGTATATAGCTTTACTATTAAAACTGTAATATTACATCAAATTTTGAACCGAATCAGTCTAAGAATCATATAGAATTGGTTGTTTATATGTCTATCTATTCATCCATATAAGGAAGCAATAGATAGCTCAACAACCAACGGTTTTAGACAAATGTTATTTGGTATATGATTTTGATATCATAACGGTAGATTTTTATTCAAATATGGAAGTAGTCAGTGAAAAGGAAAAAAGCTAACTGTTTAGTTATTTATCACCAAGAGATTCAAAATTTTACATAAAAAATTCGTTATTTTAAGGTAATTGTCATTTTAATACGAATGAGGAATATTTCAACTCGATTGTCCGAATAATCAATCTTTAATGATCATATTTAGGACATATATAATCATATTGGTATATGATGTGCATCAAAATGATACACACAATTATCTAAAAACGTTTGCGATTGTAAAAGGTGCTGTTCTTTCAAAATTCAGCCTTATATTTCGAAATAGTATTTATAGATCATTTTACTTAATATAATTTTTTTATAGAAATGCCTTTATTTTTAAATACCAATGAACAATATAATATAATTTATTTCCCCAAATAGAAATAGCTTGTGTAACATCTGTAGAGTGGCTATTAATCTACATTTGCATATTAATATAATGCTATGATAACGATAATAAATAAGAGAAAGGATAAATTTGAACACTTATCGATATCTGTAACTGTGGTATGTTAAATCTTAAAGAATCCTACTAAAGAGTGGTTTAAGGAAAAAAAAATCAGAAATTAATTTTCTTTCATGTTAATTAAACTAATAGATGTTCCTAAGACAAACCACATGGCTGTGCTCTTCTCTCGTTTCTAGATAATATGTATATCCAATCTTAAATAGGAAAAATATAGGAATGTAATTATTAGCAGGGTAATTAGAGGCAATTGCCCCCCCCCCCGTCGGCAAGAAGTTGAGAATTTCGTTGGCAAAAGTCTTTATTACTTCAGAACGTAGGTGTGGCGAGTTTGGTATTAAGGAATATAATAATTTAAAACCCATCTTAGAATTAATGTATTATAAACAATCAATGTATCCGAGGAATGATTTAAGTTGGGAGAATGACAATGTTCGACAAATAGTTGATAAGACGACTGGTGAATACATTTTCCGACAATTCTCCGTGAGTCAATTAAAAAATCAGTGCAAAGTTAGGTCGACAGATTAAATGGAACTATCATATATTCAACGTATAGTTTGCTCAACATTTGGTATAATAACCGACTAGGCGAAAAGCGTCGCATTTTGCCGACTATTCTTTGTCGGTTGACTAAAAAACTGAAGCGGCGGATGTTAAAATGAGAGGTAATCGGACATCTAATTTAATTGACGGATATTCAGCCTATAGTTTGCATCATCGAAACGACAAGTAAATAAATTATCGCTGTTACATTATTATTATTATTGGCTAAGAAATTAATGTGACGGACATGTGTGGTGAGACCGATGAGGTTTGTACATTTGACTGTACATGCGATAAGATAGCAGGTGAACAGATAATATATATATATATATATATATATATATATATATATATATATATATATATATATATATATATAATATACACACATGTACTAAAATAGTCTAAGTATGCACTTAATTTGTTCGCTGAATTAGTGCCTCAGTTTCTTAGATTCTACATTTAATATTATAACTAGGCAAAATGGAGTGTAACTTTTCTGTCTTTTTGAAAATATTAGTTTACTGTAGCTCTGATGGCGAAAAGTATTTAAAAATAACGTGTACTTAAAAATAAAAATAAGGGAGTGCAAATTCAATATCTTACTGCTTTTGAATAAAATGTAGTCATTTATTAATCTAAATATGCACGTATGTATAAATACATGTTAAATAGTTTTTTTTTTTACACGCACAATTTTTCACATCTTACTTACTATGACATTTATAAACGAAAGAACTTTAATATTTACGAGATATTAAAGTTATCAATTTTTCTCTGTGCATCTTAAAATACAATCACATCCCCAAAATTTTTCACATTTTATATGGTTCCTGCGCGCGTGCTCGGAAGATATTTTAATGCCGATAGTATGGTTACAATCCTTATTGAAAAATTCTTTTAGGTTTTTAGGTTGGTGACTACATGGCCAGATTAGCGAATAGGTAGAGTAGGCTACTGCCTAAGGCCCCTAACAACTTCAGAGGTATACAAGATTTTTTTTCATTTTGTTTTTGTGGTGCAAAGACATTTTTTTTTTATAGGGAAATTCTACTTGAACATATTCTAAATAAAATCAACATTCGTTTAAATTGCAGAATATTTTTTTAACTTATTTCATGTTCCCAGATTTGAATGCTTGCAAATCAGTGAGGTCTTGTTCATGCTTAGTTGCATAGAGCTCATATATATCACTATTTCAACTCTATGGTTAGCTGACAGACTCAACAATTTCCTTCTATAAAGAAAGTACCCTGCGATCGCAAAAGAAGGGGGCAGGGTAAATCGCAACAGTAATTCGGAAAATAGTTCCATATGTCTCATTAAAGGGGACACTCCTTTCAAGGATAAAAGGAGAGACATATACATCCTTGATCTTATGTAGAGGAGTTGACATTGTTCTGTAGATCTCTGTTTATCTCGTTTTCTGTCTGTACTCATTTATTAAACTACCAGTTTATACATCCGACGTTGCTCGCAAACAAAATACTTCGTTAGTAATAGTTTTAAAATAAAAAAAAATCATTCTTTATAAAATATTATAATATACATAATATTTTTAGCCTTTCATGATTTTAATTAAAATATGAATGTCAATTAAACCAGACTATTTTTTTTAAATGTTGATAGAATTCTTTATTTCACAATCGTCCGCATTTACTTAATTGTTTCTTAAATTTGAAAAAAATTGGCGAAAATTAGAGAAAAATTACAGAGAAATGATATTGTATCAGTGAAAAGGAAGAAGTTTGAATTTAAGATGGTTTTAATACATTTCTTGTAGAATAATTTGCTACGAAGTTACTGTAGAAAAACGATAAAATTTCAGTGTATTCTAATTAATTAAATATTTAAATTAATTTCCATACTTTGAAAAGTTAACAGTATTCTCTTTTTCAAATAATAAGTATACAAGATTTGATTTATTTCGGTCCAGTTCTTTAGATCTATAGCATATATACACAGCCGCAGTGACCTATATTTATATTAAGATTACATTCTTAATACTCTCAAGATATTGGCAATTTTTTTCCCGAGTTTTTGAAGATAGCCAGTTTTGAAGTTTCGTTTGACGAGTACAGAATACATAAATACAATTTTTAAAATTAAGAATTTACTTTTAAAAATTTTTATTTCTGTATAACTTAAAGGGAATTAATTCATCAGTTCTGCATTTTCTCTATATATTACAAGATTTAAAAAAAATTTAACATGATTTTCTAACAAAAGAACTAAGACGTAAATAATAATTGAAAAATTATTTTAACAGCAAATACTAGCAGGTATAAGAACAAATTATTAGAGCCTATCACTTGCACATTTTAACCTTTTATTCTGATTGTTTTTTTTAAATAAATTAGACTCTTTCATTCTTTCCATCTCAATTATGAAATTTCTTTTTCCTGTAAGAGATATGTAGCTTCCTGGAGGAACTTGTTAAACAATTATATTCGGTGAATTACATTTAAATAAAGAAGTATTTTCATTCTTAAATTCTAACGTACTAGCTCTTTTAAATATAGAAATGCGTTTTATCGATACAAGTAATACAAACATTTCAATAATTACATTATTCAGATTATAAGTTTTTATGAAATTTAAGAACTATTATATTCTTATAATAAGAATACGAATTATTCGTGTCTGGGAAAAAAATTGGAAGCTCCTTTTCATTCTTTCTTTTGAAAAGTATGCAATTTTGGTTTTTGTCAGCATCAGAATTTTAAAAAAGCATTCTGCATGATTCATAAGAATTGCTTCTTTAAAAAAGAAGATAAAATATGTTTTTGAAGAACTACATATATTTTTTAATCATTCCGTAACAAATTTTTCTGCTTTTTTAGTATCTCATCGTTAGAAAAATATATATACTTCTGTAATTCAAATATGTCCATGTTCTTTAATGTATATATTTAACGTTAGAAAAATATAAACATAAAAATTATAGTTTAATGAGTTTTCTTTCTCTTCTGTAAAATGTGCGCCTATCTAGAATAAATTCTTAAGAACTTTGTTCTGAAGCATTGACAGTGCACTATTTCTTTTTCTTGTGTACACTATTATAAGGCAAATAGAGCAATATCTTATATGTGCACTAGAAACATTTACCAGGCTCTTGTCACTTGATGATACCCCACATCTTTTTAAAGGCTGGGGGGTGGGGTTAAAATAGGCTGACCTTCTTAAATTTACGGCCGACGTAAATTCAGTTGTAAAATTACTCGATCCCCTCAGCTCCGATTGGCTAAATATCGCATGCTGTTACCAAAGGTTCAAGACAACGGTTTTCAAAACGTTCTTCAGTACTTCCAATCGGAGCAATTACAAGACTGAGCTAAAACTACTATAACTTCTATAGGAGAACCAAACCTGCTTAGTATGAGGCGAATAATATCCTGCTTCCAAAAAACCATATAAAAAAAATCTATATTTTACTTTTAGTGTTAAAGAATCTTTGCTATTAAATTTTATTACATTTTTAGCATGAATTTGCATTTATTTGATTAAACATTAGCAAATTTTTAAAATTAAATATAATAAATCATTTCCACAATGTTGATGAACATCATTTATTAGCATTACAATTTCAGTGAAACATATTTTAGCCATAATTATATATTGTTTTTATAAAAAGATTTAGCATTAAATCTTTTTGAACCGATTTAAAAGGACTTGTTGAAGGAGAAGACTATAAAAGAATTAAATATTGCATGAAGAGAACATTTGTAAATGCCGCACATCACAATGTTAAAAAAAAGTAATTTTAGTGAAGAATAAATACACATTTTATGAGAAATAACACCGATATTTTAATCAGAATAAAATGCAATAGCGAAAAATTAAAAATGCTTTGGAATAATTCGTTTTTTAATTACATTAATGAGAAAAACAATTTTGTCATATTAAAGGAAAAGCTTATTGAGTAGCAAAGATTTAATGATAGAATATTAAGGTATGAACATTGAGATTATGAGTTCAAATTCTATGATGTTCTTTTTAAAACTGCATATTTAACTACTTTAAATTATTGTAATGATTTTTAAAATCAGGCATCACTTTAAAGGCATCAATTTAGTTGACACACAAATTTATTCTTTTAGTTTCTGAAAGATTCCACCAGAATGTTCTGTTATGTAAGTAACAAGAAAAAAAAACCCTATGAAATAGCATATATTTTATGATTATTCAAGAATCTTCGTAAGTGTTCATCATATTTATCAATAAACGTACGAGTTTTAAATGATATTCTTTTCTAATTCTCATGTGATATTTAAGCATATATAAATAAAAATTTAACAATGCAAAAAATAATTTTATTTCATTAAAAAGTCTTACTAATTAGGGTGAACTCTCCAGTTCTCTCCACGAAAATATTCTAACCCTATAGTAAAAGAGTGAAAATTTATATAGCAAAGTAAAAAACACTAGTAATAAGATATGTAAATTCCCTTTTCCTTAAAAAATTGATAATTATTTTTCCCTGCATAACCATAACCTTAAGTATACATGAAAAACTTATATTTTAAGAAATCAAACATATTTCAAGGGAAACATTTTAGTCTCTTAATTTCAAAATCAATTGAAGCTTTCAACTTTGAATGGAACTAATGGCTAAAAATGTTTCTTTAGAATTCTAAAAATACATATTTAAAAAAAAACAATATTGCAATAGAACCTGCTATAAATTTAAGTGTGTGTGAATTTTTTAAACATATTTAGAAAAAATAAAGATTAAACTTTATATAAATGAGCAACTTTTCTCAATTTGAAATAAATGTCAAATATATAAAAATACTCTAAACAGAAAAAAAGGTAAGGGAAAATGCTGTGAGAAAAGATACTTTCATTAATTAAAATTTCTCATGGTCATTTCCCAGAATCTTAAATAAAGTGAAGCATATAAAAAATAAAATTAAAAAAAAGAAAAGGAAAGAAAAAGGAATAAACAAACATAATACATGAATAAAAATAATAACACGATCTTAAACGCAAATGAAATAAATTACTAAAGTATAATGGATAAAAAGTTGATAGAAAATTGCATCTACTTTATATTAATCAGGCAAGATTGATGTTATAAAGTCAATTGAAACAGGAAACATAAAAAAGGAAGTTAATGGATGCCTTTAGCTATATTTTGAAAACTAAATAGCTGAACATTTTTTTTAACTTGGACTTTTTAAGTTCCTACTTCTTTGAATTATATAATAAGATGATGATTATGATAATTCAATTCATTTATTTTAAACTAAAAAGCAGTTTGTTTTCAAATAGAGCTGACCAAATATTTTGTGAAATAGCATGGTTATCAACCAAATGGAAGTATGATGTGTTTCCGATACAAATAACCTTACATGCATGAATTACAGTTTTATACTCTTTTATAAAGAATAAGTTTATTATTTACATATATTTACCTTTAGCTATTTTATAGATCAACATTGGTTTGTCACATCTTTTAAGCAATCCACATATTTTTAACACAAGTTACTAACACGTGTATTTCAAATATAATGATACAGAAAAATTTTAGTTTGCTCATACTTGCTTATTCGCATCAGACATGGAGGCACATTATAATTCAAATATGCTGATTATATTATTTTATCTTACATTTATTTCATTGCTTGCACATCCAAGACAGTTCTTGAGATTCAAAAATAAATGTTTTTAACTGACATATTTAAAAATAATAATAATGTTAAATGCCTCATTTTAAAACATAAAAAGTTCAAAATTTCTATCTATCTTGAAATTTCTAATTTGCACAAAGTAAATGTAGGACACATATTGTTTTTATGGCAGTATATGTATAAGATTCAATGTATAAGCTGTATTTAGAAGCTGTATCTAAGAAATAATTTTTAAGTGTTAATGGGAAAAAAATTAAGTTAGAAAAGTCACTTTTAAATTCAACAATATATTTAATTTCAGTTGTTGTTTACCATTCATTTCCTTATACGCCATATAATAGAAGAAATTAATTTTATTTTTCTATATTTGAGTACTGAAAAATATAATAACTGGACCTATTTTATATTAACAGGATTGATATAAAAAGCTTATGACAAAAAAAATAAATAACAGCAATTCTTATTCTACATATCTGTTTATTATATATGCTCATAAAAGTTCTGAACAAAATAACATTAAGAAAAATAATCAAAATGCAGAAATAATGAAAACAGATATACAGCAAGAAAATAAATAATTACCTTTATAAGCTGTTATATTTTTACACTATGTTAAAAATACACAATTTTCAATGATATTTTAAACTTATTTTAATGCATTATTCATTAAAGATTAAAAGAATTCAAGTATATAATTTATATTCATGATGAAGAAAAAGTTTGCTTATTTTGTATTATATATATTTCCCTGGTCAGAAATCAATCAATCTAGCATCTTTTACTTTTTCCTTGTTTATTCTGTAAGAAGATATCAATAACAAGCAGAAACATTAATGTTATTCATTCTTTGCTTTGAATTTGAATCCTAATTTCTATAAATATTTTATGGTTTAATTTGTTTCGAGATAATCTACTGAAAATTTCCTGAATATTTTTTTCTCCAGAAATGTTATATTTGAATTTTTCATTGTTCTATATTTTCCATGAGGTGGATAATATTAAAATTTTCATTAGTCATAACTTATAATAATTTAAGGGTATTATATTTATACATAATAATGCCGATGATTACAATAACAACAAAAAATGATGCAACGTGCTATATCAAATACAGTATGAGATGGCAAGGAAGTATCTAATAGAGAAATTCATGAAATTCTGGAATAAAGAGAAAATTCAAATGGCTTTTGTAAGAGTATGATAATTGAAACACCAGTTTAAGATGATTCAGTGAAAAATACAAAATTTCAAGAATCCACAATACCAGAATGGAATTTTTAAACAGGATCATTATGTGCTTTGTATGCGGATTTTGGACTAAGAATAATTAAAAACCGAATTTATCCATTCATTGTGATATGACCTTACCGTGGTGTATGGGTTTTTCACTGACGCTGCTACAGCTGTTGAATGTCTTGGAAATCATTTATTAAGTTAAAAAACCTAAAAAATCATTCACATTGAACAGTACAGTTGATTTAACGTGTAAGCCGTTTTATTTAGATTTAAATGTCACTTGTAGGTGAATCTGTTTGCGTTATGCCTACTATAACGTCATTTATTGGTATACTTTGAGCTTTATTTGCTTATGCCATATCGCCCCCTTCTTCAAGTATATTCATTACAAATTTGAAATCATTCTTATCTGTATCTCTTTTTTTTACAGTATTTTCAAAAAGGAGCTTCAAATTAATTAAACAATGCAAATGCAATGTATATATAAACATTCCTATATATACTATATGTAACAAATACATGTATGTATAACTTTGTACATATTCCGGTATAGTTATATATCCGCATCCAAAACTAAAGTAAACATATTCTTACGGCATGCCACAAAAAGTATTTATCGTTTACTCACTGATTTAAGAAATTTATTTTTACATCATTTTTACAAAAACAAGTTCAATTTCTCGAAACCAGTACAAGCCACTTGGAGAGTTGTTATATAAGCACTATAACAATATGTGTTCTTTCCCGGAGTAAACGCGAGACAGGAATTTAAAATTTAAAATGATGCAATCTAAATAGTAGTTTTATGTGAAGGCGAATTATCTTTTATTTGCATAAAACATTTTCATACTCAAAATGTTTTGTTTTAAATAAAAGCTGCTAAACTTTACTCGTTGGGCCGGAATATTAATTACATCATTTCTGATTCATTGTATAAGATCACAACTGCTGGGAAAAATGAATAGTCTATAGGCTTAAGGGAGCTGACGTTCTTATTGAAAGAAAGCACGCTGCATCTGCTTCATTCGAGAAAAATACATATTTTTGGAAATTTCTTCAGAAAAATCATTAAAAAAATTATCTCATTCGTAAAGATACTTTTTAATTTTTTTAACATTGAAGTAGCATTTAAAAAAATAGTATTCATCAATTAATTTTTACAATGAATTTATTGACAATCCATTGTGAAATATGTAAAAGAATCCGTGCTTTCCATTAATATTTATGATTCAGATTTCTTGTTTCACTATTTCCAGTGATACAGAAACTGATAAAGAATGATAAAAATATCATTTATAGCAGCATTTCTCAACCTTTCAGTATTTGTAGCCCAGTTTTCAATCATAATTTTCATCGCGCCCCCCGCTTACAATAAACTGTATACAACAAAAATTTATATTGAGTATTTTGGATTCTGTTTTTAAATTATTTTTAACTAACTGCCAAAACAAGAGTAAAACCGAGCCAACGTTGGAGAGAAATCATATCTTGCATTTTGGACTAGCGGGCGGTGAAAAGATGAAGCGAATGAAAGCGGAGAAAATTTAAATATTATATTTGAAATGAAAGCCAAACAGGGACATAACGTAAAAGAATATGAAAGTAGGAAAATTAATAAATGAAAGTTAACCTAGACGGGGTGAGCTAAATTTAGAAATTGGGAATACATTTTTTTCGAATAATAAAAGAAATAAAACAAAAGCATGACAAAAAAAAATTTTGGAAGGGAATCCACACGACCGATGCCGTCTCGAGTATGCGCGGAGCAAATGTTTTCTCATAGGAAGAAGGAAAATGTTCGATAATGCAAGTTTCAATTCCAGCCAGTCTCATTCGAGTCGATCCTTTTATCGCTATCGAATCTATCGTGAATGTGTATGTTATATATGTTTTTGTGTTAATTGCAATTTACCATATTAAATATTCACGGCAGTAGATTAATGCAGACTCATGAATAAATTTTTAAGCGGATTTAGTTTAGTTATATTAACGTCCTGTTTGTAGCAACACCAGGGCTATTATGGTACGGACCTCGTAATTTTGAACCGCGGTCAGATGACGAGGACGACACCTGAGCTGGTATACTCCTCTCCACACCCACACCACACCAGTGGGAGGACGTTTGGTCAGGACGGATTTAACGCGCAACAGACCTCCTTACACGACGGTTCTTCGGTGTAATCGGGTCCGGAACCTGAAACCCTCCGGTTCCGAAGCCGAAACCTTACCACCAGGCCGCCGCGGCCCATTTTTAAGTGGAAGTAAGCAACAATTAGACGATAGTGAAGCATCAACACGTACACAGACGAGCGTGGTTCCGAAAATAAAATCAAGGTAATATTCTCAAGAATACTTAAATTTTGGGTTTACCAGTACTGAAGAAAATGAAGAGGAAAGGCCCCTGTGTATCATTTGCTCAAAAATGTTGGCCGCAGACAGCATGAAACCTAATAAACTTAAACGACATTTGGAAAAGCTTCATAGTAAGTACGTCAACAAACCCAGAGAATTCTTCGAATTAAAATTAAAATCATATAAAAAGCAAAAATCATTTTTTAAAGAAATCATTGTGTCTGTGAATAAAAGCTTTAATTGCATCTTACAAAGTTTCATATAAAATAGCCAGATGTAAAAAAACCTCACACCATTGGCGAAGAGCTTATTTTGCCGGCAGCAATTGAGATTGTAGAAACTATGTTTGGAGATAATTTTTCAAAACAATTGCAGTCCGTACCTGTTTCAAATGATACTGTTGCTCGTCAAATTGGCGATATAGCTGAAGATGTACAGTGTCAACTTTTTTCGAAGTTGCGTGACAAATTGTTTTCACTACAGCTTGATGAAGCAACAAATAGTAATAAAGATGCTGATTTAATTCCTATGTTCGAATTTGTGATAATATGTCAGTAGTAGAAGAACTACTTTTCTGCAAACCAATAGAACTCAAAACATCAGCGCTTGCATTATTTGCTATTTTAAATGATTTTACGAACGAGGCAAACATAAAATGGAAAAATTGCGTCGGAACAAGCACCGATGGTGCTCGTTCAATGTCCGGAAGATTCCAAGGTATACAAGCACTTGTAAAGCAAAAATCGCCTCAGTGCACACATTACATGATCCACAGAGAAGAAGCTTTGGCTTCAAAAGAAATGAGTCCTAGTTTGAATATTGTGTTAACTACGGTTGTAAGTAGTAAACCGTAAGTTGTAACCTTAGTAAATTATATAAAAAGTGGACCCCTGAGATCAAGAATCTTTTCCGCATTTTGTAAAGACATAGGTTCGGTACATTCAGCGTTACTATTTTATTGCGAGGCAAGATGGTCATCACGTAGGAAATTTTTGAAACGTGTTTATGAATTCGTTAAAAGAAGAAATTGCCCTTTTCCTAGAAGAAGAAAACAGATAGGGGGCCTAGAATTTTCGCGATGGTTTATTTGTGATGAAATTGAGGTACTTGGTTGACATATTGGAGAAATTAAATAACTTGAATCTTCAACTCCAAGGAGCAAATACACATATGTTGGATACTAGTGATAAAGTTAATGCTTTTTGTAGAAAATTGAAATTGTGGAGCAGAAATTTAAAGCAAAAAACCTAACAATGTTTGCAAATGTGGATGATTGTACTCAAACTTATAAGGCTGAAAAAGAACATGCAACAGTTGTTTTGTAACCATTGAAAATCATTTAGCCATGCTGGAAAAGAATTTGAAGAAGTATTTTCCTGCTGACGACAAACTGATAGCACGTTATGAGTGGATTAGGGATCCATTTCATAAGACTCCCGAAGGACTCTCAATTGATGAGGAAGAAAAATTCATAGACTTCACTACAAATGGCGAAACTAAAAGACAATTTAGTAATAAATCAGTATTGTATTTTGGGCAGGAGTAAGGATGATTTTTCTGCACTAAAAACAAGGACATTTCACATTCTATTACCATTCAACATCCTACCTATGTGAAACTGGATTTTCTGCTGTGGCTTCTTTGAAGACAAAATATAGAAAAAGATCTGAGAGTGACTATTTCTAACATTAAGCCTTCCTCCGAAAAACTTTGCTGTGCAAGACAGGCCCAAGGAAGTCACTAATAATTATTACATTGTTTTTTAAAATTTAGTATGTTTTGATTAAGTAAGTTATGATTTAGTAAGTGTTTTTGCTTTAATATTTTATTAAATACTTCGAAATGTATTTTGTTTTCTATGTGTATGTGTGCTTTCCTTTCAGTCAGTTAATCAATTTTTTAAAATAATATTTTCTCTTGGATATTCTCACGCCCCCCTCTTCTAGTGTGCTCGCGCCCCACAGGTTGAGAATCGCTGATTTATAGATTTAAAAATTCATAATGTCATAATGTTAATATTTAATGTGTCTTTCAAACTGCTACTGTCATTATATTATATTGCGAAACTACCATTGTAATTTACTTGATTATTGTAACATGATTATTGTAATTTCCTTATATATCTTTGAAACAGGTAATATACAAATGTAAATGGCAGCTGCTGCCACATATAAGATCCTTTTAGATACTATGAAACTCTGCACCTTAGTTTTTTTCCTAGGGGTTTAAGTATCAGTTAGTGGAAACCAGGAATTGTGGTCGATTCACTTGGAAGTGGTTTTGAATAGTATCAAAGAAGTTTTGGGGACTTCCCCCTGGCCAATTCCTATGAGTATTCTTATTTCACTTAATGTTTAGAAGTTTTCACTAGTAGCCTGGTACAAATGCACAGTTTTGATAAATTCAAGTATCATTTAAAGTTTATGAGGAAATATATATATATTGATGAACATGAACAATGTGTGGGAACGTGAATATTCCCCGCTAAGAGCTCTCTGCAGCATGAAGTTTCAAGAGACAGATTGAATTGCAAATTATCGGAGGAATACAAGTTTTTATTTCCTCCGTTACTTATATGCACATTGAACCAAATTCCTGCGAATGAACGCCATTCCCGTTTACTCACCGAATGCTAGGGGCAATGTGACATGGGCATTTAATACTAAATTCAGGAAAATATATTCTTCCGTTTTTTCAGAAAAAAATGATATATTTGAAATAAATAAGGATTGCATGATAGAAAAAAGTTATCTTTATTGGCAAATAAGGCAATATATAAGACTAAATATAAATCATGTATCATAAATGATGCTCCTGTATTTAAGATTAAAAAATTACATTTCATTTTTTTTTAATCTTACTTTTTTATATATTTTATATTCCATGTAGCATTTGGACAAAATGGCTACGTGGAGTTTGCAGGCACGTTTTTCTATAATTCTTGCACAACATATTTCATTCATTATTATTGTATGATGGACATAACCTGAAACATATTTATTATTGAAGCTTCATTCTAAGATATTTTTAAATCTTTTGTTTGTCCGTAAATTTGAAAATTTATGTTTCATAGATTCCTTTTTTAATTTTTTTATAAGACATAAATTGTTTTCTAAAAAACAAATGAAGCGCAAATAAAGATTACATGTCGCGTTTCTAGGGAAACTTTGGGTAATAATGTCAAAAATATAAGAAAAAGGATTTGCCAAAATATATTGAAATCGTGGAGATATTTTTTCAATTATTTCTTCAGTCGACCATAAAGACAGAATTGTGGTAGGAGTTTTATTGAAAGTAGTTTGCAAATAATTTTTTTATAAACTCGTGACATGAAGTGAATTTCCTAAACGAGGGTGTTTCATTAAAGATTTGTTTTAGCAATATTTTTACGAAGATATCATATTTTTCGTCAATACAATACTCTATACGTTTACATAAATATACGATGATAATAAAATAATGAAATAAGCTGTATTTTCGAGAGACTGCAATTTTTATTCATGTCGCTCTTTCCTCTAAATGTGCATAAGTGTTTTTTTCCACAGATTTCAGTACCCTGGGCACTGGAGAAAATTTATTCTTTTTGGGTGTTTCAGATGTGAAAAATGTAGCTTTATTTAAAATGTGTGTATGGCCTTGTACAGTATTAATTATTTTGTTTAATTATTAATGCGATCAGATTATTTTTCTCCTTTATATCCTAAAATGCAATAACTGATACTAATGTGATTTTGGTTTCAAATTTTACATCATAAGTAATATTAACTAATTAAATAAATGAAACATGAAATATCAAGGAAATTTAATATTAAAAGAAAAGCGAATAGAAAACTATTGAAAATAAAGAAAATTTTTATAATAAAAATAATCAAAATCAAAATTATAGGATAATAGCATAATAAAAATTTTAAAAAAATAAATAAGCAGTTAAATGAATAGAAAACTTTTGACTCATAATAAAATATATTAATTAATGCAAAGTAAAATGCATGCAACAAAAATAATATCATAATCGATAAATTTTATTGTTCCAAATAATAATTTCAGAGATAAATTGTATGATAACAGATTTGATAAATAAACTTAAAACTTTCCATGAAACTGTTATTAATTTCAATGGCAAAATCATAGAATGCTAAGTAGAATTTCTTATTTTACAAACTTTTCATGGGACTTACCTGCATCCTGTAAATTTCAAATCTATAAATAAAAATGCCCCAGTTATTATAAATTACTTCACCAATAATTTTTTAGTTATTCTAATCCTTCTTAAAAACATTTCAAAACAAAGTCCATTTTAAAAGGCACATTAAGAAACTTTTGTAAAAGTTGAAAGAAGTAAATTTCATTTTATTTCTTTCCTTCCCAAAACTAAATTTTTGTCTTGAAACATCTTCATTCCTAGTTTCTCCCAAATTCATTATTTTTCTGGAAAAGAAAGATAGAAAGAAGGAAAATTTAGATCGTCGGTATATTTTCTTTCTTAGTCAAATAGATTCTCTTCTGCAGTTGAAAACCATCCAAACAGGTAGAAGTGATTCTTTTTTGCCATGAAAATTAATTTCTGCTGTTGGCTTCATTTTTGCTCTGGTTCATTTCTGCTCTTGGCTTCAACAACATTAAGAATTTAATTTTTCTTCTCCGAGTAGACATAATGCGCCCTTGAAACGGATATTTATTCAATAATTTTCATATTATTTCATGAGCAAAAATAAAATCTAAAGATAATGCAAACAACTTCATGATTTTATTCTTTACGGTTTCTTTATAAAATTCAATAGTTTTGATAGGAATAAAAATAACAGTGACCTAGTTCAGTATTGCTAGCATTTTTATACTTATCTCTTTTGTTGTTTCATATTTAGATTACTACAATTTAAGAACGAAAAGGTTTTCTTTTCTGTCAAAAGATTATCATTTGATGCCATAAACCATACGAATGTAATTTATAGTATTTCCTTAATCTTCTGTCATCTTCTTTAAAATTTGATTTTGAATTTTAAATCGGGGGGAAAATCATCCGTCCTTACTGTCTTATTTGTACTATTGAATATTTATTTATTATTTAAGTAATATTTCGAACGATTCTTCTATTAAAATGTCTCTAATTTGAAAAAAAAATCCGTTTGTAGTTTAAATTTAAAAGGGTTTAAATTTTGTAAATAATAATATTTTGATTTGTCTCAAACAATTAATGCACTTCTAAAAAATTATGAAATCTACATTTTATTCAGTAACTATAAGTTATGTAGTAACTATGAATTAAAATTAAGTTATTTTAATCAAAATTTATTCTTAATAGAAGCTGAAAACTTCATTAAATTACCATGATTTTCTCAAATGTTTTTGAAATGCAGCGAAGTGTTTAAACTAAAAAACTAAACTGAATTAAAGTCGTCGAAACAAAACTAAGCTATAATTTCTAGCTATAAAATAATTAAAGAATTACGCATGAGGCTTTCATAATACAAATTCAATTACTTTTATTTCAAAAGTTGGATTGAAATTTGTACTTTTATTTTAAATGATTATAACTAAAAATACGAACTCAAATTTGGAAAATAATGCCATTAAAGTTTCCACTTTCTATTCTAATCCACTTTCTAAATTATTAACATTACGTTGTTTGTGGATTTATCTTTGCTTTTTTCAAAGAAAGTCCGTATTAACATAGTAAATATATTATCTCAGGAGGATCAGTTCCAGGTTTCTCCGAATGGATACATGACAAAAGTTAGCCAATCATCTAACAAATAGCTCAACAGACAGTAATACATATTATTAGATACTTTTTAGATATTTAAGTCACTAACATTTCTTGAAAGATACAGTAAAAGGATTGTAATTACTTTTATACGGTCCCTCTTCATCGATGCTAATTTATATCTTCAGAAAAAATGCTTCTGTTTAAGCACATCAAGCATCTTCATCACACGTCTCTTAGATAATGTTCGAAAACTGTCTGTCACATACGTTTATATGAAAAGCATTTTCATTTTTATAAGTTACTCAAGTACGATTTAAACTGGCTTTACAAATATATAATAGTTGATAAATATATCTATGAAATGTCTCTTTTCCCTTTCACTTTCTGTTGAGCTGATTGTTGGCTGGATCACTAACTTGAGGCATGCATTCATCCTTGGAACTCTGGAAACGGCCACCCTTTTCATCAGATAATATATTTAAGGACAATTAATTTTTGGAAACTTCGTTGTTGCTTTTATCGCCATATCATTTTAAAAAATACATAAAATTATATATTGAAATAAAATATGTGGTATAAAAAATTCCATACTATTGCACTTTGCTCTTTACTATGCCACTAACAGAATGAAATCCCGAAAAAATAATAAGAATAAGCATGTTAATTTTTCATTTCGCCCAGTTTGTTTAACTGTTTTTGTCTAACCGGGTGGATCACAATTTTTCATGATCAAAAACTATACTTTTGATAGTTATTCCAGATATAATTTTGCCTATAATTATCTTGTCAATGTTTTTCGATTTTGCATGCTTAGTGAATAAATTGTTTCATATGACCCGGGAAGAACAAACAGTGATTTGTATCCTAGTGATTGTTTTAAATATATATGTAACATTTAAATGTAAGTTACAATTGTATCACTTTTACAATAAACTTCGGAAAGTAATATGTTACTACAGTGCAAAACCAGAATGTTGCAGATTAAAATGTTAGTGCTAAATGAAGAAATCCGTGGAACATATTTCTTACTGATTCAAGATAAAGCAGACTTTAATTGGTAAGATTTCCTTTATCCTTACTTCATATAGGATTCATTGATTACATATTTTATTTCAATATTAAATTTGCATTATTCTTCTGAAAATTATACTTACAATAAAATCAATTATAGATCTTTTATTTATGCATAAATATAAATATTTGCAAATGCATAATTTCATACAACGTGTTTCATCCACAGCATATATTTCAAGAGAATATTAATTTCCAAAAACATAAAACTAATTCCTGAAAATAATATTGACCTAATAAATATCAAAACAACAATCGAATCATGAAAAATAGATTTGAATAATCGAAAAATTGTTTTTGTTTTGCTTTAAAAAGAATTTCAAAATAAATCAAACCTTCTCTCGCTTCTCGAAAGATCAGATACCATCAAATGCACGTTAGAAAACATGTTAGTTGAATTATATCGTGTTTTATACTTTGACTTATCAGCTGAAAGAAAAGTTTTTAGATTTAGTAAATACAAGTGTAAAATGTAGATGGGAGGCTTGCGAATCAGTTACCAACTTTCATTAGATGTTTTGTCTCATTTTTTAGAATATTCTTGAGTTTCTTTTGCATAAATATATATATTAAAATATCTAGCTTTAAAGAAATAGGTAACGTTCTCTGAGAAAATAATGATTTTTTAAAGAAAATAAATTAATGTAAAGTATTATATGTGGCGTGATAAAAAAAAGACTTTATATTAAAGTAGAAAAGAATTATAAAAAAATAGTAATGTGATTTTAAAATTATTATTATCCGAAAACCATATTATGAAGAAAAGACGCTTTTTGTGTCCAGCATTGCATTTTCTTATTCATAGAATAAAATTAAGGCAATTAAATTTGTTTCCATAAAATCCGTGTTATATACTTGAAATAATTAATATGAATAAGAACATAAAATTTAATACGAATGATGCAGTTTTCATTTTTGATTAATTTCTCATTAATGGTAATATTTATCTTGTATTTCCTTTTTTCTTTTTGAATAATAATTGAAGCAAAATAAAATAAAGTTTAGTGAATGGATAATCTTTCATTTCATTTCCTTTATATTTTGAGTTTCTTCAATAAATCATGAAATATATTTAAAAGTTGAATATAAATTTGTAATTTATTATAAATAATAGAGACCAAATGAGATTTCTTTAGTAATCAAAGATATTTAACATTAATATATGCTGTCCTAAATTCATGTATCATATTTAATTTTGTAGATGAGTCTTCAACACTCTTGTTTAAATCAAGTAGGTAATAATTAATCTAAAATACCGAATTTCCAAGAGAAAAAAAAATATTTTTAGTGAATGCTTTTCAAAAAAGCTACAAATTAGTTTTATGATGTTTATATGAAAAAACTATACATTTTAATTTATTTTAAATATAGTTGTCAGTTTCTCTCTATTCTAAATATTTATTATCAATTAATATCTTATTTCTATGCGTGGTGCGATTATTTTAGAATGCTGATTGATTCAACCTGCTTATTGATTATTTGTAATATACAAATATGTTTGTATATTACAACACTTAATTATTTCATTTCATAAACACGCCATCATCCTATATTATTTTTGCTGTCCTTTGATGAAAGACTGCTACTAATATAACTACCTAATGATTCAACGACTTTAGAAAAAACTAATATAAACCGATTTTAAAAACTATATCAAGAATCCAATCATACAGACAAGTGTTTGAAATTCTTTTGCTTTTGAAAAAAAAAAGTTCAATTTACCACTCAGAGACAAATTGTGATCATTACAGTTAAGAAATAAAATTCACTACTGGAGAAATTACAATTTTCTTTTCTGCTGTCTATTTCAGAAAAAAATAAATACTTTTTTCGAAACAAATCTCTCTCTAATCCTCACATCAGATGATCTTGCTGAAATGAAGATTTGAAAGCATTAGAAGGAGCAAATGACCATGTTTCTTCTTATTCTTTCCGTATGAGGATTGTAGTAAACTTAGAATGATTGTCAAGAGCAAATCAAATACCATAAATGGTTTTTGTGGCAAGCTTTGAAATAATGAGATATTTTTCTTGACTTTACTTATAATTTATAAATTTAAGTGAAAAACGAAATTATTAAACATTTAAACTGTTATTATTAGTGTTATTATAATTGTATTATTATGCAACCTTATGCATCGTTTATCTGCTAACAATTTCTTTCTTTGTGAAAAGTCATTTCTGCCGACAGAAGATTCAAAATATAATTTACTTTACTGTAATATTCAATGTTCACAAACTAATATACAAAAAAGGAAATTTAAATATTTTCTTAAATACATATATGTATACCTATTCTAAATTTGAGCACGTTTGTTCAATGCTGTTTATTTTTGGTTTTTGATAAATATGTTTTCTTTCACTCATATATTGAACACTAGATTTAACTCAATAAGCCAAAATCCAAATATAGAAAGTCTAGTATGGTCTGATGACTTATTAATTTATTTGATTCATTGAATTTGATTTCATTAAAATGAATGTTTAGAATCTTGAGCACCATTATTGAAATAGAGTAAAAGTGGAATAAAATAAATCGTGTGTATTCTTTTCCCCGTAGTTTTATTAAAATAACCCATTCATGAAATTATCGATAGAGATGAAATTCAAGGAATTACCATGTGCAAAATGTGTATAAACCCATTATGCCAAGAATACGATTTCTTAAATGATTGTAAAATCCCAAAAATGTTCTTAGATAAGAGGACAATCATCAGTAAGCAAATATTTAAATTCATTCGTTTTTCAAGTTTAAATAATACAAACAGTGCATATTTTTTACGCCGTAATCTTATTAAAATAATCCACAAACGAAATCCCTGGCATGGAGGAAATTCCAATGAGTTATTTTATACAACATTTGTATAAACACCAAGCACCAAAGAAAACTTTTCCACAAATGAAAGCAAAGAACTTAAAGATAATCTTGAAAAAAGATGGCAGATATAGATAAAGTAAGATTTAAATGCATGCTTTTTAAAGAAGAATGAAGGAAACATTTCTTTTGGTCTCATAGAATAAATGTGTAGGATGATTTAATCAATTATTCTGTCCTTTAAGGTAGCTTTGAACTTATAAATTTGGGAGGATAAACAGTCGAACATAAAAGTGAAACAATTTATAGACCTCATATAATTTGAAATGGATGCAGGATTTCATCACTTTCCTGCTGACATATTGTGAAAGGAATCAATAAGAAAGAATAAACTGAGTATAAAGATGAATAATAAATCTTTGGCTATGTTCAGAAATATATTATACAGTTGAAAAATTCACGGGTATCTATGCATTTGGTTCAAAACCTCAAACATTTAATAGAAGAATTTACCAGAGTTGAAATTTGAAGGTAAGCGCTGTAAGGTAGTAATGAAATTCATATTTCTTTGTAACAAATTGCATCTATATTTCTTGATACAATAAATAAGGATATAAATTTTAATGATCTTTGCAATAAAATAATATTGAAGAGACGAATATATAGAGTGTGCATCAAAATCATCCAATATAGTCATGTGGGCATCATATGTACAGTCGACGATTATAGATGTAGTTTGGTTATTTGTTGTTCTTTCGGAGTAATTACCTTATGTAACTATCCACTTTTAGTATCGTTCATTTAGACATATAAATATTATCTTACATCCTTAATCCTTTATCTCCCTTATGTAAATATTACTTACTACTATCCCCTTCAAAATTTTTGATGCTGTATTTCTTCAGAATTTGAGAACCGTTGTCTTTTAAGCAAATTCTTTATCCGGGTGATAAGTTCTTAGGATGAGATTTGAGGATATTCAAATTTTTTGAGTACTTGACTCGCAATTTGGTATCAAGAGGGACCTATGAACATGTACCTTATCACGATGGAGTACTTGGATTTCCTTGCGATGGAGAGGTGTTGAACACCGGTAATTATGATAAATGCGCGTGCAATTTTTATATTCCAGATGGTGAACCCTAATTTGATTTGTCGATCATATAAATCTTCGTCTTTCTCAGGAAGTGGCATAATACATTTAAATTAAAATATTTTTTTAAATTCCAATTTTTTTCAAGATATTAGTAAGAATATTACTGAATTTCTGACCATTTTCAAAACTATACAGCATTATATTTTAATAATTTTTATATTATATTTATCAAGCCTAATTGAATTTATCAAATGTCTACTTTTAAAACGGAAAAATAAAATTTTTAATTTGTATACTGTTACCTTTTGATCAGGTTCTTATTCTGAGTACAAATTAATTTGACTTTTGAATTTATCTTTTTCAAATAGAAAAGAATAGAAAATTAAAAATCAGACACGATTACTAAAATATGAATTGCATCACCTTTTATTAAAATTTATCACAGTTAAAATCAAAAAGATGAAATAGTCATAAAATGTGCAATAAAATGAAATATAGTGTTCTAATAAAAGTTACATACCGTCTAATTTTGAAATGACTTGAGAAATCTTGGTACGATGGTTCTAATCTGTCGACATGCCACCAATAAGGCAAATGTCTAAATTTTTATTGTATTTATATCAAGTCCAGGAACTTAAACGCACAAAAACAGAAAAAAATCTTTTCATGATTTAAAAATCTGAATTCTTTAAATATTATTTAGTATTGGAGACATCATTAAAATGTTATAATAATCATAATTTTCCTTTGTTTCTCTCTCAGAAAAGTGTAAAAGTGGTTTTCAGCAGTATTTTATTTGTTAAAAAAGTTTTAAAATTTAGATACCTTATAAAAATGAGATACATTCTACCTGAAGCATAATTAGTAGAACAGATCTTTTAAGAGAATAAGAAAACATGAACTTATTGTAAATTATTTCACGCAGAAAGACAGTAAAATGGAAAATAAAATGTTACTTATTATTTACTTTTTTAGCCATCAAAAAGACAAAGAGTTTAAAAGAAGTGTGTCAGAGAAACAATTTTTTTTATAGAATAATTTTAAAATGTACATGTATATACAAAAATTAAATATATGGTTTATTTATTTATTTATTTTGAAACAACGAGATAGAAAAAAATAGAAGATGGGAGAGAGTTACTGAAAACGAAATGGAGCGTAATAGTACGTTTCAGAATATCATGAGTCAAAATCAATGGATATGAAGGGTACTGGCATATTGCTTTCGGAGTTTTCTGATGTACCTCAGTGGAAATGCCCCGCGAGGGGTCATTACTTCATCTCTACCCTAATAAACTTTGGCTGAAATATTGCACTTATCTTCAAAATGCATTCTGTGTTTGGCAAGTAACTGCATGTATCTTATTGTTGATATATTGTGACATATTTTCGAAATTAGTTTTAAATATTCTTATGTCGAAGTTTCCACACAAAATGCAGCACTGGAGATAATTTGAATAGAATTGTTTTTAATTATACTCATTAAGAAATTTTATAACTGATATAATACATAAAGAATATATTTTATAATTTATGCTATACATTGTAACAAATGTCTTAATTTTGTATATATTGCTGATTCAAATATAATAGTTTTTATGTATCTATTTGGCTCAAAGTCAATTATCGTGGAAACATTATTTCTTTCCCGAGGTAATATAACATGTTTTTTTAAATAGTAAATTATTTATATTTAAAAATCAATGAAATTAAGAAAATCAATTTATATGTATTAAAATTTAGAGGTTTATCAAATTAATATCTTATTTATGTTTGTATGGATGAATATAAACCTTTTTTACAGATAGCCATTTACAAACAATGATGAAACTTTCGCATGGGTGAATATTTAAGTGAAAGGGAATACTTATTTAGAAAAATGCTTTGCCCTCATTAGGTTGCTAAGTTGCAGCCATATCTTTAATTTGACAACTATAAACAGTTCTCTTCATCTAAAGTGTTTTCAGATATCGAAATACTTGTTTTCTTTCTGTTTCTTTTTATCTATAACGGTAAGTCCCGATTTAAAAATAATGAGCATTTTTTAGACAAAAAGCTGGATTCATAAGCCAAACGTAATAAACCCAGAAATTCCTTCAAAGTACTTCTTATTGCATTATCCTAAACAATTCAATTATGGAAATCCTTTGTTAGTAGAAAGGATACACAATGTTTATCCAAAATGCCGTAAAATTGCTCCAGAATACTTGCATGCTGGTGACTTAAAAATATATTTTAAGTAGAAATATACGTCTGAACGAAATCCTCTTCATTAAAAACTCTCACTGTTGAGGCCTTAAATTCAAACTAACGATCGTACTGCAACATGTAAAGCCCCTTCATCGTTAGCTAGCCTCCACGGTAATTCGCCTTCGAAATTTAAGCTTATATCAGTTTTTCCAATCACCGACATTGAAGAACACTATTATCGTGTAAATTTAATTAAAATCCATCGAGTGCATATAATCTTCTTTTATTAACTAGCAAACAAGCTGGCTGCAGTCATCCCGGTTGCTTATCTGGGCCGACCATGTTCGGGAACAGTTCTTTTTAATCGATAATCGTTAGAAAGCCTAACATATCAAGATTAATTTATCGTGTCGACTAGAGTTTCTGAAGTACCTCTCGGAAATCAAATGATTGCGAAAAGCGGAAGGAAGGAAATAAAAAAAGTAATTGTGAATTTGCAATTAATTGTTGAAATGATGAAATGCAAAGGAAATATATTCATTGAATAAAATATTTCAAAGCCTTTTTTCCTACTAATTCTACTAAATATTAGTTTAAAATTCTTTAGAGATTTCATTGATAAAGCTTAATATAATTAAATGCCATTGAAGACACATATATTAATTGGATAATCAATAAAGAATGGGAGTTAAGATATCGAAGAGAAATTGCTTTTATATGGATGTTTAAATAATGTTTAAAGTAATTTAAAAGGTAAAAAGAAAAATGTATTTTTAATTGATGTGCTTAAATTACATCATTCTTTATTTGGCTTAATCTATTCAAGTCATTATATTAAAGTGGATTAAAATTTGCTTTTATTATTGATAGAGTTGAAAATGTGTATGTGTGTGGGTTTCTGAGAATAGAATTTTTATCTCAGAGCATTTATTATTATTTTTTTGAAATTTTGATTAGGACTTCGATTAATAAAAAAATAAACGTTTTGAGATATTCTTTGTGATAACTTATAAAATATTTCAGCATTAAAAAATAATTCTGTGTCATTTTTAAATTTAAAAAATTATTTTTTTCATTGATGGCGATTCTTTTCCCTGTAATTTTTTTTTTTCAATTTATTTGAATTACCAAAATATTTTAAGTGTATTTCATAATAGCATATTTCATTGCTGCAATGAAACTCAAATCATTTTCATGATAACTAATAATGCATTATCCTAGGTTTTCTTCCGTAATTCATGATCAAAATATGAAGATATTTCTTATTTTTACATGCTGAGTAAATTCCAATATATAAGGCATGAGTTTGATAAGATTAGTGAAATTTTTTATACTTTGTTTGAAATGTGTTTCTTGTTAGATTACAATTGATCTTTGACTTCAGAATCAATCAATGGCCAACAAATTATGAAATGAGCTCAATTTTAAACTCTACTATTCTTTTCTGTCAAAAATAATAATGATATATAACAGAAAATCAGAGAAATGCATCGCACAATGAACTAATCGGGTAAAGTTCCTAAACTAGTACTACACAGTCGTGTTACAATATTATGACCACCAAGCAGGGTGATGTATACACAGTTATGACCAATCATAGGTAAGATTGTGAAACCTATTTGTTGGAAGACATATAAAGATTTTCTTAGAATACGTGTTCGCATGGCAATATATGCTGTAATGAGTATGTTACGCGATTTAATGGGCATTGAAAAAGGTCTAATTAAGGGTATCAGAGAACACGGTGGCAACATTTCTGAAATTGTAGTTTTTGTGAAGTGTTTACATAGTACCGTACAAAATGAATATAACCACTGGAAGAATCAAGAAGTCCCATTCAGGCATACAAACTATGAAGCATCACGGGCAATTAATGGCAGTAATGAGCATCACTTGCGACGCCTAGTTAAGAGTGGTCGACGCATTACCGTTGATACATTGATGATCTAATTGAATCAGCAATGAACCAGAAAACAATTAAGAATGATTGTTCAATGAATTTTATTTTGTATTGGTCCTTGCAGCAGACATCTAATTTCAGCACCCATGTTAACAATTAATTGTGAGTTTACAAATGTCATCCATTTGCATTATAGTTCGATCATTGGGTCAAACTGGTCGGCAAGTGTACTTGGCTTCGAAAAATAAAAAGAACTTTCACGTAGAAAGAGGACACAATCTCCCTTCAGAATAAGAGGATCATTGAATCAACAACAATTGCTTTCAAAAATAGTCGTCCTAATGAAATCTCTGATTAGAAATCAAAACATTTTACCTTTAGTATAATATGAAAATTTTAATAGTTGGGATTTGGTGATTGGGTGATCTTGGTGATTTTAATATTCTAATTAATTTAATACCATCTGTTCATATATTCCACATTTGATCTTGTCAATAATTGAATTTTTAATCTATCCATTACTAAAATTAAAAGCAAGAAAGATATTTTTGTGCCATAAAAGATTGAGTTATTTTATTGAAAAAATTTATTTTGAAAACAGTTATTATTTTAAGAAAGAAAAGTGGTAAAAGCCATTTTTAGAAAGTCAGATGAATAATTACCATAACAAAACGAAGCGATTACCCTTAAGAAACGAGGCTAAGGAATTTAAAATTCAAAATTATACAGTCTAAATGGTTGTCTGATGTGAAAGAGAATTATTTCTAATTTCCATAACTCTTTTTCATGCTTGAATTGTTTTTCTTTAAAGTAAAGGCCCTTAAACTTCTTCGATGGATCTGCATATTAATTGAATCATCGTATAAGGGAAACAATCATGAAGGGACTGAAAAAAATAAATGTCTTACTGTCTTGAGAGATCGCTACTTTATTCATATTCATTAAGTATTTTCTAGAAAAGATCGCAGCTAAATTTTGATTTTTAAAAATGAACAGAAAATAAATCTCTCAAATAATATACGAAAAAAACAAAGAAAAAGATGCGATATGCTTTCGCAAGATTCACAATCATATATATTAAGCATATTTTTATAAATTTTCTTTTCATTCTCAGTTGTTTTAGCCAACTGTATACATAATTTATGTTGCCGAGACACTGGTAATGGTTATTTAAAAACTAGGCATATTTTTGTTCAAGATAGCGAGTTCACTTTTCTCAGAATATATTAGATTTAATTATTAAAAAGAATTTGTAGAGGGGTAGACTCTTTATAACTCCATTATGAGATAGATTGAAATAATAGACGAGTTTCTGGAACAGTTATTTAATTATTTTCTAAGTTCCACATTTCACAAGACAAAGCAAATAAGACACTCATTTAAAATACAATCTTATAATGACCTCCCAAGAAAAATCATGAGAAATATGCCATGATGTTACTAAAGTAACGCCATCTGTTGTATTAAAAGAAAAGGTATTAGATTTATGTAACCGCTACAAAATTTAATTATTTCTGTAAAATGTTGGCCAATAAATAAAATTTTAGTCTTTTATCGTTGTAAAAAAAAAGAACACATTCAATACAAACGTTTCCCACTTTATTTCAGGAAAATAAATGTTGTTAAAGTCGTCACCTTGTGATTGTTGAATGCTATTTAGTCATTTGATTAATTCTTATTTACATTTGAAAAGGCATTGATTCCTGAACATTTCCACTGACGTCCTGAAGAAGCTTGAAAAAAAAATTATCATTCAACTGATATCCTTACCATCTGATCGGTTGGGAAAACGGAGAACCAAGGAAAATAAAAAATTTTTAGACTTTGAGGACGATTCTATCAGAGAAACAACTTTTACTTAGAACAGAAATAAATTGATTCGTCATGTCTTATTTTCATCTCAGTAGAGTAGTATTCAGGACTATAAATTGAATTTTGGCTGAACTCTTAAGATAATGAGGGTTCAAAATTTGGAAGTCCGCCCAAAATAGCTGTCTTCAATAACTTCAAAGGACACCTCATTTTCACTGAACTAAATTTAACTAAACATAAACATGCTTATATTTAAAAGCATGCAATAAATTTAAAATTGTTAACTATTTTCCATAAGCAAAACTATTTCATTCAACAATTGATTATTTTTTTAACATCCGTCAGATGAAGTAATGTTATTCCGAAAATATCCTTAGAAGGATGGATGTAGGGGTTGGACAGGCCGAAAAAAAATCTAAGAAAGGATAAAAACTTGTAAAACTTCTTGAGATGGATAACAGTAAAATCTATTCATCAGTCTTCCGATAAAGCAATTCTCTTGTCCAAAACATCATCAAAAGATCGTTAAACCTTCTATAAATCATTTGAAGATGCAACCCTTCATTCAGTTTTATCGAATTTTATATTTTTAAGAGAATAATAATACTTGGTAATTCATGAATTTACAACAAATGTTCAAAAGAAAGTTTTAAATCAAAAGTCCTTGAGCAGTTTCTTCAATGATTTTTTTTTGCAGTCGGATTTTTAAAATTGCTTATTTTCAATTCCATATAAGTTTTGTTTAATCAAAGTAAAAGAGAAAAGTGTTCATAAAATAGAAATAGTAAACATTGTATCGAATGTTCACTATTTTAATAAAATTAATTCTAATTCTAATATAATATATTATTATTTATCCTAAATAAGAATTTCGAAAAAATAAAAATTAATGTTATTAAGAATTATCAAAACAGTTATCAATTGTTATATCAATTTATTTCAAAACATAAAGAGTCATTTTTGTCTAAATTTCCTGTTTAAAAATGACCATTTAAAAAGACATCGTCATAAACATTTTACTGAAGGCATCCATATATTTTGAAACTATGTTACAGCATTGAGTTACCTGTTGTATTGTGGTGAAAGCTTATAAGCCAGTTAACAACTACGCTACCCGAGCAATTGCTTTTGTATCGTGGTCATGTTACTGGGCTGCGAACCACAAGGTCCCAGATTCTATCCTCGCTCAATCCAAACCGCCACCGTATTTACTCAACAAAATATCCAGACATTCTTTTATTTATTTTCCACCCCAACTTTGTTACTCAAAGCATGCAAAGCTAGTACAAGTCGGTGGATAGAAATCCAAAAATACTTGAAATTTGTACTTAGCATGATCAACAGATGCTGAAATAATAATTAAGAATATTTCTACAGAAAATTCTCTTAAATATTTGTGCACACTTCTCCATTTCGTAACTTTCATTCTCAGAAATTCAAACTGTATATAAAAAGGAAAATATGACGGTAATAAAACTCACAATAAAGCTGTGTGAATCTAACTTTCTAACGAATATATTGAGTAATAAACAACCTTTGGCGACCTGCTGCTTCGGCAAAATTATTTGTTATATTTAATTTTTTTTATATCGCTTACACATAATTTCATATCCATGATTCTATTAAATTGAAAAATATTAAAATAATATTATATTGATTGAATTGCATATGTTCTATTGAACATATTCAAGAATCTGTAATGGTGTTGCGAATAGCATCTCCTAGCCAGCCAATCAAAGCCAACCAGAACTGACGTCAGCTGTTCTGTTTTCACTTTTCAGTAGATGTATTAAGAATCTTTCTGGTGTATCGCTGTGTTGTGATTAAATATTTTATATATAACATCCTTATTTATTCAGTAGTTGTTAAATTCACACAATCAAAGCTAACATCGGCTCAGCATAATTATTGAAATATTATGTAGTATAGATTTAAGCTACAAATGGAGACCAGTCCATAAAATCATACCACTATTAAACATGCAATTATGCAATGCATCGCTCTTAAAATTTATGATATTCTAATTTTACTTTTTTTTTGTTTCGTCTCTTGAACTTCAAATACTTTCTTCTTTAACTTTCATAAATGAAAAAAAAAATCACGTGATAAAATATTTGATGAAACATTAAAATGGTTTGATCTACGGAGCAACAGTGCAATCTTTGAAGGAAATCAGACAAATATATATATATATATATATATATATATATATATATATATATATATATATATATATGAAATTGCTGAAATTTAGGGAAAATTGTCCTAATATTAAATTGGTGTAATTTTTGGTGTTTGGTGGTGTTTTTTTTTTTATTCCGAAATGATGTAAAATCCATTTTTTGCTATAACATCACCGAAAGATGTCACAGAAAATTAGTTGGTTAAAATCTGAATTAATTTTTTTTTATTTCTCTCTGATGTTCACAATTCCACCCTGTGTACCAAGTTTGGTACTTTAAATCAAATGGTCTGGTGTGTAGAATGCCAACAAGCACACTGACAGCGCGCGCGCACACACACACACACAGAAAAAGAGAAGTCTTCTTCGTTAGTTTTCATCAATGGAAAAAAATCATGATATTAAATAAGTGATGAAGTAATGTAAGTGGGTTGAATTTCAAGAAACTTGTTGAACTCATTTCTTGAAATTCAATCTGGTTAAAAATGTCCAGGTTAAATTTTCCAAAACTGAGCAAGAATTCCCACGATTATTAAATCGGTGTAATATTCTTTTTTTTAATATTTGCTACATAAAAATATAATTTCTGTGCACTAATGTTTTTGTCCGTAATCTTGGCAAAACACCAATATTTAGCTTAATTTTTAATTAAACAAATTTCCAAAATATCTTTCTGAGATGGGTGATATTTTCCCTACTCTAAAGTATACATGCACACATTTGATAGCTATCAGTCAAACGGTTTGGTCTGTAGAGCGCCAACACATAAGCACTTTCATTTTTGTTAGTGGTGTAAATGTGATTGTAATATATAATGTCAAAACTTCCATATCCTATAAATTTTAACAAATTTGATTACCACCTAGACACATATCTTCCATTTAGAAATCGAGTTGGCATACTAAATTAACAAATAACAGCAAGTAGTTAATCCATTAATAACCCCCTAAAAATTGATTACAGATATATAATTATGTTAATATAGGCTTAAGATTAAATTTAATTTCCAGGCCATGTGTTTTTGAGTTATCGCCACAGGCAGGAAAACATAATTCGAACAATTTTCTGCCAGTGTCTAAAATGTCGATCTATACAATAACAAATTCGAATGATACAGTACTTTCTCTTTATATTTTTCGTATACGAGAAAATAAAACCAGCGACAGTGCTGTCCCTATAACTTTCCCGCATGCTTATATAAGAAAAAAAAACTGAATAAATGGGAATGAATAATATGTTATCATCTCCTACCGGCATAAAATCATGAATACTTGGGTAAGGCCTCAGATCCCTTGTATGGTAATGGAAAACAATAGTCATGAAATAAGAAATAATATGGCGTGAATCAATCGTGCCATCCTATACATTTAATCCCTAATAAGCAAGGTTCATTCAAACTTACCCGAAAATTGAACATGTAATTTGACAATAATTTTATAATTGATAAAAATGAAAATTTAATATAAACTGCGACATATGATCACAAAAGAAATCTTATTTATTTAAGCTAAATTGGTTTTCAGTTATGGCGTTTGCCTGTGGCGAAAGTACTGATCGAGTGAAGGTCAACCGTTTGACAGATTTGATTTAAAATCTAGAAAGAATAAACATTTGCAGTGACAAACTTGAAATATTTATATATTTTGTAGTTATCGAGTTCACTTTTACTCGACAGCCAGCAAAATTCTCTGAATAGATTTTGATCAAAGCTAGACAGAATTCTGTAAATATATGCAAAATCTATATACCGAATTTCATCCGTTCACTTTAAAGCAATTTTGAGTTAAAGCACAAAGAGACAAATTCCAAAATTGAACCACCAAAATGAATTTTTTTTGTAGGATGAATTATTTTGTAGAATGACGCTTCGTACACACACACACACACACATATATATATATATATATATGTATATATATATATATATATATATATATATATATATATATATATATATATATATATATATATATATATATATATATATGTGTGTGTGTGTGTGTGTGTGTGTGTGTGTGTGTGTGTGTGTGTGTGTGTGTACAATTACAATGCTTTTTCTTTGTATACCTCGTACGGGAAAAAAAAACTGCGTTACGTTAATGCGATTCTTTGCACGAAAATATACAATAATACAAAACCAAGTAAAATAATTGTTAAAAAAATTTCCACTCTCAAGAAGAAAAAAAAATCTGTTTACATTTATGCATCTAACATTAACTCCATGATATATTACAAGAAATATTCTAGTTCAGCAAACTTTCAAAATCGAAATTTTTCTGACCATTCTAAAGTGGTGGTTTCCGTGCACGAAACCATCGACCGCGAATATATTGTCTAGGAACGCAAAAAATAACACAAACGCCCAACGTTTTAAAACAGGACAAAAACTGACTCTCCTCCTCGCTGAAGCGTTGCCTTCCATATTTCTCCACATTGGAAAAGAAAAAGCACCGAAAAATTCATCCTACAAAAAATACCAGAAGAAAATAACCACTGAGAAATGAAAACGAATGAGGAGAATTCTTTCCTTTCCTCTATTCCACCCTCTAGAAGAGGAAAGGAGGCAGGGCAGTAGGAGGAAAGAATCTGTGAGAAAAAATTGTAGAAGCGTGAGTAGCGCTTCAATATATAGTTTCTCAGTTCCCGAAATCTAAAAAATGGTTGGTCTCCACGAAAAAGTATTTCTTTCTGGCTCTTTCTTTTTTTGAATCCAATCACCATTCTGTGGATGGAAACTATCATGAGTCACAATTTTTCCGCTGAGTAGTCACTCTTTCCGATTGTTCTGGAGTATTTATGTCTGGGGGAAAAAACAGAAGAGGGAAAATTCGGCGTCTCGGTTTGTGCCATGACTAGATGCTTCAGGTTTCTAATGGAGTAATATAACTGATAACACAGACCGTATCTGAAAGTTCGGTATACTTTAATCTGGTGCAAATTTTGGGAAGTTAGGTGCATCTGAGCTTTTGTCTGCATTCGGAAATGTAATAGATGCTCAAAGATTTCTTTTCTTCCGAAATAAAGAAATAAATGGAAAGAACATAAGGAATCATGATTTAATAATTTTCTTGCTCAGATTGTTTTAGTAATATTTAATGCTGATCTTTAAAAATTCAGAGGTTTTTTCATTTATTTATTTTTTGGCAGGATATTATAATAGTCACTATTTAATGCATTTACAGCTAATGTAGCTTATTTTAATTTTAGGTTGAATTTGACTTTTGAACGGAATTTATTACAACGTTTATTTACTATTTCTTTGTTGTTTGTTTGTTTCTTATGGCACTTAAGCCGGAGGGGAGCGTCTCTTGTTTTTTATAGTAGCGCCAACTAGGGCCAAGAGTACGACTTTGCCACTCACGCATCACTCATTCGCTTGCCCAACCCCTTTTTACAGGAGGGCACATTCACACATCTCACAGATAGAACAAAGGAAGAACAACCATGCCCAAACCGGGACTCGAACCCAGGACGCCCAGATCGCGGAGAAGACGCGTTACCCCTATGCCAGGACGCCGGCATTTACTATTTGTATTATGAAATATAGCTTCTGTTTAGTTTTGTTTTGACAAGTTTTGATTTTTAAATTTAAAGAGTAAAAAGAGTAAAAAAAAGAGTAACTTAAATTTTCAGAGTAAAAAATTTCATTATCTATAAAAATTTGAGAAAACTTTTGAAAAAAAATTTCTATTATATTAAACTTTAGAAAGAAGAATTACAAGCTCTGTCACAGTTTAGGATATGGCATAAAGTGAATAAAACGGATAAATAAATTTTAAATCTTATTATTTTTCACGTTTGCATAAAATAATTTATAAATTGCTATGTAATGAATTTTCTTCAGCACAAAGTGTTTAATTAGAAGAATAAGAGACTTTGTAAAAGTTAGAAATTTAAAGGTTGGATCATAATTTTCAAAAATCCGGCAAACTCACAAATTTTCCTCAACAACGAACAAAATTAATATGAATAAATTTTAACAAAATAAAATACATATGTCAAAGTAAACATATCGTTTACATTGCATTTAATCCATATACAAATTCAATTCATAAGTAAATTATATTTTCATAAAGAGATTTTACTTTCATAATAAAAATTGCTTTTAAAAATGATAGAGTGCGGACGCACAAGCTGCTGATTAAACTACATGGCACTTTCAACATTCGTAGCAACATCTTGACATTTATCTCGGATTTTTAACATCATATATCCATCAGAATAAAATTTAAAAAGACTTTCTCTGATGGAGTTGAGGTTGACAGGACTCAGTCCTTTGCCCAATGGACTTCTCTCTATGTATAGCAGGCATAGAGAAATTACCCCCCTCCCCCACACTGGTGTAGAAGTTGGCTTGTTTGGAGACCACATCCTTCTCTGGTGCTCTGGTACTAATTTAATTGCAATTAGGGATTCCAATACAGGGATATAGAATACCGGTATTTTGAGCCATTTGTACGATTTTGTAATACCGGTATTCACAAGTTTAAATACCGATTTTTCGGTATTTACTAGAAATTTTTTTAATTGTTTCCACTATATGTTCAGGAATCGCCAACATAGCAAAATAGTATACGTTTTTGTTTATATGTCTCTTTAACGGGCTAAATTAATTAGTTAATTAATGGCTTAATTAATTGCTTAAATCTAAATTAGCGAAACATGGATTATCCCTGAAAGAAGATATTGTATACATAACGACTGATAGGAGCAACAGTTATAAAAAAAGTTGAAAATTGATTGTTGCAAATCAGCAATTGTGCTATGCTTTTGGAATTCATTAGGAGTAATAGATGTATTATAACAAAAAATAAAGAACAGAAGAATCCAAATACTGTGGATAAAGAAACTTCGGATTCCAACTTTGAAGACAGTAAGAGTGAGAGTGATATTGACAATGAAGATAAAGACAATGTAATTGTTGAAGAAGATATTGCTAATGAGGATGAAAAATTAACCCATCAAGAATTGCTTCCTATAATTCATAAAGTTCAAAAAATTTTTAAGATATTTAAATTTCCCCCTATAAAAAATGACATATTACTGAAATATATATACTAACCAAAAACAAAACAGAATATATGTTAATATTAGATTATAAAACACGTTGGAACAGTTTACTCCTAATAATGGAACGATTTTTGAAACTGAGAAATCCAATCAAAAAGCAATAATCGACTTAAATCTGTTAATTAATTTTTCAGATTGTGAATTCGACTTAATATCCATAACTGTATCAACTCTATTTCCAATAAAACTGACTATTGAGCCATTATGTGGGAGCGATTTTAATTTATTAACAGGTAATGCTACAATAAATTTCATGTTGCAGACACTGAAAGAACAGCACACACCACTATCAGAAGAATTATATATTACATTGAAAAATCGCACAGAAGAAAGGCATACCAAAATAGAAAATGTCTTACGGTATTTACATAATTATAATGATTTTAAAAATAAAAATGAAAGAGACTAACCAATTCAGATCTGATCAAGTTTATAGTAAATTTTCTTAATTTTTTTTTTACCCACAAACCTATCCATATTCAAAAGATTATGATGACATTATCGAAGATTATGATGACACTAATGTCGATAGTGAAAAGGAATTATCTCTTGAAAAAAAATTAGAATTAGCGATAAAAAAGAAAATTTCAACGAACCAAAATACAATACAGAAATTAGCTATATCCAAAACCATCCGACAAGAAATTGATTTATTTGAAGATGAGGGATTTAGAGGTAAATACTTGGAAAATGTATATCACGCATTGCTAACAGTACCACCAACTAGCGTAGATGCCGAAAGAGCGTTTTCGACAGCTGGTAATTTTTTCAAAAAAAAAAATACTTTTCAGGCTTAATGGCATTACAATTGATGCATTATGTTTTTTTAAGATCACTTTTCAAAAATTTGTAATAATACCACAGACTGAATAGTGATATTTACACTTTTTTGTGATTTAAATAAATAAGATGTCCCTTTACTTTTTTGTGATTCTTTATATACTGTCATAATTTATATGTTTTATAGGTTACAAATTATTTTTTGTAATATTTGCACTTTCTTATAAAATCGGCAAATAAAACAAAGAAACACCTGTGTTTTCTTTTATTTCCTAAAATTTCTAACCGGTTTCCTTAAAACCGGTATCCCGGTATTAAGATCTAAGAAATACCGAATACCGGTATTAAAATTTTATTCCGACATTGCAATCCCTAATTGCAATGATGAGTAATCTTAACAACCCTCTTTCCGTTGTCAAACTCTTCTTCAGAATTTAGGCTCTGTTTCAATCCAGCTAAGCTCATTGCTACCTTTTTTTTATCACCAACAACAGATTATATAATTTCTAGCCAAAACTGAAGAGTGACAGTCAGGACCTTACTTACGAGAAGCATCCTAAACACCTAGGATTTATTTTAGCTCCAGAATGGACAAGTTACAAGCTCAAGTAACATGTTGCTTCAAAGGGCAAAAAAATATTAAATATTCTTAAATACATTGCGGGCAAAGACTGAGTAGCCGACGCTGTTACTCTAAGAAATACATATATGACATTTATTAGGCCCATCTTGGAGTACATTTTTCCAGTTTACTGTTGCGTCTCAGACACCAACTTGTACAAACTGGTGAGAGTTCAACTCAGCGCTGCTAGAATTATAACTGGACTGAGAAGTAGTTGCCCAAGAGAAATTGTTCTCTATGAGGCTAATTTGCAACCTCTCCAAACTAGAAGAAAGGCCAACCTTACCAAATATTTTAATAAACTTTTCTAGTTATGGCCAGCACAATAAAATCTCCCTTTACCTAAATAACTGGTGTTCAAATCAATGTTTTAAGAACAACAGTCCCTTCAGTCATGCTAAACTTATGCGTTTGCCTTATGTTCATGTTGACTCTCACTCCTTAAAATCTTGTCTCAGCCCCGCAGAGGGACTTCACAGAATCCATTTTCCCTTTGACGTTTCTATCCAGGTCACCAAAATGGACTTGATTCCAGATCAGTTTAGACAGCTGGTCTTGGAGATTATCAATGAGATCCCCGATAATGCCATAAAAATATACGCTGGTAGTGGCATCTGCATTGAGAAGCCAAGGGATAAATTGTCCATCTGCCTCCGAAACCCAAATTTCTCATATGTCTTCAAAAGCGAATTAATCGCATTTGAACATGGCCTTGAAGCTATTCTCAATGAAAATGACTTCGGGGACCTCTCGACCCTTTCGGATAGTCGCAGCTCCCTTCATTACCCTCGCAATTGTATCACAATCGGAGATAAAACAAGTATTTCTATCCTTCTCAAACGCAGGTTTATTTCAGAGTCCAATGACGTTCATTTTCAGTGAATCACTTCGTACGTTGACATTTATGGCAATGAGCGTGCAGATAACTTGGCCATAGAGGGCTGCAGCCACTCTAGTTTGTCCTCTTCAGCCCTCATCTTTTTAGAACATTAATCCATAGTTAATTCTGAACTTTGAAGGGAGTGGAAAATCCCTCCTAGCCATCACTGGCATGCAGGCAAAGAGCCGGACTCTTCGTTTGCTCTTAATTGTGACAGAACCTCTCGAACGACAATATACAGATTGGTAAACGGTCCGCAAGTCTCTCATTTTTAGAGGGCAGAAAGACATTTGCGGTCTTCTCTAAATGCCAAGCTCAGCAAGTCTCTGCCGAGGGCATTTTGGACTGTTTGGGACTTTCTAGAGAAGACATATACTCCTCCCTCCTTCTGGTCCTAGACTTTCTCTGGGTAAACGGTCTAATGGACCTTGTCTGACTTCGTCAGACAGCTGGAGGATAAGTCACAGCAACAACAACAATAAATTGCTTTCAATTATCTTAATAAAATTTCAGTAATTGTTAGATGTTTATCACAAGCAAAAGACTGACTATCTCGTCATTAGGACCCAACGCATTTTATAATATTGTATAGTAAAATTTGTAAAAGCAATATAGTATAATATTTCGCAATATTGAGACAGTTTAAAATACAGGAATTTTATAATACTATACAGCACTAAACAGTATTGAATAATATTGTATTATTTTATGTAATGACGAATAATATGATATCATAGTGAAAGTCTAAAATTTATCTATCAGTAAATGGGAAAATAATCAAAGATTAATCATTTTCACCGCATCTCTCGATCATTATTTTCCATCATTTTCTTGATAAGGTATTTACCTGTGACCTAATTTTCAAGCACATGACTTTTTTATAGGCGGATCAGCACATTGAGCGTAAGTCTAGTAGACATGGAATAGGATCGATAGATTATGGTTAACGGAATGTTCCTTAAGGAGCTCTGTTCAGTTAAAGAGTATTACGAGATTACTAATTATAATTGAAAATATTCTTTTTTAATCATTTTTTCTAATTTTTGATTATTTATATAGCAATGCAAACTATGGAAAGATTATTACATGAATTAGGATTTACTGTCGGAATAAATTAATTAAATTAGATTCAAACGAGATTGTTTTGTTTTAAATTTCGGATTTCTTTTTCTCAGTTTATTTATTGCTTTCTCAGTTTAAATTTATTTATGAACAGAGTAATTAATACCTTGATAAAATACCGAATTGTTTTCGGCCAAACGTGGTTTACTTATTGTAATTCTTGATAGTTTGCCTAAACAAAATAATTTTAAAGGTTGTTTTTTAAAATTTAAAATTTTTAAATGTATTGAGAGATACTTTTAAAATGTGTTTTGCAATATTGAAAACAAAATCCAATAATCAGTCTTATCATATACTTGTATCACGATATTAACAGACTCAAGCCGAATTACGTCGTTGAATGTAGAATTTATAATATGGTCCTCAATCTATTGTATAGCATAATATGCTGTCAAATCTTGCCGGTACGAATAACTTCAATTTTGAAAATAACTGCTTTATTTCTTCATAAAAATTAATTAATTCCTTTTTTTAATGTATTTCGAGAGAACTTAAGCATTTCGCTATTTTTGTTGGCTACAAATTTAATTTAGGCCTTTATTATTACCATACTCATTTCATCAGCTGCATCCATAAATACAGAATTTATAAAATCATTTTTATGGTATTGCATAGTATACTATAGTATTTAGCATCTTAAAGAATAATTGTCTGAATGATTATAATAACTGAGGTACTGACATCATCTTGGCTTTTAAAACACTGAACAATCTTTTGATCTAAATAACATTGTTAAAATCCATATAGTTTTCAGAACAATATTCGGTATTCTTTGGCATTTAAAATAATATGTAATTATTATACAGTATCCTTACGTCATTCGAGACATTCACTAAATCTAAATGCCGAACCAACGCAGATAACTAAACAGAAATAATGAACCATTTAAAATTGGCGCAGTTTATCCAGAAAATGGATCTTGCACTAGTATAATATTCACTCACTCTCTGAACCATTTAAAAGAGATTCCATTTCGAGAGTCGTATGCATCTAACATTTACAATGAGATATTTCTCCTCCTTTGAGATAGTATCGATTGAAAGTTCTCATTACCATTATTAAACCGCTATGGAAAGAGAAAACTTTTCATCCCTCTACTCGGAATGGCCTTGAGTAGATACTTTGATGCGAAAACTGAAATATAACAGATGATATATTAATAGGAAAATGTTCCGGGAGAAATTTGTACACAATGGTCCTTTCTCTGGAATTGTATAATGAAGACAGAATTGTAGAAAAAGAATGGCATCGAAGTTAAAGTTTTTAAAAGAAAATGAAATGAACTGATAATAATTTACATCATCAGATGGTGCTGCAATTGATGAGTTTAGGAATGTAAATAGTTGGGCTAAATATTGGTATATAAATATTCATCGCATTATCGTCCATTCAGGAAATAATCTGACAGATAAGAATACCCACTCCTTACAAAATCAAATGTTATCATTTTTGTAAAATGATGGGTTTCCAGAAATTGTCTCTCCAACTTGCATTTGAGCAAGTGTGCTATAGGCAGGATCATAAGGGATAAAAAATCACAATACATATTAATACATATTAAAAAATGATTTTTACAAAATGTAATTTGATATAAAAATTTACAAAACAATTTAAGTGATATTTTTGAAGTAAATTAACTATAAAATCTTCAGCTCCAACACTTAACTTGAAAAAAATTTAGAGATGTATCAAAATCCATTCTCAAATAAAAACTATCAACACTTTAGATTCACTCCTTTTTAAAATATGAGTACATTGTAGGTTTTAATGTTTTTTCCTCAAAAACCACAAATATATTCTTATGAAATATTGATAATCGCACATGCATATAACGCATGCACGGTCATTATTTCCAAATTTGATGTCTACAATTTTATCAGTAAACATACTAACAATACAAAGAGAAACAAAAAAAGAAAATTAAATTTACAAGATTGCATTATATTTCTAATTAATCAATTACTGAAATTATTTTTTCCTATTATATTTTATGCTTTTACAATCCTAGGTTGTACTTGAGAGCCGTTATCAAAATTATGAATTTTGTTTGAGGGTTTACTAATTTTGCAATCGAATCTATCACTGGTAAAATGCATAATACATATCCTTTCTAAAATCCTAAGACATGTTTAAAAAATAAGACAAACAGTTAGAAACAGAAATTTTTGCAAACGAACATAGATCGCAAATGTAAAGGGAGACCGCTAAAAAAAATCATTGAAATATTTGATGATAGAAATCTTTTTCATTGAAATGTTTGATGATAGTGGTGATATATATCTAATAGAATGTAAATTCTCATCACAGAAACGCAGTTGCTAAAATATCCGTTATAAGTAGTGAGCAACATGATAGACATAATGACAAATCGAAAAATATATTCACTGTAAAATGTCGGTGCAATTAAAATAAAGATTCAATGTTTCCTACATTTTTTTGCCTTGGATCTATTCTATGAAATGTGATGTATTCATTGATTTAAATTAATTCATTGATTAACAAAACAGTAACTCTCATATATTGTATTTTATTGAACAATAATAACATCATTATTTAATATTGTTAAGTACTGAATAATATACAATGCACAATATTGTGCTACAAGTATGCGTTATTTGGGCGATCCCTTACTGTGTTTCTTTTTGTTATTCTTAAACTATGTCCTGTTTAAAATGTGGCTTGATTCTATACGCCCGCTCTACTCTTTAAAGTTTGTGGCATAATTTTAGAAACAACCTATATAGTAAATATGAATTTCTTTTTTTCCCTGTTACATAACAATATATTAAATGCACTTCAAAAAGTTTTCTGAAAATTGCATTTTATAAGATAACACTATTCTGACACTTCAATTAAAGTATGGTAAAAAAAAAAGTGATTTTTAAATTTTTTGTGATATTCGAGTTTTGATTTTTGTGAACCCGGCACAAGCTAAGAATCCGTTCAGGAGCATACGCCGGAAAACAAACCTCATTCCTATGGTAAAAGTTTTTTTAATCTTTAATGATTAACATGAATCTAAGTTCTTAAAATTAATTTCATTGCTTAAATTCTAAAATACTCAATTGTTTGCGAAGAATAAATAAAGTTGATGAAAGAATTTTACTACATTTTTAGTATTACTTATTTGCTTTTAAAAAATTCCTTATTTATAATTTCCATGATTCCTCCGATGAATAATATGTTAATGAATTAAATGAAACAAAATATAATTCATAAGCTGTCAATTTTTTAAAAAAAGAATTAACTCCATGCACTCTGGTGGTGCCTGTCACTCACCATTCAAGATGTTGCATCATTTTGGCATTTCATTTAATTATTAATTTTGATTTAAAAAATACTTAAAGAATAGTAAGAAGATGCAGATAAATTTTTCAGTAAGATTCAACTTAAAACTATAATAAGTATTTTTTTTTCATAGCAATAGGAAGTCCTTGTGCTAGCTGAATAACTTTGTGTCGAATTTCATTTCCGAGTGCAAAGGGTTAAATTGCATTTCCAAAAAGTTACATAGTTTTTTCTTTCTTCATGAAACAATAAATTTGTTAGAAAAGTATTTTTAATAATGTATGAAAAAAAGGAAATCTAGAAATAGAACATGAAACATTAAACGAAACTGATAAAATATCCTAAGTTTTTAATAATATTTCTTCGCATTTTCAAAAGATCGCAATTTGAGAAGTATTTTATAAAAGCATGTTCATATCAATATATATGTAGCGTTCATAATATCATAGTCTATATCCTCAACTATTCTTTCTTATTTCCGATGAGCAGACAGAGCTCTTAACTTGTGATGGATCTCACGTCTCATCCCTAATGCCAAAGAGCAGTTTTCTGAATCGGAAAGATGCATGTTTTATTAGGCAACTGTAAATACTTTACCCGCACAAAACTATCGGCATTTATTCATTTTTGTGGATAAATTCACACATTACGGGCAGCTCTCCGAATCTATTACGGAGCCCTTTATTGAGAACCACGTGTTTCCCTGCAAACATCTTCCTTGTATTGGCCTCGGGAACCTTAATAAATATTTCATTCTCCCCACTTCACTTCACTTCCACATTTTCGCCAATCAGTCGCTCGCCCACGAGATGGAACCGGTTAATAAATATTCCAGATCCAGCGTTTGTGCCCAAAGTAAAATGTATAATGCATGAAGGATCCCCCTTATATTTTCGTTTTAGCTCAACAAGAATGATTTACTTTCTCACGGTTTTGCCAATAGTTATGTGTTTTATACGGCACCATTTCTGGGTTTTGTGACTCGTCATAGTAATCGTCGGAAATTGAATTTGGTTCGCAGTAGTGTCTAGGGCTGGCTGCTGGGGGATCGGAAAGCGGGAGGTTTGTGTTTTTCCTGCAGAAAAACTTTTCGAGTTCGATGTTCTTTTGAAAGGTTCGAAAAGTCTCTTGACAATAGTTGGCTTGATGATGAAGGATCGAAAATATTCGGGCTTGAAAATTTAAGACGGACTTAAACGTGGAAGTCTGAAAAGAAAAGTGTATATTCTTCATAATTCAATTTTCAAAGGATTGTAATTTCTGAATTACCTGAAGAATCTTGGTATCTCAGATATGAATTTAATAAATGAGAAGAACTTCTAAAATGTGGGAAATGGGTTAACCGAATCTCTTTCCCACATTCTGAGACCACATCTCTTCTCCACAAAGAGATTCGGTGAAACTTAATATAATAGAAATATTAATAAAATATTTATTTCTTTTCCGAAAACGTTGCATAAACTAGAGACATGAATGTTGTATCTAAGCATGAAAAAATAAAAGTCTGTTGCCGTGTCAAAAATTAGCTCAACAGCAAATAATACAGTTTTAGAACAGTATTAAATAAATGATTTGTGTCCAATTCTAACGCCAATATTTCTACAATACCATACATTTTTTAAGGTTTTGCCTTCATGACAATTGAATAGATGAATTGAATAGATGAAAAATAATAAAGAAAGCAAAAAAAAAAAAAAAAAAAAAACAAGTCAAAAAAAGAATCAAAAAATAAATTTTAAAATAAAAGTAAATAAAAGAAATACTAAATAAATCAAATGAAATTAAAGAAAACCATGCGATTGGAAACCCGATTGTAATTTTACGCATTTAAAGCTAATGCGTCTCGCATTGGCTTTTCCCCCCTTCATTAATTGTTTCATTAATAATACGAACTTACAATAATATCATTCGAATTAGTATTTGAAAAGATAATTTCTTTTAAAAAGATTTCATCAAACTTTTTACCCTACATGCCTAAATCTTAATACCACTTAGCCTTTATCTGATGTTCAAGTAATTATTTTAATGAGAGTATCACAATTTTTAAAAAATTATATATGATGCTGGATTTCCTAAAACAATTCATTCACATCATCCTGTACAAAAAAATGAAAGATGAAAATTTAAAAACTGTACACCTGACCTCAAGGGTATATCATTTGTATCTCTCTGAAAAATTTAAGACACTTTATTTCAAGCAAAAAAAAAAAAAAAGGAAAATGAGCTATTCTGCCTACATTCTGAACAAGAATTTGTTCTTCGAAGAGATAACGCCTTCAAGAAGAGACGAAGAACTAATACAGGTACTTTCTGATGCGAGACTCTTTCTAAACAAGGAAACTCCTGTTACACACCTCAACGGTTTCTGTTTTCAGTACTGAACGAATCCCAACTCTCAAAGGATACATATCAGTGTATCGATTATTGTTGAAGTTTTAGCACGCTCTCTTTATTTCGATAATTTTCTCTGAAAGAATAAAAGAAGTTCTGGGCCTCTCTTTTTAAAGAAGAAAATATGAGTTGTTGTGGTTTCTTGCTTTTGCAATCCTCTAAAGACGATGAATTCTAAAACTTTGAAATTACTTTTACGATATATTAGCTGTGTATGAATGCGGAGAAAATTTGTTTATAATAGACTTTTGTTTATGAAAGAGTTTTATAAGCAAGAAATACGTTAATGATGTAGAACGTTCTTGTGTTCTGAGTATCTTAGATTGTTTTTGACAGAAATAAGGTAAAGAAAAATTATGGTTCATTTAAATAAGTTAGACTACTCCTCTAAAACACCATCTTGTTTCTGCAATATAATTTATTCAAAGTTGAAAATATTTCTTTAATTTTGGAAAGTAATCCTTTTTGATAATAAAATCGATGTGCATTTCGTTATAAATATACAGCTTAAAATATTTTAAGTTAATGTAAGGATTAAAAACATCTAGTTGGAGATTTGCGCAGCGCATATTGCAAAACATCAAAAGCATTCATTTATACAGCAACACACACACGAAGACGTTACAGTAAAATGATTAACTAAGAACATGAAGGAAGAAGTAGGAACAGCATCGGAAGGATCTTCAATCATATAGAATACATGTGACGTAAACAACTCGCAGCTGGCGCATACTAGCTCAACTAGCAGCTTTGGTAGCTTATATAATGGCAAATTTCATTTTACGATAAAAGAGGCTGAGAAGGAGAAAAGGAGCATTGACATCTAATCTGTCTCTTTTTTCACATTTCGATTTAAATAATTTCAAAATATACAAAAAAAATATTTACTCTTTTGTATAAATTTTGATCTCTTGTCGCTGAAAGCATATAAGTTTTGTTGTTAGATTATATTATTCTTTGAGCCATATAAGGGCCATTTCGGAATGGACTCTCTATTCTTATCCATAACCAGATATCAAGGGACATTATTGAAGATGCTGCTTCATTTCTTCGACTTTCACTCTATACTATCGTAAAAACGTATGACCTCTCACGATATATTCAATTATTGTTAAGCCTATACATAAAACGTATCGCCGACAGAATAAATTGGAAATCGTGATCACCGTTTTTCGTTGGGTGTTCGGATTTGTGCGCCAAATAATAGTTAGTTTCAACGAAATTGTTTTTTTTTTATTTAATTAATAAATACAGCAGGTTGTGTTTGTGATGATTTAAATACTTTAATTGCATATTTTTTTTTATTTAGAATGATTTATTGGTTTATATTTAGGAAATTTTATTTACAATGGCTAATTGGTTTATTTGATTTAGTTAATGGATACAGCAGGTTGCGTTTGTGATAACGTGAATACTTTGATAATTTTTTATTTAGGATGGTTTATTGGTTTATATTTATGAATTTTTATTCACGACGATTGCTCATTGGTTTATTTGATTTAGTTAATAAATACGACAGATTGCTTTTGTAATGACTTGAATACTTTAATTACATTTTTTATTTTTTTATTTAGGGTGGTTTATTGGTTTATCTATACGAATATTTTATTTAAAATGGCTCATTGGTTTATTTGATTAAGTTAATAAATACAACAGGTTGCGTTTATAACGACTTGAATATTTTAATTACATATATATATATATATATATATATATATATATATATATATATATATATATATAAGATGGTTTATTTTAGGCAGTTAGTCAATGAAGCAAGTTGTGTTTGTGACAAATTTGGTATTTTAATTATATAATTTTTATTTATCTTAAACCTAAAATCAGAAATTATGAAAGTTAAAATTTCGAAATAACATCAAAATTAAATAAATACAAATGAAATTGTGGATCATTTTCTTTATAAGAAAATCATTAATGCTGTGTTTGTTTGTTTTTTGGCAATTTTTATACTAATATTAATGAATTTTATTTTATACTTATCAACAGTATGCTTTACAGCATTGTTAATGGAGGTTCTTAATGCCATATTTAAAATTGATATAGAATCTGTAGCTCACATTATACATTTTTACATGCTGAATTGAAAAATGTTCTAGCTAACAATCTTCAAATTGTTGAGAAATTCTATTTCTCTCTAATAATGCGTCAGGAACTCCTTTACTCTCACATCGTTATGTAACACATAACACCAAGTATAAATATACTGCTTGGCAAGCAAAAGTTCTAGTAATAATATCCAAAGCCCAGCTAGCATTCTTAGCTCTCATTCTTTGATTATTCAATAAAACGAATTAGCTGACAACAAATAAATATCTGGGAATTCCGATTTTTCTCTGCTGATAAGAAAATATGAAAGATGCATGCTCCCAAAGAAATACAAAATTGGCATTACTAGATTTATTGTCTCTAATGATCTTGTTGTTGCCAAGATGTCAAAAATCATACAAACGTAACGAATTATTTAGTTTCCAAAGCCATTTTTCTTCAAATATAGTATCCGAAAAATGTATTGATTTTTGACATAAATTCAGCATTGACGCAAGCATTCAAGGGCTAGTGAATTTTGCGAATGAATAAATAAATATGATATTCTTCATAAATTTGTTGAACTTTGAAAGAAATCTCGTCAATTTGTCAGAAAACACAGACACTTTTTTCAATTGACGAATTAACCAAATCAAAGCTGTAATATACATTCCAAATGCTTCTTTAAAATTAGCTCCTTTTGAGATAAAAATGTGAAATGAGGGACTATTTGAAAATAAAAACGACATCTGAAAAATAAAATTCAACGACTCATTCAATGATTCATTCCTTAAAAATGAATAATCGATAATTCATTGCCGTTTAATTTATTTTTAGTTTTGCCACCAAAGTATAATTAGTCACCTTTTGATGTAATTTACAGACTTTATTCTCATATAAAATGGCAATAAAAAATTAAACCTAAAGAAATCGCAAGCAAATAAATGTTTGGGAAATACCATTTTAATGTATCCATGAAAAGTTTCTACGCGATTAACAATCATAAATCACAAACTAATTTTCACAAAGTATCTGTTTAGAAAGTCATTCTTTTAAAAAACGTTCTGAGAAATTCCCGTTTATTTCGTTTTTAACTCGAAGGATGATAAAGTGAAAATGTTAAAATAATCACAAGTGAAATTAATTATAAAGTGAGAAAAAGGAAAGATTTTGCGCACATTGTTTTGAAAAAACTACGGATGGTAGTGTTTTTTTAAAGAATATTATTGTATTTTTTCAGTGTCTTTAAACGACGAAAAAGAAAACGGTTTTTTTTTCATGCTTTTCATAAGTTCTTTCCGAGATAAGAGGAATTACCTCATTATAATCTTTTTTTAAATAATTACGAAACAATATCAATTTATTGCATGTGACATTTTTGCATTAACAGTATCAATTTATTGCATGTACACATTTTTATGTTTTTCTTCATTGAAAAGAGTAGAAAATTTTGTTCCTTGTAAGGTTTAAAATATATTGGTGTTCAAAAAATTAAGCATCATTCATAAAATGCGAAATATATGTGAATAAAGGTTGATGAACTCAAAATAACTTGAATATAATCATTTATTGAAAGTGAAAATTTGTATTTTTAAAAATATTTCAGTCAATATATTCATATGCAAGACACTTATTCACCTCGAAACGTGGACAAATCGGCTTATATGGTATAAGCAATTCAAACTATTTTGTACAATTCATATGCGAATTCATTGTTAATGCTAAAATAGAATGAAAATGACACATAAAACAATTGTACATGTTTGCGAAAGGAAAAATCATCCGAATGCCTGAATCCTGAAGGTTACAAACCGTCTCGGATATTGAATGTTTATCAGTGTGTGATCTCAAGACAATAGTAGAGGATTCAAAATTTATTTTTAACATTCTAAACAATGTAATTCTTAAGAGTTTTGACGAATTCTTAAGCTTTTGAAGAGTTTATTTAATTATTTATTATACTAAAAATGCAAAATGTCAAAATTTATTTCATAAATGTCTTGAATAAATGCTATAAAATCGATATTTTAAAGTTTTTTTATTTTTTTAAAAATCTGTGGATGATGAAATATTTTTAGCACCGTGTTCTTTTGAACAATCCTTGAAATATAAAAAACACTTCTTATTTAACGTGGAACAGAAACTACTACTACTATTATTATTATACGTTTTTTGTTGTTATTATCTATAAAAAGGAAGTTCATATGTACAGAACTCCTGAAAATCCTTATAGAGGCTACAAGGCTCTCATGCCTTTAACATTGTGCATTGACACTACACACATCACAGAAGCACAGTGGTGTACGACTGCTCAACATGATGCCACCCTGGAAAAGGATTTCTCTGCCACGAATAGGGATGTTAGCAGGTACTCAGCTCTCTCCAGATTAAGACTCGGCGAATCTCGAATAATCAGTAAAAGATACATGCGTTCATTTATATGGTGTCCAAAAATAGTATGTTGGGCTTCACAGCAAATAGGATCTCCTATGTGATATGCTCAGATGTAGACATTGTATATTGTTTTCTTGTGTTGTATATCTTATATTTCTTGTATTGTATTCATTGTATATCTTGGTAATTCTTTTTCGATTTGCAATAACAAGGTTACGAGAAAGCTCTGAAGCCGTTGTCTGTCTTTGCTGCCGTGTATTTATTGCAAAATAACGATGCTGTTTAATCCTATACCGTTCTTGAGTGACATTTTGAGTTTTCTTATGATAGCAGTATTTGTTTGGAAATTATTACACTATTCGGATACCACATTTGATACCATTTGTAATTATCGAGCTACTTGCACTTGAGACTGCCTAACTTCAAACCTCAAAGGTGTCTCATCTCATTCAATCATCTAAGTGATTATGAGAATATCTTCTCACTATTCTTAGTCAGAAATTTCGGTATCTTCTTCACGGTTTGTACTATACAAATTTTATCAGTTTTACTGTTGGTAGTTTAGAAATATTGTGAGAAACACATTTGTCACTATAATTTTGATGAAGTAGGTTTCTATAAAGATGTTGTAATAGTATATGAATTAATCTAGCGAAAAATGCAGATTTATTCTGAAAAAAAGTTTTAGAAGTTCAAGCTAATTTAGTGGGCAATATTTGTAACAGTAGTATTTCATTCTGTAGCAAAATCTTTAAAATCTATAACTATTGTTCACATATGCATATCCGTAAATTAAAAATTCAAATACTGTTAAAATCAGATATTTATAAATCTTTCCTAAATATCGAAAAGAAATTCCTTTTTCGTGAAAATATGACAGTGACTAGAAATGTAAATAGATCTGCATTCTGAGTGATTATAAATAAATCTTTAGGATAAGAAAACCATTGAAGAAATTTACAGAGGGCTTTTTTTAGGATTATGGAATTAGAAAAGCATACAAAAATACATATACATATGACGAGTTTAACAAAAAGTTTCAGGATTAACCATAACTCATGAAAAAAAAAAAAAGGAGAGCAATTAAAGGAAGTCGTTGATTCTAATACGAGAAAAATGACAGAAGTGCTTAAAGACGAGTTATATATATATTCAGGCATTGTTTTTTTCTTAAGGATTTATGTATAAGGAGGCATTCATATATTAGAATGCATTCAAGCATCTTTCTTTATTTATTTATACTAAAGCAAAAATTCCCATTTTCATACGAATCATTAGATTTTTCTCAGGAACAGATTATCTGTTGTTAAATTTTCCTAAAATATATCAAATCCCTAAACATAAATGTTGTCAAATTTCGTACATGCAAATAAGTATAAAATCTACTACTGATTGCAAAATCATTGCTAATGGCGCAATGACATTTAAATATACATACCTATTATATACATATGAAAGTGAATGAATATATATATATATATATATATATATATATGTGTGTGTGTGTGTGTGTGTGTGTGTGTGTGTGTGTGTGTGTGTGTGTGTGTGTGTGTGTGTGTGTGTGTGTTCGAGAAGTGAATTTATAATGAGACCAATTATTTCTATAATTTTTAAAGTGTGTCTCCTTTTGCTTCTGAAAGAGTATTCAGGTGATACGCTACTTTTCGTTAGGTCCAAAATTTGCTCTACGACACAAGACAAGAACTCTTATCCTAGACTTCAGTATCACAAACTGGCGTGCAAAACATGCATAACAACATCTAATGACTCTTGAGAATAGCTATTTATTTGTCTGAAGGAGCCGAAAACACCTAAAGATTTTATTTCAAAGGACGCAATTCCCTTTGAAAACTAAATTTTGATTGACTGCTTTTATTTGTAAATGTGTATATTTTACTTCACAATTATTTTTGAAATTTTTATTATTTTCAAACAATATATTTCTACTAAATATAAAATATATTGTTAATGTTTTTGTTATATATCAGCAACATATTTTACTAAACAAATTGAGTTTACTCCCAACATATTGCACATTAATTATAATCGTAAGTACTTTTCTAAGATAGGATGCTTTGAAACGTTTCGAGTTTTAGTGAAAATACGGAATATTTTTTCATTCAATATTTTTTATTTCTAAGCAGTTTTCGTTATAAATTGTCTAAACTTTGTTTCTAGATTTAATTTTAGGAAGTTACATTTATTTTCGTATTTCCCGTTTTATTATTATCTAATATCTTTTCAACAAAAATTTTATATTTTAGTAAAACCTTCTTACAAAATTTAAATCCAATGCATATTTTTTGTTCAAATTTAATATAATAAATTCTCAAGATCTCTTTACAGAATAATGAAACTGTTCGTTATAAAAGATTTTACAGCTGTTTTAATTCTTTATATTGCGGAACAAAATGAAAATGTTCATATTATTTAACCAGGTGAATCCTTTTATAAATACAGATCAGTTCTTTGTTCAGCAAAACTAAGAAATATTATTCTTATCTGTGGAATTCTAAACCGACCTTTTGATAAATTCTTAATTAATATATGACTGAAATTAGTTTTTACCTTTCTTTTAATTTTCAAAACACTCTTAACTAATATAATTTTGCTTCATGTATCGTTTTTCAGTGTATTTTATACAAAAATACAAAACTATATTAATTTAATAGTATTTCGAAAAATTCATCCAAGTGCAATCGCATCGCATATTTTAAAGAAATGGTAACAAAAATAAACAGGAGCAATTCAACTGTTAAAATGTTCAACTGATCGATGACTGTCATCAGCTGAAAGAGAGCTTTGAGATGTTTTTGCATTCAATGATATTTTTATATAATTCTATTTACCAAACACATTCGCCACTACATAAACATTATAAGTTTATGGGCTTTTGAGTTCACTTATTTGATATTAATTTTTAATGGATGTATGCCATGATAAAAATATTAAAATACTGAATTCAATAATAATTTTGTCCTAATTCTTTGAAAGACAGGGACAGGCCCTTTGTAGCAAAGTAATTCCTACTTCTTTCATAAATCGATAAAAACTATGTGGAGAAACAAGCTGTTATTAAACAAGGCGTTGGTGACAGAAACCAGGATGTCATAAACCAATACTAACAACCCCGGGAAAAGATGACTGTATAATGTATGCAAATCGGAATATTTCTGAACATGCAATCATTACGAAAACCATTCTTGAATAATAATTTACCAATACTTAACATCCATTTTGGAAGATAAATAATGTATATCGGAAGTATAATAATATATGAATCCAAGCAATAATTTCTTTTAAAGCTGTATTTCTAGCTGATTTTCATGAATGTATTGGAAATTAATAAAATTCGTATTACGCAATCAATATGTAATAAATGCAACATTTCCCTTTCAAATTATGAATGAAATAACGAGTTGCTCACGAAACAGCTTAATGAGTAATCAATATTTGCTTTGGTATGCAATGCTTTTAATGGAACGTAATAAAAAAGAATTCAAAAATCAGTCGCCTCGTAGAATGTTTCTAAAATTTAGATCATACTAAAATGATTCTAATTTGCAAAATTTTTCCACCAAATAAATATAAATCTTCCAAAACATCTCTATTCATTTATTTTTTACAGTACTACATATGCTATAAAAATAAATTCGCATTCGTTTTCAGACAATTTAATGGCATCAAATTGATGTCATTAAATTATTATTGCTGAAAAACGTTATTGCATAATTATTGATTTCTCCAATAAACAAATAATAATAGCATCATTTATACAGCCTTAATTATGCTAATAAGCCTTAAATCATACAATTACATTATTATTGTAATTAAACATCTAAAACGATTCATCTTTTTTCTTGTTTAAATTCATGATTATTTTAATGAATTTTATCTTTGCAATCCATTTTTTCAACTAAATTTTTCATAATATTCTAATGCATTTGAATAAAATTCCAATAAATCAGTATCTATGTTTCAGATATTTTAACTGGTAAATAATGCTTTATATATAGACTATATTTATAAGAATTATTTTAAAATATCCTTCTTTTCTTGAGTTTTGTTTATAACTAGTTAAAGTAATTTTAATCCCAAATCATTTGAACACGTAAGCTTTATTTTAATAATCATGCACAATTTCAGTTGGATCAAAAGTTTCATTCAGTTAAGAACGGGATAGGTCAAACTGTTGTTAAATTTGAAATAAGTATATATATTTTACATTTTAGCATTATCAGTATCTAAAAAATATTTTAGATTAGCCAGAAATGCATTTTACCATGATGATCAATATTGTGGTTAGAAAGCGAGTGGAGACTGGTTTTGTCTATAGAAGCTTCAAAGAGTCATTTAGCCTACTTTGTATTTTTGAAGGAAAATATTTGCTAGTTTTTAATGCTGCTATTTTTATCAAGTAGAGTTGATACATCTTAATTTGTGTTTTATGTGTATTTTTGTAAATTATCTTTTTAGTATAGTTTGGTATCTTTCTGAAGTTACTTTAACTTCAAGATTAAGTAAAACAAAGCATTGTATTTTAATAGCCACATTGCGCTTAGTTGTAATTGTTTTTGTTAAATCTATTTTTTTTAAAATATTAACTGCTAAAATATGTACATCATATCGAGTTTTTTTACAACGGTGTAAAATTTGTTTTTAAATTATCTTGGCAGATATTTTTATTTTAAAATGACAATGCTATTTTATTTTCAGAAAGAATGATTAAAATGTTCATATAGTTTTTGTTTTTTACATTTTGAAGGTTATTATGTATTATGCCGTTAGCTCTATTAGCCAATTGGTGAAACGCGAATTGGAGAAGGAGATTATGAAGTTTCTTATCTCGTCCTGATTTTGATAAATATTACACAAAAAAAATCATAAATATATACCATTTTACAAGGAACTGCACACTTTGGTCTATTGGAAGCTGAAGCACAATTGTGGTTCAGTTTCATTATGACAGCGACAGAGTTACGTACAATGATAAAAAGCAAAATTCCAACTCCATATGTTCTTTTACTTAACACTTTATCTTTGCCTGAAATCTTTGACGCATTAGATTGGTTAGACTTGCCAGATCTCGGATTAAAAGTCTTACTACTATAATACTATTATTTGCAAAGATTCATGGTTATGATTACATAAAATTTAATATGTGGATCTAGGGATTGGAGGCTCGGATTCGAATCTCTATGATTATACATTTACATAATTAACATTATTAAAACATAACATAATATAATTTACATTATTACAGCATTTTAAATTTAATTTTTCATATCCGTGTATTATCTGTAACCTAATTTGTATCTGTGCATATATAATAGCCGATATTGGCAATAACCTACAGAATAATTTCTTATGTCGGCATGAAATAAAAGCCTTTGTTTTAGTTTTGAATTGCTTCGCCTTATCCGTCATCTCATCCATCATAAATGTTTCGTTTTTTAGAAAAGTTATTTAGTTTCTTACTTGTGGCTTTGAAGCCAATACATTATTTAAGAAGTTTATAAATGTTATATAACTCTTTTCAAGTCCACTATTTCTGGCTTATTTCACAAATAAGATAGATTTACATAAAAATTGATAATTTGCAGATGATACAGGTATATAAAAAATATCAATAATTTTCATTAAAATCTTCTATGTCTCATGATTACATTACAATATTACTTAAAGTAGCAGTTTTCCATTTGGAAAAAAATTGTATCTTTATCAGGTTTAGAAAAAATTTAAAATTATTTTATAACCATGATAAATCATAGTTTTCTTTTACGGCTATATAAACGTTATATACCTTTTTTACGAATTAAATCGTCCATCATATTTGGAAATTGAATGTTAATATTGACAGGATATACTGCTTGGTTTCATCAGAAATTCTTGTAGCAAAGATATAATTTATGTGTACTCAAAAGGAAGGGGTTACGTTGTGGTGGAGTATCAGCTTCGAAGCCAGCAGTTCGAAAGTCTATTCCATGAAAAATCTGTAGTCTCCCCAAAACTTTTTCACACGCCCTCTAATAAAGGCGTAATCCCAGAAAACACCTTGCATTGCATTCGCGAACCATAGTTACAAAATATAGTTTTTTTGTGTGAATTTAGCATTTTACTATATCTATCGTCTGATCTCTGACAGAGTTTTTCACGATTAATCCAATGCACACTAGAAATCGAATTTGTGATTCAGAATCGTTTTTCCCAATAGATTAAAACACAAATGTGACAAAGAACTTCATATGCAGTCATATAATCACATTCCAAATTCACTGCGTTTTTGAGGTATCACGTTTACATGTTTCTGATAATACAGACGGTCAACCCTTGTTCGATTTGACAGGTGTTTACACTGTAGATGTTGAATTTGTGTGCGAATTTCATCCATCTAGCTGTCTTCAGTTTTTTGACACCGTGTTATTTTATATTCAAATGGATTGAAAAATAGACTTCCTCTCATTGGAGTTTGCTCAACATTTGATAAAAATCTAGAAATTCGGTACAAAGACCGTATGACAAATTTCATCCGTCTAGTTTAAAGTATTTTTTGAGTTATATTTGCCAGAGACAGACAGACGAACATTTTTTGTAAATGCGTTTTTCGAGCTCAGAGGGTCTGAAACGTAAAAATTCGTCAAAATCACGCGTTTGAATTATTTTGACGATTGCAATACTTTCTCTATATTACTTATACGAAAAAGAAAAAGTCAATTAGGAATTAATTAGGCTGCTGTAATTAAATGTTCTGAAGTTACAATGAAGTCAAACTTCAAGAAAATAGAATCCTACCTCAAAACTCACCTGAACATTGTGTTGTAATAATCCTCATATGGTTTCAAAAAATTAGACAACTCTCCATATGAGTTCTGTGCAAATTATTTAAATCTTCAGACACAGATTCCTCCAAAATATTGTTGAATTCTTTGTGCATTCCTCCCTAATATCGTGGAATGAAAAGTCACTTTAATTGAGTGAAATTGCCAGTTCGCAAGCACAATACATTCCGTAGAAATACAGATTTGAAAACGTATTTTGAAAAGAGTTAATATTCCCATTACCCAACTCTATTGAATCTCAAATCATTTAGCTTTTACACTCACCTAGCGAAGTTGTGATCCATTACTCTCTAAATCAACACTCTCCAATCCGCAGCAGAGAACGAAACTTCAGTCGAAGCTCACGATGTGTGCTGGGGAAAGTTAATACAGGACCATGATGATTAATAGGTCCATGGAAAGCGAGGAATGGGCTTTAGTGCAGAAGGCTTCCGATGAAGGGCAGCATTCAACCTTTTAATTCGCCTTTAGCATTCAGAGTCAATAATTAATTGCAGACCTACTCTGCTTCATCACAGTATGTATTGATTACGGAGAAATACTACGAAGCGATGAGAATAATAATCAGATGCATAAATAGTTTAATAATTATTTCCACAATCACAACCTAATATTTGAAATTTTATAAATGAAGTTCGGATTTGATTGGAGAGCCACATAATCGTTCAACTTTCTGAAAAGCCAATCTGACTTGTATCGATGTATATGTTGAGATGGATTAACATTCGTTTACCGCTTTAACCAGTTAACTGTTTATGACGAATATAATCATATCGGAAAAAAGTGCAACATTTTGGATTATGACGAGTTTATTCGTCAAGAGTAATAATTAACATCATACACAAGTATATTTGGCACAGGAGTTATAATTAATAATTAATTAATCAAGAGATACAATTTAGATATGCATTTTCCTAAGAGGTCGAAACAGTTAAGAGACGACATATTAAATGCTTGCAGAATACTTTTTTGCTATATGCGTTTGTAACTTTTCTTAAATTCACACGGATTTCTGGTAATTTACATTTTTACTTACATGATTTTTTTTCATGGGTGGATTTAAGATATAACAACTTTCTTTTTCTATTGTATTTTTGTATCTATTTTCTATTGTATATTTCTTTTCCTATTGGATATTTGTATTGTTTTATGTAGGAAGTTTAAAAACTTTTTAACTAAATCTTTCGTGCTTGGATCAACTATTATTTGTATTTGTAAATGCATTCATTTTATGAAGACTCGAATAAAATCGCTGTTTTTAATTCACTTCAGTGCTCCTATGCACTCAACGGGATGGAACAGATGTTAATATTTTATATAATCATAAGGCTTTTTTTGACTAAATTAAAATATAATATTTTTATTAACATCATAAAAAAAACCTATTGACAGTATACCTACAAATTGAGTTTTGAGATGAATCAGGAAATTTTTTGATGCATAATTATTTATTTTGTAGATATATATATATATATATTTATTATTTATATTTGTATGATTTGTTATTATCTGTATTTGTATTTATTTTGTTATTTGTTTTACATTTGTTTGTCTGTTCTGCTGCTTGTATTTTATTGCAAGAATTATAAACAAATATTTTGTAGAGCACATTAGACCTCAATATTGAATAATTCTGTTTTCTGAGCTCATTAAAAATATTTGTTAACAGCAAAAAATGTTTTTGTAGTAATTGAGGATTAATAATTTCCACTATCACGAAATACGCTTATGGAGATGTCCTTCAAAGTTGTACCCGTCCTACAGTAGGAAAAATTGAGAAAGATGATTCATCTGACCATATAACCGCCTTCTGTTTATCAATCGACCAGGTTTTGTGGTTATGGCAGCACTGCAGACGCCGTTTAGCTTTAACATCTGTGACACGTGACTTAGGAATTGATGCTCTGCCGTAAATGTTCTGTTTATGAAACTGTCTGGTAGCTGTAATTATTGGCACAAGAGAATCCAGATGCCGAATGAGTCAGTTCGGCTGCCGTTATTTTCTTTTTAGACATTACAATCCACTTCAATACATGTTTGTCTCTTTTACTCAGCTTCTCCATTCGTCCATTATTTTGCTTTGTAGAGATTGTCTTGCAGCCCTATGCGCACGTCGTTGTGACTTTAGACGTCATACCTCTAAAGAAACCTAAAAATTGTGATGTTTCGGCTACAGTTGCACCACTAATCGGGCTCCTACAATTTGGTCTCTTTGAAAACATGTGGGATTTGGCATTTTGCGCTTTTGACAAAATTTCAAGAACCTATACAATTTTACTAAAGCTACCTAATGTCACCATGAAATATAAATTTATATTTTTAAAAAACTGATAGAATTATATTTTAATGCTTACGAAGCGCTTTCTTAAATGTCATTTTTATTCTCAAGCGTTTCTCTTATTCTGATAACTACCTGTACGTATTACTTCATAAAAATCATTTTTAAGTTGTCTTAAAAATGATTTTAAGTTGTCTTAAAAATCTTACTCAAGCAATTGTATTATTTTCAAACTTCAGTTTCAGCTACGCACAATTTTTATTTTATTTTAATATTTTTTTAAAAGAATTTAATCTGAGATACAATCAGTAAACATGTTTATAGTGTTCTGATGAAATTCGGACACATTTCATTTATTTAGAAAACTGTCAAATAGTTGGACTTTGACAATTTTAAAATTAAGATGAAAATTTCTTTCACTGGCCTTAACGCCATGGCTTTCATTTCGATGGGCTTTCATTTTATAGTATATATATTTGCTCAACAGCCAAGAAAATCCATACTCTGATTCACAATTTATTGATTTACTAGCCGCCTTTGGCGACCAGTCGGTTCGCCAATCTTAATGTTCGTTTAAATTTTAATAATTAAATGTTTTACGCAATTCCAACTTTAATAGATTCTTCATCAAAATATATTAAAACTTCAAATTTTGATAGTCATATAATTCACTCATAATATTATAAAGGCCTTCAGTCATAACGTGATATGTATCTCTCTCATTTTCTGTTACCCCTCGTAGAATTTATGCTTTAAATTAAAGTGTAAATGATTAATCTGCAATTAATATAATAATATTTTTTACTGAAACAAAGCATTTTTTTAATAATATGATTACTGATAATAGAGTCACTGAGCGTTTAAACTTTATGGGCACTAAAGAATATCTTTCTTAATTTATGTAATATCTCAAGAATTTGTCAACAAAATTTTCTCAGATTCATCATGAACAGATCGATTCATTAACAATGTTTCATTTTAAATGCATCAAACACTAAGAAAATAAGATGAATCGTTTAAAATAATCGGTCGAAAACAGGTTTAAAAAGACTACTTAAAAAACGATGTACTTAAAACTATAAGCATATACAAAAAAATATATAACTAACATAAATACAATTTAAGTACAAACTCATGCAACTAACCTAAAAATAATTTAAATCATTGAAAACAGGTTCAAAAAAACTACTTAAAAAACAATGTACTTAAAACTATAAGCATATACAAAAAATATATAACTAACATAAATATAATTTACTTAAAAAAGCATTCAACTAACCTAAAAGTAATTTAAATCGTCCGTTGATAATGGTTGCCATGCCAACAATCAGAACACAGTGCGCATGCGTGAATTTTCTTCGCCTTTTACAGTAACGCAAATGCGTGAATTTTTCTACGCCAGTTGGGGTAACGCTATGCAGATTATACATTTTTAATTTCCTTTATTCTGCGTTATTTTAATTCAAAAGTACTTCAGAATGAATCTGAAACATGGATTACTTAACAATGTTTAATTTTAAATGCATCAAACATTAAGAAAATAAACAGAATCGTCTGAAATAATCCGCCGAAAAATGTTAACCCTAGCCTTATTACTGTTGGGAGAAAAAAATAGTGAAGCCTTACTCATTTGGCGCTGGGGAAAATGGAAGATTTTTTGGGCGGAAAAGTTGGCGGTGGGGAAAAGGGAAGATTTTTTTGGCGGGAAAGTTAGTTTTTAATTAATAATTAACATTCTAAATAAAATTTCAAAAAAAGGGACCCCAGGTGCACATTCCCGATCTCTAAGGTATACATGTACCAAATTTGATAGCTGTATGTCAAATGACCTGGCCTGTAGAGCGCCAACACACACACACACACACATTGAGCTTTATTATAAGTATAGATAAATGGGAAATGTTTTATGATTGTACATATATTTTTATGTGGTATTGTACATATGTATTTATGTGATACACAATTTTAAATAACAGATATATATTGTTATTATGTATCTTGAATAATCATTTTCTATTCTAATGATCATGGTCAAATAATTCATAAAATCCTGTTGAAGTAGAAACTTGACTTCGATGAATTATAAATTACTGAAGGAATTCCAACAAAAATCTGCGAGGAAACAGGCTTTGTTCAAGATAATTTTGTTATTGAGGGCCGAATATATTTTATAATTATGATATGTAATGTCCAAAAAAAGGATGACCAATTAAATGTCATCTTTTCTAATATGACTGTAATTCAAACGTAGCTTGAAAGTGGAATGTTAATTGAACACATTCCACAGATCATGCGGGTGGTGATGGCCTGGTGATAAGGTTTCGAAATCAGATGGTGTCAAATTGAGACCCGATTCCATTGAAGAAGCGGATTTGATGCACGTTAAATCCGTTGATGTGGTCCTCCCCCTGGTGGGGTGCTGATGTTTGAAGAAGGCGGTGGCAACTCAGGGGTCGTTCTCGTTATCTAACCGCAGTTCAAATTTACAAGGTCTGTCCCGAAATAGCTCTAGTGTTGCCTTAAAACGGGACGTTAATATATAACCGAACTGATCCACAGATCATGCAATTGTTTAATGACATTAAACATTGTATGAAACCCGCTTTAAAAGTCAATCCATAAACCAAACAATTTTGAATAATTCTGACAAGATTAAGTTGAAGAGGATATTTTATATTCTAAAAAAGATAGAACACATTTAGAATTTCCCTTTTTTAACCTCTAAAGGTTTACACTCATACGGAAAAGTTTCATTTTACTGTGATCAAATTGTTTTAAATTAAATATAATTCATCGGAGTATAATTAAAGCTATATATTAAAATATACTTATTTACTCACTATTCCTTAATTATACTCTCTGTAAATCTCTGAAAAGAATACAAGAGTAACTAAGGAATCTCTTATCCCTAATAAAACAAAAATTATGGATAATGGTAAGCTAAATGAGAACTAAAGGAGAAAAGACCCTACTTAAATAATGAGAGAAGAGATAAAAATTCCAGATAGCATTTAATACGTTTTATCAACATAAATTGTGGCTTTTCCGTCAGAAAATCCTTTAAATAGTTATTAATAAATAACTTCTTTTTACTTCTTAAGTGGCCATAAATAATGCTTCCTCCTCTTCAGCTGTCCAATTTGCTATTTATCTCAAATTGCGATAAGGGTGAAGTCCAATTTGGAAAAAAACTTGGCTCAGATAATCTTCCATATATCTTCAAAAGTATATATGTGTAATTATGGAGATCTTTTTTATATAAAAAGTGGCAAATTAAGACTTAATGACTTTATTTTCATTATTCTAGCATATATTTTTTTAAGAATACGAATGTTTTATTTTTCAGATTCTTAAACTGAAAAAAAAAATTGTTTGTTAAAAAAATGAGATAGCATGGAAAAAATAATTTAAATAATAAAATAATAAATAATAAAAAATAATAAAATTTAAACATAGTAAAAGATCAATGGTTTCGACTGTGGATGCTCACCCATTAGGACTGCAGAGCTGTACATCACCCCCCCGGTATTTATTTCTTTATTTTTATTATTATGTTTTTTTAAGTTTCCTTACTTTTACACACAGAATTCGATGCTATTAACTTGCTAAGTTATTCTGAAGAAGCCGATAATTAATGGAAATAGATATTGCCACCTACAATTGATTGGTTTATTTGATAAAGAAAGCAAATTTCTTCTCTTTTTAAATTTAGAGGCGCTGATGCTGCAATCACAGCAGGCCCGACTTCGAACTCAGATAATTTTTTTTTTCTTTCGAAACCCAAAAAGTAAATTTAATTTTGATTTTGAAATATCTTACATTACACATTATTGTTTTTTAACTTTTGTGTCTGCGTGTGCGTGAAACCAGAAAAGTTCTATTGAGAGACGTTAGTATAATTATAATACATGTTTATTTTCTAAATGATATGTAGACGTTATAAATGAAAAATTAATTAATAAAATAGCAACAATAGCAAGGGTGATGCCACTCAAGCTAAAAGCTATTGTGCTAAAATGTTTGCTTGCTTATCGCAACAATTTTTTATAGGAACAGATGGTTTAGTTTTTAATAGGATGGACTAGGATCAGTCGTTTCCCCAAAACTCTCTCGCATACATTCTAATTAAAGTGCGGTACCAGGGAATGTCCTCTACATCATTGGCATATAATAATGACGAAATATTAACTTTTGACTTGAACTTGGCATTTTTATTTAATTTATAGTATAATTCTTGGCGATATTTTTGAAGATTTATTCCAAGCATAAGGTTAATAATATGCGAAAATCGGATTTCTGTTTTAGAAGCGTTTTTCCCAACAAATTTGAAACCCAAATTTGACACAGAACTGCACATGCAATCATGAAATTAAATATCAAATTTGATTTATTTAAGATACTGTGTTTTTGAGCTATCACGTTTACAAGTTTCTGAAAGTGCAGACGACAGACGGTCCGCCCTCATTCAATTTTGCTAAAAATTTGATAGGTGTCTGCTCTGTAAATATTAAATTTGGGACAAATTTTATCCATCTAGCTGTCTTCCGTTTGTAGTTATCGCTTAAATGATATTCGAACAGTCGGACAGACAAACTTTCTCTGAACGTGTTGCTCAAAATTTAGGGGGAATTTACAAATTTGATGTAATCAAATGATAATTTGATGTAATAATTTGTATATCAAATTTCATCAAAGCGTTTTTAGTTATCTTTGTCACAAACAGACAGACGGATGGTTACCAAAAATTGTTCTTCGAACAATCTTCAGAAGTCGAAAATGTGGAGATTCGTCAAAATATCAAGTTCGAATTTTTTGACGATTACAATGCTTTCAATATACTTTATATATGAGATAGAAAAAATTATGTTAGTAGTTCAAACGATTTAAAATAATTTATCTTCAATATCAAATGAATTTATAATTTCTCTTTACTTTAAGGCAAACGGGGAACAATACCAAAAAAATTAGTACATATCTCGTGGAAGCTAGTGAGAGTAGTTAGCAAAAGGAGGGAGTGTAATGCTTTAGAAATTATTTGCTTTATTATAAAAGTAATTATAGAGCTTCAAAATTGTTAATGATGAAGTATAAGAAAGGTTTGAATGAATTCTTCATGATGATTAATTAAATAGTTATGTTTATTATAAATGGAACAAAAACAGAAATTTCCTTATTGGTAACTTTGGGACTGTCATTACATTTTAAATGGCAAACAAAATCGCCATAAGCAAATAAAGCATTAGAATAAATTCAGCAAAAAAAAAAAAAAAAAAAAAAACCTAAATGTTTCCAAAAAATAAATTCAGTCTACGTTAATTTCTCTAAAATCACAATATATATATATATATATATATAAAATTACATTATTTTCTTTTGGAAAATTTAACAGCTTTCTACCTTACAAAATCTGGACGAAAATGACAAATTAAAGTAAAAATTCTGAAACGAATAAATGTTTGAGAAATATATTTTTAATATGACTGTGAATAATTTCAAAATAATCAACAGTCATGAATCGCCAACTAATTTCCATAAAACGCATCATTTTAGAAAATTATTCTTTTTAAAATGGACTCCAAATAATTCAGATTAGCTTACTTTTTTTTTAATTTGCAGGGTTATGATGAAGTGAAAATGGTGGAGCACCTGTAAATTAAAATAATTACAAATGTTAAATAAGAATTTGAGAACGTTCGTTCAGAGAAACTATGGAAGAAAAAATAGTTTTTTTTTTTTTTTTTTTTTTTTTTTGTAAAAGAAGTAAAAGAAACGCATTTTTTTAAGGCTTTTCGAAATTCATTCTGAGTTTTGAAACTAATTTCCTTCACTCATTATGAAGTTTTTTGTTCTTTTTTTCTTTAACACTCTCTTTTTTTTTCTTTCCTTTTTGAAAAATAACAGATAATGCAAAATTGTATTAAATTTTCGGTGGTGACATTTTTGCTTTTGCTTAATCAAATAAAATTAAATTTATTAATCCTAGTTGATGCTAGAGCGTCCTGTGGAATATAATCATTATAATGCAGTTTGACTTTAGAGTAAAGTTTCCAGTTACAGCGAAAAGAAATTATTTTACTCACGACAATGCTTTTCAGTTTTAACTTTTTTTACCTCGAATTTCTGTTATTTTTTTATTCTAGAAATGGAATTAAAATAACAGAGTGCAGAGTCATTCCTATTCCTCAGAAGATACGAAACGGAAAAGAAACTCCATGCAAGAAAAGATTTTAGAGATAGCCACCAAAATGCCGTATACGAAGACAATTCCTGAATCTTCATTTCTTTCTTGCATTAATGAAATCAAATATCAGATATTTAAAATTTGAGGCTAAAACAAAAAATAATAATTTCTTGTTGTGAATTAATGGATAATCATTTTATTGCATACGTTGGCGCATGAACTAGACTTAAATTAAAATTTATTGGTTATTTGATAGGGACCTTGAACAGCACGGTCAGTAAAGCAAATTTTTCGAATAAACATTTTTTTTTAATTTCTCCTGTGATTTATTATTTTGTTGAATTTTCATGCATAAATTACACGAATATATTCAGGAAGAATAATCTTACGCTGAATAAATACAGCATTTAAATAATAAATCATTATCTTTATTTCTTCGTCTTTGTTTTCTATAGTTAGCTATATATACGGAATTGAAATACTTTAGTATTGTAGAATTTTCTCAGAGTCATTTTGAATTTAGAAGACAGTTTATATAAAAGTACAAACTCTCAAAACAAGCTACTTATCATTGTTGATAGTTGCCTTTATAGTCTTCAAATATTAAAAAAATGAATAATTCAACATCTGTTTAGTTCTCCCAAAAATAATATAAAAGTTAAACGCGCAAAAATTATCTAAACCAGCTGGAGTGCTCTCCTCAAAACTATATCATATGCCCGCTAATAGATGCCAGAAAACACCTTACAAGGCCCAGGCGTACAATAGTTAGGAAACTTTCACTGTTGACGTGTATTTAGCACTTTCACTGAATCTAGCGTGTCATGCTTGGCGAGATATTCGGCAATGAATCCCTAGCATGCGTTAATAGAATCCAATGTGTTTTCAGACATGTTTTTCTGAACAGATTGAAACAAAAATGGGATACAAAATGGCATTTATAGTCACAAATTACCATACCAAAGTTGATATGTTTAAGTCATTGCGTTTTTGAATTATTGTATTAGCGTTTCTGAAAGTACAGACAGACGTACGTTAAGCGGCTTGTTTCATTTGGCTCAACATTTGACAGGTGTCTACACTATCGATATTAAATACGTGCATTGAATTTTATCTAATTAATTCTCTTCGTTTTGTAATCAATGTGTTAATTTATATTCGTACAGCAGGGCAGACGTACCTCCTCTGAACGGATTTTACTCAAAATTTGATAGAAATCTGCTAATTTGTTGTAAAGATCAACTCACCGCCTAGCTTGTCTTTGGTTGAATCGTCTATCTCAAAGCGTTGTCGGATTCTCTTTGTCACAGATTGACAGACAGATGGGAAAATTCCAAAAACAAGTGTTTCGAACTCAGGGAGGACTCGAAGGTGGAGATTTCTCAAAATCTCGATTATTATACTTTCTATACACTACGTATACTAGAAACGAATAGAAAAATCCGGACAAGAATTTTCTGTCCTATTCCTCAGTTTCTTCAAACAGGAATCCTATTGAGCCCCAGTGGTTACACATAAAACAATTCATCCGAACATTGATATCACTCTCCACTGCACCCTCTTGAATTTACAAGGAACTGACTTTGAAATGATGGTGAGATTACTTAATGCACAATCTTCTATTACAAGGCATGCCACCCCAGGCGATTTTTATACAAAGAAAAATCAACACTTTATAAAGTAAGTGACTTAAGTTATTCATCCATGTGCATTACTAAGTTTAAATTAATAAAAAAATTATTTGTTGGATTTTCATTGTTATTAACGAATGTGATTTTTGATAGCAAAGTACTTTCTTCCCTTTTCCAAAACTTTTATGTATATTTTAAAGCATGTGATTCATATTTGCACTTACAACACAAGATATGTATTTATTTCAATAAGCAAAGAATTTTAATTTTCTTTTTAATCTAAATATATCTAAAATGTATCTTTTAAACTATAAGTCTTCATTGAAAAGTTTTGTTTTGCTTCGTAAATGCAACCTTTATAATTTAAAAAAAAATGAAAATCGATGTTCGTCTATCGATGTAAGAGGTATGCAAGAGAGTCTATAGAAAAAGTCATGCATCAGAAAGTACATATTTTAGTTTTTGACATTTTTACAAAATTGTTACCTCTTTCTTGAAACAAATAAATACTCAGAGTATGACAGGTTTTCTCTTTTTATGAACAAGGAGTATAGTTTCTTAAAACTTTTCCAAACAGGCATGGATGAAGTATCTTTGAACTCAGATGCCTGGATTGAAATAGTCAACTTCCGTTTCTAGAAAAGTAATTATGGATTTGGATTGTTAGAAAAGACTGAAAACTAAAGTCAGTCACTAATGTGTACTAGACTTACTCCAATATCTTGTTTGCTTCATTTGAATTTTTCATTACAAATTGTTTTATTTAGAATCTCTGATCATGTATCTAAAATCATTTCTCAGAATTGAATTTAGCTTTTGAAAGGGTTTAATATACGATTCTAGAAAATATGATTAAAATTTAATGCTGAAGCTTAGGTTGGAAAATATTTAGAAAAAAAAACGATAAATATTTTTGCATATATCCATAGAAAAAAACTAATAATTTTGATAGGTAAGCGAAGTTCTCGATTTTTTTCACGTATGATTTTCTTCAATTTTTATTTTTTCGTACGTGAAGTATAGAGAAAGTATTTATAATCATTAAAAAATTCCAATGGGAGATTTGGACAAACCTAAAGATTTAAGCCTCCCCAAGTAAAAAAAATGCATTTTTGGAAAATGCCTGTCTTTCATTCTGTCTGCAACAAAAATAACTCAAAAATGCTTTGAAATAGGCTGATGAAATTTGGCATTTGATCTTTACACCAAATTTGCAGATTTGTATCAAATTTTAAGTGCTATGCCGTGTTGTTTGTTGGCCACGTTTGAAAATGAAGAGCCAGGCTTTCTTAAAAACACGTATTTATTATTTTGCCACATAAAACGTAACTCGCTTCTTGGAGTATTTATAAAATATAAAGTAAAATTTGTCACAAACAAAAAAAGGAGCCCGGTCGGTGCATGTATTGTCAACTCACTAGCTTCTTGCGAAGTCAACCTCTGCTTCTTGGCAAAAATAGAACAACTGTTATTTTTGTTTTTGACAGGTTTTCCTTTCACTTAGTGTTGCCAACGAAGATAACATGCACCGATCGTATGTAAATTAGTGAGATCATGGCATGGGATTGAAAAAAAAAATAACAACTTCAAAATATCTAACATGTTGAACTGTTCTAATATAAGCAAATACGATAAATATACGACGAAAAGAGCTAGATACATAAAATTCAGTACATGGATTTAACATATAAACTGTAGACACCTATCAAATTTTGTGCCAAATTCCAAGTCGGTTGACTGTCTGTCGGTCTGCACTTTCAAAAACATGTAGAACGATAACTTAAAAATGCAATGCCTTAAATATATCAATTTTATTATAGAATTTTGTGATTACAAGTATAGATTTGTGTCAAATGTTTGTTCAATCGATTGGGAAGAACGTGTTTAAAACAGCAGAAACTTTAAAAAAACAATTCCTCTCACAGATCGTAAATTTATACAACAAAAACTTCCTTATTAAAAACTTTTTTTCACTTTGTCTACTCGTTTTTATATCTATACACAAAACTTGTTTTTATAAAACTCCTTCATGTAATTTCTTTATGCTCAGAAAAAGTAACAATAGGTTGAACTCTCTATTAATTGCACCTCCACCCCAACTCCCTCCCCACAAAATTTTGGACAAACTTGAGTGCTCATATTTTTGTTTTCTGAGTCCCAAACATGAAATTTATGTATTTCCTAGCATAGTAAGAAAAGCCCGTACTTCCGAGTTAATTCATTCTTTGAGAAACTATTGTTATGAAAGAGCCAATTAACTTTCTATTTTTGACGATTAACTGTTGGTAGGCGGTTTTTATACAAGTACAGTTTTTATACAAAACGAATATGCGCTTTTGATGCATTTTTTTCGATAGATCGAAACCAATAGTTGAAGCTTAGCTACAGTTATATTCACTAGAAGACATACTAAATTCAATTTATTTGTTATTGTGGTTCTAAAGTATCACATTTACATGAAAGCGAGTATGCAGATCGATAGAAGATCTGGCTTTGAACGAATTTGATTGAAAGTTCGATACGGATGTAGATTTTGGTTGATAAAATAGTGAACTAAATTTCATTTGCCTAAGCAGTTAATCCCTTGAATTATCGCTTTAACAAGATACAAAAGTACAGGCAAACAGAAGGCATATTTCGCTCCAAATTTGATACGAATGTATATTTCAGATACTAAACATGTGAATCAAATTTTATCTATCTAGCTCGATTATTTTAAAGTTATTGCATTCAGTTGTATTCGGAAATCTGTCAGATATTCTCTGAATGTATTTCATTCAGAATTTGATTCGACATCTACAAATTTTATGTAAGGATCAAGTATCAAATTTTGTTTATATTAGTAAAAGTTTTTTGAATGATCATGTTCACATACAGACGGATTACCAAAAACATTTTTTTTTTCAGATTTAGGGAAAAACGTGGAGACTCGTTAAAATAATAATTTTGAAATTCTTTGATAATTAAAATATTTTCTCTTAGTAACTTCATATACAAGAAAGTAAAAAAAGAGTATTATTCAATCTAGTAATATTGAGTCCTGGTCAGATGATGAAAATGCTATGTGATCTGGAACTTCGACGTCATATCAGCAAGAGAAGGTTTGACCCACGGCTTGAAATTTAGCTCTCTTCAAGTCCACATTCCCGACTGAGGCTCAGTAGGGTAGGATTTCATGCCTGGAGACCTCTGTTTCCAAAATCAAGATCTTACCACTGGGTCACAATTACTTCACAAATTTGAGTTGCCTAGAAGAGCATACATATTTCTCTTATTTTCTACAGATTGTCAAAAAATAATTTCCTACTCATTCCAGCGTTTTCTCTAACAAAATTATTAAATTATATTGGGTTATTAAATTGAAATTAGAATGAAAAATAACTCATCATCTAACACATGCTTATAGCGTTCCTTGTGGTTTTAATTATAAATTAAAAAGAAAAGTCATTTGACAAATAAATAAGAAAAAAAATTGAAATCTCCAAACATAGCTTAATATTTTACTACAGGAATACAACTGCAGATTTATGAAAAATTCTTTCAGTTCTTTTTTCTAAATCATTAAGTAAATGCCTAATGCTTTAAAGAAACAATGAAAAATAGAATTCACGCATTCTGTTAATACGGCAACATATTTATCAGAGAAATAAATGACAGGTAGTTAAAATACAGTTTACGGACACTTAGGAATCAACATACACTATTTATTACTTTAACTATCTATCGCATTAACAACATATTTTGTTAACATAAAGGTCGCAGTTTAGATTGAACAAATGTGTGAAATATGATTTCTCGTTTCTCATTAGTCAGCTCTGCTGTTTCCTCCTGCGGGATTCATTTCACTTACCATTAACTACAATTTTTACATTTTTCTGTAAACCTGAGATCATTAATTATTTTTATCTCCCCTTCAGAGGCTAACAAAATGAATTGTTAGAGAATAGTTATTTTAAATTTAATTATTGTATCCATGAATAGTTTTAGCAAAATGTTTTCCTTGCTATTGATAAGAGTCAAAAGTAGGTTGACTTTTTAGTGGGGAAAAGCTGTTTAGAGAATATATGAAATGATTATTAGATAAATTTTATGACCATTTTTACTTTCTGCTGTATGGTACCTTTCAATCATTCAGATTTTGACTTTTGAGGGCTCCCTGAGTCCAAAATATGTTTATTTCATTGTGAACATGGTAATTCAGAAACTCTTTGATCCAGACACATGAAATTTAGTATGTAGGATCTACACCCAATTTGTACATTTTTATCAAGCTTTGCACGAAATTCAGTCAAAGGAATACCCTCTATCCAGCTCTCCGAACACAAGCACGATAACTGCAAGACAAAAACAGCTCGATAATTAAAATTTGATACACAAATTTAATATCTAAAATGTAGATATGCATAAAATTTGATACAAAATCCATCAAAATGTTAAGTTTTGGCCAGTCTGTATTGATGAGCGCGCGAATGAGATAATTTAGAATACGTGGTCAGAATTTATGGGATTAAAGCGAATGCAAATAACCAACAGTACATTAATGAAATACTTTTTTTCCAAAACTGCTGCTTTTCGCATGGAATCATTTTTCATGATACTTTATATTTCGATAGGATTTAGCTGCATGTCATGTTTCAATTACATGTAAAAACTGACTTCAAGATAATCATATTTAACTAATGGCTGGGAATATCTCACGCTTTCATCCCTTCAAATATCTATGGGACAAGTTAAGAAAAGAAGCAGCTCAACAATAAAACACAGTTAATAGAAGCAATAATTCAATACACAATTATGAATTCAAGCACTCTATTTCGAATTATCTGATATTATGTCAACAATGTTTTTCTAAAGCCATTGGCATCTGGTAATGAAAAATGAATCAATAAAATAGTTATGATGACTAACAGTTTAGGACAAATAATTCGTTTGAAATGAGAACGAAAGATATTGATAGACATTGATAGGATATATTAATAGGAAGAGATCTTAAATAGGAGGTGCTCTTAAATCTGAACATTTTTATTATTTCTAGATCTTTTCACACAAAACCAACTATATTCTAAAATTGCAGTAATCGGATAACTGTGAGAATTTTTTATTGAAACACACCCGGAAATCTTAATCATATAGAATTTGGGTATGTGCTCATAACACCATTCTTTATAGCTGCTGTGTCTTTAAACTTCCACTTGCTTTGCTATAATATGAACTTCTATAGCGGCATATTGCTTGGTTTTAATAAGATTTAAGAAAAGCATAAGTTCTTTTTCCTTTCTTGAAATACATACTTTTCTTTACTGAGGCGCGTAAAATCAAGACGAGCTTCGGTGCAACGCACTGTCATGTAGAAACAACATACTTATTATTTCTCCAATACCCCCCCCCCTGGTATTTTTCTCGGAATAGTGAGCCCTTTCAGGAATTCGGGAATATTTCGTTTCAGCTAAGAGGATATTTTCTTCGAACAAATAATTTTGCCTCTTACTTAAAAAAAAAATGTCAAACATTTATCGAAGAAAATCAGCAACTTACTACTGATAATCCATTTCATGGCGTGAATGAAGGATGTTTGGAAATACGAAAACATTAAGTCATGGTACTTTTTATGACCTCAAGCTTCTTGGTTCCGACGCAAGGAAAAACAAATTACCTCGACTGAACTGAAACTATTAAATTCACTAAATCCTTAAAATAACTCTGTTAAAACATAAATTTTGAGAAAGTGCATTTTGAAAGAGTTAATATTCTTCAAACCAAGTTCAAATGAATTTCAAACGAATTAACTAACTAAAATGACGAAATTTTGACGCTTAAACATTTTTCTTGAAGTTAAGGAGCAGAAGGCCTAGTTTGCGTTGAAATGCGTACAGTGTTACGTGGTGAAAGCTAATACTGGCCCACCATGATTAATAGATCGGCGGAACGTGAGGAATTACCTTTAGAGTGGAATTCTCTTGATGAAGTAGAGCTTTCAGCCTTTTAGCGCTGCCCTTCAGTGTCAATAATTAATCACGTCGCATCGCGCACTCATTGTGGTGTTTATTGATTGCCAGTAAGTAACAGAATGGAATGGATATTTAGATCGATAAATGTTTCAATAATTAATACCACATTCCATTGAAATATTTGATATATTGTGTATGAAATATTGTGTATTTGATATATTTGTATGGTGCGAAAATGAACAAGAAAAAGAATAAAAAAATGTTTAATTGAATGACAATGCAATGGTCTTTAAGGCCGAAGTAATGGCAGTCAGAAATGCTTTAGGTTTTGTCGCTCAACTCAATATGAAGGGTCAAAGGTAATTTCTGATTCAAGATCGGCTTTAATGGCCCTTGATTCCGTTGGAGAAACAAAAACAAAATAATATTGAATATAAAAAAAAAATCTGCTGAAGTTGGTGGTGTTGTAAAGCAGATACACTAGTCAAGGACGCTTTAAACTTAGAATCACAAAAAATATGTTCCCATGAGTCCAAACTTCAACTCAAAAATGATACTAAAAACTAATAATTAAGGATTGACAGGAGACATGGAACAATTCTATCAAAGGGAGAACTACGTATCAACATTTTAAAAAGGTTTCTGTTAACCGAATGGAGTGTGATTTCATCTTAACTAAGTATACACTGACCATGGTGCATTTTCTGTGTATCAAAACCGTTTCTTTGACTAAAGTTCGATCTGTCAGTGTGGCATCGAAGAAGGCTGTGTGAATTTTGCACTCATACAGAAAAGCTTCATTTTACTATGATCAGATTGCTTTAAATTAAATATAATTCATCGGAGTATAATTAAAGCTATATATTAAAATATACTTATTTACTCACTATTCCTTAATTATACTCTCTGTAAATCTCTGAAAAGAATACAAGAGTAACTAAGGAATCTCTTATCCCTAATAAAACAAAAATTATGGATAATGGTAAGCTAAATGAGAACTAAAGGAGAAAAGACCCTACGTAAATAATGACAGAAGAGATAAAAATTCCGGATAACATTTAATACGTTTTATCAACATAAATTGTGGCTTTTCCGTCAGAAAATCCTTTAAATAGTTATTAATAAATAACTTCTTTTCACTTCTTAAGTGGCCATAAATAATGCTTCCTCCTCTTTAGCTGTCCAAATTGCTATAAGGGTGAAGACAAATTCGGAAAAACTTGGCTTAGATAATCTTCCATATATCTCCAAAGTTTATATGTGTAATTATAAAGTTTTTTTTTAATAAAAAGTGGCAATTTAAGACGCTTTATTTGACTTTATTTTCATTATTCTAGCATATATTTTTTAAGAATACAATTATTTTATTTTTATGATTCTTTAATTCAAAAAAAAATTGTTTGTAATTAAAATAAAATAACATAGAAAATAACTTAAATAATAAAATAATAACTTAATAATAAAATAATAACTTAATAATAAAATAATAAATAATAATAAAACTTAAACATAGTAAAAGATAAATGGTTTCGACTGTGCATGCTTACCCATTAGTACTGCTGAGCTGTGCTTCACCCCTCCACCGATATTTATTTTTTTAATTCTTTTTTTTGGCAAGTTTTCTTATTTTTACACACAGAATTCGATGCTCTTAACTTGCAAAGTTATTCTGAAGAAGCCAATAATTAACGGAAATAAATAAAGAAGCAAAAAAAAACTTAAAAATATGACAGAAATCAAGCAAGATGCAACAGATATATAGTCTGGCGATTAGTCATGTAATCCACAAAAGCATACTGACACTTACAAGTGATTGGCTTATTTGAAAAAGAAAGCAAATTTCTTCTCTTTTTAAATTTAGAGACGCTGATGATGCAATCAGAGCAGGCCCGACTTCGAGCTCAGAACACGTTTTTTTCTTTCGAAATACGAAAAGCAAATTTAATTTTGATTTTGAAATATCTTAAAATTACACATTATTGTTTTTTAACTTTTGTGTGTGCACGCGTGCGTGTGTAAGTGCATAAAGTTCTGTTGAGAGACGTTAGTATAATACATGTTTATTTTCTAAATGATAAGTAGACGTTATATATGAATAAGTAATTAATGAAATAACAACAATAACAAGTATGATGCCACTCAAGCTAAAGGCTATTGTGCTAAAACGTTTGCTTGTTTATAGAAAAAAAATTTTTTTTAGGAAAAGATGGTTTAGTTTTTAATAGGAAGAACCAGGAGAAGTCGTTTCCCCAAAACTCTCTCACATACTCTCTAATAAAAGTGTGGTATCAGAGAATATCTTCTACGTCGATGGCGTATATTAGTTACGAAATATTAACTTTTGGCTTGAATTTGGCATTTTTACTTAATTTATCATTTAACCTTTGACGATAATTCCAAGCATAAAGTTAATAACATGCGAAAATTGGATTTTTGTTTTAGAAGCGTTTCTCTCAACAAATTTGAAATCCAAATTTGACACAGAACTGCACATGCAATCATAAAATCAAATATCAAATTTGATATATTTAAGACACTACGTTTTTGAGTAATTGCGTTTACACTGTTTCTGAAAGTGCAGACGACAGACGGTCAACCCTTATTCGATTTTTCTGAAAGTTTGATATGTCCCTGCTCTGTAAATGTTAAATTTGAGACAAATTTTATTCATCTAGCTGTCTTTCGTTTGTAGTTATCACTTAAATGATATTCGAACAGTCGAACAGACAGATTTTCTCTGAACGTGTTTGCTCAAAATTTGTGAGAAATCTACAAATTTGAAGAGAAAATAATATATCAAATTTCATCAAGACGTTTTGAATTATCTTTGACACAAACAGACAGACAGGTGTTTTCAAAAAATTGTTTTTCGAACTCGAAGAAGTCGAAAACGTTGAGATTCATCAAAATATCAAGTTCATTAATCAATCATTATCGATTACAATGTTTTCAATATACTTTATATATGAGATAGTAAAAATTAATATTAGTAGTTCACACGATTTGAAATAATTTAAATTTATCTTTAGTATCGAATTAGGGATTGCAATATCGGACCAAAAGTTCAATACCGGTATTCGGTATTTTTTAGATCTTAATACCGGGATACCGGTATTAGAAATTTTAGAAAAAGAAAGAAAACACAGGTGTTTCTTTGTTTTATTTGCCAGTTTTATTAGAGAATGTAAATATCACAAAAATAATTTGTAGCTTATAAATTATAACAGTATATAAAAGATCTCAAAAAAGTAAAGGAACATCTTATATATTTAAATCACAAAAAAGTGTAAATATCTCTGTTCAGTACTATTACACATTTTTGCAATGTCATCTTATAAAACGTAATGCATTAATTGTACTGTCATTAAGATCTGGAACGTAATTTTGTGCAAAAATGACCAGCTGTCGAAAACGCTCTTTCGGCATCTACGTTTCTTTGTTTTATTTGCAAGTTTTGTTAGAGAGTGTAAATATCACAAAAAATAATTTGTAACTTATAAATTATAACAGTATATAATCACAAAAAGTAAAGAAAAATCTTATTTATTTAAATCACAAAAAACGTGTAAATATCACAATTCAGTCTGCGGTACTATCACAAATTTTTGAAATGTGATCTTAAAAAACATAATGCATCAATTATACTGTCATAAGCCTAAAAAGTAATTTTGTGTAAAAATTACCAGCTGTCGAAAACGCTCTTTCGGCATCTACGTTAATTGGTGGTACTGTTAGCAATGCGCGATATACTTTTTCCAAGTACTTACTTACCTCTAAATCCCTCATCTTCAAATAAATCGATTTCTCGTCGGATGGTTTTGGATATAACTGATTTCTGTATTGCATTTTGGTTGGTTGAATATTTTTTTTATCTATCGCTAAATCTAATTTTTGTTCAAGAGACAATTCCTTTTCACTATTGACATTCGTGTCATTATAATCTTCGATAACTGAACCGAATTCTTCTGAATGTGGATAGGTTTGTGGGTAAAAAATTTTAAGAAAATTTACTATAATTTTAATCAGATTTGAATTGATTATTTTCGTTTCCTCTTTTTCGTTTTCATTTTTAAAATCATTATAATTATGTAAATACCATAAGACATTTTTTATTTCGGTATGCCTGACTTCTGTGCAAATTTTCAATGTAATGTATAATTCTTCAAATAGAGATGTGTGCTGTTCTTTCAGTGACTGCAACAGGAAATTTATTGTTGCGTTAGCTGTTAATAAATTAGAATCTCTCTGACATAAAGCCTCAATAGTCAGTTTTATTGGAAGTAGAGCTGATACAGTTCTGGATATTAAGTCGAATTCACTATCTGATAAATTAATTTACAGATTTAAGTCGATTATTGCTTTTTGGATTTGATTTCTCAGTTTCAAAAATCGTTCCATCATTAGGAATAAACTGTTCCAACGTGTTTTAGAATATAATATTAACATATATTCTTTTTTTATTTTAATTAGTATATGCTTTAGTAATATGACATTTTTTATAGGGGAACGTTTAAATATCTTAACAATTTTTCGAACTTTATAAAATATAGGAAGCATTTCTTGATGGGTTAATATTTCATCCTCATTAGCAATATCTTCTTCAGCAATTACATTGTCAATATCACTCTCACTCTTACTCTCTTTAAAGTTGGAATCCGAAGTATCTATATTCACAGTATATGGATTCATCTGTTCTTTAGTTTTTTGGTATAATACATCTGTTACTCCTAATTGGATTCCATGACCATAGCACAATTGCTGATTTGCACCAATCAACTTTCCAACTTTTTTCATAACTGTTACTCCATCAATCGTTATAGATACAATATCTTCTTTCAGGAATAATCCATGTTTCGCTAATTTAGACTTAAGCAATTAATTAAGCCATTAATTAGCTAATTAATTTCGATTGTTAGGGAGACATAAAAACAAAAACGTACACTATTTTGCTATGTTGGTGATCCCTGAACATATAATGGAGACAATTCAAAAACTTTCTAATAAATACCAAAAAAACGGTATTTAAACTTGTGAATACCGGTATCTCAAAATTGTACAAATGGTTCGAAATACCGGTATTCGATGTCCCGTTTTACTGGTATTGCAATTCCTGTATCGAATGTATTTATAATTTCTCTTTTCTTTAAGGCAAAGGGGGAACAATACCAAAACTATCAGAACATATTTCGTGGGAGCCTGGTGAGAGTAGTTAGTAAGAGAAGGACGTGTAATTATTTAGTAATTATTTGCTTTATTATAAAAGTAATTATAGAGCTTAAAAATTGTTGATGATGAAGTATAAGAAAGGTTTGTATGAATTCTTCATGATGATTCATTATACAGTTATTTTTTTATAAATGAAAGTAAAACAGAAATTTGCTTATTGGTAACTTTGGGACTGTCATCTTATTTAAAATAGCAAATAAAATCGCCATAAGCAAATAAATCTTATAATAAATTCAGCAAAAAAACTAAATGTTCCCAAAAATAAATCCAGTCTACATTAATTTCCCTAAAATCACAAAAAAATATACTACATTAGTTTCTTTTGGAAAATCTAACACCTTTGAATCTTATAAAACCTGGATGAAAATGAGAAATTAAAGCAAAAATTCTGAAACGAATAAATGTTTCAGAAATATATTTTTAATATGACTGTGAAGAATTTCACAATAATCAAAAGTCATGAATCACCAACTAATTTCCATAATACGCATCATTTTAGAAAATTATTCTTTTTAAAATGGACTCGAAATAATCCAGATTAGCTTACTTTTTTTTTTTTAATTTGCAGGGTTATGATGAAGTGAAAATGTTGGAGTACTTGTAAATTAAAATAATTACAAACTTTAAGGAAAAATTTGAAAACGTTCTTTGAGAAACTATGGAAGGAAAAACAGGTTTTTTTTATAAAAGAAGTAAAAGAAACGCATTTTTAAGGAACTTCAAAATTCATTCCGAGTTTTGAAACTAATTTCCTTCACTCATTATTAAGTTTTTTTTTTTCTTTCTTTCTTCCTTTTTTCCCATCTCACTCTGTTTTTTTTTTTTTTTTTTTTTTTGAAAAATAGCAGTTAATACAAAATTGTATTAAATTTTCGGTGATGACATTTTTGCGTTTGCTTGATTAAATAAAATAGAATTTATTAATCCTAGTTTATGCTAGAACGTGCTGTGGAATATAATCATTATAATGCAGTTTGACTTTAGAGCAAAGTTTCCAATTACATCGAAAAGAAATTATTTTACTCACGACAATGTTTTTCAGCTTTAATTTTTTTACCTCGAATTTCTGTTACTTTTTTTATTCTAGAAATGGAATAAAAATAACACAATGCAGAGTCGTTCCTGTTCCTCATAAGATATGAAGACGGAAAAGAAACTCCATACAAGAAAATATTTTAGAGAGAGCCAACAAAATGCCATATCCGAAGACTTCTTGAATCTTAATTATAGTTCATTTCTTTCTTGGATTAAACAAATCAAATATCAGGAATTTAAAATTTGAGGCTAAAACAGAAAATAATAATTTCTAGATTTGAATAAATGGATATTAATTTTGTTGCACACTTTGAGACAGGAACTAGACTTAAATTAAAATTATTATTTATTATGGATAGGACCTTGACAGCTTGCAAAATAATTTTTTTTTTATTTCTTCTGTGATTTATTACTTTGTTGTATTTTCGTGGATAAATTATACGAATATATTCAGGAAGAATAATCTTACGCTGAATAAATACAGCATTTAAATAATGAATAATTGCTTTTATTTTTTTTGGCTTTGTTTTCTATAGTTATCTATATATACGGAATTGAAATTCTTTAGTTTAGTAGAATTTTCTCAATGTCATTATGAATGTAGAAGACAGTTTATATAAAAGCACAAACTCTCAAAAAAGCAAATTATTAATGTTGATAGTTACCTTTATAGCCTTCAAATATTAAAGAAACGAATAATTTAACATCTGTTTTGCTCCCCCCAAAAAATAGAAAAATTATCGAAACCAGCTGGAGTGTTCTCGATAAAACTATATCATATACCCTCTAATAAACTTGTCATGCCTGAAAACACCTTACAAGGCACAAGCGTACAATCGTTAGGAAACATTAACCTTTGGCGTGAATTTGGCGTTTTCACTGAATCTATCGCGTCATGCTTGGCGGGATATTCCGCAATTAATCCCTGGTATACGTTAATAGCATCCAATTTGTTTTTAAACATGTTTTTCTCAACCGATTGAAACAAAAACAAATTACATTAGTCAAATTACCATACCAAAGTTGATACGTTTAAGTCATTGTGTTTTTAAATTATTGTATTAGCGTTTCTGAAAGTACAGACAGACAGACGTTAAGCCCCTTGTTTCATTTGGCTCAAAATTTGATGGCTGTCTACACTATTTATATTAAATATGCGTATCGAATTTTATCTAACTTGTTCACTTCGTTTTGTAATCAACATGTTAATTTATATTCGTACAGCAGGACTGAACGGATTTTACTCAAAACTTGATAGAAATCTGCTAATTTGATGTAAAGGTCAACTAACCAATCTAGCTTATTTTTGGTTTAATCGTGTATCTCAAAGCGTTTTTGACTTATCTTTGTCACAGATTGACAGACAGATGGGAAATTTCGAAAAATATGTTTTTCGAATTCAGTGAGAACTGGAAGGTGGAGATTCTAAAAAATCTCGAGTTCGAATTTTTTTTTGTCGATTATTATACTTTCTTTACGCTACGTATACTAGAAAGTAATAAAAAAATCCAGACAAAAATTGTCTGTCATATTTCTCAGTTTATTCAAACAGGAATCCTATTAAACACTAGTGGTTACATATAAAACAATTCATCCGAAAATTAATATCATCCTCCTCCCCACCCTCTTGAATTTACAAGAAATTGACTTTGAAATGATGGTGAGATTACTTAATGCACAATCTTTCAGTAGAAGGCATGCTACACAAGGCTATTCTTTATACAAAGGCAAATCAACACTTTACTAAGTGACTTAGATTATTCATCCATGTGCATTACTAAGTTTAAATTATTTTAAAAAATTAATTTGTGGGATTTTCATTGTTATTAATGAAAGTGGTTTTTATAGCAAAGTTTTTTCTTCCCTTTTCCAAAACTTTTATGTATATTTTAAAGCATGCGATTCATATTTGCCATATTTGTATTTATTTCAATGAACAAAGAATTTTAATTATCTTTTTAATCTAAATATATCTAAAATGTATCTTTCAAACCATAAGCCTTCATTCAAAAGTTTTGTTTTGCTTCGTAAATGTAATATTTTATAGATTTTTTTTCAAAAATAAATATGAAAATATATACTTTAACTATGCTTAGCAACTAATACATCGAATAGTTATTTAGATAGTTGAAAATTTTATTCGTTCTTTCCTCATTGTTAGATAATCGCAAAAGGTAATCCAAAACTTTTATTTTCATCTTTAGAAAAATATGAAAAGACCTTCTTCACTTCTTTGAGAGAAAATTATCGAAATAAAGATAGCAATGCACAAATATTTCAACAATAATCAATAAAACTATATTCCTTTCAGAGCTGAAATCCGTTCGATACTAGAATTTACTGAGATATGCAAGATAGTCTATAGAAAGAGTCATGCATCAGAAAGAACATATTTTAGTTTTCGCCTTTTTACAAAATTGTTATCTCGTTCTTGAAACAAAGAAATACTCAGTGTATAACAGGTTTCCTCATTTGTCCTTTTATGAACAAGGAATATAGTTTCTTAAAAATTTTCCAAAGAGGCATGAGTGAACACGGAGGCAAAAAGTACCTTGAACTCAGATGCCTAGATTGAAATAGTCAACTTCCGTTTCTAGAAAAGTAATTATGGATTTGGATTATTAGAAAAGACTGGAAACTAAACTCAATCGCTAAGATGTTTGTTTCATTTTAATTTTTCATATCGGGTTCATTACAAATTGTTTTGTTCATAATCTCTGATCTGAATCTAAAATGAAAATTGAATTTAGCTTTTGAATTTTTTTTTAATTTACGATTCTAGGAAATATGACTAAAATTTTATACTGAAGCTTAGGTTGAAAAATATTTAGAGAAAAGCGATAAATATTTTTGCATATATCCATAGAAAAAAACTAATAATTTCGATAGGTAAGCGAAGTACTCGATTTTTTTGACATACGATGTTTTTCAATTTTTATTTTTTCATATGCGAAGTATAGAGAAAATATTTATTATCATAAAAAATCGAATGCCAGATTTTGACAAACCTAAATATTTATACCTCCCCCGAGTTTAAAAAAAAATGCATTTTTGGAAAATGTCTGTCTTTACTTCTGTTTGCAACAAAGATAACTTTGAGACTGATTGATGAAATTTGGCATTCGATCAAAATAACTCAAAGATAACTCAAAATCAAGATAACTCAAAAATGCTTTGAGACCGATTGACGAAATTTGGCATTCGATCAAAATAACTCAAGATCAATATAACTCAAAAATGCTTTGAAACAGATTGATGAAATTTGGCATTCGATCTTTACACCAAATTTTGAAGATTTGTACCAAATTTTAGGTAAAGTCCGTGTTGAGAAAATCTGTATGTCGAACTGTTCCAATATAAACAAACACGATAAATATAGCACGAAGAGAGCTAGACACATAAAATTCAGTACGTAGATTTAACATTTAACAGTGGACACCTATCAAATTTTGAACCAAATTCCAAATGCAGTTAATAGTCTGTCGGTCTGCACTTTCAGAAACATGTAGATAAGATAACTTAAGAATGCAATGTATTAAACTGCTACAAAATTACATTACTTTCCTACTTACAATGTTATACTACTATCAATTTTATTATGGAATTTTGTGACTACAAATATAGATTTGTGTCAAATGTTTATTAAATCGATTGGGAAGAACGTGCTTAAAACCGCAGTTACATTAAAAAAAGAAATTCCTCTCATTGATCGTAAATTTATATAGCATAAACTTCTTTAATAAAAGATTTTTTCACTTTGACTACTCATTTTTATATCTCCGCACAAAACTTGTTCATGCAAATTCTTTATACACAAAAAAGTAACAATAGGATGATCTCTCTATTAATTATACCTCCACCCCAACCCCCTCCTCACAAAATTGTGGATTAACCTTGAGTGCTATGAGTGCTCAAATTTTAGTTTTCTGAGTCCCAAGAAATTTATGTACTTCCTAGCATAGTAAGAAAAGCCCGTACTTCCGAGTTCATTGCATTCCTTGAGCAAACAGTTGTTATGAAAGGGCCAATGAACTTTCGACTTTTGACGATTAACTGTTGGTAGGCATTTTTATACAAATACAGTTTTTATACAAAACGAATATGCACTTTTGAGGCAATTTTTCGATAGATCACTAGATGATATACTAAATGTAATTTATTTGTTATTGTGGTTATAAGTTATCACATTTGCATGAAAGTTAGTATACAGATCGACAGAAGATCAACCTTTGAACGGATTTGATGTCAGATTTGATACGATGTAGATTTTGGTTGATAAAATAGTGAACTAAATTTCATTTGAGTAAGCAGTTAATCCCTTGAATTGTCGCTTTAACAAGATACAAAAGTACAGGCAAACAGAAGGCTTATTTCTTTCCAAATTTGATGCGAATGTATATTTCAGAAACTAAACATGTGAATCAAATGTTATCTATCTAGCTCGATTGTTTTAAAGTTATTGTATTCAGTTATATTTGGAAATCTGTCAGCTGAAAGTATTTCATTATGAATTTGATTCAACATCTACAAATTTGATGTAAGGATCATGTATCAAACTTTGTTTACATAGGTAAGTGTTTTAAATGATCGTGTTCACAGACAGACATAATACCAAAAACATTTTTTTTTTTCAGATTTAGGGAAAAAAGTGGAGATTCGTTAAAATAATTCTTTGACAATTACTATATTTTCTCTTAGTAACTTCATATACAAGAAAGTAAAAAAAGAGTATTATTCAATCTAGTAATATTGAGTCCAGGTCAGATGATGAAAACGCTATATGATCTGGAATCCATATCAACTAGAGAAGGTATGACCCACGACGTGAAATTTAGCGCTCTCCAAGTCCACATTCACGACTGAGGATCAGTAGGGTTGGATTCCATGCCTGGAGACCTCTGTTTCCAAAATCAAGATCTTACCACTGGGCCACAATAATTTCACAAATTTCAGTTGCCTAGAAGAGCATACGTATTTCTCTTATTATCAATTGATTGTCAAAGTATAATTTCCTCCTGATTCCAGCCTTTTCTCTAGCAAAGTTGTTGGGGTGGGGTTGGGGGTATTAGATTGAGATTAGAATAAAAAAATAACTCATCATCTAACACATGCTTATGGCGTTTCTTATGGTTTTAATTATAAATTAAAAAGAAACGTTATTTGACATATAAATAAGAAATAATTTGAAATCTCCAAACATAGCTTAATATTTTACTATAGCAATATAAACTGCAAATTTATGAAAAATTCTTATCGATTCTTTTTTCTAAATCATTATGCAAATGCCTAATGCTTTAAAGAAACAATGAAAAATAGAATTCACTCATTCTGTTAATACGACAACATACAGTTTAAGGACACTTAGGAATCAACATGCACTATTTATTACTTTAACTATCTATCGCATTAGTAACATATTTTGTTAACATAAAGGTCGCAGTTTAGAATGAACAAAAGTGTGAAATATGATTTCTCGTTTTTCATTAGTCAGCTCTGCTGTTTCCTCCTGTGGGATTCATTTCACTTACCATTAACTACAATTTTTGCATTATTCGGTAAACCGGAGATCATTAATTATTTTTATCTCCCCTTCAGAGCCTAACAAAATGTATTGTTACAGAATAGTTATTTTAAATTTAAATATTGTATTCATGAATAGTTTTAGCAAAATGTTTTCCTTGCTATTGATAAGAGTCAAAAGCAGATTGACTTTTTAGGGGGGAATGCTATTTAAAGAATATATGAAATGATTATTAGATAAATTTTATGACCATTTTTACTTTCTGTTGTATGAATTATCCAAAGCAAACAATCGTTTCAATCACTCAGATTTTGACTTTTGAGGCCACCCTAAGTCGAAAATATGTTTATTTCACTGTGAGCATGGTAATTCAAACACTCTTTGATCTAGACGCATGAAATTTAGTATGTAGGATCTACATCCAATTTGTGCATTTTTATCAAGCTTTGTGCGAAATTCAGTCAAAGGAATAGAGTCAAACTCCTCTGCCCAGCTATCCGAACTCAAGCACGATAACTGCAAGACAAAAATAGCTCGATAATTAAAATTTATACATAAATTTAATATCTAAAATGTAGATGTGTATAAAATTTGGATTAAAATCCATCAAAGTGTTAAGTTTTGGCCAGTCTGTGATGAGAAGCATGGAAATGAAATAATTTAGAATGCGTAGGAAGAATTTATGGGATTAAAATAACCAGCAGTATATTAATGAAATACTTTTTTCCAAAACTGTTGCTTTTCGTATACAATCATTTTTCCTGGGACTTTATATTTCGATAGGATTTAGTTGCGTGTCATGTTTCAATTACATGCAAAAACTGACTTCAAGATAATCATATTTAACTAATGGAATGACTTGGAATATCTCAGGCTTTCACAGCTTCAAAAATCTATGGGACAAGTTAAGAGCAGAAGCAGCTCAGCAATAAAATACAGTTAATTGAAGCAATAATTGAAGAATAATAGAAAAAAACTAAAACTATTGGTGAGCTCTATGGAATGGCATTGCAAAATGCAATGAATGTTAAAATTTATTCAATCACCATAAATAAGGATTTGTTTATAGATCAATATTTCTATGTTTTATTTTTCTTATCTGTAGTTTCTGTTCCAATTACCACTAAAAATAATTTTATTAAATTTATTTTTAAAGTTTCTTTAAAATTTTACATAAGATTATGATATTTCTCTTAATAAAATTGCTGTTTTGAGTCGTGACAGTTGGCTTTCTATTTGCTAATAATACATAATAATATATTCTCTAAATTGAATTATTAAGTACATAATTATGAATTACCTATTTCGAATGTATCTGATATTATGTTAACCATGTTTTTCTGAAGCTATTGACATCTGGTAATGAAAAGTGAATCAATAAAACAGTTATGATGGCTAACAGTTTGGGGCAAATAATTCGTTTGAAATAAGAAAGAAAGATATTGATGGACATTGACAGGATATATTGATACTCAGATCTTGATAGAAAGAGTTATGCTTTTAAATCGGAATATTTTTATTATTTCTAGATGTCTCCACACAAAACCAACTATATTCTATAATTGCAATTATCGGATAACTCGGGATAATTTTTTTATTATAAAAATCTGGAAATCTTAATTATATAAAATTTAGGTATGTGCAGTCATACCACCATTGTTTATAGCTGTTGTGGCTTCAAACTTCCACTTGCTTTGCTATAATCGGAACTTCTACCGTAGCATATTGCTTAGTTTTAATAAGATTTAAGAAAAGTGTAAGTCCTTTTCCTTTCTTTAAATATATACTTTTCTTTACTGAGGCACGTAGAATCAAGACGAGCTACGGTGCAACTCTCTGTCACGTAGAAACTGCAATATACTTATTATTTCGCCAATACCCCCCCCCCCCTGGTATTCATCGTGGAATAGTCTGCCCTTTCTGATCAGGATCTCGGGAATATTTCATTTCAGTTTAGAGGATATTTTCTTCGAAAAAATAATTTTGCCTCTTACTTAAAAAAATGTCAAACATTTATCGAAGAAAATCAGTAACTTACTACTGATAATCCATTTCATGGCGTGAATGAAGGATGTTTGGAAATACGAAAAGATTAAGTCATGGTACTTTCAATGGCCTCAAGCTTCTTGGTTCCGACGCAAGCAAAGACAAATTACCTCGAGTGAATCGAAACTATTAAATTCACTAAATCATTAAATTCACTCTGTTGAAACCTTTTGCGAAAGTTCATTTTGAAAGTGTTAATATTCTTCAAACCAAGTTCAAATGAATTAACTGACTAAAATGACGAAATTCTGACACTTAAACATTTTTCTTGAAGTTAAGGAGCAGAAGGCCTAGTTTGCGTTGAAATGCGTACAGTGTTACGTGTAGAAAGCTAATACTGGCCCACCATGATTAATAGATCGGCGGAACGTGAGGAATTGCCTTTAGAGTGGAATTCTCTTGATGAAGTAGAGCTTTCAGACTTTTAGCGCTGCCCTTCAGTGTCAATAATTAATCACGTCGCATCGCGCACTCATTGTGGTGTTTATTGATTGCGAGTAAATAACAGAGTGGAATGGAAATGTTATTTAGATCGATAAATGGTTCAATAATTATTACTACATTCCATTAAAATAATTGATGTATTGTGTATGAAGTATTGTATATTTGATATATTTTAATGTTGCTAAGATGAACAAGAAAAAGAAACTAATAATTTTAGATTGAATGACAATGCAATGGTCTTTAATGCCGAAGTAATGGCATTCAGAAATACTCTTGAGTTTGTTGCTCAACGCAAGATGAAAGGGTCAAAGATAATTTATGATTCAAGATCGGCTTTAATGGCCCTTGATTCCGTTGGAGAAACAAAAAAAAATAATATTGAATATAAAAAAAAAATCTGCTGAAGTTGGTGGTGTTGTAAAGCAGATACACTAGTCAAGGACGCTTTAAACTTAGAATCACAAAAAATATGTTCCCATGAGTCCAAACTTCAACTCAAAAATGATACTAAAAACGAATAATTAAGGATTGGTAGGTGACATGGAATGATTCCACCAAGGGGAGAAATACGTATCAACATTTAAAAAAAGTTTCTGTTAACCGAATTGAGGATGATTTCCTCTTAACCAAGTATACACTGACCATGGTGCATTTTCTGTGTATCAAAACCGTTTCTTTGACGAAAGAAAGACTTTGACCAAAGAAACTCTATGAATCACGTGATCAAAGCATATGCACTGCACTATGGAGAGAACACAGTCTCAGATGGTCAAGAAATGGGATGTCTCTGGACGTCCAAGAACTCTTAAAAATTCCTGTCATTAAATCTTCTATTAAGGACATTTTGTCAAAGCTCTTGCTTTTAGTTATCTCCTAATGTATATAATGCATTTTTAATCTTTCACAATTTAATATGTTTTGCAAAATGTAATGTTTTTTCCCTGGACCAATATACGTTCTCTCTAATGGGTCCTTTGTTGTTTGCAACTGGCCCCATCAAGTTTCTTGCATGACCTTTGGCTAGGTCGGGTAATTGCTTGCATATATTATGAATGAGATTAAAACTTTATTATAATTATATTATGTTTAGATATGTCTGAAAAACAAAATACCATTTAACATTCTCATTAAAGAATATTTTTAAGCTTTTTAGCCGAAGGCATTCTATATACTACCACATTTCCATAAATATACGCAGGGCATTATTTCTCCTATCTGAACACTAGCGATTTAAAATGCATTAGGTATAAATGAAGCAAAGAACTACCTTTTTTCAAAAGCTACTATGAATTTACGATTGTAAATTTCTACGTTACTGATATGATTTTTAAAAACTTATAAAGTTCAATTTTGAAATGATGAATCCAAACCTCTAAGATGCATCAAACTTCTGTGCTTTTATTTTTATCAAACGATCACAACTTAATTTCAACCTGCATATATAGCCACTTAATATAATGCAGAAGCATTAAGGCAATAATAGCGCAGAAAATCGAAGTTCAACAAAAAGAAATTTTAGAAAAAATATTCTAAGATTTCTTCGAATTAAAATTCGCACTTTTAATTTCAAAAATTTATTTTCTTCTATTTAAAGATAATTTTTTTTAAAAAGCAGGATTAATTTTTAATTTTTATCGTGCATCATTAATTCTCAGTTAGCCCAAGAAAAGAGGTATAAATAGAAATTCTGAGAATTCTTCCATTTTTTATTAAAATCTTTTTTTTTCAAATTCTATTAGGATCTATTTAAAACAAGATATTTGAAGAGTAAATACAAATAATACATACATATTTAAAAATGTATTCCTATGTCGAATGCTAAAGCGAAATGATTTTTTTAAAAAACTAAGATAAAGGAAATATTTTCGTTACAAAGAGAAAGAATAAAAAAAACACAGGAATAGTGTTGTTTTTATTATTTTCTGTATCTAGAACAGGTTTATTAGTTCTAAAACTCTTTATACTTCTTGAAACGTAATATTTTTCATAATCTTCCCATCCATTGTATCTGTTCCTCAACACATTACTTCCCTACATACATAAATATACTAAAATTGTTCGATACACCTTACTCTACCATACTTTAAAGCTCTTTTTTAAATATTCTGGAACATAGTATTGTTTGTTAATGAAATATAGTTGATGTTGACTTTGTTACTGACCAAATCTAGAGAAATGTGTACGTTCATAACAACTGTTCTAAAAGAAGGCACTATTCCAAAAAATAAGGAGACCAACTGATGATGTCATAAAAAAATGTGTCATACAGAAGAGTCCGTGTACCCTTTTATCGTTATGAGCAAAGCATCTTCATCCAAGAAAAATCATGACAATTATCTTATAACATAATAGGGCAGGAAAGCATGAGTAAGATATTTGCTATTACAGTGGTGGCCAAAAATGTGATTACTTTTTTAAATTTTTGAGGCTTATTTTTATTTGCCTACTTATAGAAATTGTTACGTTACACAAAATCAGAATTATTGTACATCGTTTTAAAGAAAATTTAATACTAATTTCAATAAAAAAAAATTCAAAAAATGTTAAATGGCAATAATTATAAACAGGCCAGGAAGGGACACCATTTGAAAAATATTGTAAGAATCAGGCTCTCATCAAATAAAATTATAGCCTCAATTAGTTCCCTTTTATTGGATGAGAGCCTCATTCATACACGAGTTTTCAAACGATGCCATAAGTTCTCAATAGGATTGAGTTCTGGACTGTTTTCTGTCCATGACAACAATTCAATGTCCTTGGTCTAAACCACTCTTTCGTCAGTTTTGCTGTAGGGCAAAGAGCAGAATATTGCTGAAAAATAAATGAAGCATTGTTAGGAAAGAGATCCCTGATGGAATGTTGCAAGTTTAGATTCTAAAATAGTGACAATGCATTTTTTGGCATTCAGTGTCCCATCGATTACATGAAGACGAACCAATATTGTCTGCTGACATGCATGACCAAATAATAACAATAACTGGGTTCTTCATAGTTTTCTGAATGCAGATAGGATGTTGCTCTTCTCTTATTCTACGCCATGCCTATTTTCGCCCATCACTACTGAATAATATATCTTAATTTCATCACTCCATATAACTTGACTGACAGATGATCACTTATCATCTGTCCAATTAAAGTATTCCTTTGCCCACTATAGTCTTTTTTTTACACTACTATAAATTGAGATAAGACTTTTTTCGTGGAATTTTATCTCTTTGTCCAACATCTGATTATCTTCTCCTGGTTGTTCTTAAACTGTCAGAAACACCAGCATCATTCAGTTCACTTCTGATGCCGCTGATGACATTTTTTTTTTTTTTTATCTTGGAGACAGAGTCTTTTTTTATTGTTCTGTCATCAAATGTAATGCACCTCTTTCGACCTCCTCCTGCTTTCTTTTTGATTGAATTTTTCTTCTGATATAGTAAACAAAACTTTTCGATTCCAGATGTAATCGCTGAACTAGCCATCTGTCTTGTATTTTCAGTATTGGAAAGACTACATTCTTGTAACACAATAATCTTAGTTCTCTTTCCAGATTCTAATCTACTCTTTTATTTGATGTCACTGGTTCTTAATTAAATATTAAAAATATTTACAAAAAATTCTTACTACATATTAAAAGGTTTCTCAAAATTCCTTACTTGCAATTAGATTTCATAAAAATCAACCTTCCTTCTATAGAAAAGCACAATAATGAATTATTCCAAATTTAAACATGACGTTAGCTTCTGCTGACAATTACTAAGATTCAATTGGTTCTCAGAACAAGAACAGTGATTGGCTAGGAAAGTTAATAATTATTTCCACTTCATCACTGTGTTTATTTTCCAGATTAAATTAAATTAAATTTCTTTTCATATAGCAAATATTTGAATTTTATTTTTTTGTATTGAAATCAGGGTTAAATTCTCTTTAATGTGGTATATAAGAGTTTGCATTTTGTGAAACGCAACATTTTCTGGAACAAACAACAAAAATTTAGAAAAAAAATTTAAAATGTTCAAAAAACAAACATTTTTAAAAGTATCTAAAATTTTGGCCACCGCTATTAAACAATTCCTAAAAATCAAAGAATTTTTGCAAATGATGTCTAAAATCTAAAGATTTCTCTTTCCATGATGAGTTATTTTAACATTTAATTGTTTTTTAAATAGATTTTTCCTATTCTTACATTTAGTTGCATGATTTAAGTAATAGGAATGTGTTTACAACTTTAAAAGGATTAAATTCTGTTTAAATAATATGATACTTGCGCTTAAAATAGCTTTATCACGCTGCTTCAGTAATCCTATGAAATCTACTTGTAAATCCTATGAAAACGATTTTCAATATAGATTCTTGTCTCAATTTATTTATATTTTTGTCTCCTTCTGCAACCAAAGTACACACTTAAGGATAAGACATGAAGCCAACTCAGTGATAGCGGTGATTTACAAAGATAATAAATTTAATTTCTGAAATTGTCTTTCTTTTTTTTAATTTGGAAAGAATCAGGCATAACAGCCTATCCAAACTGTTGAGGAAAAACAAGTCATTATGGTTTGCTAAACTTAATTATTTGACTAAAATTTAATCACTTAAATATAAATTAATATTTAATTAAAAGATTCGCATATTAAACGATTACACTATCATGAAAAATGAACCATTGCGTTGCATTACTCAAAATTCTTCATATGCAGTTAAACATAGCCAAATTCAAATTTAATAATCCATTAAGTGAAGCTCAATGCTAATGTGAAAGAATGCCAAATGCATTTGACTAAGCTAAAGCTAACTTTTATTTGCATATGAAACTCAAAATATAAAAAATACATTGGACGTAAAATATTTAAAAAAATTATGTAGTAGCCATGCAATATTGTTAAAGTAAACCTGATGTATCGCATTGAATGCAGTTTCTGAATCTAAGGTAATATGATACATTTTTGCACTGAAACATTTATCATAAATTAAAAAACTAACATATATTCATCAACATATTAAGGAATTAAATCTGTAGTACAAAAATAAACCAATAATATTTGTTTGCACACGATTTCTAAAAAATTTAACTTAGGTGTAAAATATTCCACAAAATTACTTTTTGAGGGATTTAGCATTATATATAAATAAAAAGAGGGGTAAAAGGGGAGTTCAATTTTATTATTTACAATTAACAAGCCATAATTAATAACATGACTTCATACTTTCTTTGCTCAGCAGAAGACACAGGAGAAACAGGATTCGATTCCTCAAGGTTTGCAAAAATCTGATAGGAAATTATCTTTACATTCGAAGGCTCGCGGATCTCCTCCGTGAGATGAGGCTCATTTTAGGGGACGTAATGAATGTCTAAATGCGTCTTTGTATCGAAAATAAGTTCCACAGGAGAGACAAAATTATAGAGCCATTGTGTTTTCCTGCATGCAGAAGGCCGTTTTCTTTTCGGAAGGTGTGAGATCTACCATCAAGGATTTTAGGGTAGTCAGAATCAGCCGTCTCTAATACACATCTTCTGGAGGGGAGAATTGGTCATTCGCTCAGAAGATCAATTTCGACCTACGAGGGGATCATACCCAGATTAGTTTGCATGGATTCTTTACTTAACCATCTTTTCAATGAACGCAAAGTTATCGCCATAGTTTTTTTCAAAATGCCAAAGACGATTCTTCCTTCTCTTCCAAAAGCATAAGTTTTAAAAACTGGCTCTCCCAAACCACTTCAAATCGAGTCTCATGTTTCATATTGCTTATTTTCTTGGCAATCTTTTTATTTACTGCTAATTTCTCCAAATGCTATTGGACCCATTTTAAACTTTACTCATTCTTGGCGATGTGTTTTGGAAGTGGCGAATCAACTTGTCCTCATTGTCACATGTTGAATCAAAGATCTTTTCACAGCTGCTTGTAAAGGGTGGTGGGACATTTCAAAGAATTCCAAATCAACAACCTTCAAAGAAATAATTTCGTAAAAGGGCATCAAATTCAGAGATTGTTTATATCGTAGAGAAACACATAAGACATTGGAAAGGTAATTTTGTCACTGCTAACTCGAAGATTTAATCCTTGTAAACAAGGAAATAATTTCCGGCACTTAAGTTGGTAAACAGCACAAGACTTCCAAAAATAATCAAGCGGAGTGCCTAATAATAGTAAACATGTATTAGAAAACAGAAACCAAACGTTGACTTAACCGAATCAATTTTTAAGTTAATTTTAAATTAAAAGTAGAGTACAAAACTTAAAGTTTATTCACTATTTACAGCATTTTGCACTTAACATCTTTTAGATCAGCATTTCAATTTATCTAATTAAAAATGTTGCGTTTTAAAAAAAGTACGCAATAAATTTCTAAAAATGTTTATAATACAAATGCAAAACAACTTGCCAAATAAAATAATTCTACGTTGCAAGAAAATTTTTTTTTTTTGCCAAGTCATCAGTTTTTTTAAATACAAAAATTAATAGTACTCTTTTAAACATCGCACAGAAAATATATAAATGTTATATAATAATTCACCTAAATAATAATTATAATAAATGCTTTATTAAAACAATCATTATGCTGGGTGGGAGAATGAAGTACTTTGCCAGCTATGATGATTTCATTCTAATTAAACCTACCTTTTCCGAGAGTCATTATGCATTCCTAAAATGTATTTAGCATAACCGAAATGTTTACTTTCCTACCTTTGGTTTGGTTTCTTACCTAGTGGTTGACGAATAGCAAATAAGCGTCTTTAAAGAACATGAAACTGGCGACAGAAGAAACGCAATTTCATTTCAATTAACCGACAAGAAATTCAAACGCAAGATATTAATATCGAGCATATTCTGGGTGGGAGAATTAAGTACTTTGCCAGCTAAGATGATTTCATTCTAATTAAACCTACCTTTTCCGAGAGTCATTATGCATTCCTAAAATGTATTTAGCATAACCGAAATGTTTACTTTCCTACCTTTGGTTTGGTTTCTTACCTAGTGGTTGACGAATAGCAAATAAGCGTCTTTAAAGAACATGAAACTGGCGACAGAAGAAACGCAATTTCATTTCAATTAACCAACAAGAAATTCAAACGCAAGATATTAATATCGAGCATATGCTGGGTGGGAGAATTAAGTACTTTGCCTGCTAAGATGATTTCATTCTAATTAAACCTACCTTTTCCGAGAGTCATTATGCATTCCTAAAATGTATTTAGCATAACTGAAATGTTTACTTTCCTACCTTTGGTTTGGTTTCTTACCTAGTGGTTGACGAATAGCAAATAAGCGTCTTTAAAGAACATGAAACTGGCGACAGAAGAAACGCAATTTCATTTCAATTAACCAACAAAAAATTCAAACGCAAGATATTAATATCGAGCATAGCAGATTCTATCACGAATATTCACCATTAATTCAAATCTTTATTCTTTAATTTTAAATCCCCCCCCCCCAACATTCACAAAAAACACACTCTGAGTCTATTTTCGGAAGGATTTATAAAATTCGAAACAAAAATAATTTTGATAGAAGTAAATTCTGAAACAAATAAAGCCCTGAAAGAGCTTTTTAACATGTCTGCGAAGTGTATCAAAGCGATTAAGAATCATGAATCACTAGAAACGCATCTTTTCGGAAAATAATTATTTTTCCAAATTCCGAGAGTTTTACAGACTTTTTTTTTAAATTCAAATAATGATCATAATCAACGTTAAAAAAAATACTAGTTAAACTAATAACAAACGTTGGGAAAACAGAGCATTTTCAGAGAGTTCATTCAAAAGTTTTAATGCAATTTCCTCTACTCATTATAATATACTGAGTTTTTGAAAAAAAGAAGGAAATTAATACAAAGTTGTTTTAAATGACTGCCAATGAAATTTTTGTGCCTTTTTGATTAAACTGATCAGAAATTACAGCATACCAATGAATATTTTAAAACAGAATCTGTAAAACGAGAGAGCATATATTTGAGAGAAACGAGAACATATATTTGCATTTTAATTTTTTCCAAAATAATATTTTCGGATTTAAATGTACTTTTATAGCGATTGAATAATGACTTTAAAGTTTTCTCTACTTCACTTTGCGACATTTCTTCCAAAGTGTGCATCGAAGCTGCTTGTAAGTCAAAGTATCCTTTTATTCAGCTTTGATATTTTCATAACTTTTCATTTCCTCAATGTCCGAATTCAAAATTAAATCTCAGTTTTTGAAATTATGTTATGCCTAATAGTCCTTCACTAAATATCATAACTCAAATATGAAAAATCTAATATTGATGTCAAATAATAATATAACAATAAGCCAAATATTGATGTTATGCACATAAACTTACAATCTAGAGGCAATTTTTTTCTGATATATATATATATATATAGTCGGATATATATATATATATATATATATATATATATATATATATATATATATATATATATATATATATATATATATATATATATATATATATATATATATATATATATATATATATATATATATATATATATATATATATATATAATGCCCCTTTTTAAAGCAAGATATTTTGGGACGAACTTCGTCATTTTGAACCCCGGTGAGATGACGAGGATGATACTTGAGCTGGCAACCCCTCCCTAAACTTCCACACCACATCAGTGGGAGGACATTTGGCTCCGATGGATTTAACATGCACCAGACTCGCTTACACGACTTTTCTTTGGTGGAGTCGAGTCTAAAACCTGAAACCCTCCGATTCCAAAGCCAAGATCTTGCCACCAGGCCACCGTGGCCCTATAGCATGTTGAGATCATTTTTTTTGTAATCTCATCATTGTATTAGTAAGGGTAAATGGGAAAGGGAAAGGTTTTATTTTTCAACCCTCCCATCTCATCATTTTTTATTTTAAAAAATCATATAAAACCATAATTGTCTCCCTGATAATTCTATAAGTGGTTCGATGAACCGAAACCCCTCTTATTCTCGAAATTGAAATATAACGATTCTTATTATAAACTGAGATATAAATTAATAATGAAACTCTAATAATATCAAAATATTCAATTATCACAGAGAACAGGCAATTTTTCAAACTTTCAGAATACTATCACATCACAAATTTACTAAAAAACATCGATGACAATATTTTATCATTAAAATAAGACACAAATTAAGTTAATAAGCAGAGGGAAATGCTTTCATATGCTCATAAGCAATCAGCTTATTATTATGAAACCACATTTTTTTTTTCTTATTATTCGTCCTAAAATAAAGAGAAATTTACAAATATCCATAATGCATGATGAATGGTATTAAATCAATGATCCTGGCCTCTTTAACAAACTTGGCAACATTTGACGAGTTTGGCGACAAAAATGATGGGTTTGGGTAGTACAAGAATTATCACCTTATCTCTGTTAGAAACCGAGATCCAGATTCTTCTTGAAATTTACAGGAGAACAAAAAAAAGAGAAAGTCTGTATAAACTTGAGAGCTAAATTCATTCAGTTAATTCTTTCTTTATATTATAGGTAGCAAAAGCAAGCGCTATCCCCATTTACTGATTCGTGATTTTTGATCAATTTTTGTTTGGAGTTTATACAAATACGTTATTTTTTTGCACATGCCTCTGCTGTGTTTTTGTTAACTCTTCTTATTTATTGTCTAATAAAGCTTCGTTTTCCTTTATTCAACATGTTTGATTTCTTTCTTTGTACACCTGTCGTCCGATTTTCGCAACATTATTGAACTGGTAAATCCAAAGTTATACCACTCATCGTTCTCAGAGAATTGAAAGCAAAAATTCCGAACTTTTTCCATACAATGCATAAATTTCTTCATTCTCTAGACGAAAATTATCGAAATATGGACCGGGAGGTAAAATGTCAACAATAATCGATACATCAATGCTTCCTTTGAGAGTAGTTGAGATTCGTTCGATACTGGAGCTGGAATCACTGGACTGTACAAGGAGGAAGCCGAGAAAGAGTCACGCATCAGAAAGTACCTGTATTTGTTCTTTGTTGCTTTTCAAAGCTATTATCTTTCGCAGAACACAGGCATAGACAGGATACAGGCAGGTTTGCTCATTATTTTTTGTTGAACACGAAACAAATTGACATGAGTTTTTGAAAGATATAAGGCTGAAGTACCCTTGAGGTGGCACGTTAGATTTTTAAATTTCCGAACTTCCTTTTTGAAGAAACTTATGATAATTAACTATTTTGCAATATCAAAAGGTAAATTACAATAGCATGTATGTTAAGTTATTCCTGAATTTTTTGGAAATAATTTTTGTTTCATAAAACCTGCCGTCTTCTATAAACTATAAATAATTTTATCTCGGCATTTCAATCAAATCGCGTAATTCACTTTAAGGCAGAATTTTCAGTTTTTAAACTTTTTTCATTTTACTCCTTCTTTGCTGAAATATTTTTAAGCTAGTGATTAAAAACTAATTTCATGCTTGTAATTATTCGGAGAAAGACTATATTTTGTTTTTGTTTCTCATCATATTTCCTCGAAAAGCAGAAATATTTTTTTTTGTTTTTGTTTTTATAGTTTTTCAGTATTACTCAAATTTTATTTCCTAATAAAATTATTTTATATAAAATCTCTTAACTTGCTTGCTTTTCAATATTTATCGAGATGGAAATTTATAATTAATTTTTAATCCAGAGTGTCGGAGAATTTAAATTTTGTGCAACTGTGATTTTCCATTAACATTAAGCTAATTTAATATTATTGAACATAATTTCCGGATGTCGATTAATTCAATTAAATTTCAATTTCATATTCGTGAGACTTTCCTTGATAAATATAGGAGTAAATTAATTTCAAAGTCCATAATATTCATAATAACGAATTATGTATTAAATACTATAAAGTAGAAAATAATTAAAATGAAGAAAGAACTTTTGGGAGTATATTATAATGTAAATAAGTTTCGAAAACAAATTCTATTTTTTGTTTGTTTTTTCAATTTGAGACCTACAGATGCTAATAAATACTATAGGAGATTGATATTTAGGCACTAAATGAAAGTCTTGCCGTATCAATTTCTAATACTTCATTGAAAGTATACCTTATTCTTAATAATAATAATACTTGGAATGTTGTCATTATGTTTCATTAAATAATTCATTTGTGAATGTATTTATCTCTACTAACAATAATAAAACGATAACAACAACGATAAAAGAAAATAATAATGAGTATGCGCGCTTGTTTAATTTAATGCTGAATATTATGCAAAAATCTTTCTTTAAAATTGCCAAAATTCAAAAAAATATCTATTAAAACATTTTAACTAGAATCTTTAAAAAGATAATTTTTGAAATACAATAACAATTTTTGTTCAATAATATTTTGAGAATCTAGTAACAAAATCTAGTTTAATTAATTCAAATTTGGCCTTGAGTTATAAGATTCTTTTGAAATAAATTCCTAATTTTCAAAGCATTTATTTACCAAATTTGTAAACTATTAGTCAAATGCCTTTCCATCAAGTATAAACACACATAATTTTTTTAAACCGGTTTTTAGTTATCTGCCACAGATTTATTTCTCAACTAGACGCATTTAATAACCAGCTGTTTCACAATAATATTGGTTGCGTTAATTTTAATTAAATCACTTATATTTATGCTTTCATTAAGAAAAAAATATTTAAACATCAAATTGTGACAAATATTTAAAGCGTGTTATTTTAACGATCTTACACCTTTTCTGTCCATTGTGTATATGAATCACCCAAGTTCCCGGATATATTTCTTTCAAACATTCCATTGTACAGTCCATTTATCGTCTAACTTTCATATATTATAGCATCAATTTCTTATTTCTAATGAAACAATACAAATATATTATATTTTTCCCCTTTATTTTTAACAATGGAAGCAAGTCACGTGAATCAATGTTTGATGACGCAAAGAAAATGCTTAAATTTTCAGTACAACAATGAAATGAATTTTTGAAATTTATAAAAATATGAAACATTCTTATATAAACTGTGGCAAAGAAAAACTCAATACAAATTAAATTGGTATTTTTTAAACAGACCTTTTTGCTTTTATCTAACTTATATGCTATCTGTATTGTAAATTTTTAAGAATGGAATTTTATAATCTATTTTCAAACTATTTCTTTTTCTTTTTTTTTCTTTTTTTGTAATCTATTTTATAATATGTTTTTCCTTCAAAAATCATAGATTCATTGAGTATTTGTATTTAATATTTCACCTCAAAAAAGAGAAAAGTTTTCTATTAATATATAAAGATATACAGTCTTAGTTATATATGAGAAAAAAAGTCAATTAGTATTTGAATTATTTTATTTTTTTCGATATATGCTTTACAAAAGCCCTGAACTAATGCACTAAAGACCAAATCTTTTTCAAAAATTATTCTCTAAAATTTCACCTTTAATTATTAATTTGTTTAAACAAGTAAATAGTATCAATTTTTTATAGATTCACTTTCTGTTGGCTCTACTCGTATTTAATAGAAAGTTAATTGAATTAATCGATTAGCTAATAATACTAAAATAGTGCATTGTCATCGCGAACAAAAAAAAATAGTACAAAACTTTAACCAAAATCATTTTCATAAGCACGAGAAAAGTTATGTTAAAAAAAAGTTACGAAAAACAGTCTGAAACTTAATAGCTTGTACAGTATTTCATGGATTATAAACAATATTTTCTTATCGTTTTTTAATAGGTTAGTTTGTATAACTAGACTAATTTGTAGGAAAATCTAGCAATTTTTCTAAAATCAAGATTTATTTTTATATCTCAGTCTAAACATTTCAAAAACATAATCCTTGCTTCACTTAATTTGAGAATAAAACAAAACTAATATTAATCTGTTAATCTCTTAAGCTGATAATATTGTTGTTGCTCCCTGTCTCTTATATAATAAGCACTGACCACTCGTCTCTTCGTCGCAAACATTTTAAAAAATTCTGTTACTTAAAGAAAAAACCGGATACAAAGCAGGGCAAAAAAGAAAGCTGAAAAACATTGTGTATGCCAGAAAAATAATTTTTTCTACACTCTAACTTAAATCTATTCTCATGCAAAATAGCGTCCAAGTTGTTATATTCTAACCAGTTTTTTTTTTTTTTAATTTCATTTTTTAGCGTCTACGAAGACTAGCAATTTCAGTTCTGTTTAATCAAGTAACACGCCAAAATGTCGCCAGCGACAATTTAATATAACTTTGTATTAACTCTTTTTCCCTTTAAAAGGAAAGTATTATAATGAGTGCAGAAAAACTGCTTGCCAAACTCGGAAAGAATGTTGAAACGCATGAAAAACAATGCAATTTTTTCGGGGTTTGAAGATGTTTGAAAAAATCTTATTTTCAATTTTTCTCAATGAATGTTCTGGAAACGCTTCTTCTTGTATAGAATTTGTAGTTAATATGGCATTGGGTACCGCTAAATCTTTTCCTTTTTCTCCTTCAACTTAAAAAAGTAAATGTATCAGAATTGTAACTAGTAATTTTTAAATGTATTTGTGAACATTTCTTCCCGATTTTATGATTTTTAAGTAATTTAGAATTCTTTCCTGAGAGGTAGTTATTTTGTTATCTCTATATGACTATCATAGATTAAGGAGTGATAGTAGACAGTATTATTAAAAGTTTTATTTTCGGTACATATTTTTATATAAATATATAACATTAACACTTTCGTTTTCTATAAGTGAGATCTTCTCTAAATAAAATATCCACAAACTATCAAATCAAAATTAAATTGATCACTAAAATTGGTTTGAAATGAAAAGTAATTCATTAAAAGAAAAAAAATCAATGGTTTCGAATGATTGACTTTCGAAGCACTTTTTTGGACTACAAATTAAGATTAAACATTCCTTTCTCGAATATCGAATACTATTAACAAGCATTTCACCATTTTCTTTGTCTCAGTTGTTTTTTGTATTTATTTCTTCAAGTTTTGATACTCAAATGATTTTAGGTAAAAATTCTACAATTAATCAGATTACAGAAGAAAGGAACTATAAACAAACAAGATTCATAAAAATCTGTTGTTCAGTCTTAAAATTCTCGAAGCGAGTCGGTTCATATATGTTTTAATATTGCATTTTTTGATGATGACTGCCATTTCTGATATATGATGTATTTGTATTATCTGTGTTATAAATGCTTTTAGATAGATTTCAATAGGAAGGTAAAAGTTTATTTATGGTTGAAGGAAATATATATATATATATATATATATATATATATATATATATATATATATATATATATATATATATATATATATATATATATGACCTATTTTGCTCAGAGGGGGTGGAAATGATATGGGATGGAAATTTTCATTTCGCTATAGTTTTCTGAATATTGAAAATAGCAAAATAAATCCAATTAGCCAAATTAGTGTGTCATTAAGAAAAACGATTTTTGCATTTGAAGCTTTTCGATAACAGAAATATATGAATTATAAATTAGGGACTGAAAAGTGGTTTCAATCCCCAATTTTGACTGTTTCTAAATTGCCAGATAGTATCCGTTTTTGTAAATCTAATGTTGCTTGATAGTAATTTAGATGTAAATGTAGACCTACCTTTGCCTTCCGGCTTGCCGAGAGGATTTTTTTTTCATCCCGATGCTGCTTAAATACGGGTTTTATTCTGCTTCTTTAAGATCGTAGTACTAATATATTTTTTTAAATAGTAGGTTATTTAACTAATAAATGGCCTATTAATGATAATCACAAAACAAACGTAATGGTTCTCTGAATAACTGAATTATTGATTTATCTTTTTTTGTTCTATTAAACTACTAGAAATCACAACTAAATTTATAATTATTCAGTTTGAAACGATTGCCTTTCTTTCTGATTTTTCACCATCCTTCTACTGTGCTTCACACTTCTATCGAATCTTAAGTGAAACACCTTGTCAGATCTCCGATCATGAGAAGTTTCGAAAACGATCCGGTCGATTATTGCCGGCCGTCATCCATTCGATTCTCTTGAATAAAATATGACATCAGCATGTTTCGGTTTGCTTTACATAGTTCCCGCTCCAGAGAGTTACGCTTTGCACACCATGAAATTGCATCGAGAGAGAACGTAAGACATAATTTCGAATAAATGAAACTCAGCCAGAATTGTGAGTGGAAGAGGCCTAAATGAAAGGGCAAGAGCTATTATCGGAGGCTCTTTGTGAATATGATGATTCTTGGAACACTATGTAAGAGATTAATAATGTTTATATCGAATGATTAAGATGTTGATGCTTCTCATCTCTTAAGATGGTAACTGTGGATGTTGAATCAATATGTCTCCGAAATTTTAAAAAGGGTCTTTAAAATATTTTCTTAGATTTTGGTTTGGCAATAGTAGTGAAAGGTTAGCTTTTAGATTGAAAAACAATATTTAAAAATTTGTTTGCAATATTATATTATTTTGAGGTTCCGCAAAAAACTTAAAATTGTAAAAATGAAAAAAAAAGAAAAAAAAAAGGAATTTTTTAAAACGGACCTTTAAAATATTTTCTTAGATTTTACTTTGGCAATAATGGTGAAAAGTTAGTTTTTAAGTTCAAAAAGAATTTTAAAGAATTCTGGTTGCAATACAACAATATTTCGTGGTGCCAAAAAAAGTTAAAAGTTTGTAAAAAAAAATTGACAAATTATACACTTTGATTAAATATTTTTATGAATTTTCATTCATATAATGTTACAAAAGATTTTTAAAAGCATATATAAGCATTGGAAAAAATTATTAATTACAAAGTATAATAATAAAAAAATATTTTTTAGGTTCAATTTTGCTTTTCTTAGTTCTGTATCCTTAATGTTTGTTTCTACTTCATTGCCACATTAAACTGTTTTTTTAAATTACATTTTGGCATATTCACATGTGAGTCAATTTTTGATCTCATGTATTCTTCTCTTGCGATTGAACCACATACATTTTGAGCCGATTCGGCCACCAGTCTCGCAGCTCTTTCCACTGCTTGCATGTGACAAGAAACCAGGGAAAGTCGATAACAAAGTCCCCTATACTAATTGGTTCAGCTTCAGTACCTCCTATGTAAAGTTTTAACTTAATATTAAACTGCACAGGCATTTGGTAGTTTTATTGCTTCTTGTCTATTTGATGAATCTGGTTGGTTTGCCTCTTTTTGTAAAGAACACTGTTGTTCTTCAGCGATGTAACTGTCGCCAGTAATTGTTTCTGATACACTAGTATTTTTTCCCGTTCTTGATTAAACTAAACTAGTCTATGTAGTTCTTTACTTTTTCTTGCTTCTTTCTTCCTCAAAGCGCTTGTCGAAGCATTATCAATATTACCCATAACCATTTTCCTGTTAGAGCGTTGATCGTTTAGAACCTTTTATTCCATAACTGGCCCTTTTTTTATACAAATAATCAATATTAAATAAACGTGTAGCTTCGTCGTTAAATTCTGTGAAGTTGAAATCAAACTTTTCTGAAAATTTTCTGCTTTTAGACTTCAATAAATTCCTATATTCAGCATGATAAGGTTTTATCATTTATGAAATTCTTTTGCTACAAGCAACGGGAATAGTAGCTCTTGCCCATATTTATTCGATTATGGGAACTAAAGTGTCACATATTTCTCTTAAAAAAGTATCCTCCTCTGAAGAAATTTTGAGTTATGTCTAATATAACAGTAACACTAGATTCGTGTGTAGTAACACTAGATTCGCAGTAGTGTGTTCAACTTCAACCAAATCACTTAAATTTCTCAAAAATACAACACTCCGATATTTGTCTTGTCTTCGCTAATTTAGACTGGGCCATTTTTACTCAAAGCGAAACACACAAGCACAAACTATCAAATAAGTTACTTTAATCAGTTACACAATAGACGTAGGGGAGACACCAACTCAACTGAACACGGCAAAACTACCGATTTGAAACCAACTCTGCCTTTTTCACCGGATGCAGACAAGTCTCCGTCTTACCTCAACAACAACCGCTCCGGCGACGACCCAGTGCCATGCCAGTGCAATAGTAAAACTGTTTTTATATTTTTATTCATATGACGATGCCTAATGAAAGCTTTTTATTTCATAATAATGCTATCAAAAGATTTATTTCAACAAAAGTGTGCATTCTGCTGGATAGGCTTAGAGTTATCACACTTGACACGCATATATTTTGGAGAGTAAAAATACGCACCTTGGGACAATTTTTTATGACATTGTAATTAGAATTTTCATTAATTAAAAATTTGGCGAAATTTTGGAACAGTTCCACTACATAACGTCTCAAAATATCACAGTACAAAACCGATTTTTGCATCATCTTAAATTTCAAAAAATAATCTTTTAAATCTGTCTAAAAGTATTCATGGTAAACCGTTACTTTTATTTTGTAGCAATCATCTTCAAAATAAAAATAAAATGTATTAAGCTTTCTTCCATGAAAAGTGTATGTTTTTTAATTATATTCGATGTTCTCTTATTCTACTTAAAAGAATAATAATTAAAGATAAAGATTAGTTTATTTATCTTTTTTTTTCTTTTCTATTTCATTTTATACGAATTTTTTTTTCAGTTTTTTTTTCTAATTTTTTTGAGTATCCGATTATAATTTTAAAAGCTTGCTCAGGAATTATAGATGATATAACACTCAGCAAAATAATTTTCTAATTCAATAATAAATTCCTTCAGTTATTGGGTATCAAAAGGGCTCTGCGAAGAAATCTGAAATTCAGGTTTTCCATCAGGGACAACAAAAACAAAATGCGACATTTTTCTTTTTAAATATCGTGTTTAGTAAAAAAGATTCTTAATTTTTTGAAAATATTGGCACTGAAAAAAGCAGCATAAAATTTTTTGCATTCTTTCAGGTGATTATCAAATTCTTCAAGCACTTTTTGCATTTTTAAATCAACATTAATGTTGTTGACATAGCATGAAATTCGTTTTTTTTAATTATAAATTTTCTTCTTTTAAAATTTTTATGGTAATGACGGAATATCAATTGAAAGAACATTCCATATTTAATTGGTTAAAGGTCGTTAAGCTTAAATTTTTATTTATGAATAATATTGAGTCTTTTTCTCTTAAATATTATTCACATGATAAAGTTTTCAACATATGAAAAAATTTAATGAATTAATTCAAATTTCAGACATTGAGAAAGAAAACAGGAAAATTTATGAGTTCATTAGTTGCCTGTTGCTGTGTTTAAGAAAATAACATTTGTAATAAGTTATGAACTTTAATATTTTTAATATATTAAATGTGTGACTTTGTTTCTGACGTTTTGCTTAAAATTTCGTACATTATTCTTAAAAAGTTATCACCTATTTTTGATTCAAAATATTGCTCGTCCCTAGTTACTACATTCCATCTTTATGACAATTGTCGGATACCATCTCGAAAAAACCATGTATCGTTTGAGGCGAAAGAAAAACTTTTTTGAACGATCCAAAGGATTTTTGGCCTTCATAAAATTGAAAATGCTGATCAGCCAAGCCTTGTGCCATCGGTCAAAACAAATGGTAGCTGGAAGTAGCAACGGCGAGTAGGGTATGACCAGCCATTTTGGTGCTTCCAAGTATGTCTAGAGCGGTTCTGAGACATGTGGTCAAGAAATGCCCTGCTCAAAGATAATTTTATCGAGTCCCTCTTGGTACTGTTGCCTGTTTTTCCTTCAATGTTTGACTGAAATGCAGCAATTTCATTCGTTACACTTCAATTGCGATGATTCCACTTGGTTTCAATAGCTTATAATGCATCATATCGAGTTGGTCCCACCAAAGCAGAGCATAACCTTGGCATCGTGAACATTCAGTCTGAAGCATTGAAACTATTCATGACGTGTTCTTTCACTAAAAGCAGATTCCCTGTAAGTATATGAAAAAATGCGATGCGCCGCAATTGTCTTCAAATGAAAGCAGAAAACCAGAACTTTCCTCAAATGACGGGAATTTGGCTTGAAAGCTGAGTTCGATTTAGAATACTTTTATAATGCAAATACAAATTTACTAATAAGGTTCTGTCGTTAGGTTGAATGATGCCCAACTTATTGTGCGATATTTTTGATCTGCCTATTTCAGCATTAGCTTATTGCAGCAGCCATCTTTTGAAAAACGGTAATAGCACAGTTGTACACCTAATAGTTTTAAAAATTTAAAGAGATTATATGGTGATTGAATTTGTTTCCAGTTGAAATTGTTCGATTGAAAGCGTTTCCTGTTTTCAATATTTTTTTTTTTCATTATTTATAGGATAGAGCATGCCTACTAATTTCCTGTTTCTAGATATAAAAGTTTTAGATCATTTTGTATAATTTCAGAAAAAATATCCTGCAATTTTTTATTATTTCTCATTATTTGATATTGATTTTATTTACCCCTTAAAGGTAATTTTTTCAGGTTTGTATAAGCTGAAAATATGGTAATGGTTTATACTTCCTTTTCAAGGGTAAGTCAACCATCTAACTCTCCGACCCGCTAAGAAGGCACACGGATTTAAACTATAAAAAATGAATGATCGGACCGCCGCAACAGCAACATTGGCGGGAACTGTGGTTCAGTCCTAAAGGCCGTCACCGGCCACGTTACAACCCTCCCCGAAGAAAATGCGTTCCGTCATCGATGGGAGGAGTCAGATCCCCCACCTATTAGTGTACGCTCCAGGGTTACGAGATCCAACCACCATGCCGGAAGCATCTCATCCTCATTTCGAGGTGCACCCCGGGGGTTCCTTTTCAAGTGTAAGGAAGCATGATTTTAAAGATAACGCATTAAATATTATTATCATATAGTTAATTAAATTTAATCTTTTGAATAAGTTTTTTCTTCATTCAAATGTAGTTACTACATTAGAGAATTACTATCAAAAAATAATAAGGCATAACTAATTTTTTTTTTTTTTTTTTACTTTTGTGTCTTACATAGTTTCTATATTTGTAAATCAATCTATGAATCTATACTTGACCCAGAAATGACAACTAATGTATTTTTACAGCATTTACTCCAAACCAAACTTCACCAAATTGATGATTAATGAATTAATTATCAGTCGGAAATCTTATAAACAAACTTAATAGATTCAAGTAAGGAGGTAAGGTTATTGGTTATTTACATAGTTAATATATTCATATGTCTTCTATGAATATATGTTCAATTCAGAATTGGCAAATAATATTATTTATAGTAATAATTCCAAATGAAATTCTACCATATGGATGACTATTGAATTGTTAGTCTAAAATCTTACAAGCAAATTTACTAGATTAAATTTAGAAAGTAAGATTATAGGTCATTCTCTCATTTATTAAATGCCTTTAACATGAATGAAGGACATATTTGAAAGACGATGTTCTGAATCATATGTAAATATCTTCCTAATAGAAATTTAGTGACATCATCATTATTATGAATAGATGAAAAAGGCATTTAAGGTATTTCCATTTCTATTCGGGGAATATAAAGCAATTCATTTAGTTATGTACAAAATCATGTTTGATGTATCTGCACAACGTGGGGAGCATATTGTACCAGATTATATTGTATTCTTGAATGACTGCAAACACATCTCGGATTACTCCTTGACAGCAAACCAGTAACTTCATCAGCAGCAAAATAATTGTGACTGTTAAGTCTTTCATGACTAGCGTCGAATATCTCGGGTATTTATTAAAGGACACCCATATCAGGCGATTGTTAATACTTTACACTGACCACTGTTGCCTAAATCGTGCATGAATCCAAAATCTCTATGCCGTCTAGAGCTGTATGCTATCTGGAATATAGTATTCACTGAATTTTCATACTGACTACTGTCATTTATATGTGACATCTTTGGAATAGACGTCCAATTAATACAAAAAATAATTATTTATTGAACGCTATCAAGCTCTGTTTTTTACTTTTCCTTCTGGATATCAAAATAAAATAATTCTCAATAGCATAATGTATTAAAAAATAATAAATGGACGTAACATTTGGCGTTGTTAGAGGAATTTAGTATGATATTGTATTTTGTACAGTATGGACTGCGTCTGGTATATATGTATATTTCAAAATCCGATGAGATTTCAACATTTCAAATCCATAATTCTTTGTAACTTTTAATGTATAAGAGTGATGACCTAACTAACAGTCTTATTGATAAATCATTCAGACGAAATCTGATTAAGCTGGCAACAATCTAAAAGTATTATTATATTATGTTCTATAAATGAAATTTGAAATTGTTTCTGAAATTAGAAGATTTTTTCTGAAATTAGACATCTAAATTTCGACATAACCAGAGATTTAAATTCAAGAACAAAAACCAGGCTGGAAGCCTAGATGAAATAAATAATAAAGAAAAGAGTATGAGTTCTGTAAATCATACAAATAATATAACAACTAAAGGTTTTCAATTATTTAAGTAATACTTATTTTCTTCTATACTTTTAAAAAAGAAATGTATTGCGTGTCACCACTGTCCGTACAAGATAGTCATGAAAACGACTCAATGCACCTCCAAACCAAATTTTAAAATTTAATGTAGAAAAATTCAATTTAAGATCCTTTGTTGTTCTGAGTGATTTTTCTCATTTATTTAACAGTAGTATTTTCCTAATTATTGAAAAAAAAATTCGATGTATCAAGAACAGAAGAAACAATTGTCGTTTTAAAGAAGTATCTTTGGTACCTCTTACGTAATTTGTTGCATTTTGAGATATTTTTTTTAAAAAAAAGCTAAATTTCCCCTAATACTTTATTCAGAAATTTTACAATGTATTTAGTTTTGACAAAGCATGGAATACTTTCAAGTAGAGGTATAACTATATGGTTAAAAGCATTTTAACATTGTTACTCTTAATATTTATTCCATAACTTGTCAAATAAAAGAAAAAAAATTCTTTCATTAATTACATCTGATCTAATAATCTTATTTATAGTTTTTTCATAATGCTCTTTCAATGCATTCAGAATGGTTATCAACGATATGAAATCAACAAAAAATATAAAATGTTTTTAGCAAATTTTATTAATTGTTTATTGATACTATTAGTCTTAAAATGCTTTAATTGCGCTTTTGATAAAATATAATCTTTCTGTTTAAATACCGAATTTCAAAAGTATTAATTTCTTTAATACTTGTATTCAAGCCCCCGCTGTGCAGTGAAAGTACTCCTATGTGGATATTCTGACTAAAATAGTAGAGAAAATTTATGTATCTATCGATAATTGCCATATGTCATTTCTTGAATGAAATAAAATATCAGCAATTTTCCATTTGTTTTTCACGCTTTCCACATTGGACAGTTCTAGTTTATTCATCGGAAGAGAAGGTAAGATTTAATAGCAAATGGCTAGAGCTCAACAGAATCCATATGTTCACCAAAAAGGAAGATGAATGCTGATGCTCAAGTTAAATGACAAGAGCTGATTTGGAAGGTTTCCCGAGAGTGTGGTGTGTTCTGATTCATTACATCATCAATTAATAAGAATTGAATCATAGATGACACCAGTATTTCAAATGGCGGTGTATAAAGGAGGAGTATTAGGGGAGTTTCTGCCAGATATGCATTTTGAGTATGGAATGAAGTTTTGAATTCAGATTTGGTGTGTTCTGTTTAGGTTTGAATGAATTGTTCAGAAATGTTCTGAGCACATTCTGCATACATGAATAGCTTCTGAATATTGCCCGTATGCATAGTTTGCGAAACTTTTAAGGTATTAATGTATATTACATTATTCGTTATCGCGATATAAAAATTTTAAGATGAAATTAAGTACCTAGTTGTTGTTTTTTTAAACTCATTACAATAACGATTGTTTGAACATAAATTAATTATTAAATAATTTACATTTCAAGTAATCTGTTTAGAAGCAGTATCATCAGGACATGAATTTTTCCTCAAAACGGCAAAATAACTGCATATTTTATAATTAAATAGTATTGATATTGCTAAAATATTATAAATTTTAATTTCGGATATATAACAGCTCTGTATAACTATTTTTTACTTTCTAATATACGAAGTATAGAAGAATTATTAAAAATGAACTCGAGATTTTGAAGAATTTCTAAGTTTTAGATCTCCCAGAGTTCGAACCAATACAATTTTGGCATCACGTCAGTCAGGGTGTGAATCATTAAAATCGAATTAGCTGTATGAATAAAATTCTGCAGGCGATCTCGCACCTCAATTTTAGATCTGTGTTTAATTTTACACAGAATTCAAAGAAAAGTCCAAGAAAAGATTATAATATTGCCGGTGAACATATGAAGAGGGTAACTCTAAAAGCTAGATAAATCAAATTTGGTTTAGGATTTAATCACAAGAATTGTAAATTTGTACCAAATTTTGAAATAAGACCTCTAATTATTTGACGAACTCGGGATGAGATTAGTTTACTTGTCTGCTCTTTTCTTTTACATAGAAACGTGATTACTCTGAAACGAAATTGGTTGCATAAATGAAATTTTACAAAAAGGATTTAGATAGAAATTGTTGATTTTTATCAAATTCCTGTCTAAATGCAGGAAACAAATGTAATTTGAAATGCATATTTATTGCTTTTCCCGATACAAACGAAGCTAAACATAAAATGTGCCATACTATGTAATCATACGATTGTACCCCCCCCCCCCGCCCCATACGTATGCATCCGGGGAAATTTGAATTGCAACTATCGCGGCAACAGGAGGCGGGAAATCGAAGTTGGAATCTTTTAGGACACAACTGAAACAGTGGTATTCACCTAGAACACTCAATTCTTTAAGGACACATACGTTTGCCATTAGAGTGGAGATAAAATGACACCACAATATTTCTTTAACTAACAGAGACAAGAGAACCAGATTAATAACCCAGTTTGCTAATCCGCGCACTCGTGGTGCCATCAATCATGTTTTGTATAAGCCATATCAGAAACTCAATAGGAAATCACTCTTGGTGCTATTAAAATATTGTTGCTAAATGAAAAATTATTAAAAAAATTAAAACATAAAAAGCAAGTGAGAATAAAGATCTCTTATAGCCCTTCTTCCTTATAAAAAAATCCTTGAAATTTCGCATTGTTTTTTTATTTGATTACATGCTCTTTTTTGTAAATGAAAAAGGAATTCAACTTTATAAGAATTAAAAATTCTATGTGCAATGGAAAACTTATTAATAATTTTTTTATCAATTTCAGAAACAATAATTTTTTAACTAATTTAATTTTAAATTTCATATATAAAATTTTTTTTAAGTTTTATATATTCCTTTATTTTTTATTCATTGTTTCTTAATCAAATCAAATGAATTCCATTTAAATTATTTTATATAATCAATTATTATCTAAAAAATATTTAATATGTTTACCGACTAAACTTGAATCAAATAGAATTTTTTAAAAAAGACAGCAATCTAGCATTTAAGCGAATTGTTCTGCATTGTCCGATGGAAATCACCAGACAAGATATAAATAACCCAATATTGACAGAAACCAGAATCGGAGATATATTCGAGCAATTTTCTTTATGCACTTATTCCTAATCAAATAAACCAAATCCAGTTTGAAATATCTTTCCATAACCAGTAATTTCTATCAAAAACTTTTCCTAGTACATTTACAGACCGAAACCAAATTAAGTAGGGTTTTGCACAAAACAGACAACACCCATCATTTTTGAATAAACTCTTTAAATCGATGGAAAACATCCCGTAAATAGATTATCCATTGAGACTTTATTAAATAACCCAATCGAGACAGAAACCAGAAAGTTAAAAACAAATGTTAGAGACTCAGAGCAGGAAATAATTTAATTTGCATGTTGAAATATATTTGTGCATGTAATCATTTCGAGACCAGAACAAGAATATAACAATAGTATTGACACATTCGGATGATATGCAGTGGTAATTATTTGTATTCCTGATTCAATAAATCTTTCTTTCATATTTCTAATATTTAATATTCATTTAACTTATACATTTTTTCCGGAAGATGAATTATTCAAGCAATACATAATGAGATATTTTCTCTTGAAAGTTTTCTAGTCTAATTTTGAAAATCAGAAATTAAAACGGCTTCGCTTATAGAAGTAAATAATATTAAGAATAAAGTACATATTTTTACTTTAATCTACAGGAATGCATTCATTTTAATTCAAATTATTTACAACGTTTTATTATTCCCCCATCTTATTCTACGTACAGTTATTATTCTGTACAAATTCAAAAGATAGTAATTGTGGCAAACATCCTTAAAGGCAATGTCCACGCATTTTTACATTTCTCAGTGATGTGTAAATGTTACTTAAGCAACATATACTCCAGCTTAAAATTGTTGATTTAAAAAGATATAACGTTTTCAATTAAAAGTACTACAGATTATTTTCGACCCCCTTTTTTCTTATAAATTTATAAAAAGAATACTATTTAACGAAGAAGACCTTTAACCTTCGAAACTTAGTTATTCGTTAAGAGAAGACGGAGCACGTTATAACGATCAGATATAAACTTTTGTTCTAAAAAAAACTACCAGGTGAGTTCGTATACATATTTCACCCATTTTGGACTAAACATCCCTTAAAAATTTCAGGATGATGCAAACTTTCCAAATAAGTAATTTAAGCAAATCATAAACGCCCTTTGGTACTTAAGGCGGTAAGTAATACGGGTACATAACACTCTAAAATAAAAGTTATTGCGGAAGTTGATAGCTTAATGATTTTTTAAAAAAACATCTCAGATTTGCAATAAACTACGATCTTGATTAAACAATCTAATAATAAATCAAATTTAGAAAAGATCGAGAGCAATGGGGGACTGAAAGTTTGGACGTCTATAAGGTAATAAAATATAATCAGTGCAATTGATAAGAATCTAGCTAATTGAAATTTTTTTTAATTATTAATATTTAATTTCGAAAAAAGAAGTTTTAAATCCAAGAACTCTTTTGTAAGAGCAATCCAAAATCAGAAAGTCTTATTAGAATACACTGGAAACAACAAAAAATGACAATCGCATTAAAATTCGTAAAAAAATTAATGATTATTTCACATGTTTCTAAAACAATTAATAAGCACTAATCACCCTCTTAAATCGAAATCTGTTTTTCTCTTTCCCGTTAATATTTTCATATTTCCATTTATTTTCAAATTCCGAAATGAGGTTCAGAGAGATGATTAAACACGCTACTCCGCAATTTGAATGCCGTTTCCATTGTTTTTTTTTTATTTATAGTGGGTGAGTTAAAATGAAGCCACAAGAGTCACTTCCTACCACTTTGTAAAAACACCTATGATCAACAATGCTATTTGTTGAAATAAAATAGGATTAGAAGACATTTTCTCATTAAGCTAAAAGTTTACAAGTATTACAATCTTGGATAAGATACACTAGAAATTTGAAGAAAAATCGAAGTAAAATTCATGACGCAATCCAAATCGTGTTTTCACATATCATATCATAAAGTGAACTAGAGATCAGAATTAAAGAAATCAATAATAAAAAACCAATTATCTCTAAAATTACCTGGATAAATATTTTCACCATTATGAATTAAAAAGAGTTAATAATATGGCATCGAAATATGAGGAGTGTAGTTGAATTATATATATATATATATATATATATATATATATATATATATATATATATATATATATATATATATATATATATATATATATATATATATATATATATATATATATATATATATATATATATATATATATATATATATAGTGGAAATGCTAATGTGCTCTTGTCTGACCTCTGCCGAATCATGTACATGTTCTTTTAGAAGACATTACATTAAGACATTAAGAAATTCAGATAACTTCCAACATTTTGTTTCTGACTTCCGTCGATAAAAGCCTAATCAATATCTGACTTATCTGTGTTTTCCTTTTTAATATATTTTGATATTTGATATATTTTTACAAAGAAATACTTCTTGAAAGTAAAAGACTGCAGAGCGCTATAATGTTATTGAAGCATTTTACTTTTTCCCGTAGATACAGTTAAATAAAACATCAGTCATGAATATTTTCATCCTATTTCCCTCACGAAGTAAAAAGTAATTTCAATCATATCTTTGATCATAGAGGAAATATCAGCTCTTTTTTTTCAATTCTAAACGGTGACTGCAACAATACATTTCTCTTTTGTTTACTACTAAACGATTTAATGTAATATCTGAAGATATAATATTGTCAAATAATTAATATAATATTTTATTTGTGACCTAAAAATCAGATTCGATATCCAATTCAATACAAGATATTTTTCTCACTAATCAAGAAATAGAAAAAAATTACCAACATTCGTGAATCTCCTTTTTGGGGGTTACATTTTCTGTTACAATAAGCTTAAATGACTGTCATTCTTTAAAATTTATTGTTTTAAATTGAGTGAAAGAAAAAAAGTCAGAACTATGGTCAAATAAAATATTAAAGTAGTAAAACACTCTCTACGATTTTAAAAAATTTAGCTTTCGCTCTGATCTGATCCAGAGCAGAATTTAAGGTATTGCATTCTATTGCATTTTCTTAACGTGTTCCTACTACCTACTCACAATTTCTGTTGTGTTTAATCAAGCAAAACTCAAAAATGTCACTACCGACAATTTAATTCAGCTTTGTACATACTACCGGTTTTAGAGAAAAAATTATAATGAAAGAACGAAATTGCTTTCAAAATCCGGGGAGAGGTTTTGGAACTAGTTAAAAAATCATTTTCTTCAGCGTGGCCTGAAAAGATTTTTTAAAAAAACAACTGTCTTTCGCAGTTTTTCTGAATGAATGGTCTTAGCCTTCCTTTAATATAAAGCTTATAGTTAATTTAACTCGTTGCAGTGCTAAAGTTTTCGCTTTATCATCATTCGAGTTACAAAAAAAGAACAACTTAAAATTGATTCGAGAGCTTTAAAAAATGAGCTTTCGAAAACGATGCGTTTCTGAAAATTAGTTCTGATTTATGATTGCTGATCGTTTAGAAGCGCTTCATAGATATAAAAATCTATTTTTAAGGCATTTATTTGTTTAGGAATTTTTCCCTTCAGTTTACCATTTTTCAGAATCATGTTACATGAAACCAAAGTCATTAAATGTCTTCAGAGAGTTTTTTTCCCTCGCAGCTGTAGACAGTTTAAAATGAATGAATAGGACTTTTTTTTTAAAGTTTTTTCGCTGATCGGTATGTGAACGCTTTTATATCCTTAAGTTCAAATAATATTTTCTTTCCTTTTGTGTTTTAATGACAAAGTCATCTTCTTTCAAAGATGCGATAAGGATTTACTACTTAAATTCGTGTCATCTCATGAAATGTCATAAGCAAACGTCTAGGGAATCCATAATTTTAGATGATTCAGAGATTCGAAAATGTTTTTTATTGTATTTTAAATGCATCTAAGTTTATGCTTTGATTTAATTTAATATGGCCATTTACTTGAATATAATCAAACTGAAGTCAAATATTGTTTAAACTTTAGATCATTAACCATTTAGATTATTAGAATTTTTTTTTCTTGTTTATAAATCCACTTACTGTTTAATAATTTTTCTGTTGTCTGACTGACTCATAAGTCAGCAAGCCGAGTAAACGTTGTATTCAGACATTTCGAATGCGTAAAAGTGTTTTATTATTTCTATAATTTTTTTTAAAAAAGATTCAAGTTAAATTGAAGCCAACACGTGAAGCACTCAATTTAATTCTTACCAAGTCACCGACAGTCATTAATTAAACATTTTGCTATTTCAGTTTGTCGTGATATTTATCGTTTGAAAACCACCTTAATGGATTATCAAATCTAAAAAGTCATATAATTTTATTGATTTTAAACAGAGAAAGGGGATTCCAAATCTTGTATTTCCTAAAGGCCCTTATAAGTGTTTAATATGGTTCTGATGATTTCATAACTTTCGGTTAATTGATTCAGTAAAGTTATTTACGTTTTGAAACAAATTTACTAATATCAGAAACTAGTTTAATAGTTTTAGAGACTGTCCAGACTCTTGAATGTAATCTGAATGCAAATTTATCCATATTGTCATACCTTACCACATGATATTATATACAGCCATGTTACGTTTGACTTTTATTACATTTGAAATTTGGGGTTTCAAAAAAAAAAAAAAAAAAGATTACCTTATATATTGTGTCGTGAGGTATTTGTTATGTATTTTCTTTCCATTCCTTTTTCAGATATGTTGCCTCTTTCTCAAAAAGTCATTCCATGGTACCATTAATGTTAATGAAATTCCGTCCAGTGGGTCCTACGGATTGCACAGGGAGAAGTACAAAAACACCGATATCGAAGAATGGCTTTTTATTCCATAAGAAAGCACAAAACAAATGTAGCAATCGAAAACAAAAACATATATAAGGCAAAACTTGCAGAAACCAACAACATACAAGCAAACGGTAAATTGCTAATCAACAATCGTAAAAATAGAAAGCTCTAAAAGTACAGATAAACAGTTCACTCCAGATTCAAAGTCAAAAAGAAAATTCATTCGACTCACTCGTTTCTACTCTCTCTCTTCTTTTTATAGTTGCAGTGACAAAGTATCGAATATTGTAGCAATATTTTCAAATTTCAGATTTTAATGGAGATATCGCTATGATTTTTGAAATTTCGAGAACCTTTGTTTTTGTTGTCATATAAATACTCCCCTAAATACTGGCCTAATTCATCTGTCCTCCAATCAGCATCTGTTAAATTATGTAAAACTCTCTTACTTTATTAACTGCATAGGTGAGCAATATTACAAATTCGCTGTATTATATTATTTATAAAGAATGAATTAATTAACATATGATTTTGTGTGAGTAAAACTATGCTAATCAAAAAGTATTTTTTATTAACTGAAATGTTAATAAATTTGTTTGTTTCTTTACCGTCATTTTTTTATACTTTTTTAAAACTCACAGAACTCCTTGGATATTTAAGAGCTGTAATTGTTATCGTATTAACCATGTAAAATTATTGTAACCTGTTTTAAAACTTTACTAGGGGCTCCTCCCCCTGCTCACTTATTCTCGCCAACCCCCAAGAACTGCTAATGCAGTTCCTCTCGGATCGCTTTGCGATCCAAGCTCGCTTCGCTCTCTAGCCATCTACTAAACCACTTTAGTCTAGCAACAGATACATTCAGATTCAATTTATTCCAAAATATGATAAAACAATGAAAGAAATAAAAAATGTAAAGCAAAAAGTACACTCGCAAAAATCACCTGCATTAAAGTTCTTTGTAAACACAAATAACCTTTCATTTAAATAACTATATACATCCACCAAAGGAACAAATTAAAAAATTAACTGTGCTTTCCTCACAATTGTTCAAATTTGGAAGCTACACTTCAGAAAAAGAATAAGAATTTGATATTTACAAAAAAATAAATTGTCTGAAAGCAGCTATATTCAAATTCAGTCCATTCCAAAATAAGATAAAACAATGAAAGATATAAAAAAAAATGTAAGGCAAGATGTACACTCGAAAATGGAACTTGATTCTCCTCTTGGAAACAGCAAGAGATAAACCATGGGATCACAACATTGGTTTAATAGAGAAATATTTATGCAGCTATCACCTACAAAATAAATACAGATGTCTCAATTAGCAGGTGCGTCGCCATTATTTCCAACAAATAATGCTGCAATTTCTATTTTAATAATAGGTTGGTTATTTCTACGTATATCTAAATTTCTAGTCTCTCCATGAAAACCATCCTGATATTTGTAGGATTTTCTTCAATTATACGATGCATCTGCAGATAACAATCGATGAACGGATTCATTGCTCTCAACATAGAATCCAATCTCTCCATCACAGAGAGAAAACATCCTTCATTTCTCTCCATGCGCTTTTCAAGGGCTTCACTAGTATCAAACACAACACATATAACTGACCATAACCTGGTTTGTTATGGTACCACTGGTACCATAACAAATCTGGTTACTGGTTTAGTAAGACTGTATAAAGCAGAAACCATGTGGTTATATCTGACCATGAATCCTATAGCAATATGGTCCTGTTCTAGGAGGAGGTTTAATGTGAGCTCCCATGGAAGCAAAAGTTAAAGTATAATTATATGCTTCCGATAGTTTCTTCCTTCGATTGAATCACTGATCAGGAAGTCTTTCAATATTTACGGTGTATTCAACAAATGTTCCAAAATCTTTTTTTTTTATCATGATAACATTTCGTGTATTTGCCACTTGAATTTACTTCTTTTCCCAGTAGCATGCCTGGCAAAAAGAACAGTCCTGACTGCAAAAAAGGGCAAAGAGAGTCCTGACATAGTCCCACAACTATGCTACTGTAGTTCGGAAACTTCGCTCCGTACACATAAACTTTTAACCCAATCTCGTTCATTACGATTGGATCTTCTGAACGATTCTTGGCCATTTTCATTCCACTTTCTCTTTACGACGATTTCCTTTAAAAATCCATACGGCACGACTTAATCCAAAAGATTTAATTCCATGGACTTAAATCCATCGTAAAAGATTTTTTTAAAAAAAATTTCAAATCGATGGAAGCATAGCTTTCGCTTGAAATCAAGCCGAGTGTTGATATTCCCGGACGAGGAGGAAGTTTTGCCGAACGGTGATTAACAAATTCAGCCTGATTTTGCGTCCACGTAACCGTTTTATATTTATAAATGAAAATACAGTTGTCAACAATCAGAACATAACTGGCGTGAATTTTCTACGTCAGTTGGGTAACGCAATGCACATTAGCAATTTTTAATTTTCTTTATTCTATTTTATTTTCATTCAAAAGTACTTCAGAAGGAATCCAAAAGGCCGAGTAATTAACAATGTTTAATTTTAAATGCATCAAACACTAAGATAATAAACAGAATCGTTTGAAATAATCGGTCATACACATGTTAAGCCTAACCTCATTAGCGTGGGAGGGGGGAACTGAAGCCTCCCTCATTTGGCGGTGTCACGTGTTGCCAAACGGTGATTAACAAATTCGGCCTGATTTTCTGTCCACGTATGTGTTTTATATAGATGGATAGTATTATTTTATACGAAACTTTTTCTCATTTGTATCTCTACTCCATTGAAAATCGGTAATATATCACTTTCTCATTTCAAATATCCGCAATTAGATAGTAGAGAAAAGAATCTATCAATATCCACAATCCATTGCCTAACAAATTCTCTTGAATAAAATATCACATGACCAAATTTCAATTTTTCCCACACCTTCTCTTACTAAGACATTAGTCTTTTTACTCCGTATTATTAGCTTTCAGCGAAAAATGAAGACATAGGCAGTTAACTGGATTAGTTTATTGAGTCTTATTACATTCTATATATATATATATATATAACCAATCTAAAATAAGAAAAATTTAGAAAACGAAACTAAAATGAAAATGAAACGAAATAGTTTCGGAATCGCAACTAAAAATTATTTCTTATTCAAACTAAAACTAAAAAAGGAACAGGAAAAACTTCATAGTATTCAGAGAGCGCAAATGCAGCTACTTCTAAAACATAGGTGGATTGAGACAAAAGTATTAAAATCAAGTTAATAGGAAAATCAAATAAACCAAATAAAAAAAGAATCCGGCCTGAAGACATTCTCAAGGGTCACCCTCAGGCAGGGATTAAAAAAAGGGATTTTTTCTGTGAGGGAATGCAGACAAAATGTCTAATAATAATTCCTCGTGACCTGAAAATCCCCTGAAATTAGGCCTAAGAGATATACCCTTTTAACAGAAAGGACAATACAAAATAACAAATTAGAAGAAAAAAACCACTAATAAGTAAAAAAACAACAACAAAATAACAATAAACACTAAAAACACTTAACCCACTAAAGAAAAAAAGGAAAGCCAATACCAGCAGCAGGCAAGGAAATTTTAAGCTATCGATTGTGATTCCCCCTTTTTAAAAACACAAAGCTAACGTATTAAAGGTAAATAATAATTGTAGTCTCCCAGTGCCATCTATTGAGTGATTTAATATGTAACTATCATTCCAATCTAAACTCTAATATTTTCAAAAATCTAATTTTCTCACAAATTAACAGGATTAAAAGGGTTTGCAATAATAAAAATTCCTATATTGATGCATCAAATAAACTCATTAAAAATTTAATTAAAAATGAATTTCCTAAAAATTACTGTAATGTCAACTTTTTAATTAAACAAGGTATGGTTTGGGATTAATCCTTTACCTAAAATAAAAATAGAACTGTCCTTGCATATTAGATCACTCAGTAGATGGAGAGACTCCATAGAGACTACAATTATTATTTACCTTTAATACGTTAGCTTTTTGTTTTTAAAAAGCGGGAATCACAATCGATAGCTTAAATTTTCCTTACCTGCTGCTGGTATGGCTTTCCTTTTTGTTTTTCTTTAGTGGTTTAAGCGTTTTTAATGTTTATTGTTATTTTGTTATTGTTTTTTTTACTTATTAGATGTTTTTTCCTTCTAATTTGTTATTTTGTATTGCCCTTTCTGTTTAAATGGTATATCTCTTAGGCCTAATTTCAGGGGATTTTCGGGTCACGAGGAATCATTATTAGACCTTTTGTCTGCATTCCCTCACAGAAAAAATCCCTTTTTTTGAATCCCTGCCTGAGGGTGACCCTTGAAAAAGTCTTCAGGCCTGATTCTTTTTTTATTTGGTTTATTTGATTTTCTTATTAACTTAATTTTAATACTTTTGTATATATATATATATATATATATATATATATATATATATATATATATATATATATATATATATATATATATATATATATATATATATATATATATATATATATATATATATATATATATATATATATATATGTCCGGTTTTTAAGTAATACGATAGCTACTTTGGGGCTGATTTTGTAATTTTGGACCCTGGTAAGATTACAAAGAGGAATCTTGTGTTGGCACCACCTTTCCCAAACGTCCACACAACATCAGCAGGAAAATATTTACCCTCAACGGATTTCACGAGCACCAGACCCATTACCACGGCTCTTTTTGATGGAATCGTTTCCATCTTGGAACTCGAACCAAGATCTTACCATCAGGTTACCCCCGCCCCGAAAGATATCCAGAATTTGACAACATATAGTAGCATTACTGGATATTACGAGATAATATTGGATACTCCAGTGGAATAGAAACATCTGAATTAGAAAGCCTTCGGAAACTGCAAATTCGATTCGCTTTGTAAGCAATAAATTGGGCATAAGATGTTAAAGGATATTATTCCTTTTTAAATGTCGATGCACTAAAGGATAATACAGGGTGTCCCACAAAGTATGCAGCATCTAATATTTACAAATTCGGTTAGAACACATCAAGACGAGTGTTTTGATTTTTAACATGTGAGGTCTCCGAATATAACGTCATAGTAAAATTAAGATGTGAAGCTTGTGTTATGAAGACTACAAGAAATGAGAAGAAAAAAATACCAAGTGAAAATCAGTGTTTATTGAGAACTTCAATACAACATATTTTCGAAATGTTGGCCTTTCTAACAAATATCGTGCTGAAATCTGGAATCGAGTTTCGTAATTGTTTTCTGCGAAACATCTGTTCCAATTTCCTTGACCTCAGTTTCAATTGTTGCCTTCAAGTAATCCAATGTTGAGGGCTGTGTGAGATATACTATGTCTTTCAGACGTCCCCATAAAAAAAGTCGCACGTGTAAAAATCCGGGGAGTAAGGCGGCCACTCTATACTATTGCCTGTTTTCGTAATGGAATCCAACACGATCAGTCTATCGCGAGAATGTTCCACTTGGAGATCGAAGTTTCGATTAGTGCGGCAAAATTTAGCACCATCTTGCATAAACCATTAATCACTTATCTTGTCTATGCCATGCAAGAATAGGATGACACGTTCTTCAACACATCAAAAACGTCACCGATGACATTTCTGATTTAAAAAAAATTGGCCCAGTGATGCCGTCGGCAGATAACGCGCACCAAACTGTGTGCCTAAGTGGGTGTGATGGCCGAACTATGATACGATGAGAATTTTCAGTGGCCTAGAACCTCCGATTCTGTTTCTTAAAATATCCTTGGAGGTGGAATTGCGCCTTTACATTGAACAAAATCCGATTAAAATCAATGTCGCCATATTCAACCATATTAATCATCGTGTTTACAAAATCAAACCTCCTTACACCATCCAAATCGGTCAATGGTTGATTGTTTTGAATTTTGTAAGGGAACAGAGCCGCATCCCTCTTTATAATTCGATCCACCGTTCTTCGCACATTTCTTTTACTCTCTGAACATTAGCTTCCGTTCTTGCACCCATCTCCTTTTTAACCATCACTAGCACATTGTCCAACACAGTGCCGATCTCTGTAAGGTATCCGAACACGTTGAAAATGTCGATTTTCACTAAAAAATGACATTTTTAAAAAAAAGAATTCTTTTATTGAATAGCCCAGTCTTTGCGCTATCCAAAACAGGTTTACTTTTGTATCTATGTTAATTAGAAATCAATATATTAATATTTTCGTAATGGTCGAAAAACCGTAAGTGGACATTTAAATAACCGGAAGGACCGATTTAAAGGCCCCAAAACATGTTGAAAATTTGTATAAACACAAATTTAGTTTTAAATACGGAAAAATTTTTGCACAGAAAAACACAAAATGCCAATGAGAGTTTCAAAAGTGTTTTGTGAAAATGTGTACCTGAAGATGTCTTTGTTGAGCTCCGAACCCTCAGATTAAGGGCATTTATGTCTGTAATACATTTTAACGAAGTTTTTATAGGATTACTGAATATCCTTAAGGTTGTTGGAGTGCATCCTAGTGCAAATTCAGTTAGAGCATTTGCTGAGCTCGACAAAGACAGAATAAATGAATTGAAGCAAATTCACTGCCAAATACAAAAATTGTCGGAAAAAAAATTAAAATGATTAAAAAAGGAAAATTATTTTTAAAAAAATGAGGAGAACGAAGGTACCACCTATAAATCTGATGAATTTTAAGAATGTACACCCATAATTCATTATTAAAACATGTTACTGTATACTTTAAATGCATTTTTCTCAAAACTGATTTTTACCCACTTGTTGCTCATTCAAATCAAATAACTCAAAATATAATTTTAACATTACTGTAAAATTCGGTGGACTTTGTCTTTTCTATTTTCTTGGGAATGAACTAAAAGAATTTAGATTGAGAGAATATATATATATATATATATATATATATATATATATATATATATATATATATATATATATATATATATATATATTTAATTTACAGCCTATTGTTTGAATAATAACGTCATAAATTTTCTAAAAATTTCATGATAAATCTTCAAATGGTTTAAAAAATTTTATTTTAACGCTTGCAGTTATTACCTAGAAAAAACTATGTAGTTTATTTTAGTATAAGTTTTGTTAGGATGACACTAATAGTTTTTCATGTAGCCAATTTTAGGTTTTCTAAGAATTTGCTTAAATTTATGCTATTAAATGCCACTTACCAAAAATTATTAATGTTTATTTCAAATATTGGCATTCTATTGCTAATCTTTAACCCTTAACTGGGGACGTGCGGTCTGTGAGACCGCTAGCGATGGATTTTCGGTTATTCTATTTTTAGGTCATTTGAATACATTGATCCTGTAGCTTCCTGTTTTGTGACCTTCAATACACTTGCACTTTTTCAACCGATTTCAGTGGATGATTTTTAAAATAATTCAGTTATTTCTTTCAGCGCCGTCTCTAAGACCGCACCTCCCTGTTAGTGTCCGAGTGATAAACAAGGTTTAACAGATTGCGCTAAAAACTTGGCTCCGAAATATCATCCAATTTACTCATCCTATTATAAAGCAGTGCTCCAGACAATTTAAAATAAAGCATAAAATGATTTTAGTGATGAGGATAATTCTACAAAAGAGTTTTTCGATGAAAGCTCGCTTTCAACTGATTCTGATATGTATGTTCCAACATAATTAATTTTTCTAGTGATAATGTATTTTAAAAAATTTATAAAATATATTAATATACCAAGAGATATATATGCAGAATTTATAGGTTGATTTTTATACTAGTTCTTAACCTGTATGTTTAAAATGCCCTAGAAAACCGTGCTATGAAAGTCACACAAGCCAATAATAAAGGGCAAATTTTACCCATTGTCAATTTTTTTTATTTTTCATATAATTGTTGAATTTTACATTATATTGTCTTCTATGTACCTTCATATTCTGTAAAAATAAATATGATTTAAAAAGTAAAAAGTAATATGTTTTTTCAAGAATATTATTTATTGTAATATGTAATTTGAGAAGAAAACGTATCTTCCAATGCATTTACTTTTTTCAGTGATAATATATTTTGAAAAATTTCTATATAAATTTCTATTTCTATATATATATAAATTTCTATATATATATATATATATATATATATATATATATATATATATATATATATATATATATATATATATATATATATATATATATATATATATCAAGGAAAATATCTGCAGAATATATTGACAGTTTTCATATTAATACATTCATTAGAAAATTTAATTTGAGTGTAAATGAAATGCGGTCTTGAAGACCGCACCTCCCCTGTTAAGTCCTAAAATTTTACCTCCCCATTTAAGGGTCAATAGTCTTAATAAAATATAGATAAAATATGTCTACACCATGTGTTTCTAAAAAAGTGTTCCGAACGTGTTCGGATACCCTTAAGTCGTTCGCAACGGCAACGTCGTGATGTTTCGGAGTTCCGCGATGTGACAAAGTGGTCACGAGCACCTCCACATCATAATTTGGAATAGATACTTTAATTTGTTAGTTTAGGGAAAGTTAAATTTAATTGAACTAGTTTAGACGAGCGCAGTAAAGCTCTAACGTCATGAAATTTGGTATTTAATTCATATTATTATTATTTATGATACAATTAATCAATTTAAAAATAAAATTTATATTATTTATGGGGTAAAATAGAACTTTAGTGGAATTACATTGCACGTGCCATAACTATTGGGGCTTTTTTAGGAATAAATTTTCTGAAGGAAAAAATTTCAAGAATTTTCACGCGTGTAGCTCATTGTAGCTATCTGAGGCCAAAACAAATAACTTTGATAAATTTAATCCACCAGATTGGTAACAGAGTTAATTATTTCTCAGTTTTTTGACTGAGGGAAAGTTGATATAGACATTGTCTATCGCAGCTCTAGGTCTTTTCCTAGAGCTGGGTACTGCAGGATCATATGCAGGTAGATTAAGTAACTTGTTACGAATCTGGGGCAGTTTTTCGAAGAAATTTATTGATGTTCTTCTAATAAATTCCGAAACAGGTTCAATTTTGAGATCGTCATGTAAGATCTTTCTCCTGATATACCAGGGGGCGTCAACAATCTTCATCAGGTGCCTATTTTGAAAAACTTGCAACCTCTTGATGTTAGTGGCTGATGTCGATCCCCATATTTGGGAGCCGTACATCAGAATTGGTCTTAAAATAGCTTTGTAGAGCAGAAGCTTGAGCCTAATCGATAGCTTGCTCCTAGGAGAAATTAAGCTGTTGAGTTAAACACTCATTCTAGTAGCTTTGGAGAGGGCTGCTTTAATATGACTATTAAAGCTTAATTTTGCGTCTAAAATTAACCCTAAGTATTTGTATTCATTTACAAAGGGGACGGGTTGGCCGAAAATTTGGATAGGGGCTGAGTCAGGCATATTCACTTTTTTAGTAAACAGGAGGCACGCGCATTTACTTGGGTTGACTTTTATTTTCCAGCCGATGAGCCAGCACTGCAAAATGGTCATGACTGTTGAATGTTTGCTATGACTATGTTTGGATCCCTATGCTGTGTAAGAATGGCGGTATCGTCTGCAAAAATTGCTAAGTGACAATTACTAGCTCTAGGTAGATCGTTAACATAAATGTTAAAAAGAGTTGGAGAGAGTAAACTTCCTTGCGCGCAACCGCTTAGGATTGGTCTGGGGGAAGAAATTACATCATTAAGTCGTACCCGAAAATTACGAGAAAGTAGGTACGAGCGTAAAATTTTGACAAATTGCGCCGAAAATCCAAGTCGCATGCACTTGAATAAAAGCCATTCGTGCCAAATTTTATTAAGTCGTTCGTACGTTCATTTCATCGTCGTGCCGTTTGCGTTGTTGTGATTGCCAAATTTTTTCTTGATTTTTTTTCACCACAGCCACTGGCGGATGCAATTCATGGTAAGTCAGCACCATGAAAACCCGATGCTTAATTGAATATTTGCTCATTTCAGAATCACAACGATACGTACACAGCTATTTCTTAGCGAGTAACATGCGACTCATTCTCACCAAACCTGTTTTCTAGCCTTATATGCAGCTGCGGGAATTTACATATTTACTTGCAGACGGGCTTTTTCTCTCATTGGTTGCCTTAAATATGCAGAGTCACCTAGGAATGCTTCCATGTTGTGCAATGGTCATATGCACCTTAATTTGGAATACAAACTGTCGGATTCGTAATTAACGTTCTTCGTATAATTAGGCTATGACGCTATATTCGGGAACCCCACATGTTATACATCAAAATACTCGTCATGACGTGTTCTATCCGAATCTGTAAATAATGACATTGCATACCTTGTGGTACACCCTGTATTACGTGTTTAGCAAAATGCATGTAATAACAGTTGCAGAATTAGTTATTAAATGTCTTTTGTTAAGTTCAAATAAGTTGTTAAAAATTGGATTGTGATTTCCTATTAAATGTCATTCGAATTTTATTTAGCATATAAGAATGTAGTAGTAGGGAAGAGAACGAAAGATTAATATTTGAATACATTTGCTAAATTAAACAATGACAAAATTCTCTGTAAAAGAAGTATCATATAAGCAGAAATGCCCTTTAAAAAAGTATCAAAAGATCAAAGTGATGTTAAACTGAAAATAAAAAAAAAAATTTTTTAAAGCTGCAGCAAAATTCCTCCGAAATGGATGATACACAACAGCTGAAATGGCTAATTTTGAAGAAGATTTGCAAACTACGCCACAAATATTTGGATGTCAGGATTAAAAGTTTTATTAATCTTAATAAGAAACATTCTTCTGTTGTTTCTATTGACAGCAAAAAAGCTAAGATATTAATTTTTTTAAAAAAAATTCACGTGTAGTACTTACTACATTTTTTGGGGGAAATGTCGAAATCTGCTGAAGACAAATTAACATAAAATATTTAATTGAAAATTTTGGTGACTTTTAATTCCGCAGAACCATCTGATTGCCAAAATCGGTTAATATTCAATAACATTACCTACAGAAGATCATTTCTTTAATTTTCAGCATTTTCTTGTCATGTTATACATAAGTATTCACCCATTCATGGTAGAAAAGTATGTAAAAAAATCGCGCATAATTGAGAAATTCGCTGTAAAATCAATTAATTATAAAATCTTAAAACAATCAGCCAAATCAATGGAAATTTTGTATTAATTTTAAATATTTAGTTATTATCTTAAAGTTTGTATCCATAAATAATTGTTTAGGGAAACATTTACTGTGTATTCATGATCCCAATATTTACATCTTATATTTTATTTTACAATTACTTGCAATAATTTTATAGGGAGAAGTAGCTATAACAGTTGTAAATGTTCGAAAATCTACATTTTTGACAAGATATCGAAATTTTCTTTCTCTACAGAAACTGAGAAGACTTCATCAATGATGAATTAAACTGCCTTATTACTTTTACTTTACAATCTACTTAAAAATTATATCTTTATAGAAATATATTTAAACTTTTATTTAAATTACCTTTAAAATCGTAACCCAAAATAAATCTTTTAGATATTTTTTTTATTTGCTCTATAATCTTTCTTTAAATGCAATTAAAAAATTAAAAGACAATTGGTCCATCATTTCATATTGAACATCACTTTAATTTAATCCTAAATATATATATTTTGAAAAACAATTATTCAATAAGAATATTTCCCTGTAAAGATAATATTACAATTATCTAAAAAAAGGAATATGTAACTTGTTAGATCTTATTGGGGCCTTTCCTTTCTCATACATTTATATTTCTTTATTTTAACATGCGCTTTCTCCCTTTTCAAATTAATCTTTGTAGGAACTCGTAGCTTTCAATCAATGCCCAATCCTTAAAAAGCGCAGAATGATGTCTGTCGATGGCTATTTTAAGTCATCTATTGAATATAATATAACAGTATATTTCATTTTACTCTGTGTGCTTTTCACTAGAGACAGCCTGTTTTCAAAACAATTTCCTAGCATTGAGGAGGACAGTAAGACTTAATTATAAATCGTTGACACTCAGGAGAATTAAGGGTTATCGAAAGTTAGACAAATGTTTGATGTAAAATCGAATGGTAAGAGAGGATTTGAAAAGTCTTTTGAGAATAAGTTGATCCCCGATTCACAGAATAAACAATTAATTGTGTTTAAGCTGTTGATGAACTTCAAAATGCAAATGCTTCAAGTGAATTATTAGGATGCATTCAATTTAATGTATGTACTTTGAGGTGCAAAATAAAGTCATGAATTGTGTAAGATAATGTTGTTTAAATTATCATCCAAAATATCTCTGAATGTCACATTTGAGATGCAAAATAAAGTCATGAATTGTGTAAGATAATATTGTTTAAATTATCATCCAAAATATCTCTGAATGTCACATTTGGAGTTATGTTTTATTTTAAACATAATTAAATGCATAATACTTTTGGCTTCAATTCAGTGATGTTCTGAAGAAAATTACGCTCTTAATTTCATTCCGTCTTATAAAGCTAAGAAAGTTTTCATAGAATTGTACAGCATGCACATAAGTTTATCATCGAAAACTGAAATTTTCAATTTATTAACCCATAAACGGCATATCGATATCGAAACAAATATCGAGAATTCCTAACTCTCGTTCCCACGGCTAATGATCTATGAAGCAAAATCTTTGAAATCGTGTTTATTTTGTGGAAAAGTTCATAATTCTCAAGACCGTTTTAAAGCACAAAACTTTTCTTTTGAAGAAAAATAAGGCCTGCTTTGCCTGTTGAAAGATTGGACACGTTTCTAGAAAATGTAAATCTAGTGTTCAATGCATGCTTTGTCAGCGAAGACATTGGACAATTATGTATCCTGAAAAGTTCAATAACGCCAAACTTAACGTCACAGAATGTTCCAGCACAGATGGAAATATAGTGTTATCAAATCAAAGCGAACCGGAAATTCTTTTGCAAAGACTTTTAGTATTAATTGAGACGGGTGGAAGAAGTAAAATGGCAAAGGCGTTATTTGATACAGGATCGCAAAAATCATATATTTTGAAGACTACGATTAATCAAATGAAAATAACCACAGAACGAAGTCAAAATTTAACGCATGTAGTATTTGGTGGCGCTAGTCCCAAGAAGAAACATAATTGTTATGAACTGTCAATGAGTAATTTGAAGAAAAAGTATTCTTGTAAAATACAAGTTTTGGATCAGAATATTATTTGCGGTTATATTCCTAAGATTCATGGGTCAAGGAGCTACAGAATAAAGGTACCCAATTCACTGAGGTTGGGGAAAGCTCAATGTCTGTAGAGTTGTTGATAGGAGCTGATTATGCTGGAAATCTCTTCACAGGAAATATATGTCCCTTGCCATCTGGTTTGATTGCAGTCGAAACCTATTTGGGTTGGAGTTTAATGGGAAAACCAAAAGCTGTTTTCAACAAAAACTCCTCTATATCTCTTTTTACTCAAAGTACTTTGGACCTGTGGAGACTAGAAACACTAGATATAATGAACCCATGTGAGGCTGATAATTAAAAAAAAACTTAGAAAGTAAACCTTTTGATTATTTTTCCAGAAATGTAAAAATTGACGAGGATGGAAAATATGAGGTCAAGCTTCCCTGGATGTGCACTCAAGGTGAACTACCTGCAAATAGAGACATTGCTGGGAAAAGGCTCGTTTCTACTAGAATGAAGTTGTTAAATGGCAATTAATTCGAATGTTATGATGCTGTATTCGAAGAGTGGTAGAAAGAAATATTATAGAAGATTCTGATGAGAGTCCTGGTCACTACCTACCTCATCGAGGAGTATTTAAGAATGATTCCACCGCCAAAGTGCTGCCAGTTTTTGACGTTTCATGCAAGTCAAGAGGTAATCTCACATTGAATGATTGTTACATAATAGGTCCAAATTTTATAGAGACGATGTCTTCAGTACTTATGAAATTTCGGGAGAAAACTTTTGGAGTTGTATCAGACATCAAAAAGGTGTTTCTTCAAATATCTGTTGCTAAAGAAGATAGAAAATACTTGAAATTTCTGTGGTGGAAGAATGAGAACAGAGATGCGACTAAAAATTATCAGCATGCCAGAGAAGTTTTTGGACTGAATTGCAGCTCCTTTCTGTTGAGTGCTGTCATCCACCATCATTTGGACTAGTATTTATCTTCTCCTTACCATAGTACTGCTGTGAAGTTAAAGAAATCATTTTATGTCGACAATTGTGGGACATCTGTACGTTCAGAGCAGGAACTGCAACACTTTAGTGAAGTCTCAAAGAAACTTATGGCACAAGCCAAGTTTGACCTTAGAGGTTGGGAACTCACAGGAGAGGCAGTTTCATTAAAAGATCCCAAACCAACTCCTATTTTAGGACTTTTGTGGGAAAAATCAGATGTACTTTTTTGTGATAATTGTTTACTGGAAATGCCTCCAGATACAATTACTAGACGTGTGATTTTATCTTATGCAATAAAGTTTTTTATCCGATTTATTTTACTTGTCCAGTCTCTTTGCAACCACCTAAAATATTTTTGAAAAGAGTTGGCGATCGAAGAAAAGCTGGGATTCGGAAGTATCAACGGACATGAAGAAAAAATTTCTTAAATGGATAGAAGATATTAAAATGTTACACCTTGTGAAAATTCTGAGGAAACCTTTTATCAGCAATGTTTCTTCCTATAGCTTTCACGTATTTTGCGATGCTACAGTTCATATGCAGCAGTTGTATTCATCCGATGCCAATCAGTCCATGAAACCTCTGTACAATTAGTGGCTGCTAAATCGAGAATAGCTCCATTAAAATCCATTACGATAACGAGACTGGAACTGCTTGCCTGTTGCATTAGTACGAGACTCAAAATTTGTAAAAGAGAGTTTAAATGTTGTAAATTTGAAAACACAGCTTTGGACCGACTCTAATACAGGTCTTCAATGGATCAGACGAGACGAACTTTGGAGCGTCATTATCTGTTCCGGGACTATTAAACACCACCGATTTGCCCTCTCGTAGATGTTCCTTTTTGAAACTTCTAAATGGAGGGTAGGACCCAAATGGTTACTCTTACGTGAATATTTGTTACCAGAATCGAATCACCATATTAATGAAGAGATTGTCTCTGTAGAAAAATGTGGCAAATCAATTAGTTTTATAAACAACTCTCCTGGTACAGCAAGTCTGTTATCCCGGTTTTCCAGCTACGCCAAAATCATTAAAATTTTGGGTTGGATTTCAAGATTTCAGCATAATTCTAAGACCGAAAAGAAATGCAGAAAAGAGGTATATTTTACTACATTTGAAATAAAGAAAGCAGAAAAAGGATTATTAGGATGATTCAAGAAGAGTCTTTCTCAGAAGAATTAGTTAGAGGTTTGAAGACCCTCAATGTCTTTAGAAATGAAGAGAGTATTTTAAGGATTAAAACAAAATTAACTGAGAAAGACGACTTGCTAAGTTTGAGATACCCCATTCTTCTTCCTGGAAAATATAGATTAGTAGAGATTCTTGTCAGAGAGGCTCACATGGAAAACTCTCATGCTGGAGTGCAGATTCAATTATCAAAATTGCGAGAAAAGTTCTGGATTATAAATGGAAGAAGAACCGTTCGTAGAGAAACTAACAAATGCTTAAGATGCAAGAGATACAATTCCAGGAACATACAAACCCAACCTATCGGTTTGCCTCAGGACAGAGTAGAAGAATCAGCTGCGCAGCGGTAGTGAGCGGCGTAGATTTAGCTGGACCACTTACGCTTAAAGGAGGTGAAAAATGTTGGATAGTTCTTTTCACGTGTGCAGCGTATCGAGAAATACACCTCGAACTGACCCTATCACTTGATACTATATCCTTTCTCCTTTTCCTCCGGCGGTTCATAGCGAGACGAGGCTGACCAAAGGTTATTTACAGCAATAATGACACTAACTTTGTAGGCGCTGAAAATTTGCTGCGAAAACTGGATTGGGATGTGATCGAAAGAGAAACTTCTATCCAAAGGATAACATGGTGGGGTGCGTTTTGGGAGCGGATTGTACAAATGGGGAAATATCTTCTTAGACGTGTTTTAGAGAATGCCTGCTTGTACTATGAAGAGTTAGTTACTATCTTATGTGATTGTAAGGCGGTTCTTAACTCCAGTAATGTGGTAACGCTTTATAAGCCAGATAACAGCTACGAGACATGAGAAATTTCATTTGTCTTGTGTTCATGTTACTCGGCTACGAACCATAAGGTAGCGAGTTCGATCCTCGCCTATCACTAATAGCAACAGAATAATCAAAGGTGGGAGTGTTCGGTAAATATCATAATCTGAATCTGTTAATAGACATTTAGCAGACGATTCCTTTTCAGACATTTTATAAGTGCCTACTATTTTTATTTCAGTTAAAATATTATTGAAAGGTAAAAGCAATCGATTTTTTCTTTGATAAACTTATTTTATTAAAATTATTTCGCTTATTTTTTGTATAATAGCTGATGATCAATTATAAAGCTTTTGGAATCTGGCAATGGTTTGTAATATATGCTGTCAATTTTAAATAATAAAGAAGCCGAGGAAATTCAAAAATGCTTGGAGAATTATTTGTTTTTTTAGAATTTAAGATGCTCTGCAAGCTATAGTTTGAAGCATAAGAAAACGGATAGTTTTCTAGAAAGCATGCAAAAATCAGTTCTTTTCCTGAATGCTTTTTTATGCCTCTGACTGTGAAGGATCGAGCTCTGCTCTTTAACCCTCCTGGCGGCGGCTTTCACATTGCTATCCTTACCGAAAGCGGCACGTCGGAATAACAGGTTCAACCTTAAAAATGTCGCGGTTTGGTAAAAAGGATTGCTTTCCCCTTTTGCGGTCAGTTCAGCACTGCAGTTGGGAAGTGATTAGCAAATTTCTGCTGTGAGTAGCAGGTGTTTCTTATCGTAGCATTTTTCTTTCAGTGCTTAGGAAGAGATTGACAATAACATCGATTGAAAATGCGAAAATGTAATTGGTTTTTTTAGAGGTTTTTCGATTATTTTATAAAACAATACATAAAATTTATGTTAGGAATAAGTTATTATCATGTTTATTTGGATACTAGTCTCGTTTTTATAAATTGAAAGTCCTCGTCTAATATTTTTTTCATTGCAATATGTTTCGCAAATTATTTTATTCCGTAGTACTGTGAAATTATTTCTCGACATTACCTGCAAGTGATTTAATTTTTTTAAAAAAAAAACCTTTCAGCGCATTGCCAATTTATTTTAATATTTTAAAATGCGTGTTTAAAACATTAATTGCGATAAGTAACACTACGTTATAACTTTGTTTCTTCAGTATTCAAAAACATAATTGTGTAATTAGGGAATTTCATGCAATGTTTCACTTTCAAATATATCAATTTTCAGTATTTATCTGCATGATTAAAATTTTATAATTAAATATACTTTACAATATTTAATTGGCAAAGCTAATTGGCCAGTTATTCAGTAATGCTAAATAACTGGTCGATGCGCCTTATGACTGTAACAAATAAAAATAATTGTCAAAATATTTCTTTGTAATATTCATGATACAAATTTGGCCTGGAAAAATGACTCAAATAATACAGATTATTTAGACTCATAATTAACCATTTGCAACTGGAATATTTTGAATACCTTCAAATCAAGTTCCTACAGAATATTAAGTACTGTTTTAAAATAAATTACAATTTTTGAAAAATCTCAGTTTTAAGTTTTTCGGGTTAGAATCAAAGCTCTTACTATTTTGCAATCGGATAACGACAAACCGTGGGGTAAACGAATCATTAAAAAGAAAAATCTGAATTTAAAAGCTTTGCAAATACAATTGCATTGATCTTTTTTACTTATTACTTTTACATTATTTGTTGCTTTCGGTGATCAGCACATGCGTTGCGTCGAGGTTACTAGACAATATACAATTTTTAATTAAATTTTTTCTTCAGCAAAACCTCTTGAAATTTCAAATTTTGATAGTCATATAATTCATACTATTGCAGACTCATTGTACCATTCTGTATTGCAGATTTTTTGAATTTTCTGTCAGCTCCTTGACAGTAATTCCTTAATTTAAAACGGGAGTGAATAAACTTCAATTAATGCAAAACCTGTTTTGTTGAAACCAATCAGACTTATTAAATTTCTAAATACAGGGAATAGAATCATTCAGTAATAAAGTTTTATGTATGTACTGAATACATAAATCACATCCAGTGAACTCGAACTGACCAAACAGGAGAAGAAAATAGTCTAAATGCCAGTTGTAAGCATTAAACATTTTTTAAATGCTAACATACGAGATAAAATTAGATCAAGGAGTTAAAATAATGGCAACAATTTTAAAATTATTAATTCTCACATTTAACTCACACATTCACTCACTTTCAAGTGGATTAAAATTCGTGGATTAAATTACTCAGCATTAAGAGTAAAAATGTCAATATAAACCAGTTTCATATAAACAGAATCGTGTGATGTATATATAAGATTGTACAGTGAAATAAGATTATTATTTCGATACAAAAAATAGAACCTTTAAAAACTGCGCTTATATTAACTTTGAAAATATTATTAAAAACCAGAGGAAAAATATAAAAACAATGAAACTTATATCTCTACAATGCTTACATTTTTGTTCGAATTCGTCAAAGAGTGTGAAATTCTATAAGGTTTAAAGAATGAAACAAATATTCAATTTTCATATATAGTTTATTACGTTATAAAAATAAGGATTTAATGTAACGAATACTAATCTTTCCGAAAAATCGCACTTTAATATATTGGTTCTATATATCTCCCAGTTTTGAAATACACTTATGAATGAATACTAAAAAAAAATAATTCATTAAAAGTTAAAAAGTTTCGTTCGTTAAGTAAATTCTGTAAATAAGTTTAGTGTCTTATTTTCAAAAATAAGTTGCATAAGCAATGTCAATTCTAAAATCCTTAAATGAAAGCACGTTATAAAAAAGAAACTTGTCAAATTTTAATTTTATATTTTTTATTTATTTTTTACATTCACTATTTTCTTATGCTAGAAAGCTTTAAAATCTTATGTTTCAAATTATTAATAATAATACGTTTATGCATGTATTCATTCCAGGTATATATTTTCATACGTTCAATTTTATTCTCGTTATTTAAATTTCATTTTGGATACGTAATTATTATCAAAATCTCAAAAGTAACACCTCAGAACGTAAGCGAGGTTTTAAAATGCTTAAAAGGGCGCGAGCAGGAAGACATCAATCATATCGTCCACTGATAACGATTCACTTTTCCTTATCTCACATTCCCTTCTCGTTATCTCACAGCTTGAGATTGGGGGTAGGGAAAAACTGGAACCCGTAAAAATACGGGTAGTGACAGTTTTAAGGGAGTTTTTGTTTCCGTCTATAGACGGGTCCGCCGTTTTGAAGGGAGAAAAGATTCCGTCTTTTTCCGGTTTGCCGCTTGGAGGGTTAAGTTTTTTTTTATAAGAACAATAGTTGTGTACTTACAGCTATCATGAACTAGAGAATCAGGTCCAATAACCACAAATGGTCTGCGAAAAATGATTGCTAAATTCGAAGAAACCGGTTCATTTGAAGTGAAAGGGAGGGAATGAAGGAAACCAGTTTTGGCTGCAGCAGTGGAAGATGGGGGTACAGCATTACAAGAACAGACTAACAGTGATGCTGAAATCAGCAGTGCACGGGGAGTTGGCCGAATGCTGGATATGCCAATCACCACGATGCGTAAAGTCCTAGGGAACATCTTGCGCTGTTATCCGTACAAGATAACTCATTTGCAGCATTTGTTATCGGCTGATCTGGAAGAACGTGAATCTTTTGCACTACGATTTCTTGTCCGGATGGAAGTGAACAACGGATGGCCATGGAACATTCTGTGGTTTGACCAAGCCCATTTCCATTTATTGGGTTCTGTAAATACGCAAAATTGCAGGATATAGGAGACCGAAAATTTGTTTCAACTACAGCCATTACCTCTTCAGTCAGAAAAGGTCACTGTGTGGTGCGAAATAACGGCAGCGTTTATCGTCGATTCTTTTTCTTCGAGAAGAAAAGAAAAGAAAAACCTGCGGGTCCCATTACCCATACCGTTACTGGCAAGCGGTATGAAGCACTTTTACGTAAGAATCTAGCAGACTTGAAGGCAAGCATCACACAGCACATCCATTATATCTGTACAGATACCTTCCTATCTGTTGTGGGGCATGCCGTTTTGCGCTTCCAATTAGTAACTGAACAAGGAGGAGGGCATATCGAACAACTTGGGCTTTAATCACCCATCAGTAAGGTGTTTGTTCCATGAAGCTTTTATTTTTTTGTCATTATCACTGTTGTCGCTATAAATATGTATTCTTATCTTATCGCTAATAAATTTTTAATTAGTTTCTTTTGGTTAATAAATATTCCTGTATTTAACGAATCCATTTTTGGATTTTCTCATGAAAGGGCCATCTATCAAGACATTTTGGAACTTTTTTCCTTCACCAAACAAAATTCCATTGTGTCAAGATTGTTCTGCTAAAATATCAAGTCATCCTGACCAGTATTTTAAAATTATCGATTTCTGAAATCGTAATTTTAATTATACTCACCCTGTATATTGTAAAAAGTATACTAGATTTGTTTTCTTATTGTTTATGCCTGAAATAAATGAATAATTTAAAATATTTTGACTTTAGATATTCATGTAGTCTATTCTAAATAAAAAGAAATACACCATTTTATTAAATAAATGGAACATTAATTTTTTACTCACTTTTAGTAACAAATATCTTTAGTGTGTAGTTTCTTGTCACTTTATTCCTCCATCACATTCACCCTTCGAGCAGCATGTTCGAGTAATTTTTATATCTGTAGATGGAGTCTCTCATGAATCAGCGAATTGCTCAGTTTTGACCGTTACTTTTCCTTGTCAAAATTTTGTGGGAGACAAGAAACGAAGCTGTGTTCTATAAATAACATGGTCTTTATATAAATTATTTATTGATTTGCTTTTACATACGCTGAACAGAATCAGCGGAAGGGCCTCACCAACACATTCTCGTATACTCTCTAATGAACTTATCATGCCAAAGAATGCCTTATTGGCTTGCAATAGTTACGAAATGTTAACTTTTGGCATGAATTTAGCCTTTTCACCGAATCAATCGTGTCATCCTTGGCGCGTTATTTGGCGATGCGTTGATAATATCCAAAAATCGAATTCGTGTTTTAGGCCCGTTTTCTCACTCGATTGAAACAAAGATTTTACACAAAACTACAAATCCCATACAAAATTTGATGTATTTAAGTCACTGCATTTACATTTTTCTGAAAATGCAGACCGACAGATAGTAAACCCATAGTTTTATTTGTCTCAAAATTTGACAGGTGTCTGTCTACACTCATACTTATAGATGTTAAATCTGTGTGGCAAATTTTATCTATCTAACTCCCTTCGTTTTGTTAATTTATACTCGAATCGTGTTAACTTATAATCGAATAGACGGACAGAAAGATTTCCTCTGAACAGATTTTGCTCATAATTTTATAGATGTCTGTAGATGTGGTGTAAAGGCCGTATACCAAATTTCAGTCATCTAGCTATCTTTGTCAAAGACTGACAGGTGAACATTTTCTAAAAATATTTTATTTTTTAACTCAGAGACAGAAAGGTCTAAAACATGGAGATTGGTCAAAATCTCTTGTACGAATTTATTGACGATTACTATACTCTCTCTGTACTACATATACGAGAAAGTAACAATTGCGTGTATTTTACTTCTTAAATAACTATCCACGGCTCACTTTAGCCCAACTCAGAAATGTGTAATTCGGGGTTCATTTCTTTCATAGTGCTTTTAATTAACCAAAGAGAAAGGATCGTTAAATTTCATCAAAATTACTCCAGCCATTCTGAATACGCATTTTTATATGATTTAATCCTATCTACTAAAGCATTCATTAGAAAAGGTGTAAATCTATATATTTTTAGATAACCGAAGATTCTGTCAATTCGTTCATTTCTATGAAACATTTAAATACCTCATATCCATCCCATTTTTATTGGATGAATTAAAGGTAATCTTGATTAATTAGAAAAAAAAATTTCACATATATGTAGTTTGACAACTAAGAACTTTATTCTAATCTTATGAGATGCATTATATGATGAGAAATGGAGTTAGAAATTATTTTTCGTTCAATTATTTTTAAGAGGGCAGTGGACTATAAAAAAAGTAAAAATAGACGAAAATGGGCTTTTTTTATTTTTATCATATCATTACCAAAATATATTCTTAATTTCAACTAAAATAGTGTCATAAAATGTATTTTTCAATATAATGAATATTTAAGAGGCCTAGGGAAAGAAGTACATTTTAATGATTTTTCTCGAAATAATACTGTAGTTAGATTTAAATATCTTTGAAATATAAATATCTTTTGAAATGTCTTAATTTTTGAAGAAATTAAATAAAACTGATAATAAGGATTTCGGTTAAATATTAATAGAAGATAGGATAGGCATTTTGTATTTCGTGAGTTTTAAGATAGGTAAAAGTAAATTTTAGTTCAGAAAAAAAAATTTAAGAAATATGACGTATTCATAGCCCTAAATGAATAATTCGCAAAAGTGCCTAAAAGTGTCTATCGTCCCCGTAAACAGACGAGGAGAAAATCTCTCCGTCAGTTTAGAAGTGATGCTGTAGTAAACATAAACGTATCCCTTAAATTTTATATATATATATATATATATATATATATATATATATATATACAGGGTGTTTATAAAGTCCCGGACCCATTTTGATGTTTAATAACTCATAAAATAATAAAGATAGATTTAAATTAATAACATAAATGGTTAAATAGACTCAAAAAGTTTCATGACCCTTGTCAATGAACTTCCACGTGTGCCCCCTTCGTCGCACGGAGAATATCAAATCGATAGTCAATTTCAAGCCAGGTAGCGACAAGCATGTCGGCATCCACAGAGCCTATTGCGCACATTATGGCGATTAAAAATGCCAGAAACATGAAAGGATGCTTCATCGGAGAACATTATGCTCTTCAGAAAATCAGCAGCATCTTCTTTCCTCCTTAGCATATCTGTTGCAAAGGCCATCCTCCTAGGCCTATCGTTCGGTTCCAAAACTTGAACAATTTGAACTTTGTATGCATGCAGTCTTAATTTTTTCTTAATAACCTTGCACACCGTCGAAATTGGGATATCCAATTCTGTTGCCGCTGATCTCACAGATATTCTAGGATTATGTAAAAATGTCTCTCTGACACGCTCAACATCAAAATCACTTGTGCAAGGACGTCTGGAACGTTTCTTATCTTCGAGACTTCCAATTTCTAGAAAATTCTTTTTCCACCGCAAGATGCTGTTTTTGGATGGGGGATCTTTTTGGTAAATTCTTCTGAAATTTCTCTGTGCTTGCACTATAGATTTCATTTCTATGAACCACCATAAAATCTGTGTTTTCTCTTGTGGTGTATGCATTCTCCTTAATATCCGCTAGAATAAAACATCACATACAAAAGTACTACATAGAACAAACACATCAAAAGTAAACATAACATTGTAATAGTTGCCAAAAACAAAAGAGAGAAAAATGCAATTAATAATCAGACAATATTTAGAAAAGTACAGATATTTAGACTGGAAAATGAAATTATCTGAAATTAACCACACGTGCAGACGATATTTACAAAAGTAAAAATATTCAAACCTGAAAAGGAAAATATGAGTTATTCCATCAATAAATGCCATAAGTTTGTTTATATCTTTATTATTTTACTAGTTATTAAACATCAAAATGAGTCCGGGACTTTATAAACACCCTGTATATATATATAATTTAAGGGATACGTTCATGTTTACTACAGCATCACTTCTATATACAGGGTGTTTCAGTGAACCGTTTCAGAACTTCTAAGAGGAGTAGGGTACATCCTGATGAACCAAAATCATATACCCATGGGCAGTCAGAAATGCTTTCCTGACGCGGTAGATGGCGCTTTGCTAAAAGTCCGAGCTTTCGTGCAGGGAATCTTCATTTCGCACTAGAACGCCAAGTTAGTAGGATGGATGATTACACGATTGCAGAATTACACGTCGTGCAGCGCAGAATCGATTTTCGGTCAATGTATGGGCCGTATTGGGGAAGATCACCTCATCGGACCTTACCTGTTACCGGATCGTCTAACCAGACCTACGTACTTGCTCTTTCTGCAGAGCCCATTTTGCCACAACTTTTGAGAGATGAACAGATTTCTGTATCGACGCAACAGACAACGTGGTTCCAACACGATGGAGCCCCTGCCCATTATAGCGGAGAGGTTCGTAACTACCTGGATGTCACATTTGATCAACGGTGGATCGGACGTGATGGTCCCGTGCGTTGGCCTGCTTTTTCACCCGACTTATCATGTCTTGATTTTTATTTCTGGGGTGATATGAAATCATTAATTTATGACACCCCTGTTGACACTGCTGAGGAGCTCGTTGCAAGAATCGCAGTAGCTGCCGAAGAGATTCGAGATATGCCTGGAATATTCCAGAATGTTCGGATGTCCATGCGTCGGAGATGTGAGGCGTGCATTGTAGCCTGTGGAAGAAACTTCGAACATTTACTTTAATCCATGTACCTTTTGCTTCTTTGCATGTATTATTAAAACGATTTCTCATTTATGGTCTCTTTTCTTTATGGTGCTTCTTGTACAACACCGCTTCAGGAAAGCATTTCCGACCCCACATTGCTATATGATTTCGAGTTGTCAGGATGTACCCTATCCCTCTTAGAAGTTCTGAAACGGTTCACTGAAACACCCTGTGTGTATATATATATATATATATATGCTAATGACGGGATCTAAGGAAGGTCGCAACATTTACTGGCAATGGGCCGAATATTTGATGCGCAAATGGATTGGAAAATAAAGAATTTAAAAGCTCTGAGATAGCAATCTGCATCGATTATATTGATAATACTCATATTTTAAGATGTTTGTACATCAAAACATTTTAGTTCTGTGTATGAGTCAAATAGGTGTGTGATCATAATTTCGCTGGGGCAATTATGTTTCAAAGATAATTTTAATTTCGTATTTGATATTCACATAGTCTGCTTCACGAAAATAGACTGCTTTCCAACGAATAATAATATAATGAACAATTATTTAGAATATAGTTGGAAATTACAATATTGTCTAAAATTATTTATTTTCTGCCACGATATTAGAATAACATATTTAAATATACAGTATGTTCACTAATGTCCCTTGACATACTCTTAACTTCGGAATGGTTGAGGCTATTCTCATAAACGTGGTGTGTAGGTATAGTAAAGTAGGCATGCGCTACTGAATGAAACCATCTACAACAACACCTGATGAAAAACTCTAGAGTTGACATTCCTATACAAAAAAAACAGAACGAGATAGGGTAAAAAGTGATTCACAAAAATGTAGAACATCATACATAAATAACTTTAACATACATAATACATATAACTTTTTTGCATGTCTCAAATATGAAATAAAAAGTTTTAAATAAGCGTAATAATATAAATAGAAATATAAAAACAGTTTTACTATTGCATTTGAATGGCATCCAGGACACTGAGTCACCCCCAGAGAGGATTTATTGAGGCGAGCCGGAGATGTCTGCGTGTGATGACAAGCTCAGAGCTGCTGTCAGGTCAGCAACTTTACCGAGTTCAATTGAGTTGGCGTCTCCGCTCCATCTATTGTGTAAATGATTAACAATTGTTAGTTTGTGTGCTTTGTTGTATGCTCAGATTAAATTAGTGAAGACAAGACAAATGTCGGAATGTCCTATTTTTGGGAAATTCAATGATTTGTTTGAAGTTGAACTGCCTACTTACGAATATGTAAAGAAATTCTACTTTTACATCAAACATAACTTCAAAATTACTTCAGAGAAGGAGGCTTCTGTAAGTGAAATAACTTTAAGACTTTGTAAATGTAAATATAATATTTTGAGAGAGTCTCTGTAAATGTGTTTAATCAAAGGGTGAGGGGGGGGGGTAAGTTACGTCATTTTCAAGTCATGAGACCATGTCGATATAAGCCTTTGCATCGAAGTTTATCTTTGGAACTTTAAACCTCAAGTTTCTGTTCTTGCTTTTAAAACGCGTCGTAAAGCAAGTTCTAGTTGAATTTTACGTGTATCACTTATCAGGTACAAAAGAATATTTTCTGGAGCAGCGAAGTACTCATTTCTTTGAATAATTGGTTCTGTAATGTTCTTGAGATCCTCATAGAGATATCTTGAATATGAGATAAGTTAAACAGATGTTTGGAACCATAAGTATATGAAGGTTTTAACTTAATATTAAACCACGCAAGCACACACACTTTTACAATGTACTCATCCAGAGTCTTAAGGTATATTTGAAGGATCTGATTGGTTTGCCTCTTTTTGTAAAGAACATTGTTTTTCTTCAGCCTTGTCATTTTCGCTGGTAACCTTTTCTGACACACTAGTATTTTTTGCCTATTATTGATCAAACTTAACAATTTTCTGTAGTTCTTTACTTTTTCTTGCTTCTTTCTTCCTCAAAGCCCTTGTGGTAGCCTAACTAGGTATCAGTATCACCTAAAATCATTTAGTTAATATTGATATTAAATTTAACTGGTAATATTATATTTATACGCAAGGCATCTGAAGTGAGCCGAATAGTATAATGGACCCGGTTACCGACTTTCCGTGGCTTCCTTGTCACACGCAGGCAGTGGAAAGAGCTGTGAAACTGAAGACCGAACTGGCTCAAAATGTCTATGGTTTAATCGCAAAAGAAGGATGTATATGAGTAAATATTGACTCATGTGTTAGTATGCCAGAAGTTAATACAAACAAATATAGTTTAATATAGCAATGAAGTAGAAGCAAACATTTTGCAGCTGTAACATTTGTAATCATTAAGGATACAGAAGTAAGAAACACAAAATTTGACATTAAAAAATATTTTATTACTATTATTGTACTTTTGTAGTTAATAATTTTTCCAATTGTAATGCTTATATATGCATTTAAAACCATTTTTTGTACATGATAGTACGAAAAATTAATAAAAATATTTTATCAAAGTTTATAATTGTTCAATTTTTTGACACATTTTAAGCTCTCTGCGGCACCTCAAGATGTTGTTGTATTACAACCAAATTTTTAAAAATTCTTTTTTAATGTAAAAGACAACTTTTCCGCACTATTACCAAAGTGAAATCTAAAAAAAAAAAAATTTAAGGCCATTTTCGTGCGCAGAGAGGCTGTCGAGTTTGAATTTTGCATGGATAGAGGTGTAAACTCTGGCGCATGAGACGATACGTGGACGTTGGCTTTATTTGGACCGCAGCTGCAACACGGCGAATGGAAACCCGACGCCGCTGTTGGATCACCTGTTGCACAAGCTGAGCATTGCTCCCTGTGGTTGCCGTACGCGGTCTCCCTACCTTTCCAGCACGTTCATCCTTCACGTTCCCAGTTCGTTGAAATTTTTCAAACAGATCCTTTATTGTATCGCTTTTCGATCCTTTGATTACATTAAACTTCCGTTGAAAACTTCGTCTTGTTGCAACAGTACTGTGTTCTACGCGGTGGAATTCCAACACCAGAAAAATTCTCTGTTCTAAGGAATAAACTATTTTTTCACAACAAACTTGGAATCTGTGAACAGCACTCGCTTAAAGCAGAAAGACAGAATGGCGAACTCACAGACTGCGTTTTCTTCTATATCTTTCAAATCGCCTGCAGCGCCATCTGTTGTTGTAAATTGTAACTAATTTCGCAAGTTTGTCTGCCTGAAAATTTACTGTTGTCCCAAGCATATTGCAACAAACGGTGCATTTCTATCGCTGCTCGTTTAGTTTTTATTGATTTTTGAAATATACCGGTCATTTTTGAAACACCCGGTATTTACTGAATACATAATTTTGAAGAAAATAATAATAAATGTCTTACAGAGAAAGTCATAAAAAATATAACTATTTTTTTTTAAATCCCTTATATTGATAAAGCAAAATTAAATTTGGTTTTGTCTGATGGCACCAGGCTTATTTGGTTAGTCGCAAGATGTCTTAGATAAGACTAAATCCCGCCTCTTATGAAGAAATTCTTAATAATTATATTTAAATTATTTCATATAACATAAATGTGTTATATCTACCTAATTACTATTGCAATTGTTTTGAAGTGTATACTATAAATTAGGAGAAAAATATTTGAAAATGCTTGTCAATTTTTCAGGCGTAAGAATTATGGCTTTCATGCTGCACGAATTCCATACATTGGATATAGAATAACACACAACTCAACTGTATATTAAACAATCCCTACTTTTTTTCTTATTTTTATTCACATTTTTACAGCAATTTCAATCATCAACGAAACACTTTTCCCTCTCAAATATCCATCCGAAAAATGTATGTTCGTAAGCTGTACTTGAGAATAACATCTATCGATAGATGCCATTCGGGAATAAAATATGACATCAGAAAGTCCCCATTTGCTTCACGTATTTTTCAAAAGGGGGAGCGTTGCTTTGCAAACCATATCTTTAGCATCAAAGGGCACTCAATTTCAAATTGCTGGAGCTCGATAAATTCCGAGAATTTATCAGAAACATGACGAACGTTTGATGTGAAATGGAGGGGATAATGGAGGAATTTTAAGACTTTCTGAGATTGCGATGATCATTAATGCACTAGCAATTAATTGTGTTTAAGTTATTGGTGACACTTAAAATGAAAAATTGTCATTCATCAGAAAGGAATATTGGAATGGATTGAATGAAATATCCATGTTTTGCAATGGTAAAGGAAATAATTATTTGCTTAAGTTGAACATGCTATTCGATAAAAGATTTATCACTTAAATGTGCGCTGAGTATTATGTTTGGTATTATTATACTTATTTTTATATGCTGGAGCACATCGTGTACTGGATCGAATTCAGTGAAAGCTTTATAATTATGTCCTGCCATAGTTCTCATAACTGTGGCTATGCATTTATGACATTTATTCTATTTCGATATCTTATAACCTAAACGGAAATGCTTGAGAAATCAATAGACGATACTACTTTGCTCATCTAACCTATATTTCAACCTCACAGCCATTTGCATAAATGCGCTGGGCTAGGTAAATGGAAGATTTGCAGTTGCAAGTTTTATGGTTGTAGTTGAACGTATAACTGTGCTCTAAAAATAAGCGCGATTATTGGCTGAAGATAAACGGAAAGCTTCAAAGAAAACAAAAATGAGAATTTATGAAACTGAACTATTTTATCAAAGATTTGAAAAGATACGGAAGCTCTTCTTTTCTTCATATCGCAAATAGTCGATCGAACTATCGTAACTGAGGGCAATTTTATACAAAGAGGATTTCAGAAAAGAAACCATGCGAAAATGTCATGTGCAATCTCTCCCTAGTGACTAATGAAAGCACATATCACAAAATTCGGATGACGGTCATAATAACATCCAAAATCACATAATGAACAGTAATCATCTTTTGTCATTTAACTTCATTATGTGTCCTGTGATTTACATGTATCTTTCATCAGTGGTCATTCATCAATGATATTATAAATGAATAGATTGAAGATAAAAAGTGGAAGTCAGTTTTATTCAAGAGATAAAGCCATTTCTTTCTCTGTGATAAAGATGGCTAATAGTTAATACAAAGTATATTGCTTGAATAATATCAACGATTGCTTCCCGACATAGAATTTAATCCTCTCATTCCTCAAATCATTCGAGTTCAGGTACTTCAGCATACTGGAACACCTGGTTTTTTTCAAGTAAAAGATGAGAAAAAGTCTTTGCCTTCTCAAAAAAAAACCACAATGGCCGGACGTGCTCCTTAGGAGTTGATATGAAAACAAGTGTTAATAATTAAATAAAAAATGATGTTATGATGATGAAAAAGCTTAACTGATATTTATTTAGAAAATCTAGGAAGGATTCCCTCTATCTCTAACTGATCTGGATGAACATTACTATTGGAAATACTAATATATGTCGCATTTATTCAATCAGTACCATTTAATGAAAGGAGCTGAAAATCTCTTCATGATATTCAAACATCACAATCTCCCCCCCCCCCCATAATTTTGTCGAGCGGGCGTTTGGGGTCATTTGGTGATATATTTAAAGAACAGCTTTGGGCACCAGGGCGTTACAGATTTATTTTGCATGATAGCGAAAGCTTCTTCTTTATCACTTCAGTAACCCCATATATAGAGCGTCATATTGAACTGATGATTCAAACTATTCATGAAAAGAATTGTTGAAGATTTTTTTTCTGGTATAGCAACAATAAGCTCTGAGATAATCATGAAACATGGCGTCCCTTAGAAAGGTTTTCACAGTCACCATACTTAAAACCGATTGGACAAGAGTGTGAAGTCTAATCAATACATGATGGAACTTTATTACAGACACGAAATGGAAATAATACAGATAAAGCAGGTATCTGCATTATTCTGTTTTTGTGTCTGTTTCACATTGCCGATTAAACAGATTATAAATTAACTAATATATGTTTTCATCAATATAGCAAAAATTCACAAATATTTTTTTATCTAATCTGTTTTAAACTGCCCCCCTACGTGTATTTTAACCTTCGCTGTTATTTTGCAAACTATGATACAAACCTGATATATGGTTTATATTACAAAGCACATCAATTATAAATCCAGTTGCATTATCCTAAGAAAATACGTGAAATGTATCTCCATGCACTACAAGATGTGCCATGATATCATGAAGTATAATATATTTGACTGCTTAAGTATGCTTCCTTAGGTATACTAATAAGTTCAAAATAGGATTTTAACTAATTTAGCAGAGTGCATTTAAACCCAGTGGAACTGGTCTCCATCAAGAATTTTACCCCTCCCTCCCCCCCATAAAATTGAGAAAAGCATGATTTTTTTTGCATGGATTAACGAACAATTGTTACGAAATATAGATCTTCGGCCTAAATCTAGCATTTTTAATGAATCTATAGTACAAAATGCATTTTTGACACCTTTTTCTCCAGCAACTGAACCCAAATTTTAATGCAGACCTACGATTGTAGCCACAGGATCACATACCGAATTTTACCGATTTAAGTTATTGCGTTAACAGGCGCGCGAAAGTACAGACCACCATATGGTCACTATTTTAGAGGATTTGATTCAAAGTTTGATGAGAATCTACATTTCAGTATTAAACTTGTGTACCAAATTTTATTTATCTAGCATTTTGCATTTTGTAGGTATGCTTGTATGTATGGTTTGTAGGTATGCTTGTATTCGAACAGTAGAAAAGAGTTGTGAATGGATTTCATTGAAATTTTGATTGAAATCTGCAAGTTTGGCCAAAAGTCCATATGCCCAGTTTTATTCGTTTAGGACAAAGCATTTTTGAATTATTGTTTTCACAAACAAATGGACTGATGGTCAGATAGCAGACATAATGGTAAAAATATGTTTTCCAAATTCAGGAAGGTTTAAGAAAGGAAATTACTAAAAATTCGAATTTTTTCCGATTATAATACATTCTCTATACTTCTTTAGCGAAACAGTAAAAATCCATTAAATAAATAGTGAAACCAAAAGAATTATTAAATTTAGAAGTAATTAAACTATTTAATTTTAAAATGATTTTATGGTCAGGTTTTTAAGGAATCAACCTTTGGATTTAAAAGTATTTTTCTTCGAAATTTTATATCAGTTATTCCAATATATTCTCATCTATCATTTTCAAAACTATGAACAGTCCATATTTTCACATTTAATCAATTCATTCAGGTGAAAGAAAAGTCTTGAAATTTTTCGAAACTGAAATTTTTAACCCTTAACTGGGGACGTGCAGTCTGTGAGACCGCTAGCGATGGGTTTTCGGTCACCCCTATTCTATTTTTAGATCAATTGAATGGATTGACCCTATAGCTTCCTGTTTTGTGACCTTCAATACACGTGCACTTTTTCAACCGATTTCAGCTGATGCTTTTTAAAATAATTCAGTTATTTCTTTTAGCGCGGTCTCTAAGACCGCATCTCCCTGTTAGCGTCCCAGTGATAAACAAGGCTTAGCGTATGGCGCTAAAACTTGGGCCCCAAAATATCATTTAATTTACTGATCCTATTATGAAGCAGTGCTCCAGACACTTTTAAATGAAGCAAAAAGTGATTTTAGTGATAAGGATAATTATACAGAAGAGTTTTTCGATGAAAGTAGGCATTCAACTGATTTTGATATGTATGTTCAAACATAATTAATTTTTCTAGTGATAATGTATTTTGAAAATTTTATAAAATATATTAATATGCCAAGATATATGTATACATAATTTATATGTTGATTTTTATACTAGTTCTTAACCTGTATGTTTAAAATGCCCTAGAAAATTGTGCTATGAAAGTCACACAAGCCGATAAAAAAAGGGCCGATTTTACCCATTGTCAATTTTCTTATTTTTCATATAATTAAGGAATTTTACATTATATTGTCTTCTATATACCTTCATATACTGTAAAAATAAATATGATTTGAAAAGAAAAAAGTAATATGTTTTTTCAAGAATATTATTTATCGTAACATGTAATTTGAGAAGAAAATGTATGTTCCAACGCATTTACTTTTTTCAATGATAATATATTTTGAATAATTTCTATAACATATCTATATATCAAGAAAAATATCTTCAAAATATATTGGCAGTTTTTCATACTAATACATTCATTAGAAAATTTAATTTGAGTATAAATGAAATGCGGTCTGGAAAACTGCACCTCTCCAGTTACGTCCTAAAATTTCACCTCCCCGGTTAAGGGTTAACGGTTGGAATGGAATTGCGTTTAAAAAGGATGCGAGACAAAATGATAGACAAGGCACTTTCTAAATACACCCCTTTTGGATTTTATTTTCTCATTAATGATTCATATTCCTTGGCAGAATATTCTTATTAACCTTGTTTCCATTTTAAACCAAACGAATTACGAAATCGAGAAATAGTTGTTTCAAATAACAAACTGAAAATTTAAAATACGTATAAATACTCGAAACATTTTGCGGAATTTTTATATTTTTAAAGGCTATGTTTTTCCTTTTTGTTAATCAAACATAAAAATGTTGAGGAATTTGATTTTTATTTATTTGTTGACTAAAAAGGTTATTATAGAAAAGTATTCAAACTAAATATGTTGTACATTTGTCTCTTTTTCTTTTAATTTAACGAATTTCAACCTATCCAGCCTAAATGGACATATATGCCCAGAGGAACAGATTTTATTCCCTACTGGGTGAATAAGTCCTACTTAATTGCTATAAAAAATATCATAAATCCTAATGTATTGTTATAAAAAATATCGATTTTACAATAAATTTAAAAGTACAATTTGGCAAAAGTCGGGTGAAAGAGGTAAATAAATTGGCCATCTTAGAAGGAATATTGTACAGTGTTAAAAAAATATTTCCCAAAAGTAATATATATTTTCTTTTAACTGTGCTTTTTAGATATTAAACAAAAAAAGACATGGACTTTAAAAAAATAAAACGAGCATTTTTATTAAAAAATCATTCATATAGTGAATGTTTTTTTTTTATTTATATCAAGCTTCGGATTGTTAACAACGGCAAAAAATATTTTTGCTTCGTCTAAAAAACAATTCATTTCCTTTACTTATTCTCGGACGATTTTAAGATTTTTTTAAGATGAATTAAATGCGATAGCAGTTGGAAGCAGATTAAAATATTAATAAATTTATGGGATTAACTATGATTTTTATCAGTTACCGGGAAAAATCAAAAATAAAACAATAGTAATCTCTTTTTTGCATTTACAAAACATTAAAATTCTAAATATACAGGGAATGCATAGAATTCTATTTTCTCAAAATGAAGCACATATCCTCCATTTCTGAATAATAATCAAGCAACATCGTTTCTCTTCCATACATTCATTTATTACAGTTTAAATTTCGACAATTCAAATCCTTGATTGAAATTCTATAAAACGGAAATAATCCTTATTCCAAAATCCTTTTGAAGTGGATAATGATAGAACAGTTTGAACAACATGAAATGACATTTTCCTACAATGTGAATTAGAAACGTGAACAAATGCTGAAGTTATTTGCCTATTCTTGATCCCAGGTTTTTGGGAAAATACTTCATTTAACTAACTAAATAAAATATTAAGGAAAGATACTAAGTTCTTGGAAAAAACTTTAATTAAGATAAAATTGTTTCACGTTATATAATTCTCTAAGAATGGATAAAAAAGTAAAAAGAGTAAAATAAATATTTGTTCAAGAATGCTTCATTAAACAAATCGTTTGGCTTATAATATGTGCAAAGGCTCGTATTTCGTGAGTTTAACATTTCTTTAAGCAAATTTTCTTAAATTTAAAAAAGTTAAATTTGAAAATTAGTGAGCTAATACTCATTCAGTTTTGTACGAATTCATTTATTGAAAGCATTTATAAATGTAAAAATGCATATTCAAAAATATATGAATAAATAAAAAGGTCGAAACCGTCCTCTTCACAACTTGAATAAATTTATATATGCTTGTTATAGTCATCAATATCGTCACAATTACGCGGAGTATCCGAGAAATGAACACTGCAAATTAGCATGAACTTCGTTAAGAAAAAATATTTATATTCACAAGTGAGGTTTAAAACCTCAACAAGTAACTACAGAACATGCCTGAAATCATCTTTTATAGGATCATTCACGTTCTGAAACACTTCCAGTCATTCTAGAAGAACAATTTTTAAAAATGCCTCAAGTCATGATCTTTAAGGTAGTGGACTCTTATGTACGCTGTAGACTTCTAAATAGGCAGTTGAAGAAACTTCGGTTATAGTTGTTTACTGCAAATGAATGTTCGAGTGATATTGAGATTTTTGACTACATTAAAAGTCCATTGCTTGGAAACTAACTATAATTAGGACTGTTCATTCAAATGAGAGATGATGTCAATGAGAGATATTCGGGACTTTTATTTACCCTCCTACCAAGCTGCAAGCATGGGCTTTTTCAATCTAATTATTTATTTTTTCAATCTAATTATCTAATTATTATTCAATCTAATTATTTTTATCTAGTTATTTTATTATTCTAATTATTAGATCTCTAATTATTTAGAACTTTCTTTTGCAGCATGTATGAACACAAATTGTCTATGCCCTATCATGAATATTTCTATTATTTTTATTACTTGTATAGAATTCAATATCATCTACAAGTGAGTGCATAAAATTTAATAGCGTGAAAATACGTGGAAAATTAAATTAAATAAACTAAGTTTGAAGGTAATCAAAACCTTATGCTGGAGAGTTTGAACTTTCTATATACAATACATGCATAAGGAAAAATGACTATTGATACGTTAAATCGGGTTATATAAGTGCTGTTGGTGAATTTGAGAATTTTTTTTTGTTTATTATTGTTTTAAAAGAGAACATTTTATTAACATATTGATAAAAAATATGCTCCACAGCTACTTTAACTTTCTATATTAATTTTTCATAGCTTTGGATTTACTTTTAATTTCTCGTAACAAAGCATAGAAAAAGTATTGCAATCGTTAAAAAAAATCAGAAATCAAGATTTTGATGTATTTGAAAGTTTCAAACCTCGCTAAGTTCGAGAAACACATTTTTAACATTATGCCTGCCTGTATGTAAAAACTGTAATTCAAAAACTCTTTGAACTAGACAGATAAAATTAAGAGTTTACGCTAAATCTACAGATTTCTATCAAATTTCGGGCGAAATCCATTCAGAGAAAAACTGTCCGGTTGCCAGAATATAGGTTAATAAAGTAACTACAAAATTTGGTGCATGTATTTAACATTTAAAATCTTCATACCAATCAATTTGAAACCAATTTCTTCAATGGATTGATAATTTGTCGGCCCATGCTTTCATAAACATGTAAAAACGAAATAATAACTTCGAAATCTTTTTCATATAATTGACATTTAAAATATTTATACCGATCAATTTGAAACCAAATTCATCAATGTATTGATAGTCTCTTAGTCTCTATTTTCATAAATACGCAAACGTTATAATTGAAAAAAGTAAATGCTTCAATATAAAAAAATTTTTGGATGCAATTTGACGCAGACTATTGTAGTTCTGAGTCAAATTTTGGTTTCAATCGTTTGAAAATAAGACGTCTAAAATAGAAACTTGTTTTCGAGTACTATTATTCAAATACCAGGGATTAATCGCCAAAAAATCACCAAGGACTACTGGAAAGATTCAATAAAAGTAGCCAAATAATCTTTACCAAAAATGAATATTTCGCAATAATTGTATCGTAGCATGCAAAACAATAGCGTTCTTTCTCAGTGCCTATAGTTTTATGTGGGAAGAGAAGTCTTCATCAGAGAATACGCGGGAAAGTTTTGAGGTGACCACTCCCACAAGTTATATATTATGAAAATCATAATGACGTTACATAATTACATAAGCAAAGAATATATCCTAATTAAGAGTTTATTATCTTTTTATTAGGCCCTCAAACATCATTGAACTTAAATTTCTTGATGATTTATAAATGGAATGATGGATTCGAATTAAAACCTCCTTGTTTTCATACCACATTTCTGCAAAAGTAGAAAATAAAGTGCATTACTCAGTCGCATAATTTAAGAAGAAATACAAGATTCATAAACGAATTCGTTTCATCTTTCAAATAATATTAATGAATGACAGGCGAAAAAAGTGATATATTTTAAATAATAGTAAACTGAATAGATTACTCTTCGCGTTTTAATACAATGAAGTAAAACTAAGATGAAGAAACGTAAAATCACTATTAATTCATTTCAAAGTTACGATAACAAGAGAAGAATTATGAGTTTATTTATAGAGATAGTTCAAGATTTTCCTTTTGAACGTAAATAATTTTAAATGTGCTGCACGAACTCAATATTTTTCTTCTCAACCGCAATAAGTTTATTTTTCGATTTATTTGCGATGAATTAATTATCTGTGTTATTCGAAGCAATTTTCTAGGACAAAGGGTTTCACGTTATTGCTCTAAATAATACTTACTTATTTTGAAATTTTAAATATAAGTGGGTTATTTTGGAAATTGATCTAATAAAACCGTAATTAAGAGAGCTACATAAACATAATGGGTTCTAGTCTAATATTTCTTCGAATTGGACATGTTGATAATTTTCTGTAATCTCAACTTGAAATCAGAATTTAAAAACGTGATAAATAAAATAATTCACAAAGCTATAAAACATAAAAGATTTTGAAATACCACATTTGTGTATTATTTACTGTATACTTTTAGCATATGTGAAAGGCTTACAAAGGCCTAACTTCAAACGCCGTTTTATGTATTGGACACTAAAATGTTGTTATTCATCAAAATCCAACAATTCAGCATTATTCTCCATTTAAAACAGTTTTAAAATAATTACGAAAAAATGATTAAAAATTATTCGTTTCAACGATAAAAATTGGATCTCATGTCATTTTACTTTTTCGTACATGAAGAGAAAATTTTACATGAAAATAGTTTGAGAGAAACTATTATATTATACGTATTCACTATTATATTAATTCGTATTTACTATTATATTATTCCTGAAATTATTATATTCATGAGAAACTATTATATTATTCGTTTTCAAACATTTTGGCCTCGAATTTGTGAGAAATCTCTTCGTTTCAGAACTTCCTCATTCCTCAAAATACATTTTTAAAACTGTGTTCGAAAAGTGAACATGATAATCCACGAAAGCACTTTGAATTAGCTTGAAAGAATTAGGTATACGAATTTTACGCCAAATTTGCAGAATAGTTTTTTCTATCAAATTTGAAACCAATCCATGCATAGTAAATTCGAGTACAAGCAATAAAATAAATACAAAACATAAAAAACTAGATAAGTAAATTTTGAACATAGTTTTAGCATCTAAAGTATAGATGCTGTCAAACTTTAAATCATGTTCATCTACAAATTGACTGTCTTTCGGTCAGTACGTTCACATGCATGCAATTGTGATAACTAAAAAATAAAATTATTTGGATTAGATGTAATTTGATATATGATTTATAAATAATATTATATTTTTATGCTAAATGTTGATTGAAATTGTTCGACAAAAACGATTCCCTTCCACACGGACTCTCAAATTAAAGATCTGAGTACTCATATTATTCAAGGCTTTGCTTACTTCCAGTCACTAGATTGATCACTTTCATTCATTTCTTCCCTCATTTTTGCAAGTAAATCGTGACAAAGAATAATAATAGTTTTTGTTTTCATTTCCTTGCGTAACTTATCTGCAGAAACTTTTTGTAAATTTTCAGACTTCTTTGAAGTTTTATTTGATGCAGTTCAGAATTTCATACTTTTGCCTTTGAAGTCTACAACCATCATTTTTTATACTACTGTTTTTACAGCAGTTAGATGAAATGTGAAAACAAGAATACTCTATTTACTCTTTTCCATTTCATATATCAATACTATTATTGTTACTCCACCTTTGCAAGTGTTTAATTATTCATAAAAAAGGCAAAGAATCTCTGAACTGAAGCTATAACTGCAGTTTTATATAAATAAAATTATTTTACGAGAATCCAGTATACTTTATCACCATTTTAACCATCGCAATTCGCCTTACATAAAATACGAAGTATTTTCGCTCGCAGTGATCTGTTGGAATGAAAATGTACAATCTAATTCCATTTTAAGAATATTTTCATGTGAATAAACCCCTACTTACCGTAAAATACTGCTTCAGCAAGTCGGACATTTAACGACTGGTCAGTAGTAGAGAGTACCTTCGGTTACTCTTGCGAAAATATATTTTGATAACAAGTTTAGAAAGTTTTATTACTTCAAGCCTCGTGCTATCTAGAAATAGAAAACATGGCAAATATGATGACATCGAAGCCAGAAGGGCTCGACATTTAAAATGGATAAAAATGTTACGCATATACAGAGTATTCCGAATATAATGCTCGTGTTTTTACTAAATTTTAACAAATTCTTTTTGGAAATATTTTTTATTTTTATTTTTTCAACATACTTCATATTGAAAAAAATTTCTGCCATCGATCATTTACGTCGTATATTTATTCTATCATTATTATATTTATATCGTATACTTATTCCGCTATTGTTAAATTCACATAAAGTATATTTGTTTATTTCTAGAAACAAAAGGAAAATCAATAATCATTGACTTAGCATGCTTTACATCTTCTGTGTCTATCGAATATTAGCTAATCTTCGAGAAAAAGTAAAGTTGTAAAATCATTCAACATCGCTTCGACAACTTAAAGCATTATGAAATAATGCGTTTTTACTGAGAACGTTTTTAAATCATATTGAATTCTGCTTCTCATCGAACAAGTCATTCGGTGAAAATTAGGAAAAAACAATGCAGTTAAATACCGCTTTGGAAACATCGAATACACTTGTGTTTATTGTTCAAATTTATTTTTAATGCTCTATATTTTTCTTTATTGTTGAATGATGTTAATTTGTTAGTGTGGGTTGTAATTCGGAATAATTTTAAGGTATTTCTTGTGGCATTAACATGTCTTAAATATATCTTAAAGTTATCAATCAATTAAAAAAAATGAGATAAAACGATGTATTTTGTTAAGTTATGTATTTAAAACACTTTTGCTTTGTTCAACTACAACTCCAAAGAACATAAAAGTTAGGTTTTTCTTATTTACTGAAATATTTTATGCGGAAACGTTATTTTCTTTAATGATAGAGTGGATTAAATTAATTTTCTTCACACTCCATTTTTATTCAAGATGAATCTTTAAAAAAAAGGCAGAAACATAACTAAAATCAAGAAGCGTTGCTTTTGTATAGAAAATAATTTTCTCTTTGCCCGTGGTATAACGTAAATTTATTTTCTTGCTAAATAGCATTTAAATCGTTACATTCTACTTAAATTTTGCAATTGTTGATTTTTTTTAATATTTCGTCACCGTTGATTTTTTAATATAGTATTGTATTAATAGCTCTTAAAAAAGAAACATTATAATGAGTAGAAGAAATGGCTTTCAAAGTTTCAAAGAATTTGAAAGCCGGAAAATATAATATTCTTCTACAGAACTAAAAACGTAATACAATTATTCTACCCAACTTTCAAACACAGAACTTGGAAACCCGGGAAAAGTAATATTCTTCTACACAAGCAATAACAATTTTTTTAAAGAAAATTATATCCTTAATTTTTCGAAGGAAAACCTCAAATTCTGCCTGCTTTCTAGGGTCTTGGAATAACTCTAACTTGCTGTTACAGCGAAGTTTTAACTTTATAATCCTTGGAGTTAAATAATAGATGTGTCAAAATTTCTGCGGGGGCCTTTACAAAAGATTTATCGTTTAGAAGTAAGAGTTTGGGTAAATTAGTTGGCGATTTACGATAGTTAATAGCTTAGAACTCCTCAACAAATACATTAAAAAAATACTTTTAGGCATTTGTTGTGACTTTTTTGTTTATTTAATATAAAAATATTACACTAAAATTAAATTATTTCAAAAAAACCTCTTATTTTAGGCATTTATTGCGTCTCTTGACAAATTAAATTGATGGTGTTTCTTTTTATTATAAAAGTCTTTTCATTGGTTCTCAGTTACAGTGAAAACATTTTATAATTATATATATATATATATTCTTTTTTTAATATTTTCCGGATTCCTTATATTTTTAATATTTCCTGCCGGATTCTTTTTTTAATATTTTTTAATAACTTTTTTGGTTTAATTTTTATTTGATTTTTGTTTTTCCTATTAACTTGATTCTAATACTTTTGTATATATATATATATATATATATATATATATTGTAGCAACAGAACTGTAATGTAATGCATCACCGGATGGGATGACAGATCTCTGCCTTAAGCGAACGTTCTGGCAACCCCTGACAACGGAAACAAAGTATTTCCGGAGTTTTTCTTCAGTCTGTGTGCGGTTCCCTTGCTTGCATGTGAGGAACCCATGTTTGCTTAAAGAATGTAGTTTTTATAGAATTGGTTAATTAAAATTTCTTTTAAATTATTACTTGACAAATACCTATAAATTGGCGCCCTGTACGCGGGACGATGCAGCTTGTGAATTGCACGCCCAGCTCAGTTTTGTTTTAGGTAAAAAGACGCTCGGTTGAATACTTTACGGAAAGGATTCAACCTGAATCTTGAAATCTTTATCAACCTGATCAATTTGAAAATATACTACATCGCATGGAATGTACAATACCAGATACATCCTGTATATCTCAGATAAATTTATTAGTTTGTTTTCTGTATATCTGTGTACTCTCTTAAAGGGAAATGAATTGATAGAGTTGTGAATTTATGCTTTGATTATTTTGTATGTACAAATATTGTTATTTTAAGGAAAAAAACTAATTATGAAAGAAGCAAGCGTTTTAAAAAAAATGTTTTGTATTTTATATGCACTGCAATTTCTTTCGTTTCTTACATTCGAAGATGATGGATGTTCCGATGTTGCCACTAGAAATTTGCAACTTTCTGTTTAATTTGAGGATTAAATTGTTGCCACTGAAAATGTTTTAACTTTTCTGTGTACAAACATTGGAATTTCGATATTCAGCTACATTTTAATGTGGTATATGTTCATGAATCTCGGCAACTGTAATTAAATTGTTGATATTAAGTTTAAATTTTATTAACAATTAATTGTATTTGAAAATAAGTTTGCAAAATTTTGTGAAATGTTCTTTAGATAAATTATGATTACTGTATGCCTATGTTGAATGATAATTTGATGTGATTCATGATATTGAGTTATATCTAATTGATAATCTAAATGAGATTGATTATTATACAATTAAATTTATTTACTCTAAATAAAATTTATTTTAAAAATTTTGAATAGCTAGTGAAATCTACTTGTATTGAATTTTGATTTTTATTTGAGTTTAGTTGTTTAAGATATATTTAACTTTATCTACTTTGAAAACTTAAATAGATGAAATAAATTGGTGATATGTCTTTGGATAAAATTATGATCGCTACTAAATATTTTTGTTGACTATATGTTTAATTATGAGTAATTAAGTGAGTAGGATCATGACGATGTAATTAATTAGAATTTAGTTTAATTCATTTGTGTATGCCAATTTAATTACCGATTCTGTCATTGTATATACTGGTAGTAAACATTTATTCAAGTAAAAAGTTCATGTATTAGCAATTTGAAATATTTAATTGATAAATATATTTGTAATATTTAAAATATATGTAAGGGACTCTTAAAAAACAGTTTGAGACATTTGTAAAAGACTCACGTATTAAACTGAACTGCAACATGGCTTTTCTAGCCAGAGAAACAAGTGAAGACCTGATTACATTAGTTACAGAATTGGGTGAGACTCTGGGCAGCAAAGACACGAAGGTTACTTTGAAGGATGTCATTTTGAAATCTGTTAACTATGAGGAGAAATATGTTAAAGAACTTCTCGCCAAAGGCAAGGGTTGAAGAAGAAAAGGTAAGAGCAAGGGCCGAAACAGAAGAAAGGGAGAGATCGAAAAGACTCGAGTTGGAATTCGAGGAAAGGAAACGCAAGGATGAGATGGAGTTCGAGTTGCAGAAGTTAAGATTTCAACACAATACAAGTCTATCACAGACGAGTACAGGGTCAAGTTTAGAATCGATGGTTTCAAGACCCAAGTGGAATCTACAAACTCTGATCCATCGATTCGATCCTAGCAGCAACGCAATCAGTTTTTATCTCATTCTCTTTGAGCGACAGGCTCAACGTACCGAAGGAGTTCTGGGCATCCCACCTCATCGGTTTGTTACCAAGTGATATTGCACAACCGTTGGCTCGGGAAACCAAAGAAGTTTCTCAGGACTTCGACCACATAAAAAGCTTTTGATTAAGCGGTACAAGATGACACCAGAGAAGTTTCGACAAATTTTCAGCAAACATGCAAAAGGACCGGAAAGCTCCTGGATGGACTTCACTTATGAAATAAGGAATTATTTTCGTAGATGGATAACCGGTCTAGAAATAAAGACGTTCGAAGATTTGATAGACTTGATGGTCACCGATCAACTGAAATGTAAAGTACTTCCAGAGGTGCGAGAACCTTTCCTCAACGAATAAACGCACCTTACATCATCCAAAGAACTGGCCCAAAAATTGGACAACTACGTAATGGTTCTTCAAAATCTGAGGAAGGGACTGTCGTCTACTGCCAAGAAGTGGTCTATCAACATAAAAAAAGGATAAATTCCCAAAATCAAAAAAAAAAGACATCAGGAGAAAGCTGGAAACCAAGAAACGAGACCTGCAATCTATTGCTACGGATGTTCCCGACCTGGATACATCAAAACTAAATGTACCACTTGCTCTCCATCAGAACAAAAATATAGGCTGGCTCTCAACTTTCTGACTCTCCAAGCAACCAGTTCTCCATTAGCTTTGCTGGATGTAAACATTGCAGGATTAACTGTTAGAGCCTGTGCTGACACCGGCGATTCGAAAACAGTTGCTGGAGAACTTCTGTATTCCTGTTTGTTAAAACAACCGACCTTCCGACCAACTAGCATCACCATAACTTTGGCGAATGGTTGTCAAACCAAAGAAGCAGCTTGCACCGCCACGGCGACGTTTAAAATTGAAAAGAAAGTTCTTACATTGGACAATTCTAGCTCTGCCCAAAGCAAAAGGAAACAGAACCTTGCTCGGGGCCGACTTTCTTGAAAAGGATGGAATGATACTTAACCTGAAACACAAAAACTGGCACTTTTATGGAGATCAAACGAGGAAGATCCCTTTTTGAGAAGATATATCAGTTAGCCGCCTACGTCCTGCAGAAACTGTACCAGACCCTGAGTTTTCCTTACCAGTCGATCCTGTAAGAGACGAGACCGAACCAGATGCTTGTCAAGAACCCGATGCCTCGAATAACAGCTTGTGTACAACTCAGATTAGTGAAGTTGTTCAACTACAATATTGTCGGCTTAGAGAAGATGAAATAGAAGGCTTGACCAAGCCCCAACTGTCCCGTTTGAGCCAATTGTTGATGTAATACCACGATATCTTTAATCCAGGGGGGAAACCAATGCCGTACATTGAACATCGAATCGATACAGGAAATACACCTCCAGTTGCAACAATACCTTATCGCATGTCACCTGCTTGACAAGAGATACTTAAAAAAGAACTCAAATCTCTCTTTGACTCTGTAATTACAGAAGAATGTGACTCCCCATATACTTCAAAAGTGTTGTTAATTCCTAAGCCAAATGGAGAATTCAGGTTATGCGTGGACTATAGAAAATTAAATGCAGTCACAAAATCTGGTCCTTATCCATTGCAAGAATGGATGATCTGTTGCATGAAACTTCAAAGACTTAGTACATGTCCACCATTGCTTTAAAGGCAGGATATCATCAAGTTAAGGTGTATACCCCTGACATGGACAAAACTGCTTTCGTCTGTCCATTTGGAGTTTATAGATTCACTCGTATGCCTTTCGGCTTGAAAACAGCTCAAGCAATCTTTCAGAGACTGATCGACTTTTTCCGAAATGGACTAAAGGTAAATATGTTGGCTTATCTTGATGACATTAACATAATGCCCCCCCCCACGTTTGAACAGCATCTTGAAGATTTGCGCCTTGTATTTAAAAGGCTTCAGCAGTTTAAACTACAAGAAAATCGAGAGAAGTGTCACTTCATGTGTCAGAAGGTTAAATGCCTTGGATATCTCATCACGAGATCTGGCATTGAAGTTGATCCTGTCAAAGTGGTAGTCATTATGGACATTCCTCCACCAAAGAATGTGAAGCAGCTTCAGTCTTTTCTTCAAACCTGCAGTTAATACCGAAGTTTTATTCCCAACTTTGCTGGTGTCGCAAAACCTTTAAGTACTCTAACCAGAAAACGAGCTACCTGGACCTGGAGTTCGGAAGAGCAAAATAGTTTTGATACCTTGAAGAAAGGTTTGATTTCCCCACCAGTTCTAAAACAATTAAACGAGAACAAACCGTTCATCCTCAGAACTGATGCGTCAGCCTATACCTTAGGAGCTGTTTTGTGTCAAAACCAAGGTTCCGGATAATACCCAATCGAGTACGCCAGTCGTCTTCTTATACCGTCTGAAAGAAATCGAGGGTGCTGAAATCCGAGTTGTTTCCGACCATCAACCACTGAAATGGTTACTCAGTCTGAAAACACCTACAGGACGTCTTGCTCGATGGGCTCTACAAATACAGTCATTTAACTTGAAATTTGAATATGTTCCTGGAAAACCTAATGTGGTGGCAGATATGTTATCTCGACCGGCGTGTAACCATGGTGAGATAACTTTAAGTGCTGTGCTGTTATGGGGAACTTCCCCAATAGGTCGTCGAGTGACATACGAGAAGAATAACTTAAAGATGCAGATTTCAAGAAAATTATAGAAACCTTCGAACAAAACTCAAAAGACAAGAACTTCCTCAATTGGACAAGTCACGGATATCTTATGTTCCAAGGAGTACTGTACAGATACGCACCTGAATCTGACTCCGAGGAAGCTCAGTTTGTAGTCCCTAAACAAGAATGGAACGACATTTTGAAAGCACATCATAATGCCCCGACTACTGGTCACTATGGTGAAGAGGGGGATATATCAAAGGATTTTAAAAGGATATTACTGGTCGGGAATGAGATCGATCCTTTATCTAAGATCATGTCATGAAATGCCCCGAATGTAATAGGTATAAAGCTGAAAATCAGAAACCCGCTGATCTATTAAGGACCCCAGCTTATTCCCAACAATTCGAATTTTAGCAATAGACCTTTTCGGCCCTCTCCCAGAAACACGAGATGGGAAGAAGTGCATATTCATCATCGAAGACACGGCCACAAATGGGTAGAACTCTTTGCCTTGATGCTACAGCGCAAGAGTGCTCAATAACATTGCTAGAAGACGTTATCTTGAGATACAGGCTACCAAGACATCTCATCTCTGATAATGGAACCCAGTTTGTAAGTGTTTTCCTGAAGCAAATCTGTAATTTACTGGACATTTATCAATATCTGATTTCAGTATACTGTTCTCAAGCAAACCCGGTCGAGAGAAAGAACGGCCCTCATACCACCTGGGCGGAAAAACTACCAGTGATCCGATTTTCCATGAACTCTGCAAAATGCAGCTCAACAAGGTATTCTGTTTCGTTTCTTCAATTTGGAAGAGAGATGAGCACAGCAGATGACGTCAAGCATGATCTGCTCTCTTTTATACACAACGCAGATAGTTATACCTTCGTTGCTGAAATAACGCCATACTTGCGAAAATTTGCCAATCTACACCAGGAGATAAAAGATCGTGTGGAGAAGAAGCAAGATCAACGCAAAGAATATGCTGACAATAAGCGCAGAAATGCTGTGTCTTATGCACCTGGAGACCGAGTATGGGTAACTACTAATAAGAAGAGCAAATAAGCAAAAACATCTGCAAAGTTTACACCAAGACTTGATGGATATTACATCGTAACGATCAAACGCTCCTTGACTAGTTACGAAGTTGCAGACCCCAACAACCCAAATGTCCCACTTGGAACATACCATTCTTCAGCTTTGCGACCATGCCTTGAGTCTCACTCCAACAGTCAACCTGTGCATCCTCTGCGTAGAAAAGCTCGCCCTAAATAGAACTGAACTTTATAAACTTTTCTTGCTGGCTCCTTGTCGGGACGACAGCGAAGCCAGACGGGGAGTCTATAGCACCAGAACTGTAATGCATCACTGGATGGGATGACAGATCTCTACCTTAAGCGAACATTCTGGCAACCCCTGACACAGGAAACATAGTATTTCCGGAGTTTTCTTCAGTCTGTGTGCGGTTCAATTGCTTGCATGTGAGGAACCCATGTTTGCTTAAAGAATGTAATTTTTATAGAATTCCTTAATTAAAATTTCTTTTAAATTATTACTTGACTAATACCTATAATATATATATTATAAGTATATATATATATATATATATATATATATATATATATATATATATACTTATAATATCATGTAAACGCATGTATGTACGCGTGTGTGTGTGTTGGCGCTCTACAGATCAAATCGTTCGACCTACAGCTACCAAATTTGGCACGTGTATACCTTGAAAGCCGAGAATGTGCATTTAGGAGCGATTTTTAAAATTTTTCATTATAAGTTTTATTAATTAAAAATCAAGCGTTTTTTCGACGTTCTTTTGCGATAGCGTCCGAAAATATTATTGCGCAAACATGATTTTTGCATCAAGTTAAAGTTCAAAAAATAATCTTTTCAGTGCTTTCAATGTTTTTATTCACAAATTAAATTTCTATTTTTAATGATTTTGTTAAAAATAATTTAATCACATTTTTTAACAATTTATTTCGCACAAAATAAAAATAAAATTTAACGTGCACGAGCGTGGTAAAAAATTAACTCTTATCAACGTGTTGCCGCCACATTTATAAAAGCTCTGATTAAAAAAACAAGTTAAACATTATTGCAAATTAGATCTAGAAGAAATGTAATTTTTAGCACGTGACTGCATGGAATGAAATAAATAAGAAATATGATATTTTGTGAAAAAATAAAATGCAAGATAACGTTTTCTATGATTGTTTACGATATATATATTATTAATACAATAAATCAGTTTTATAGGCAAACGTAGTTTTATGCATACAGGGTATCAAATCCGGGCTCAACGGATAATTTGTAAATCAGTCCTGCATATTGTTTTGTACTGTTAATATGGTTTAAATGAAGTAAATAATTATATTTCATGTAAGTTGGGGAAATACATGCTATGACAAATTACGGATTTTAAATTTTTAATCTGTATGTCATATTTAACAAAATATTCTTATAACATAAATAAAAAAAAAGTTGCAACAATCAACTAAATCACTCGCTAAAATTGATTGATTTATGAAAATTTGAATATTACTATTCTATAAAAACGCACTATTTTAGACCTTTCCATCCACCATCAATTTGGGGGGGCCAGTCAGTGCTCCGAATTTCTCTAAGGCTGATAATTAACTGAGCGTTTGTTTTCGTATGTGTGTGTGCTTGTTTGTGCATCTGTATGTGTTGGTGCTCTACACACTAGACCATATGATCTAGAGCTACCACACGTGGCATATATATATTTTGGAAGATGAAAATGTGCATCTCGGATAGATTTTTTAAATTTTAACTAAAATTTTAATTAATTAAAAACTAAGCTAATTTTCGACTTTTTTCCGCGATAACTTCAGAAATTATAACACAAAACTGATATCATCTTAAAGTTCAAAAAAGGATTTTTTTTCAATTATGCCAGTATTTTAATCTTTAAATTAAGTTTCCATTTAAGGAATTAAAAAAAAAATATTTTACTCATATTTTCCAGCAATTTATTTCTCACAAAATGAAAGTAAAATTTAACCTAAAAAAGTGTATATCAGTGCGTTGCCGTCAAGTTGAAAAAAACTCAAAGTGAACGATTAAATTAACTCTTATTGCAAACTAAACCGAGGAAAGTGTGATGTTCAGCACGTGTTTAAATGGAAGTGTAATGCTATGGATAAAATATGAAACGTGATATTTTCCACATGATTCCACGGTAGTTGATTGCAAATTAGTTAGATAACTAGTGTAATGAACAAAATATCGTAAGGTTTTTATAATAATATGAGTTACGAAGTTACGAATAAGTTACGAATTTGAAGCTTAAATATATTTTGCTAAAGAAGTTAATAAGAGAGGAAGGTACAGAATTTTTTTTTATTGAAAATTTTAGAAAGTATTAATCCTGGCGAACCAGCTGGTCGCCAAAGGCAGGTAGTATACATATAAACGCTCATGTAGGTGCCAAAGAAATCGCTTTTATTACTTATTGTCGAAAGGGCAAAGTTAAATCTAAACAAAGCGTCATGCAATCGTTTCAGATTACTGCATCGAACTTTTTTACAAACTCAAAATTTCGATTAACTAATTAAAGCAACTGTAAAATATCAGAATTTCTCGAATATGAGTTTTCAGGTTTCGCTCTAAACTTCATTCAAACAGGGGAAAGACTGTGTAAAAGAAGATAAAATGTTAGAAACAAGCGTCAAACAAAGCCTAATTCAGTGCGAAACTAAGTTTAGCCATCCCTAGATGTATAATCGCTATGACTTGCCTATGAAAACTGGTGTTCATATCTTCCAAAACTATCATTTCCCAAAAATGGCTTTTTAATTACCTTCAAATTCGAAAAATTATCTTTTCAATGATATCAATTTTATTTCCGTACAATTCTTTTCTTTATATCTAATACATTTTCAATCTCATTCTATAAAAAAACAAAATTGTGTGCTTTTGCCAGCGTTAAAATTTAGACAAAATTGCCTTTTTTCAACTTTAAATTCAAAGTAATATTTTGAAGTTTGCCTTAATTTCATAATATATACATTTTTTTTAATTTGCACTCCTGCAATTTATATTATATTGATTCAATTAAATTCATGTTCTTCAGACTATCAAATAACAATATCGAGTGCGAATTTTTTAACGATTGAATTTTTTTCTCTCTGCAAATTTCTCATATAAAAAAGTAAGTCAGAGTTTTGATATGTATTAAAACAAAGATTATTAATAAACTGAATAATGAAATATTTTTAATTTTTAGTATATCAAGTATTGCAATCGTCAAAAAAAAAAAAAAAAAACTCTACCTCCCAGAGTTGGAGAGACATATTTTTTAATCATGTTTGAGTTATCCTGTTAACATGAAACGATTCGAACCTAATAGATGAAATTCTGTGAGTGATCTTGTCCCTAAAGTTGTAGATTTCTGACATATTTTGAATGAACTCTATTTAGAAGTTTGCCGATCTGTCTATTCTACTGGCAGTAAACATGATAGCTACAAAGCGCATAAAGTAAGACAAATAAAATTGGGTGCAGAGTTTTAAAATTTAAATTGTAGATCTGAATCAAATTTTGAACCAAACCCGTCTAGAGGGTTAACTGTCCTTCAGTATGGATGTTTACTTGCCTGTAAAAGCTATAACAAATGCATGATGGCTCAAATAAATTCTATTTGGTGTGTCATTTTTTTAATAAAATTGTAGCTTTGTGTCAAATTTTATTTTCAATATTTTAAAATAGATATTCCAAAAGCACATTCGGTTTTCTGCATTATACTGTGAAGCACAAGAGGCTCATGTGCGAGATTTTATGAATGGAAATATGATTATCCGTTGAGTCCACGACTCTACTCAAGGTCCACATTTTTTATACGCTGGAGAAGGAAGGGAAGCAATGATATTCTAATAGAAAACATATTAAAAATTTTCGGGGAGACATTGTCATATTTGTTTAATCGAACGGAATCTATTCCCATAGATTATTTACAATATCATTTTCGTGTGTGAGCTACTGTATAACCTTCAGCCGGCTACTCTGACCACTGTGAGGCACACGGAAAAATCTGAATGACCAGACCGCCACAACAGCAACACTGGAGAGAACTGTGGTTGAGTCCTAAGTGCCCTCACCGGCCAAGGTATAACACTTCCCTTGGAAAATACGTCTCGTCATCGGTGGGAGGATAAGAGGAACCCCCACCTTTGGGATAGGGGGAGGAACCTTTGCCTTTTTCTGTACCCACCAGGATGGAGAAAACCAATCATCCAAGAGGAAGTTTGTCATCCTCAATTATGAGGTGTACCCCGAAGGGATTGCTCTGCTGTGTAAAGAAAAAATATTGTTACAACATTTTTCTTCAGACTGAAAAATTTATTGGTATCAAAGAAATAGTTGCAAAAAAAAAAAAAAACTGATATAAATGAAAGGATCATTCTTTTGAATTTTAAATAAGGTGTGGTTTTGTGTAATAATATGTTCCAATGCTATTGAGAAAAAAACGTTAACATTTGAGTTCGTTTTTATTTAATAAAATTTAGCTTATATTTTATAACATCCTTTCTTAATGAGCACTTGTTATCTCAGAAGTATGAGCACTTGCTGTCTTTTAAATATGAACTTACTATATTTAATGGCAGGTTCAGCCTAATAAGCATATCACAGGAAGTATTCAAACTTATAAATAAAAATAAATAAATGTATTCACTAAAGATCACTTTATGCAAATATGCTGAATGTTAATGAGATAATCTATAAAAGCAACATAGTATAAAAGAAATGGTATCTGATTAATATCCGTCGAAAAATTGATAACAGAATGTGTATTGTCAAATAATTAAATAAAATTATAATTTACCATAAAGAATAAGTTAAAGGTCATATCTGATTAGTGTAGAAAACTGCAAATGTAAAAGAAACAAATAACGACTTGTTTAAAAATATTTATTATCCATTAAAACAACTATCTAATGCAGGCATTCGTCACATTGAATAACCGTGTTAAAATACGGCCTGAAAAATTCTGTCATTTCTCATTATTCACGTACGTTCCTTCTTCGCCCGGGGGAGTCATCTGATTCACACCATTCATTATAATTTCTGCACTATTACAAAAGTATGCGATTCATTAATACTCTTTTCTTCGTTTTCTATAGACCAACAAAAACTTCTTATTACAGAATATTTATTAAACTTGTTTATGATTTATATAAAATGTTCGAACGATTTTCTTATGATTACATTTATCTTCAATAATAGGCAGAATGATAAATTTTATTTTATGAAATTTCGCCTGAAAGTAATGAAATAAAAGTATATAAACTGTGTGTGCTACCACACATTTTAGTCTTTAATAATTACTATGAACATTTTATCTTTGTGTATACGAATCTCCTAATAGAAAGTACAATATTCGTCTGTGTTCTGTATTTATGTTTGGACGTATTTTTTTATGTTAAATTTAGTAACCTATTATTATGCGTTTATTAATATGTCTGACTTGACGGCAGCCTTCGTTAATGTTTTCTCTTCTTTGAGCGTGGTAATATTTTAAATGAAAATGCTGTGTGAAATGTTATTTGACCGATAATTTATTTGTTGCATATTTAAGTATTTATAAATTGTAAAAGGAAGTCCTTCGCCGTTTAAAATGGGTCCAAGTAATTTTAAAATGTTTCTTCTTATTTTCCATTCATAATAATTTTTAAATAAACAAACCATACTTTGACCTTTTACACTCATACTCATCTCAAATGGGTCCGGAGCTAAGCTACTTGCACTCTAAGAATGAATGAGACATAGTTTTATAATATTAATAATATGGGAGTAAAGTCACTTTCAATTAGGTTAAAAGAAATGTGTTTTGTTTGAGTAATTCCTGCCTACTTTTGCGTCATTTATATAATATCGAATTTGAAATAATTTAGAAAGCTCAAAAAATGTATAAAAATGAATGATTTTTTAAATTATTTGCTATAAATTAATTCGTATTCACAATGCAAAATCTGATTGCAAACACTGATCAAAATCAACGATATAAAAATATTCTATCACTGTGTTAACCAAGCATAGAAATGAAATACCCTGACCAAAAATTAGCAAAATTATATTTCATTTTGGCAGTTTTACAGCTGATTTGTTAAGTGGGAAGAAAAAGGCAACCAGCAATTCTTCGACTTCTTTTATGTTTTAGTATAGAGATTTTATTTTGGTATCTAAGAAACATGAAACAATCTAGTTTATATTGACACTATAGACCTCTAATGTAAACACTGACAGTAATTGACAAGACAGAAGCATTGTAAACTTGCATTATCCAAGCGTAGGAATAAAATAGATCACTACTATAGGACTGACTAGTCAGCACATGACTCGATGCTGCTTCAATAATAAACTCCAAGACTCAGCGCGTGGCACACTCTTCAATTCGCTAATCGCTTCAACTCCACTCAAAGCTTGACCTTCACTGGACTGCTCCAACTAATTCGTTGCTTAATAACTATATGATTGTCACCAGCTTGATCTGCCGACTTTTTATATCTTCCGAAGCAGGGATCGTACAATTCACTTCCTACTGGCCCTATTGCCAAAATTTCTGAAAATTCTAGAATAATTCATTGTGTCGTTAAAGTCTCCAAATTCATCGCTAAGTCGCCAAATGTAAGCAAGTTGTCTTGATAAGCAACTTTCTACTTAAACATTATTTATATCTCTTTTTCGATAAATTCAAGACTGTTCAAATTCTTTGTAAAAAGTTTATTGTATTTTTAATACATTTTTATTGATTTTTTTAAAATTTTATTATTTTGTTTTCGTATAACTAGAAATGTCTTTCTGATTTTTATTCAGAAAGTAGGATTTGAGTTTTCTGAGATTTTTCATGAAGTTGCTGATATTCTTATAATAAGATTTTATATTAGCAATATTTAATTTAAAAAATAATTCTTAGAATAAACCATAATAATCTACTGATACACCAGTTAAGCTCGTGACCGTTAGTTAACAACATATTTAATGATTAACAATCGCACACATGAAAACTTAATAACAAGAAAAATGATCTAATGCCAAAATAAAAAGATGACCATAAAAATAAATAAGTCAATGCTGTAATTTAATATGTATATCAAATTACAATCACAGATTTTAAATATTAAACATATCTTTTTGGAAGCAGATTTTAAATTTTACTTCACAGAAAATAAAATATTCATAACACTGGAATTATAAAAAGAAATTGTACAAACTATCCTTTAATAAAGAACAAAATTATTTGACGACTTCGCAATGAGATTTAACTATAACTTTAAGCTCTGTATATTGGGAAAAGCAATTTTTATAAGAGGCATCTTGAAATAATTGTATCGTGTTTAAGCCATGTTGAAAAAAGATTCAAAGATTTGGGAACTTAAATTTATAAATCATCAATAACTTGCAGATATCAGCATAAATGAACATACAAAAATATTCCTAACAACATCTCGAACCGAGACTTTTCATTATTTTCTTTTATGTTCAAAGCAAACATTTTCTCATGTTGGAACTTAAAATATTTGTTAAAACTTGAAACGTATCGTTATATTTCGAGATAATTTACTTTATAAAAGAATTAATAATTTGGATTTTATTAACTTCATCATTTATATCAAATATATGTTGTTATTAAAAAATGAGATGTAAAGTACCTTACTTCTCATTTTTTAACATTTGAATCATTATTCTCCAGAGATGCACATGGTTAAACAAAAACAAAAAAAATACAATAATTTACACAGCGAGGCCATTACGGTTATTATTCTGTTAAAATTTTTGTTCTTATGTGAGTTCTTGTATACGATATTTAAATGAATTTTACAATTACTAAGAGAAATACACTAAAAAAACAAAATCAAGCGTTCAGTGCATATAATATTATCTATGCATTTTGAGTTTTGATATTATTTTTTTAGTCACAGATTCATTCCTTTTCTAATATAATAGGAATTCAATATTGTAACAAAAATAAGAAGATGATAATTTCTGAAAATTGGTAGCCAAAAATCAGACTAATTTAAATAAAATGCCTTAAAATTTGTATAGACACTCATTTAATATCCGATATAAGCTAACGAAAAGAGCAGGCAATTATAATAATAATTATGAAATAAAATCAATTTTTTTCTGACATTTATTCCCATATCTATTGTACAGAAAATCGTCTGCTCTTTTCAGAAATATATTGTACTAAAACAACTGTCGATAGCTGCTGCCCGTCATCCTTGAATAAAATATTACATCGGCACACTTCCATTTCCCTTATGTAATTTCCGCAACAAGGAGAAGTGCTTTCCAAAGCGATATTCATTAGCATTAGAGAAGAAAGCAGGATTTAATTGCGATTAACTGGGGCTCAGCAGGGTTTCAACGTTTTCGGAAAATGAGGCGAATGTTGATGCCTGAATGGAGCGGCCAGAGCTGAATTTGAAGGTCTATTGAGATTACAATAAGTCTCATTAGCTGTGCTAGTGATTGGATAGCTTGAACTCACAGTGGTATAACTTCTTTTAAGAATAAGTTTAAAATTTTTAGCAATGCACAAATTCAGTTCAATAAATTAGCATCAGATAGATAATATCATAACAACTTTATTCCCTAATAGTACAGTATTTTTTGCAATGAGTTAATTTTTGGGAAACAAAGAAAATGTGCTTTATACAATTATAACTGTAATTCATACAAATAATTGTATCTATTATATATTTAAAAGGGATATATACAAAAATAAAGCATCGAAACATATTCAATAAACGGCTGCGATTCCAAGAAGGAAGGTAGCTTAGTTTAATTATATTGACGTTCCGCTTTAAAGCAACGCTAAGGCTATTTTGGGATGTACATTATATTCTTGAACCACGGTTGAATAACGAGGACTCCACCTGAAAGGCACCTACTCTCCGAGATTCTACACCGCACCAACGATGGAATCTGCTTACACGGTGATTCTTCGGGTCCCTAACCTGAAGCCCTCCAGATCCGAAGCCGATACCTTACCATCAGGCCACCGTGGCCCCTAGAGTTTGGGAATGAAAAGCATAAAGAGATGTATATTACATTATAAAGGTCATTGTTTTAATATATTGGTTAAGTTACGTTAACATCCCATTTTGGAAAATTATTTTAGGATGAATCTTGTAATTTCGAATAGCAGTCAGATGACAAGGATAGTAGCCTCATCTCCAGTTTTACACTTTATATTTGCAACAGGGCATTTGACCCAAAAGAATCTGGTGTGCACCATATTTGATTATGCATCGGTTCTTCAACGAATTGACGAGGGTACCCTACTGTTATAATCGAGTCTCAAACGTAGAACCCTCTGGCCCTGAAACCGAGACTTTCCCATCAAAAACTAAATGGAATTGATGGAAAACCCTACATTTTAAATATTTTGTCTAAAATAGCAATAATCTATAATAACTGCTTGTTTTTAGCGAATGAAAAAATAAATTATGCGCTTAAGCTGTTAAAAAATCTGTGATTTTATTAAATTCGATAGCCAGAAATAATTTTTTTTAAACTACACACGTAATTGATAAAATAAACTTTTTTTTTATCAATCATAACTTAAAATATATAATTTTTAATGCATATGAACACTGATTTAAAAGGAAATGATTACTGAATGTTTCCTTTTCAAACTCTTCTTATGTTTAATTCTTTAACATGAGCTTTATAACACAAATATTAAAATTTACGATCCAAAAGTAATAACAACAAATAATAATACAAAACTTTTATTAAATATGTAAAAAGAAATATACGCGTAATAATCAGGTGTATTCAGAGAAACAAAAAAAAAATCGATTGCAATTCGTAATTTTCAGTGCCTAAATTTATTTGCAAATTTCTTCCACAGGAAATCATGTAATAGATTTAACTCTATGTCTAAGGTTTATATGATAACATTTAAAATTGCAAGGAATATATAAGGTCCTTTCTCAATTTCTGTAGATTTATAATGATAGAAGATTCATACAACATAGTAACTATGAGTTATTAGTTTACTTTTCGAATAAATTAAATAATACTGCTTTCTGGAAGCAAGCTATCAGTTTGAGAGTGGTTACATATCAAACTAACAAAAATGAAAAGCAACTTGTTTCAAGCTAAAATTTTGAAATAAGGAAGCAAATAATAAAAAAAAGGAATAAAATTATTCATGTTTTTGAATTATTACAATTCATGCTATGTATAAAAGTTTAACCTCAATAAGCTTAAACTTTTAACCTCTTACATTTCAATAAATTTATCTTGATATCTATGTAATATAAGTTCTTTATGATAAAAATTATTATATATATTAAATAATCTTCTGAATTCGAATATATAATATACATTAGTAAATACTGAATATATTTATTTTTAGCTACTATGTCATTCTTATTGATTTGTTTATTTAAATCATTTATATTCTGCTGCGGAAAATGAATTATATTCATTTTATATACATTTCAGAAATATAGATTCACATGTAGATTTCTGAAATGAAATAGGCAACAAAAATCTTTCTCTTATAAAAGTACTAACCCAGCAAGAATCCTTCTTTCTATGAAATTTAAAAATTGCTCATTTGCATTATTTAAATTCATAATGAGCTCTAATTTGTGCTTCGAAACCAGATCACTTATTTTTAATTGAGAATTGGGTTTCTCACCCCTTACATTTTCTATCCTATTAGAATTAGCCTGGTACGTTTTTCGTACGCAGATTTATTTTAAATATGCTTCTAAAACAAAAACGTCTGATGCAAAGCAACTAAAAAGTTAAAATTCAAAAACATTGCTTGTGGAAGAAAAAAAAAACTTCTTTGTTCTATCTTGAACTCATTCTCTTACAAGATAGCATCCAGGCCATTATATTCTCCTGGATTTTTTTGCGTCTACGGGGACAAGTAATTTCTGTTCTCTTTAATCAAGCAACACGCGAAAATGTCACAGCGACAATTTAATACAGTTTTGTATTAACTACTTTAAAAAAAGTAAGAAACATCACAATGAGCGGTGGAAATTGCTTTCAAAATTCTGAAAGAATTTTTGAAATGCTTTAAAAAAATCATCTTCTTCCAGACTCGAAAAGATTAAAAAAAATGTCATCTAGCTTTTCTGAATGAAAATTCTGAAAATCCTTTTTTCTCCCTAATGTTGTGTTCAAATTTAACTTGCGGTGGTTCCAGCATTTTCACTTTATCATCCGTGGAGTTAAAAATGAACGAATTAGAATTGCTCAGGGAAGTATAAAAAAAGATTTACTTCCTAAATAATACGTCTGTGGAAATGAGGAGTTGATTTACGATAGTTAATCGTTTAGAAGCTCTTCGCAGATACATTAAAAATGTATTTTTTAGGCATTTATTTCCTTGCGCATTTTTTATTTTTTGTTTATTTTATGCATTACGATTTTATACGAAAAAAACCCCATTAATTTCTTTCAAAAAGACACTCAGTGTGTTTTTTGGTATTCTTGGTATGCTAAAACTAATGAATAGAAGATTTTGTAATAAAATTTTACTGATTTTCAACCTCGATAGAATGATTCATCATCAATTTTAAATTTTACTCAGTGTCTTTTTTGAGTTTCATTTCATAATCATTTTCTTTAGAATATGCGTTTGGGATAGATTACTTAATTTTATGTAGAAGAATATCTGGCTTCACATTAAGGCAAATTGATTCAATTAATTTATTCTCATTTTCAATTATCATAATAGCTGTTATAAAACTATCTTTTAGTTTTGAAAACTAACCAAATCATAATGATGATATCTTGATGAACCAACTATTACATTACTCACGTCTTATATCATTTCTTCTCTATTAATACGTTATTAAAATGTGATAACATTGTTCATCCCAACAACTGCAACACTCCGTCCATATGGTGTATTCAATTTGGCGATGAAAATGAAGGACTCACAGTATTCGAGAAACTTCACTCCGAGCTAAGTTAGCTCCAAGACTTGTTCTAGAAAATTCGATGTCCTGCCATGGAAGCTATAAAAATGTAGTCAAGTGGAGAGAATTGAAGAGTTTATCCTAGAGCTTTGTGCTGATGATGTTATTTCAGAGCTATTTCTTGCTTTTGTGTTGTTGATTTCTGAAAGTGCGCGTGGTTTTTTGAAATCTTCGTCTGCGTTTTGTTCCCTATGTTTCATTTCTTCGTTTTTATCTCTTTCTGGCCATGCTGATTCTTTTTCTCCGAGCAATCCATGAAAGGATTCCGGAATCTTCCATAAAGACATATTTGCGCGCATTCATTTGTAATTAACCTTTCACGATTATATATTTTAAAAAATTCTGTAACCTTATTTGCCTTAAAAGTAAGTATTTCAGTAGCTTATAAATATTGTACTGAAATATTATAAACTCTAATAACTTTCTGCCATTCTCTTCATTAATTAACTCTGATAAATTGGAATTATAAAATTGTCCTTTCCCTCTTTTAAAGATCCAAAAATTCTGTTGTATATATTACGGAAGTCTAAGCCTATAATTTCAGAAACTTCTCAAACAATTGAAAGCAAATTTACTTTTTCATATATTTTATTCATTTCATTTATTTTACAGTAAATTAAAAGATAGAAATACCTGCCTTTTATAAAAATCCAATACCATATATAATTTCAAAATCTCTTCAACCGATCTGTAGTAAATTTATTTTTCATCTATTCTTATCTATGGAAGAATTAATTCTTTAAATTAAAACGTAATCCAAAGAAAAGATGATCATTTTTGTGAATACGATATTTAATTCAAACTAAATTTTATTCAAATTTTAATATTATTTAAACTAATTCAAACTAAATTATTCAAACTAATTATTCAAACTGAATTATTTTTATAGTATTAGGTGAACTTAAATAAACTATTAGCAAAGCTTTTAATCCCAGATTTATTTTGATATATCTCCAACCTTTGCTTCCGTCCCTATTTACAACTTCTACTCTGAGTGTTCACGCTCTATTTATTAAACATAATTAATGAAGATTATGTGCCCATCTTGACACCTTCAAATTTAGTATATGAATTGGATTTTTGAAGTAAATGAAAATAGCATCAAGTCCTTTTAAAAAAATGGATAAGGTTGATAAAGGTTGAAGTCAAGGATAAATCAACAAAAATATTCAAAATAAAAATAATTTACATTTTTAAAAATATAATTAAAGATGGACAAAATTCCTTCTGTGAACTCCATTCGCGAAAACAAGGATGGCACCAGTAGTGGGTTTCGGAAAACCCTGCCCACCTATAAGGATGTTGTAATCTTTCCGTCTTGTCAAAAAGTAATGTGTAGGGGAAATTGTTTAGGAAAATATTTCATGGACATTTGAGTCCTGGCGAACTCACACAAGAAAGCCTCCGACCACAAATATTTTCGAAGGCATAGAATGTTGCTGCTTTTTCGTCAAATGCATAGCAGAAAATGACAAGATTTAAAAATCAGATTGGAAAGTATACGTCGCATTTTTGTAAGAATTCAAATCGGAAACATTATTACAAATGGAACAGTACATTTCTCGAAATGTTGAAGAAAATAAACAAATTTTTAAAAAATGCATGCCTTCTATAAGTATCAACATGTATTTTCGAAAGAAGTTTCGATACATTACGAATTCAAAAATTATGCTCTCTACCATGATCTTAAAAGCGCATAGTAGATGTACAAGAAAATTCCAGTTAACATCATATATCAGAAAAGTTTGTTAAATTTTATCTGAAAAGCCAAATTGAGTTTCACTAATGCCATTCTGACTCACTATTCTTGTTAGATGGTAAATCATATTTTTTCAATTAAAGAAGTTTGTTTTTTGTGATTACATCTGTTCTGTAATATATTTATTATAATATAAAATTGCACTTTTTTTATGTGAAACGTTTTATTAGATATTTGGGGAAAGCACAAAACGCAATATCTACTTGTAAATATATAAATTCGATACTTTCGTTTATTTGAATATGTCACAGGCGCTCTAATATTCTTAAATGTTAAGCCACTCTGATGAATTTAATAAAATCAGGCCGGAAGGATGTCCCCAAAGTTTACTTGCATACTTTCTAATAAAGATGAATTTGTGTTTTAGAGGCGTTTTTTCCAATCTATTCAAGCATAAATTTGAGGTAAAAAGACAAAATCAGTCATAAAATCCTATATTAAATTTGATGTTTGTAAATAATTGTATTTTTCAACCATCTCGTTTGCATGCTTCTGAAAGTACGGATCAGCAGACACCTTGTTGGATTTGTCTCTAATTTGATGAGTCTCTAAATGATAGATGTTAAATCTGTGTAACGAATTTTATCGACTAGTTATTTTATTTTGCAGTTGTCTTACATTTGACGAAACGGACAGACAGACTTCTTCTGAATTGATTTTGCTCAAAATTTGACAGAAATCTACAACTTTGGGGTAAACATAAAATTTCATCGCTCCGTGGAAGGCGTGTTTTAGTTATCTCTGTCAAATACAGACATGCAGACGGACGGACTAGCGGGTGAGCATTTACCAAAAATGTGTTTTAAGGAAGTCTAAAATGTGGAGAACCGTCAAAATCTGGAGTTCAATTTTTTTGACGATTACGATACTTATCGAGAAAGCAAAAAATTCTGTGTAAAACAGTTCATGGCATTAAAAGTAATACAAGTTATCATAATCGAATTCAAAGTTTTATAACTTGACCATCGGATCCTATTTCTATTTTGCTGCGACCTGAGTTAAATTTAAAATAGCTCTAATTAAGGAAACAGAATAACATAATTTGAAGTTAGCTTTATCAATAATTTATTTCCTTTGAAAGGCATACAACTAGAATAATAATCTACATAGAAAAAAAATTATCTGCAGATTTTACAATAACTTTACATCCGTTTACTCAACGAGCAATACAAGTAGAATATAAATAAATATCTGGCAAAAATTCGGAGAAGATCAGCATTGCAGAGAGTCGTGCTCTCCTGTTAGGTAAATTCTGACTCTTTATCAAGTGAACTCTGACTTACAATTCTGTGCATGATTTACGTCTGACTGAATGTCTAAATATAACAGAACACATTAATTACAAAGCATAAAATGTAGATTCTTATCAAGTTTTGAACCAAATACATCAACAAAATAACTTTTATTGTTTTGTACTTAAAATGCAAAAAATAAGTTATATAAAAGAATTTAGGTTTGTCATCTTGTATCTAAACCTCTACTTCTGGCTCAAATTGTGTATTTCAATCTAAGAGTAAAATACATGTTCAGTTTTCCTTAGTATATTTTAAAGCCCAAAAATTCTCAAATAAGGGACGCTGAGAATGAAAATCTGAGTACTCGTGAAATGTAAGGCACTATCCAAACTCCTCAATTTTATATGGAGGGAGGGGTTAACTCGTTTATTGGATTGTATGAAAAAAAAAAAGATCTGGGCCGAACATTCCCGCTGCTTTATTTATTTAATTCAATCCAATGTTTCATAACACATAAATAGCTTATTAAGAAACTGGTAAATGTTCCAAACAAAATTTTCATAATGAATTTATAGAATTCTGTTATAAAAGGGTATTTTTCTATATACCAGCTGAACTTAAGTGTAAATATCATGCTAATAAATAAATATTTCATTTTCAAAAAAATCGTTTAAGAAACATGAGAATTTACATTTTATTTTCGCATTAGAGAGTTAAGTATCTTCGAAATGCGGTAATAAGTGTTACAGAAGAATTGATTTTGCATTCATAACAATAAATAAAAAATAAAGTCTAAATAAGAAGTTAGAAAAGAAATTTCTGATAATATATTATTAAATAAAATGACCATATTATTGCAAAAGAAGTTATAAAAGTTGAGAAAGACAGAAGCTTAATGTTGCAATCTATATACTTATAATAAAGCTCAATGTGTGTGTGTGTGGGTTGGCGCTCTACAGGCCAGGTCATTTGACATACAGCTATCAAATTTGGTACATGTATACCTTAGAGGTCGGGAATGTGCACCTGGGTCCCTTTTTTTGAAATTTTAATTAGAATTTTAATTATTAATTAAAAACTAACTTTCCCGCCAAAAAAATCTTCCATTTTCCCCACCGCCAACTTTTCCGCCACAAAAATCTTCCATTTTCCCCACCGCCAAATAGTAAGGCTTCAGTTTTTTTTTCTCCCAACAGTAATGAGGCTAGGGTTAACATTTTTCGGCGGATTATTTCAAACGATTATGTTTATTTTCTTAATGTTTTATGCATTTAAAATTAAACATTGTTAATTAATCCATGTTTCAGATTCATTCTGAAGTACTTTTGAATTAAAATAACATAGAATAGAGGAAATTAAAAATGTATAATCTGCATAGCGTTACCCCAACTGGGGAAGAAAAATTCACGCATTTGCGTTACCGTAATTGGCGAAGAAAATTCACGCAAGCGCATTTTGTTCTGATTGTTGACATGACAACCATTATCAACGGATGATTTAAATTATTTTTAGGTTAGTTGCATGCTTTTATAAGTAAATTGTATTTATGTTAGTTATATATTTTTTGTATATGCTTATAGTTTAAAGTACATCGTTTTTTAAGTAGTTTTTTTTAACCTGTTTTCAATGATTTAAATTATTTTTAGGTTAGTTGCATGCTTTTGTAATTAAATTGTATTTATGTTAATATATATTTTTTTGTATATGCTTATAGTTTTAAGTACATCGTTTTTAAGTAGTTTTTTTAAACCTGTTTTCGACCGATTATTTTAAATGATTCATTTTATTTTCTTAGTGTTTGATGCATTTAAAATTAAACATTTTTAATGAATCGATCTGTTCAGGATGAATCTGAGAAAATTTTGTTGACAAATTCTTGAGATATTACATAAATTCAGAAAGATATTCTTTAGTACCCATAAAGTTTAAACGCTCAGTGACTCTATTATCAGTAATCATATTATTAAAAAAAATGCTTTGTTTCAGTAAAAAATATTATTATATTAATTGCAGATTAATCATTTACACTTTAATTTAAAGCATAAATTCTACGAGGGGTAATAGAAAATTAGAGAGATACATATCACGTTATGACTGACGGCCTTTATAATATTATGAGTGAATTATATGACTATCAAAATTTAAAGTTTTAAAATATTTTGCTGAAGAATCTATTAAAGTTGGAATTGCGTAAAATATTTAATGGTACTACCGGAGTTTAAACCCTGCTTGGCGCAATTTTTAAAAATCGCCAACAACGGCCTTGCGAAATGCTCAAAAGCAAAAGAGCAGATGTTCAATTATAGTGCATAATAAAGATTGCCAGCTTTGGCGCGTTATCGCAACTTGGCGAAGAAGGTGGTTAAACTCCGGTTAACCTATTTAATTATTAAAATTTAAACGAACATTAAGATTATTGAACCGGCTGGTCGCCAAAGGCGGCTAGTGTATAAAATAAAGAGAAATGAAAATGGTTGGCTAAAAAGTAATTATGAGCTTTCAGGAAACAGCGTAAAAATATTTGTTATCAAAAATGTAAGATTATTTAGTTATATTACAGAAACATATGAAACATAGAGTAAAGTTTCCTTACACATCCTAAACGTGTATTTCTCGTGGTTATTCCAACGACGGTTGGCGCCTACTTAACGTCTAGGCCTGAGTGATTATTTTAAATCCAGTTCAATCTTAATAATCGCCAGGTTCAATCATGTTGATTTTGTAGAAATAAATACAGGAACCCATCATATTCTAGATTATTATATTATTTACATATTTACAGTAACGGTTTAAAATATAAAACATAAAAGTGAATCAAGCATCTCGTTCATGGTGAACCACGCCACCTTTGCTTGTCGTCCTTCGTCCTTATCTGTCTAGTACACTTCCTGTTCGTCTCTTCTGGTTTTCACCCCCTCGGATACCACGTGATCGTTCCGCTCCTTACTGGTTTTGCAACCTTCGTCGTTGGGAGCGGAGGAGCGGGTCTTACACGCCCCCCCCCCCTTGGAGAAGCACATTGTCACCTTAGAGACTATGTTGCGTCTTGAAAACTGGACAGGTTGCTTATCACTGATCATCATCTCTCACGGTAAAAAGTTGATCCTGAAATGAAACATAGTTCCAAGCAGTATTTGGTCGCTACAACTAGGAAAGGAGCAGGAAAGAGGTGGGAGAGCAAATGATATGCAATTCCCAAAGAAAAGAAATAACATACACAAATTCAAAATATAAAGACAATATATATAAATATCAAATATGCACAAAATTGGTGACAAAGGTAGTAGAACAGATGCACAAATGCTTTCGTACATTTCTTGAAAGCCTTTCTTTCTTACTTCTGCAATGGCAATCTAGATAGAGAGTCTGCATTGCAATGTTTACTTCCCTTTCGATATGATATTGTCACATCGTATCTCTGTAAGGCTAACGACCATCGTGTAAGTTTTGCGCTGTGAGGCGTTTGTTGAGTGAGATACGTCAAAGGGTTGTGGTCGGAGATAACTTGAACACGAGCACCAAATATCCATGTGTCGTATTTCTTCAATTCCTCCAGTACGGCGTAGGCTTCTCTCTCGATAGTAGCCCACCGTGTTTGAGTTGCAACCAATTTCTTGCTAAAAAATGCAATGGGTTTTTCCTTCCCATCATCACCTATCTGAGCCAAGCAGGCTCCAACGGCTGTTGCTGAGGCATCCGTGTATAACTGGAATGGTTTATCCAGTTGTGGGGTGTATAATGAAGGCATCTTGACTAATTCTTCTTTTAAGATTTGGAATGCTTGCTCTTGTTCTTTGGCCCATAGAATTTTGTTGGGTACGTTTTTCTTGGTGAGATTTGTTAGTGGTAATACTAAGGAAGAAAAGCTTGGGATATAGTCCCTGTAGTAATTTTCAAGTCCTAGCAAACTACGTACTTCTCTCTTATTTGTAGGTCTCAATAACTTCTTTATGGCTTCAATTTTCTCGGGATCTGGAGAGTGCCTTCCTGATCCGAAGATATGGTAAAGAAACTTTACTTCCCTTTTGCCAAACTCACATTTCTCTAGATTTATGGTAAGGTTGGACTCTTGAAACGTACGAAATACTTCCATAATGTGCTTTTTATGCTCTTCTCAGCTTTTGGAGAAAATGGCGACATCATCAATATATGCACGACAATACTCTCGATGCTTTGAGAGGATCTTGTCCATGCTCTTTGGAATGTGTTTCCTGCATTTTTCATACCGAAGGGCATCGCATTCCACTGGTACAACCAAGAATGAGTGATAAAACCGGTATAATGCTTCGCTTCAGGCTTCATGGGAATTTGCCAATATCCTTTAGTGAGATCTAATATGGATATAAAATTAGCTTTGCCAATTTCATACAATAGTTCAGTAACCAGGTTCATTGGGTAGGAGTCTGCAATCGTATATTTATTCAGCTGACGGTAGTTTACGCACAGTCTGATACTACCGTTTTTCTTAGCAACGCACACTACGGGATATGCCCAATCACTCTCGCTATGTTCAATGAGTCCTGCTTCTAAAAGTTCTTGAACTTGGTGTTCGACTTCCCCTTGCAAAACAATTGGGACACGATATGGAGCTAGTCGCTTGGGGACATAGTCATCAGTTACCTTAATATTATGTCCCTTACTGAAACTGTCTGTGTACTTAGATAAGATATCAATCAGCTCAGCTTTTTGTTGTAATGATAACTCCTCTCCTTGATTATAAATTTGCGTTCTTTTATCACGACTGATTTTGCTTTTCTGATTGCAATTGGTTGGAGCAGGAAATATTTCTCCAAATTCATTGTCTTGGTCGTATATCACGCCGACTTGCTCAAGTCGTGCTATGTATGGTCGACTTTTGTTTACATGGATCTCTTTATTCGTACCATCTTCCATCTTCAGAGAGCCATCTTCTTTTTGTAACTTTAAGAAACATTTTTTCTCCTGCAATGGATTTTCTTCTTCTTGATTTGGTTCTTCATGGACAGGTTGCTCCGAATCGTCAATATTTATCACGGGTAATGTATGTACCTCTATTTTCTTACATAATGCTTCGTATGCAGTCGAGGAGATCAGCATGTCGCTTACTAGTTTCCTCGATGCTGCACAAGTAACAGGAACATTACCATGCTTCCCATCATTACTTTTTACATTGATAGTAACTAGTGGGGCAAGTTCTTCTTCCCCAAAGGCTGATATAATTTTTATGCTGCCCTCCTCTTGTTTAGAGCAAGAATCAATTACATCCTGTCTGATGACGGTGATTTCAGCACCTGTATCCACAATACCTTCAAATGTATTGTCTTCAATTTTCACTGGTATTTTCTGTATAGGGCTGATTCGTGTAGTTTCTTTTTCTGGTGCCTTTAACTGTGTTGTGAGAATCGTACCTTCATCAGTCTGATTTTCAGTAACATTCTCTGGAAATCTCTGTGATCCACTTTTCTCGCTTGTCGTTTCTACCAAACGTCTTGTCACACGGTTAATCCTTGATAAATTCTTTTTCTCAGCTGGCTTTGGACATTGGACTCTTAAATGCTGCGATGATCCGCACTCAAAACATTGACGCCGATCGGAATGTTCTTGCTTCCAATTCCGAGTACTACTGGGTCTCTTATAATCGATGTTCACTGCATTTTTGTCATGGGCAATAGGAGTTTTCTTTTCAAAATTCCCATTTGTTCGTTTCCTGTCATTACTAGGAATATGTCCAGTTTTTGAGTTTCTCCTTACGCCGTCGTAATCATCAAGGAGATCGGCTAGCTTAGATGAAGACCAGATTTTTGTCCATGTGTCAACCAAATGTTCCCGAACTTCATTTCCAACTCTTCTTTTAATTTGATCTACAACCATAAGATCCTTCAATGATTCGAAATCCTTTACGTTAACACCATCCAACCACTCCTCCAAGAAGCTTCTCAACTCAAAGGCCAGATCCCTCCATGAACTTTCCATTCTCTTTTGATGTTGCACAAACCGCAATCGAAAGGTTTCTGCACTCAATTTAAATCGTCGTAAGAGTAATTCCTTTACATACTCATAAACGTTAGATTCCTCTTCAGGTTCCCTTGCTATTATTTGAACAACATCTGATGGAAGAAGTGGCATTAATTGGGTGACCCAATCTGTTTCATCAATCCTTAATCGTTTAGCTTGGCGCTCAAATATGACTAAGTAAAGACTTATATCATCATTTTTGGAATTAAATTTCTGAAGTATCTTTTGTAACTCTGAAGAATTATGTTTGTTGTTCATTTCATTATTCTTTGACATTAGGGATTGAGTTTCAATCGAAGTTTGCAATTTAATTTTCTCTAACTCAAATTGCGTCTCTTTTTCCTGTCTTTCCAAATTTTCTTTTTCTTGTCTCCTCTCCACAATGCCTTCTAAAACACCCTTTACAAACTCTTCCTCGTATTCGTTGGAATTTAAAATCAATTTTCTAAGATTAGCAATCGTGAGATTCCCAACAATCTCTTCACCTAATTCACTAGCTAATTCCTGAAGATCACACTTTCTAGCTTTAGCTATGAATGCCATTATTCTCATTCAACAAAATAAAGAATTCTGCACAAAAATGAATGGTATGCAAATAAAATAACAAAAATCAAAAGACTGGCTTATATTAAGCTAAAAGGTAAAGATTTCGTCTATCTGTTAAAGCAGAAAAAAAAAAGCAATTTTTAGATTCACTAAAGGAACTCTCCTTTTTGTTTCCTGAGTGGTATAGCTTAAATACTTATATGACTACTATCACACATAAATTTAAATATTAGGTTACAACAAAGAGTGGTTAAATAATGAACTTTAACTAATAATGAAATTAATAATATTTAACAAAACATTCAGTTAACTTTAGCACTTAATGAAAATATTAATGCATACAAGTATTTCTGCAGATTAATTACGTACTAAAATCACAGCATAATTCATCAATCAAACAGACGGAAACAATTAACATTCATTTACCTTACTAAATAAAACACAATAATATAGAAATGAATGGAATAATCAAGATTTAATATTCCCCATTCAAAACAATATTTGATTAAACAGAATTTCCAGCTATACTTTTTAAGCTTGTTGTTTAAATATAATAATAATCCAATAATGATTATAATAACATATCAGAAATACACGTGATGTAAAAATAGGTTTACAGATACACTTGATGTGCTATCGTTTAACTAATTTCAATTTATTCAAAAAGTAAAGCTTCTTTCTACAAGGTCTTTCCAATTGCAGCGGCCAAACAGGCGATAAATGACTGTTTGTTTCGCCAACTGGCGATAAGCATCAATCATACCTTTGGAGATGAACTTTGCTCTCCAACGGATACGAGTGATTCACTTCCTGCCTTCGCCAGCTGGCTGAGAACGTCTGTCTCCTGCTGGTCGATGGAATTACGGCCAATGTATCATAATATATATTTGTTAATTTAATTTCTAATTAAAATTTATTTTTGTTATCTACATGGCTGGCAGTTTACATTAAGTAAAAATGTCTTAATACTTTAATTTAAAGTCAATGGGGTCAATTCATGTGACGTAAAAGTCACATGTCATGAGCTATTCGCGCATGGCATTTAAGTTTCATCCGCACCGCTTTCGTCGATTAGTCTGCCATTAACGTTCTCCGCCGAGTATGAAGCGGATTTTTTTGTTTACATTTGAAGTTATAATTTTTGAGTCATTTTCTTTCCTCTTATTATGTGTTAACAGAGGAAATACTGGTGTGCTGATGGATGCATGCTTTAATGTGAAACACAAGAGTGACTGTCATGATAAAATGTTTTCTTATTTTCCTTTCAACAATCCTGACTTGGGTTGATAGCTTTGGTATAGATTTTTTCAAGCCTTCGAAGTCGGTGATATGCTCCAATCATTTTGAAGAATTCATTCAGTGTGTGTCCATTTATTAAATATAGCTGTTCCAGTAATTTGGTAGAAAAACTCTTCGAAGAAAAAGAAAGCGGTAAGTGATTTGACATCAAAAACAATCAAACAAAAACATGAGTGCATTTCTAATTTACTTTATTCACATTTGGTGAAATTTCTGATAATTTTGAATATGCTTAGAAGGTTTTAAAATGTTTACATGAATATTACATTGCATTTTTCTATAAAATTTTATCTAAATTTAATTAATGTAAGTAAACAAATTCCTGTTGCAAAAATAACAACTGCTATAATGCTAAACTTAGGTGGAAGTGAATAAATTTCTTAAAGATTTATTTAGTAAGTGAATTCTTTACTAACTACTAAAAATCCAATTTTCTTATTGACTGTTATAATATATATATATAATTGATGTATTTTATTAAAAGTGCGCTTAATTTGATAAATTGAATGCTATATATAAGAAATATATGTATATATATATTTAAGTTTTGAAAACACATGTCATTTAGTTAAGTATATAAATGCAAGAGAATTGATTACTAAGCAAAATTATATGAATTCTGATTTCAGTGGAATGTATTCTGCTTCTTCCCAGACTATTACTTTTTCTGAAATAATCGACAAGATCAGCAATTTGCAAAATGAGCTACAAGAACTTCAGGATTCTGTAAGAAAGAAAGAAATTCATTCCAGAAAATATTGGACTTTTTTTAAAATTTATTATTATTTATTTATTTTCTATTTCTTTAACATATCAATCTTGAATTATAAAATTCTGTAAAAGCATAAAAATGTTTGTTTTAACTACTCTTTATATCCTATTTTAATTCTCTCTCTCTCTCTATATATATATATTTATCATGACCTTATTCTTGTTTATTAAATTTACTGTATTATATGTTTTTGTTTTATTTTATGATATTCATTCAACTTGATTTTTATCAATGTAACTTTAGCAAAAAAAATTCATCAATGTTCTGCTTTAAAAATATATTGTTCAACATTATGTTTTTATTGGTAATAAAAAAAATGTTGTTTAGTATCTAGGATGTTTCTGTTGAATAAAACTGATTTCATCATTTACATTGACATTCTTGTAATACTGTGTTTGTATTATTTCTAAGTGTCTAGAAAAATAGATGTTGATAAATAGTTTTTTTGAATTAGTGAGTGCATTAAAACATCCATTTGATCCTATTTTTCCAAATAATTATCATATATATTTTATCTAAATTTTTTTTGTTGTAATGTGTAAATAAAAATTATGAAAATTTGATTTAGTTTGTTTTTCCTTAATGATTTCTACAAATTAAAATGAAATAACTGATTCATAAGTTGCATAGATTTAAAAAAAGGTATCTATGCCTTTTATATTTCATAATTTGAAATTGTAAACCTAATTTATTCAATATATACTAATTTGAGTTTCATGTTCTTTCCTCTGAGCAAACATAAAACATCAAAGTCTCAATATTAATAAAAATAATTACATAAGAAAAAAATGTAATAATTTTATTAGTAAGCTTTAAAATATTAACTTATCTAAGAGTAATAATTATTTTTTAAAAGAACTATATTCATAAGATTCAACATTCAATAGTATTTAAATAATATGTAAAAAGGAACATATGTAATTTTTCAAAAACACTGCCATAGTTGTTTGTTAAAATGTATCCTTTGGATAAAAAAGGAAGGGATATGGGAAAGGAAAGAATAAAGTGGCACCAAACGAATTAAAAAGCGATGGTAATTAATTATGCAAAAACAATAATTCCATTGAAAATACTAATTAAAATTTTAATATAAAAAATAAAATTATATAACTACGAAAATTTGGATTAAATAATTCAAAATAATATCTTTTTTTTGAAAAATCAGAAGTTTTTAATAATTGATCGGCTAGCGTAATATTTACAAAACGATGGTTTCATCAACGTTATCGACAGACATCACGACATGCGCAGAACGATTGAAAATTGAACAGAAGCGGTTTGTTTGGTACATGACACGTGACCGTGAATTGACCCCATTTGGCAATGCGTGTTAAACCACGCACCAAACTGGTGACCCGGTACTTTTGTTTCTACTCTTCTAAAATTTGCGAAGTCCAGCCACAAAATTTTAAAATATGCTCAAATCAGATTTTGGTGATTGAGCTCTTCAATTACTTTTCGTAATGGATTATTTTGGATTATTGTGCCTAGAAGTAATGCATCAAGGACCAGGTATGTGCTCAAATTTTCTGTTCATTTCTCTGTGATTGGTCAATACTTCATTTCCCCATTATTTTGGCGAAGAAATCGTATTATTTATATTCAGTATTATTTTTCGTGTTATTTTTTGTATTCGAAGTATTAATTTCTTATTACTTTCGTTTTGGCTACCATGTTTATTATTATAATTCTTAACTCCCAAATTTAAAAAAAAACAAAACACGTGTATTTAAATATTCATAAATTTTTCTGATATTCGTAAATATTGTAAAATTATTAGTTTTCCACAACGAGAAACCAAAAATGCTTAATTCTGAAAACGAAACTGTCAATGCTGACGCTCTGACAGAGTCGCAGGTGTCCCATCTTTCGGTGAAAATACCACCGCTGTGGAGGAACAATATACAATTATGGTTCATTCAAGTGGAAAGCAATTTCGCTCTAGCAAAAATAATCAATGATCTTACAAAATACAATCATTTGATTGCAACTATTGATCGGGAAACTTTATCTGCGGTAGCTGATATTTTACTCGCACCCCCCGACACCAACAAATATGATGCATTAAAGACTCGACTTATAGCCGAATTTTCCGCTACGGAAAATGAACAAATCCGTGGACTGCTTTCGGAACTACATTTAGGCGCCGATAAACCATCGCAGTTACTTCGAAAGATACGCGAACTCGGTGGTGGCACAGGCATAAAAGACGATTTTCTCAAAACTTTATGGTTGCAAAGACTACCGTCAGAAATGCAGGCAATTTTATCAATAAGTTCTGAACTCCTGGATAATTTGGCCAACATGGCTGACAAAATTGCCGAGGTCCGTATTTCCTCAACAGATAGTAGCGTCTTTGCCGTAAGCCGAAGCGTGGAAAGTAATGCCATGCGGAAAGCTTCCTCTCTGGATGAGTTTACTGCACTCCGAAGCGAAATCGCCGCGTTAAGTAAGCAGGTACAATGGCTTTCCCGCGACAGAAGCAGAGGCCCTTTCCATCGGAAAAACAGACAGCGCAGTTTTTCGCGTGGGCGTTCCGGTGATCGTGAGAGAAAATTCTGTTATTATCATTCGCGTTTCGGAGAAAAGGCACTCAAGTGCCGATCGCCATGTGCGTACTCAACTAACGCGGATCCGGAAAACTCGCAATAGCGGCTGTCGATCAACCTACATCGACGGCAGCCGCGCAATCGTATCGTTTGCATGTTTTTGATAAGAGATCACATTTCAAATTTTTGATCAATTCTGGCTCTGATGTTTCATGCATACCACTCAACAAAAACCAAAAAAATTTAAAACCTGATTCTCTGCAACTTTTTGCAGCTAACAACTCCAAAATTTATACTTATGGATCTAAATTATTAAATGTGGACTTAGGTCTCAGGCGAAATTTTCCATGGAAATTCTTAATTGCTAATGTGCCTGTTCCAATAATAGGGGCGGATTTTTTACAAACCTTTAACCTATTAATAGATCTCAAAGGACGCAAACTTATTGATAATGTAACTAAATTTACCCAACCCGGAATAATTTCAAAATCAACAAATTATGCATCTCTAAAACTTATTTCTGGTGAATCAATATACCATAAAATTTTGGAAGAATTCCCAGAATTAACAAAATTAGCATTTGGGTTAAAACCTGTTAAACATAATACGGTGTATTTTATTGAAACAACAGGTCCGCCTTTCCATAGTAAACCTAGAAGACTAAATCCAGAAATGTATGACACCGTCAAAAAAGAGTTTCAATTCATGATGGACCAAGGCATATGCCGACCATCAAAATCACCTTGGTCATCTCCCCTTCATGTCGTTACCAAAAGCTCAGGCAGCATTCGACCTGTGGGTGAGTATAGGAGATTAAATGCCTGTACGGTACCGGACCGTTATCCTATACCCCATATCCAGGATTTTTCCAATGCACTCCACGGAAAAAATATTTTTTCAAAACTTGATATAGTCCGTGCTTATTTTCACATACCAGTGCATCCGGATCATATACAAAAAACCGCAGTTTGTACACCATTTGGACTGTTTGAATTCCCATTTTTAAATTTTGGACTATGTGGGGCAGCACAAACTTTTCAGCGATTCATGAATGAAATCCTGGGAGATATTAAATTTTGCTATGTTTATTTGGATGATATTTTAATATTTAGTTCCAGCCAAGAAGAGCATAAAGCTCATTTACGAATCGTACTAGAGAGATTAAATACATATGGACTAACCATAAATGTTTCAAAATGCATATTTGGCGTCTTAGAAATTCCTTTCTTAGGTCATTTAATTACTAGTTCGGGAACTAAACCTTTACCCCATAAAGTTGAACCGATTCTCAAATATCCACAACCAAAAACAGTTAAAGATCTTCAAAGATTTTTAGGTTTTTTTAAATTTCTTCCGTCGATTTTTAGCGAACATAGCAAAACACCAGGTACATTTAACGTCATATTTAAAAGGCGCGAAAAAGAATGATAAAACGAAATTGGACTGGTCAGATAAAGCGGAAGAAGAATTCCAAAATTGTAAACAATAATTGCAAATGCTGTTTTATTGGCACATCCAAAATCAGATGCCACATTAATTTTACAAGTCGACGCTTCAGACTTTGCAATCGGAGGGACATTGTCTCAATTAGTTGATGAAGAATTGCAACCACTCGCATTCTTTTCTCGGAAACTCTCCCCAGCTGAAAGAAACTATAGCGCTTACGACAGAGAGTTATTAGCAGCTTATGCTGCCATCAAACACTTTAGGCATATGCTTGAAGCTAGAAATTTCTCTTTGTTTACGGATCATAAGCCATTAACTTACGCTTTCCAACAACGCTTGGACAAATGCTCTCCGAGACAGGCTAGACAATTAGATTTTATATCTCAGTTTACCACCGATATTCACCACATAAAAGGCTCTCAGAATATATTAGCGGATGCACTTTCGAGGATAAACGCAATAAACAGGCCAAATCCCATAGATTATAACAAAATTGCACATGCACAACAAACTGATTCGGAATTAAAAAATTTAATCGATAATTCTGCAACATTACAATTTAAAAGAATTGCTTTTCCAAATTGCGAAACTCCCATTCATTGTGATGTATCAACAGGTACAGCTCGACCTTATATTCCTGAATCATTTCGTCAACAAATTTTTGCATCACTGCATAATTTATCTCATCCTAGCATTCGCAGCACTTCAAAATTAATTCGATCGCGTTTTATTTGGCCTTCCATTCGAAAAGACTGCAACAATTGGGCTAAGCATTGCATCCCGTGTCAAAACTCGAAGGTAATTCGCCATACTAAAACCCCAGTAGGAAAATTTGTAGACCAATCACAGAGGTTCGAACATGTACACCTGGACCTTGTAGGCCCTCTACCTCCTTCTCAAGGAAACTATTATTGTTTAACAATGATAGATAGGTTCACGAGATGGCCAGAAGACGTACCAATTCCAGACATGACAGCACAGACAGTAGCACAAAATTTTTTTTAGCACTGGATATCCAGATTTGGTTGTCCTGTAAGAATCACTACTGACCAAGGCAGACAGTTTGAGAGTGATTTGTTCCGTGCTCTCTCTCAGCTACTAGGAATTAAAAGGATCAGGTCTTCTCCTTATCATCCTCAGGCCAATGGCCTGATCGAAGAGTTCCACCGCCCATTAAAGGCAGCTTTGAAAGCCTACAACACAGATCAGTGGTCTGCAGCACTGCCCACCTTGTTACTAGGATTCCGGTCCGTCTTCAAAGAGGATCTGCAAGCAACGACAACTGAGCTGGTATATGGCAAGTCTCTGCGACTACCAGGAGAGTTTTTCGATCCAACTCCTGGAGACGCATCACCCAAGCAGCTCGTGGAGGACTTGAAACACTATTTTGCAACGATGAGACCAGTTCCAACTTCCTGTCATGGACAAAGAACTATCTTTGTACATCCTCACCTCAACGAGTGCTCACATGTATTTGTGAGACACGACGGTGTACGTAAACCTCTACAAGCACCATATGATGGACCTTACAAAGTTCTTGTCAGACGACAGAAAACTTTCGATCTCAAGATCAAGGGAGCTTCCCATACCATCTCTATAGACCGTCTGAAACCTGCTTTTATTATTCCTCCTGAGTGTTCAAGTATACTACCGGCCAAACAAGAAGCAAGTTTCACTACTAAGTGTACCAAAACACTTCCAGCTGAGACATCCATCGTCGTTCCAGCAAGGCAAACAACTCGCTCAGGGCGACCAGTTCGACCCCCACGTCGTTATGTCCATTTCCAATGAGACTGCGGAGGGAGTGTGCAGCGGCCAAACAGGCGATAAATGACTGTTTGTTTCGCCAACTGGCGATAAGCATCAATCATACCTTTGGAGATGAACTTTGCTCTCCAACGGATACGAGTGATTCACTTCCTGCCTTCGCCAGCTGGCTGAGAACGTCTGTCTCCTGCTGGTCGATGGAATTACGGCCAATGTATCATAATATATATTTGTTAATTTAATTTCTAATTAAAATTTATTTTTGTTATCTACATGGCTGGCAGTTTACATTAAGTAAAAATGTCTTAATACTTTAATTTAAAGTAAATTTGGCAATGCGTGTTAAACCACGCACCAAACAATTATAAAATACAATTCTATAATATTATATTATCGTTGTCTAGTAACGCACTGTCACAAAAGCTCCTTAACCAATATTTAATTGAGGCTGTTGCTATAAATATTGGAACAAATGTAACACTGACGTGTTTTAAAAATTGACGCTGAGGCGTTCGCAAATTTAACGTTGATGTGTTCCTTGAAATTAACACTGATGTGTTCAAAAATTTAACTCTGATGAGTTCACAAATTTAACACTGATGTGTTCACGAATTTAACACTGATGTGTTCACGAATTTAACACTGATGTGTTCACGAATTTAACACTGATGTGCTCTGAAAACTAACACTGATGTGTTCACAACAAAAAAATGGCGCTGATGTGCCCGTTTCTGAGACAAACGATAAATATTTTTAATTCAATGGCAAAAGCATTTACAATAATAAAAATAAGCTCTCACCTCTAACCTTTTGTAGGCAACACTCCAGTAGATATTCCAACATTTCCTTGGTAGGATCCTTCCGACTACGCCAGTAAAGTTTCCTTACACATCCTAAACGTGTATTTCTCGTGGTTATTCCAACGACGGTTGGCGCCTACTTAACGTCTAGGCCTGAGTGATTATTTTAAATCCAGTTCAATCTTAATAATCGCCAGGTTCAATCATGTTGATTTTGTAGAAATAAATACAGGAACCCATCATATTCTAGATTATTATATTATTTACATATTTACAGTAACGGTTTAAAATATAAAACATAAAAGTGAATCAAGCATCTCGTTCATGGCGAACCACGCCACCTTTGCTTGTCGTCCTTCGTCCTTATCTGTCTACTAGTACACTTCCTGTTCGTCTCTCCTGGTTTTCACCCCCTCGGATACCACGTGATCTTTCCCCTCCTTACTGGTTTTGCAACCTTCGTCGTTGGGAGCGGAGGAGCGGGTCTTACACATAGACTAAACATTTCATTTCCTTTTCAATTTTTCAAATATGCAGTAATTTTTTACTTGCTATTAATTATAATTTAAGTGCAATTCCATACAGGAAATCCATTATTTTATTTTTTTTTGTTTTGTTTTCCTTTCAAAGGCAAACAAAATGCACTATCGCAAAATAGTTATTACAGTAAAGTTATTTAATTATGTTCTGCAATAATTTATTTCTGTCAAATAAAGATTCTTGATATTCAGAACGAATTTCTAATTATATGAATACAAAAACGTTTTTAAGAAAACAATAATGAAGGGTAATTTCTTCCTGAAAACAACGATAAAATTTCTTTAAAAAGTATTTGTTGCGACAATTTTGAATTCAGTAAACAGTAGTCCATTTATAATAAGACTACGAATGAATTCGGGCCATTGCTTTTTTTATGCTTACAAAGGCATTTTAGGTTCATTCAACAATAATACATCGCAAATTCCTCTCCTTCATCATATTAACGGCATGGCAAAAACAAAAACAAAAAAATGATCGCATTCATTTCAACACCTTGAAGCCGCTAATATTATGTGTCATATCACAGAATAATCTTATATGAGCAATGATTATAAAATATCTTTAGGATCAAGCTTTCAGTAAATACTTAAACATGCTTTCATTGCTTTAAAACTATATATCTACAACATTTCTACAAATCAACTTGTACAACTAATGCTTTCTCAATCAGTTTAGGTAATTTCTAGTTCATGGAATGTTTTCAAAAATTACGAAATACATTTCTTCTTATAAAATGCGAGTCGTCAGAGGGCGCATTACGTAAAGCATGACTGAACTGTGTTTCTTTTCATACCTAAATGAATGAAAAAACATCGGATAGAAGCTATACTCATTTACAATAAATGTCTCACATTGGTTGTAATATGAGAATAAATTATATGCGGTACACAAAACATGTTCGAAATTGATTAACACCGTTAAACTCTTATGTTTACAGCAATTTTTTGCAAACAAAAGAATTCAGATTATGATGTAAGAGAAAATATTCTGATACAGTAAGTTACTTTAACTTATTTATGATTTATTTAATACCGGATATAAAATAGAGGGGTAATCTCTTGTAATATATATTCTTGTATTATATAATCTTGGAAATAGAAAATAAACTGAACACCGTAACATTATATTTCTAAGAAACAAACAAAACACAAACTGGTGCTCTGAGGTACTAACACTTACTATAGTAAAGGGAATGGAAAAATATTGGTAGATTGTGTTGTGCAAGACTAAGAAAAAAAATCGAAAAGTAAAAAATTATTCTGATAATTTCATTTCAAATTTGCACGTTTCTTGCGCCGATTTGGCTTAATGGTTCCTTCAAAAATAGCTAGAAATTTTACTATATTTTTTAAAAAATCTTAATGTGTAATGAAAGAGCCTTCAGTTAATAATCTCAACTAGATAATTACCGCAATAAATAATGCCGGAAAAATTAATAAATCCTTTTATAAATTTTATGAAAGTCTAGAATTGAAACATCTCAAATTGTTATGACGGGGGCAGACGATTACAACCTTGAGCAAAGCTGTGGCCCCCATTCAGATTTGTATTTCCAGAGTGCTATAGATGAGTTTCGCATGTTTGTACTTCATAGTTATAATGATCGAAACTGAAACTCATTTGTATGTATTTAGGATACCCTTTTTCCGATCTATTAAAATTAAATTTGACTCAGAACTATAATTTTAATAACAAAGTCAATCTCAAATTTAATTTATCATTTTGAAGTTTTTCAGTTATTATGTTACATTTATTGACCAAAGGAGAGTCAATAATTTGACGTATTTAGCTCAACCTTTCATAGGGATCATTACTTTAGATACTAAAGCCAACCAAATTTTAACTGTCTGGCTTTTTGCACATTGAAGTTATCGTATTTCTTGTATTTGGATAGACAAACAGATAAATATTTTGTGAATGGATTTATAATTCAAAATCTGATAGAGATCTATTAATCTGATTGCAAAACTACATACCAATTTTTTTGTCTAGATGAAAGATTTCTTTTGAGCAATCGTATTCCCAAATAGATAATTTCAAAGATATGTTTTTCGGATTTATAGACGACTGAAGCATGAAAATTCCTTAAAATCTCGAATTCGAATTGTTGGTTGAATAAAATATTGATTAATCGTTTTGTTCTTATGTGAGTACACAAGAAAGTAAAAAAGGTTGTATAAAAGATTACTTAATTACAAACATAATAAAAAAGGCTAATAATGGTATGAATTGTATATAATGCATATTTTAAATCTTTTTGTGTTTTGTTCATCAGAAATATGGATTTTTGGTTCGTCACATAACTTTAATAATATAAAATGAAATATAAAAATGAATATGGAAAGAAAAAACTGATGAAAGGAGACCTTCAATAATATCAAGACTAGACCAGACAATTCTGAATAATATGCTGTCCTTAAATCCAAAGGTTAGAGCATCCACTACAAAATGAATTTATAACAAATAACCATTTTTATCTCAATAGAATTATTTTTCCCAGACTTTTAATCACACCTCTATTGCATAGGAAACCATAAGAGAAATTCTCTCCTTCTCCAAATTTATGACAGAGAAGTGCATTTGAAGATAGCTGTTGTCCGTCATCTCTTGAATAAATTACGAAATCAGCAGACTCCCATTTCCCTTACAAACCCCCCGCACTGATAAGTTCTGCCTTCCAACGCCATATGCATTGGCATCAAGGGAAAACACAATAGTTAATTGCAAATAACAGCAGAATTTGAAGATTCCCTGGAAATGGGACGAATGTTTGATGCCCGAATGAATTGGTGAGAGTTGAATGTGAAGGTCTTTTGAGATTATGATTAGTCCTGCGATTTACTATGTAGGCAATTCATTTCTAAGATGTTGATAGGCCTCTCCTTTTAAAATGCCGATATGTGAAACCAGAATATGGAAGGAGATTGAGTAAAATGCTTTGATTTCAGATGTGGAAGGAAGTTATGAATGATCTCTGTTTCAACATCGGAACCACTGTTTTGAAGTGTATTGAATATTACATGCATTATACTTGCACGAATCATGAATGTGAATAGAGATAGGTTATTTTCAGAGAAAATATTTCTAGTAAATTCGTATACAAAGCTGTATTTGATTTGGCAGCTGAATTTATATCATTGTAGTAAACACTCAATTGTAAGACATTTCAATAGTTAAAGCAAACAAAACATTAAAAAATAATAACACAGAAGTAATAACAAATTATAATATAATGTATTATTACTTATGTTATATATGTGTTTAAAAAATTTCAAAATACCAAAGTGAAAATAAAGCAATATGAGTACAAAAAAAATATGTATTAGGGAGTTCACAGAACAACTAACGGAAATGGTTTTCCCAAAATATTCTCGAGTATTCTCTAATGAAGACGTTATCTCCCCCCCCCTACTTAAATATGGGTAAGAACTTGAACCCCATGATGTACTCATATATTTGTTATCAGATTCCCTCATATGAAAGTTGCGTGCCTTGTAGCATAGCAAAGGAACTCGGTGCTTATGTATTGTTAATTTGCCATTTGCAAAAGAGCTTAATTGAACTTTTCCTTGAGGCAGGGGGCTCTGCGGAAGTTTTATTTTCGTTATTTCATGAACCGAAAGGGCTGAAATGATGACATATGTAAGGATCATGAGGTTTTATATACAATAGAAATCGGTGAAATTGGTGCAGTGATTGCGGTAAAGGATCCAGTTCTGCTTTTCTCCCTACAAATTAAAGCAGGAGAGAGGATGTAGGGTAGAAAACCATCGATGGCATGTCAAGAGATACTGAACTTTCAAATGAAATAAAAGTTAGAAATATTGAAATACTACTTGGGACTTAAAAAATCTGTCTTGATATCTTCGTTTAGAAAATGCACAATAAAACAGTGTTTTTGAAATCTTTCATAAAATTAGGGAATTATAAGTAACTGCTGCCCTAAACAGCTCCTTCCAGGAGTCATGAGCTTTCAAGCAAGATAAAAGATGGTGAAAGTGGACCAGGGTCTACAGGCTTGAGGATTCGTCCTTGGGTTTTGTCAATTATTATTAATTCATATATAAATACATTCTTTGTCCCAATACAATTTACTTATATAATCATATAGACTTAATACAGTCATATGTGATATTTACCATGTGTGAGATAGAAAGAGAAAAAAAATTATGCAAATACAAAATTTAAATATGTGCTCATAAAGGTTAAACGAATCCTATTGTTTATGAAGTTTAATAAAACAGAAGTTTTTAGATCTTTTAAAAATCAAAGCTATAAGAAGACAATAAATATCAGAGCCTAATGATTTCTCTTAGGAGCCAAAAGATTTTGGAACAGTAAATCACCATCCATTATTTTAAAATGCTTCGACTTTCTCATAAGTCTGTCTCGGAATATTCATAGTACTCGTCATTTCTCATAATATGATGCCATATTTTGTATTTAACTTTTGTGCCCTAAAAAATAGACATGAAATTTTAAAAACCGTTATCAGTTTTTAAATTAGAAGCTTCGGATTTTTTTCGGTTAATTTATGCCTGTCAAAAATTATCAAAAGTGTCTGAGAGTAGCATATGTCATAAGAAAATTATAGAAAATTGCTGATTATAAATAGTCTTCTTCAGAAAATTTTCTTTCAATTTTGAAAGTCCATGGTTGTTTTCACTTGGAACATTAGTAGTGTTTAACTACACTGCATAATTTGATGTTGATGACTTTCTTAATAAAGAATTTTCAAGTATCAAATTGAGATAGGCATTAAAGTTATATTATTTAAATAGCCTTATATCAATTCAGTCCATTATGTCCATGAACACTCCTAACGGAGTGTAACTTCCAACTCCTAACGTCCCATGACGACATAAAGCTATTAAGAACATAACTGTGAGGATGATCCATTTTCTAATATCATGTTATCCTTCAAGACATTAAAACATCTTATTCCACATTTACACTACATAGATAATAGGCAGAATCTTCTTTTCTTATCTTCCATGTGAAAAAATGATGAAAAACGATGAAAACAATTTCAAAATTATTACAACAATAAAAAGTATTATTGATAAATTATTTTCAAAAAACTCGCTGAAATAAAAATATTATTCATTAACATAGTTGGTATCTTTAATAATTTATTAAGAATAAAATTTTTTAAATTTTAGAAAGGTGCAAAAACTTATTTTATGGTGTGATATTTTAAAAAGACATTCCAAAAAATCAGAAAAATTCTCGAATCATTTTTGAATTAATCAAAAAGTTTCTGATATATATGAGTTTCCAACTTTGAAATTTTATCGTGTCAAATTTGACAGATACAGATGAAATGGTCTGACCTGTTGCGTGTTTTCTTTTTGCGATATCTCTAGGAAATGGAATGGAGCAGATGGCCATTTATGGCATATAAAAACTCTATGAATTTTCAAATGAAAAAGAAAAATTGGCTAAATTGGTACAGTTATTGAGACTGAGTGATTCTTTTATAGTCTTTTTCCCGCAGAGTATATATTATGAAGTAGTGATTTTGACATTTCTCTCGAAAATAAATTTGATATTTCTCTGAGAAGGGAAGAAGAGATGTTAGTTTAGAGCTGCCCATTGATGGTTTATCTGGGGATCACGTGTTTACATATGAAGCAACCGTTGATAAATTACACCAATCATTTGGAGTGATAGAAGTAGTTTCTTTGATTTCTCTAATTAGCCTACATATAGAGAGATAGGCTGATTCCTATATATATATATATATATATATATATATATATATATATATATATATATATATATATATATATATATATATATATATACTAGCCGCCTTTGGCGACAAGCCGGTTCGCCAACCTTAATGTTCGTTAAAATTTTAATAATTAAATATTTTATGCAATTTCTACTTTAATAGCTTCTTCATCAAAATATTTTAAAACTTCAAATTTTGATAGTCATATAATTCACTCATAATGTTATAAACGCCTTCAGTCATAACGTAATATGTATCTCTCTAATTTTCTGTTAGTTCCCGTAGAATTTGTACTATAAATTAAAGTGGAAAGGATTCATCTGCAATTAATATAATAATATTTTTTACTGAAACAAAGTATTTTTTTGTAATATGATTACTGAAAACAGTCACTGAGCGTTTAAACTTAATGGGCACTAAAGAATATCTTTCCTAATTTATGTAATATTTCAAGAATTTGTCAACAAAATATTATCAGATTCATCATGACCAGAACGATTCATTAACAATGTTTAATTTTAAATGCATCAAACACTAAGAAAATAAATAGAATCGTTTCAAATAATCAGCCGAAAAATCTTAAGCCTAGCCTCATGACTGTTGGGAAAAAAAACTGAAGCCGTACTCATTTGGCGGTGGGGAAAATGAAAAGATTTTTTTGGCGGGAAAGTTAGTTTTTAATTAATATTTAAAATTCTAATTAAAATTCAAAAAAGGGTTATCCTATCTTTTAAGTTAGATCAAACTGCACACGGTGTGCAAATTTGATTAAAATCGGTTAAGTAGTTTAGGAGTCCATCGCGTGACACGTAATTTATATATATTAAGATATATGTATATAAGTTAACATTATATAATAAATTAAAGTTTAGTATTATAACAGTAATATAAATTTTATTAATAGTCGAGACCAAGCAACTCAAACAAGAATAATATGCATTGCTTCATTATTTTCAAATGTTTCACAATATTTATCACAAAAGTCACACGATGTATTTCATTTTCACAAAATAAAGTAGACAATTCTCCATTTATGATCACTCAGTAAGCGATAGCATTTCTACTCCATGCATACATATATTAAAATTTTAATCTCGACAAATAAAGCCCTTGAGTCAAGAATATCCATTGAGATTCTTCAAAAGGAAGATCACTTTAAACCAGAATCGTTGTGAAGAGGATATTAATATGAGAATTTGAGCAGAATAAAATTATCTCTTGCTGTAATGCTGCTAAAATGAAAGCTACTGCCGATTGATATAGAAATTCAATACGTCTTGGGTTACCATCTTTTAGATAAGTATACATTTTATTTAGCCATAGAAGAGGAAGGCAATGATCTTTCAGAATAATAAGTGCTATTTAAGCCTGTTATTTCTGTTATATCTAGTAACTGAGTACTTTTTTTAAATTTTTATAAATATTTTTCTAGGTTGCTAGAATTGCTTTTAAAACCTAAGTTAAAAATAGGAGTGAATGAAATTTGTTGTCTAGAAATTTATCCTCAAGTCCTTAGGTTAGATTAAGTAGGTAAGAGTAAGATGTAAGTAAGCCTTTAACATAAGTGAGTGCCATGCTTTTAAAAGCAAGTTTTTTTTTTAACGAAGGAATCATAATAAAATTCCTAAATAAATGCCAATACATGATTGAAATAATTATCACGAATTCAATGAATTCTTGAAGAATAAATTCTCTATAGTTGATGAGTTTCAGTCTCAAGAAGCAAGAGAAACCTCGCTCGAAAACAATCAAAATCGCACTGAATAGAAGTTTTGTTATTGGTTTTGTTTTGTTGAGCAGTAAGAATTAGAAATGTGTTCAGTATAGATAGAAGCAGAATTTTATTAATAACAGTAAGTATGTGCATGTAACATAGTTTTGCTGAACAATTATTATTGTTTTTATTTGAAGAATATTCCAAAGATAAGTTTGGAATCAACTTCAATTCATTTCTCCACGGGAGAACTTGGTTTGAAGATGAGAAAGAAATGCGGAACACGTCTATTCACACCAGAACACAAAAGTGAAAATGTGTGAATTTTTTTCCCTCAATGTTTTGACTAAGAGATTCTTTTAGGAGTTTTCTTGATGAGTGCAGATTCAGAAAAAGAAGTTTTTGGATGTAGGCGTTAGGAATTTTTATCCCTTCACTCGGGCATGAGAATTGCAAATAAACAATTTTTTAGAGTGCATGTTAGAAAAAAAATCAATAAAAAAGTGGGATTTAGATCAGAAAAAAAAAGAACATTCTAGAATAACGTAACATGGGATAATTAAAGATTGAAAAAATTTGAAATTAAATAAGATATAAACTAAATTAAGAGATATTGTTACATAGACTTACTAATAACAATAATCAATTACATAATAACATTAATCGTACTTGGTATATATATTAATAACAATAGTTAATAGCAATAGATAGTAATAATAATAATTATCGGAAATATATAGAGGTAGAATAAAGATTCAAAAGCATTTTATTAATAACTAGCCGCCTTTGACGGCCAGCCGGTTCGCCAATTTTAATGCCCTTTAAAATTTTAATAATTAAATATTTTATGTAATTCCTACTTTAATGGCTTCTTCATCAAAATATTTTAAAACTTCAAATTTTGATAATCATATAATTCATTCATAATACCATAAAGGCTTTCAGTCATAACGTAATATGTATCTCTCTAATTTTCTATTAGCTCCCGTAAAATTTATGCTTTCAATTAAAGTGGAAGTGATTAATCTGCAATTAATATAATAATATTTTTTACTGAAACAAAGCATTTTTTTTATAATATGATTACTGAAAACAGAGTCACTGAGCATTTAAACCTTATGGGCACTAAGGAATATCATTCTAAATTTATGTAATATCTCAAGAATTTGTCAACAAAATTTTCTCAGATTCAATATGAATTAATTCAAGAATTAACAATGTTTAATTTTAAATGCATCAAACACTGAGAAAATAAACAGAATCGTTTAAAAAAATCGGTCGAAAATAAGTTTAAAAAAACTACTTAAAAAACGATGTACGTAAAACTATAAGCATAGACAAAAAATATATAACTAACATAAATACAATTTAACTACAAAAGCATACAACTGACCTAAAACTAATTTAAATCAAATCCGCATCCTTAGAAAGTAGTTGTCAACAATCAGAACACAATGCGCATGAGTGAATTTTCAACTCCACTTATGGTAACGCAAATGCGTGAATTTTTCTACGCCAGTTGGGGTAATGCTATGCAGATTCAAAATTTTTAATTTCCGTTTTTCTGTTTTATTTTAATTCAAAAATACTTCAGAATGAATCTGAAAGATCGGTCGAAAAATGTTAAGCCTAACCTCATTAGCGTGGGGGGAAAACTGAAGCCCTGCACATTTGGCGGTGGGGAAATAAAGATTTTTTTGGCGGGAAAGTTAGTTTCTAATTAATAATTAAAATTCTAATTAAAAATTCAAAAACCGGAACCCCAGGTGCACATTCCCGACCTCCAATTGATACATGTACCAAATTTGGTAGCTGTAGATCAAACGGTCTGGCCTATAAAGCGCCAACACACACACACATTGAGTTTTATTATAAGTATATATTGCAAATAAATTTCAAAATGCACATGAAGTGTTTGAAACTGACCCAAGAATCATATTATTGGAGTAGGAAATTTAACACACCAATAGAAATAAACTCTTTCGTGTGATTCACGAAATATTTTGGATGTACCTGGCAACATCTGGTGTGGGGAGAAAAATTCCATTGAATTAGTAATCAATGGAACGTTACATATTGGAGCTGTGACACTAAATTATCACAATCAGGAAAATGCTGCAACTTCAGATGCAACTCCACATTCAAAACATTATGCTTATTTACCATATCTTCATAATCGTGCACCGGTGATAATTGTCAAAGTTATTGATTTGAAAATCCGCAAGGGGTTGAAAAAGTGAAAACTTTTTCACTTATGTAATAAAGTAATGAGAAAATTGTTGACATTAAAATCCTAAAAGATTTTAGGCATGTTCCGTGTCACAAATTAATTATAAAAAAGCTTACAAATTCATTTTTTTTACCATTCTTTGAAACTTTACATGATTTTTGGCAGGCGATTTTAGTGTCATTAAATTTAATAGACTTACGCCCACTGTTATGAAGCAAAAAAAAGCTTTTGTTGCATTGATAAAACGGTTGGAACTTATAAAACTTTGTTTTAAATTTGATAGAAATGCTCTTCTCACAAATGGAGGCTGGCATCCTGAAAATGCAACTTATCCTAGAGTCCTTACAGATTTAGAAAGTAAATAAAACAGTTGTAGACAAATCTTTTTTTTTTTTTTACATTTTATGTTCCGAACATCAGATCAATCTAATTAAGATTATTAAGAAAATATAATAAAATTCAACCACATCTATACCTATCCCTGATAATGTGAAATTTTAAACTTTTTATTCTTAAACTAGATGCCTAACCTCCCTCCATATTTGAAATAGTGATTATCTTACACGAAATTGTAAATTAATCGCTGAATGTCACGCTACAAAAAAAACAAGAAATACCGAGTAAAAATTTATAATGATTCAATGGGACATATTATCATTTTGTTTATGGGTTTTTTTTCCATTTACATAAACGCAATCGATACCCGGAATACAAAAGCTGCTACATACATAAATTGATTTAATTTGTTTCTTTACCAAATACGAGTGGCGCCATCCAGAAAATAAAGACCAGTTAATTATACAAAATGAAAAATACAAAATTCATTGGAAATTCTACATAATCACTTCCTATATTTAAACACCTGTCATATCTGATCGAGTGCTTCAGAAATTTCATGTTATACTCTTCTGTCGTCAATTCATTTTGTCAGTGATCACGGCATTCCTCCAATTCTTCATCACTTCCGAAACGTTTGCCACCCGGAAGATTTTTTAGTCCAAGCCTTGCTCCTAACGATATCCATCTTTTCCCTAAGTTGAAAGAATTTCTGAGCAATATAATTTAAGAATTCCGAAATTTTTGACCATAAAAGACAAATGTTTAACTGTAGAAAGTGATTATGTAGAGAAGTGAAGGAAGCTTAGGTATGTAACAGAAATATTTTTTCCAATAGACGTTGTGTTTCTTTTTATTTTATATAACTAAATGTTTATTTTCTTAATTATCCTGTTATATTAACGCTGTTTCCAAATTTTCAAAACGTTTCCAAATATTTCTTATTATTTGTCAAAAATGAGCCAGTTTTATATATAAATATGAAAAAAATATATTAAGAAACTTTTTGAATCAATGCTTTCCATTTATTTATATTTATTTATGCTTGAACAAAATTACAGAAAGCAAGTTATATGCTAATATTAAAATCAGTATCATGCTGTATGCAGATTCAATGAATGCCTGCTATAAAATATTTAATATTTATATTTAATATTAATTTTTGAATAAACATTTAAAAAATCGCTGAATTTCACTTTCTCGATTAAACGTTGATTTATTAAAAGTCCCGAATTTTAATAAACTCTTTTGATTCACATTTTCCACAAAGGAATAACTAAATAACACAATAGATAAAATAGGAGTATTACATATCTGTACCTAAAAATGTTCAGCTTTGTGTTCAAAGGTTATTAATGGAAAATAGATGAAAACTGTAATATATTGTTTTGAAATGATTGGGAAAATGCTATGACATTACCTTACTTACTTTATTATATGAAATAAAAAGAAAGCGGAAGAAATAAACGGCTAATCTTCTATTCCACATTTATTATTCCATTTGAAAGTTATGATTTATTTATAGAGAGAAATAAAGAAATTTAGAGTGATTTTTCTTTTACTTGTAAATAATTTAGAAGAAGGTGCTCAAACTCGATTTCGGTTTAGTGGATGATTAAAAGCTAGATTATTTTTCGCACTTTTCTTTGGTGAATTATTTACTTTATATCAAATCGGACTTTGAAGCTCTGAGTATTTCTACCCGAAATTATCTTCCTTTTCCAAATTTTAAAAAGGACTTGTCTGTTTTGGAAACTACAATCAGAAACTCACAGACAGAATTACTTGAACTTTTTGCTATATTAGTTTGGCAAATACGGAATTGCAGAATTTTCTAAAGAGAATAAGAGAAAATTTTTCACGAAAAGCATTTTATTTAGTAACATTATGTTAAATTTCTATCTATAGAATATCTTACTAACCCAACTGATAGTATCATAACTCCAAGTTTATCTTATTTCTAGGTTTTATTAACAAGAAAAATGAAATCAGTACGATTTGGCAATATCATTATTATTGATATTTTTATTATTCAAGAAAGTTTGCCTATAACGGTATTCCATCTATTATCCGTAATATCTGAGGGTATAAGTTCTGCGCTACATGATGGATGACTCAATACATCCCATTCAACCGTTCTTAATTTTTCCCGATTGGCCAAATATATGTATTGCTTTTGGCATGGCACTATATATCAAAGCTCCAAATTCCCTGGTTCATTAGGTATAGACTCCGTTCGGATGAGTGGGTAAAGATAAAATATCATTTCTTTAGGAAAAACCGTAATTTGCTTTTAAGTTGTCAATGTAATTATTACAAAGAAAATGTTATTTACATTTTGTATACTTCAATACTGTATTTAAAAAGCCACTATTCAACGTATCCGAGAAAGTCAGTTGTTTCACTGTCGTTACTTGTTTTCACTCAGGAAGATTTTATTTGTCGATTTTAGATTTCTCTCAAAATAATCCTGTTAATTGCTAATCCAACTAATTTCACAATTTATTGCAAGCTTTTATTTATTTATATAGTTCAGTTTGATTACTTATTGGTTAGTTAGCTGAGAATGATGATGGAATTTGCATTCATCGTCTGGGTAAGAACTACCCCTTTAGAGTTCCACAAAGGTGATAAAATAATCTTCTGCTGATGAATATTAGATTTGGATATATATATCTTATATTATAATATCTTTATCATTCCTATATATTATGTTATTATTATTCTAATTCTTTATATCTTATAATATTAATATTGTTTATTTTTTATTTTTAAATCCTTGCTTCATTTAATTTGTTTCGAATATCTTATATTCTAAGATTTGTTATATAAAATAAATTATCTTAAAATCTTATATTTCATACTTTCTACTCAGTTATTGTATTTAAATTCTGTTTGATATCTTCTTGGTGTTGTTGGAACCTATACGCGCCCTCATATCTCAAAACTTCTTCTGTACTGCTTGATTTGTCTTTCTAAGAGAGATTTTCCTCGATTTTAATGTAAATTACCCACATATCCGCCATATATTGATCGGATTTCTTCATTCATAAATTTATTTGTACTGATTCAGCTTGTTTGCTTTACTGTCAGTTTTGTTCCTTGTAAAAAACCCACCTTTAATTCCTAGCATACAAACTCTTCAAAAATAGATAGTTTTCATAGCGTTTCATTAACAAATTGGTAATGCGTTTCTTTGTAACTTATTTCAGATCATACATCGTAGCCAAGTTATTTTAAATGGCTTTAAAATACTGGAATGGAATTATAAAGATTTTGTGTTATTTGGCGGGTTGTGTTACGACATTTTTTTTGGTTTTTTTTTGTTTTGTTTTGTTTTGTTTTTTTTTTTTTGTTTTTTCCCTTCTTCCTCTTCTTCTTCTTTTTGCCCTTTTTAAAATCAACTGGGGACCAGACCAAGAAGCCCTCTCTGAATTAAAAAAAAAAATCAATTGCATAGATTTTTTTATGTGAATTTCCACATTTAAGACTTTTGCTGCAGACAAGCTATATAATTTTCTGAGAATTAAACCTGTATCTTTTCATTTCTTCAAATAAAAAATTTAAAACATGAAGAAAATGGTCTTTTTTTCTTTCTCCATTTTTTGATCTATATGAAACAAAAATTGTACCTTTCATCCTCACAAGATATTCATTTTCCTGATTATGCTAAATTACAAGATTTACAACTTTGAAACAACAATCATACAGGAAATATCACCAGCTTGCCGAAGCAAGCGAAGTATCTGAATGACAGCCACTCCGAGAGGAGGGCGGAAATCACCAATGAGCCCTAATGATCATCCCAACCATTGTACAATCCCTCACATAAGAAGCACTTTTAGTCTTGGTCTTGATCTGCCCCACAACAACCCGCCAACACAAAAGATGTAAGACCCTGAAGATAGAGAACCCTTATTTATTTATTGACAGGTTTACAATCATCGACGGAATATGGGTGGTAATTAAGGGTGCATATTATAGTTCATTTGACTAAAATAAAATATTTAAATTAAATCGTAAAAAATTCATTTCTGGAGTCAAAATATTTGAATTGAAAATTACATAAAGAAAGCAGTGAAATACATAAACATAAAAATAATATCACTATGTATAAAGGTGGAAGATATAGTATATTCTACAGAAATGTAAACTACAACTTATAAATATTTAAGACACAAAATGAACCCATTATCCAAAGTGAATCATCAGTGACGGACATAAATACAAAGGGGAAATATAAATCAGATACAGACATGGCAAAGACAGCAAAAACAAAAAAAAGCACCATAATTTTCGTGTTGGAAATGGCGATAATTCGGCCCCACAGCTTTAATGTACCCCTCCCATAAAGTGGAAATCAGTAACAATGCCGTAACATTTTAGTCTACGTATCTGAGTCGCCATCAAGAGATATTCTGAAAAACAAAATGCGTTTAAATTTTTAAATAAGGTAAAAAGCTTAAAGTAATAAAATGTTCTTTTATAGCGAAAATTCGAAATTCTAAGTTGGCAATCCGGCTCGATTCTTATCTATATTCAGTGCTCCATTCGAATATATATGTACTCGAATCGAGCAGGCCAGCAGTTTTCAATAATCCAAATGTGAATTGGACAGATAATTAGGATAGTTATCAGTCCAATATTCGTACGATGACTTTTAATTAATGGCTTTTTTTTTTATTTCAGGCTAATGTAAACCAAAAAATCGATGATCTGATTATAAGTAAAGTACTTTACGCGTCTTAAGTATAAGTAACCATATTTTTAATGCAAGGACTAGATGTTAGTCGTGTCTCTTAAATTTCTGCTCTTACACAAATATAAAGAAAGATAAAAATATAGACACACATGTTTAATTCCAAAAGTGTATATATGTGTTCAGACTCGATTCGATGGTTAATTTAGATTTAGTGGCCCAAGAACCAAAAAAAGCTATATTGAAAGAACTGGGAGCAGTCTGAAAAGTCAATATTCATCAAAATCCGATTTTTCGTTTACAGCACTTTCTTTTATCCTATTCGAATACTAGAAAGTAAAAACAACTCAATTCTTCCCTTTTTATTTCAATTCTATGTATCTTATTTTCAAAAGATGCATTCAGTAGATTGTTCGTGACTGCCTTTACCACTAGAAGTTCATTCCTTACCTTTCGTGACTAATTCACATAAATTTGCTTCTTTTTTAATGTATATTTTCCGGACCCGTTTACGTCTTATCTTATATAGTACAAAAAGATTGTGTTTGCTGAGTAGAAATTTATAAAAATTGTTTCTGCTTCTACTAAAAGCTAATTGTTCAGTAATGCTTGGCTTCAAAAATAATTATCGCAAAAGGAAAAACGCAACTATCATATTTACATTTTTACGTTTCAGTTAATGATTATTATTTTGTTGCATGTGCCAGTTCATCAAAAAATGCATGAAAGATCCGTATTGAGATCACAACCTCAAATATTTAAGTTGAAAGAGTTTTTGATTGGATTAATGAAAGTAAAATAAGTGTGTCTTTAATATTTTCAGCTAAGAGCCTCAATTATTTTTATCGACATTTTTTTCCTTCTAAATTAATTTAAACAGCAAACATTACTACCTACATTCTTCTATGTCTACATCTTGCTTGTTTTAGCATGCATCTTGCGAATGTAAATCAACTCCATTTTATTTAAATTAATTTTCAAGTGATCGTTAAATGAAAGCTTGAATGTCTGAATGCTGTTCCGATACCTCCCGGATACATCTGAAGTATATCAGTTTTATAAATATTGGATTGAATTTCATAAACAAAATACTAAATGCCATACCCAATCAAAGTGCAAGGTAGTAAGTTTGGATAAAATTCTTAAAAATGAAATTATATGATATTAAAATCCCATATGAAATTTGCAAGACGTCTCAAATAAATTTTATATTCATTAAAAGGAATAAATGCCGCAAAAATAGAAACATTTTCTTAACATCTCTAAATAACATGAGTCACTACTTTCAGCAATTAGTTACTGGATTGACTTATACAAAAGTTATTTGGACTAATCTTTCTTAAATAGGATCTGCCTTTGATGCAAAATAAAAAATGTAATTCAGACATTATTTCTATGTATTTTATATTTCAATTTGGAAATAATTTGTAAAATTAAATTTCATTCCATTAATCGTCTCTTGAACACTAAATTTCGTATTCCTCTTTTATCACGTTTTAAAAAAATGACATAATTAATGTTTAATATTTTTGTGTCACTCGCATGTATCTCTAATTTTTAAAGCAATGCATTTAAAGTTAAAAAATATATTTTTTAATTGTATTTTTAATTATTAACTCTTAATATTTTTTTACATTAACATAATTTCAAACACCACCCTTTTTTATTTCAATCTCACCAACTGGAAAAGCTTTCAAGTTTCGAATCAATAACAAAATCCCTGGATTTCAGATTTTGTTTTATCTATTATTTATAATGATACACACATTTCAATTATGTCATAGTAAATAACTGTTGTGTATCCTTGATTTAATTCTTTAAAATTTTATTTATTGTTCCTAAATATAAGCTTTTTATTGACTTTTTTAGAATTCAGCTTTCTCTCTTACTCCAGCTTAAAATGAACTATGTCATTTTACGAAAAGCAAACAGTCTTTATTCAGCGTCATGATTAACTATAAAAAAAGTAAAATTCTATGCATAAGCTATCCGAGAGATAGAACAGTGAAAAATTTTCATACTAATAGCTTCCTTGATGTGAAATGCTATTTCGATACGTCTGGGACTTTTAACAGCCGGACACGAGCAGTCATTGACTTCCGTTACTCTTGCGAAACTATCTTGAAACCCCATTCAGGAAATTTTACTGCTTCTAGTACAGTGCTATCCTTAAATGGGATATTTCACATTTACCACTGTTGCAGCAATCAAATAACTAAGCATTTAAATTGGATAAAGTAGGTATGGAGATATAATGCTTAAGGAATTGTGTATTCTTAGGAAATATTATCATTCCTTGAAACATCGGCTTAAATTTGCCCTTGATATTATTGTTGTTTTTGAAACTTTAATCAATAATTAATTCAAAAAATTATTTCTTTTATCTTTATTGAAGGAAAAGATTAACGTCATGTAGTGAATGCCACACATGATTCGAATGAACATCAGAAAATTAATTGCAGGCTGCGCCGTTGCTAAGCATGACGTAATCAGGATGCACTATCATTCATCCGGATATTTAAAACTCCCAATGGTTATTCTTTTCCCTTTCGCACATAACCAGAATACTTTTTCAAACTGGTTCAAGTGCAGTTTGAACATAATATTGTTGTGTCTTAAATGAAGTAAATATTGTGTGGTAACCTGGCCTTGCGATTAGAATCATAAGCAATCTTCCTCTTCAAACACCATAACGTGATAATACCAATCATAAAAATCATAATCATAAGTCATGTCTTGAATTTGAACGTAACCTTTTGTCTTGAAAGTGGAATCATTTCTCGAGATAATGGCACTTGCAGTGACTGTCTCTCCATTTCAAAGCTGTTTTAAGAGAATTTGACTAGAATGCGTTAGAGTTTTGGAGAATAATAATTTTTTTGTGTGTTCGTGAATTTAAATAGACGAAAAATTACGAACAAATATTTAATCCTTGAAACGATGCAAGCTTTTGTATTAATTCTTTGCATGACATATATTTTCTCTAATTTTGTATTGTATTTGGCAATCTCTTGGTTGTTTCCTGGCAATTAACCATTGAATTTAGTTTTGAAATAATATTATAAAATCCATGAAAGGATCTTCAACTCCTCCAGATGAATTTAAAAGAAACACACTTCTTCAAAAAAAAAAGTGTTTAAAAAATTTGTTTCTTCTACTAACTTTGAAAAGTGTTGATTGATAACAAAAGCTTTAATAATGGTTTGAAAAAATTTTGAATACATCTGCAATATGTGTTCCAAATATTCTTCCCTGTTATTTTTGTGAGTAAAACCTACCCATATTTTTATTCTCATTCTCGTGTTAAAGTAATGTCTTTATTATATCTTCTAAACAACAATTATATAACGGCTTTATAAATTGTTGTATTTATATTCCTATTTTAATTTGAAACTTAAAATACAAATTAAGTATAAAAATAACATTCTTTATTCGCAAGAAGAATGGGTGTATTTTTTATCAACATTATTATAATTTTTTTTTTTTTTTTTTTTTTTTTTTCAAATTGGAAATAGAGAAAATTGTGGTTCAAGATATCGTAATGGTACAAAAAATTCAAGCAGTTTGTTCCTTTTTTTCATAGTTTAAAGAGAAAATGTGAGCTTTTAACAAGCATTTATCTTATTTCAAATTTATATTAAAAATTGGTTTATTAAGAGACATTGAAAAATGTTCTTAAAGTCACAATAAAGAAAAAAAATCCTGATTAAAAGCTCGAATCATCTAGATATAAGACAGGAAGTATATTAAAATAAACAAAAATATTTAACTCAGAGGTCACTAGTTTCAGCTACTTAATTAAATTCTTAATAACATATTGAAAATATGTACCAAGTACTACGAAAATGAGCGAATGAGCGAACTAATAACTGGAAATGATACCATTCCTTTATTTGCATTTCAGAATCAATGAAAATCCATTATTACAAACATGCCTAAAAGTGCTTGTACTTTTGTATAGATCTGATTAATAGAAATATACTTTTTAAAATATAATATCCATGGATATACGACTTTTTATCTAAATGATATAAATTAGATAACTATTTATACTCCATTACTAAAAATTTATTTTTATATTGCAATTGGTTATCACATTTCTAAGCAATTAGTTTGACTCCCGCAATAAAAATTGCAATCTCCGTTAATTTATCTGTGGTCATATACAATTAAGTCACAAAATTGCATTAATTAACATCTGAGACAAAATATCTGACTTCACTAATCTTTCTTAATTAGCTAAACTTCTAGACTTTCTTCTTATATTTGCTTATTATTACCATCAATTATCAATTGCCTAGTTAAATTGCTTATTAATGCAGCATTCTAATCTTGAATATTTAATTTGTTTCGTTACAAGGATTAAAGTTACAATGATATAAATAACACAATTATTACAGCGATATAAATAAAGCAATGACACGATTAATGTTTTTTAGTTCATTATTCAAGTGCGGCTTGTTTTAATTTTATAATGCGAGCTTAAAAACACATTTTCAAAGTATTTTATATTATTTGAAGAAGAATTTAATTCTCAATGAATTCATGTGGCTTTTTTTATTTAATTTATTTTTATTCCTTTTTAGTTCTTTAGAGTGGAATGTCAAATGAATAAAAGTGAATATTTTAAGCACCAATTACTCTTTCTATATATCCGAGATACTAAGACCACCGAAATTATTCAGGAGATTTCTGTCATATGTGAGAAAGTAATGCTAAATATTGCGAGCTATGATTTTCGAAAAATGAGAAGCAATAATTAACTTTTTTTTCAAGCAGGAAAAATTGCTATTGAAAAAAATCATATAATTTCAAATATATTTTTATTTGGGAATTTATCATGATTTTTAGCTCAGGTCAGTATATTTCTGATAACGTTCTTTAAAATGATGTTAATTGGATAATCTTTATTATTGGTATAATACATTGAATAAATTTACATACGCACTATATAATAAACTCTAATGCATAACACGAGTTTTTTAATTCCTCATATACGAAGGAAACATTGTAATCTTTAAAAAAGTTGATTCGAGAATTTGACGAACCGCCATGTTTCAAATTCCTTGAGTTTTAAAAGGACATTTTGGACATACGTCCGTCTGTTAACACGGTAACTCAGAAACGCTTTGAGTTAAACGAATGAAAATTATAATAGAGATTTAATGCCAAATTCTCACACATTTTATCGAATTTTGAACGATTTTTATCGAATTTGAAATGCCAGCAGTTAGATTATGTTTTAATACTACAAAATGAAGCGCACTAAATGCAAAAAATGTGATACATATATTTAATATTTAAAGAGCAGGTATGTATCGAATTTAGAACCAAATCCGTCAAGAGGTTGATTTTCCGTTCTTCACCAAAATGTAAATGCGATAACTCAAAAATGTGTGAAATTTGGTACATGAATTTCTAACTAGAATTATATTTCTTTGCAAAATTTTGATTTCAATCGAGAGGAGAAAATGCATACAAAATACATATTCGATTTCCTAGCATCTCTTTACTAACCACATCTCAGAAATTAAATGCGAAAATAAATTGGAACAGATATTCTTTCATAACTATTGTTCGATAATGGCAGACGATTAATGATAGATAAGTGCATTCATTGGAGAGTACAGAAGAAAGTTTCGAGTAAACCCTTCACTATGGTTTATATAAACATTAGTATATTTTTGCATACTTATAGAGGTTCATTGCAAATTTCCTGATGAAATGTGTAAGCTAATGTTTCGTTTATAATAGTTATGTTTTTTGAACAATTATTTTCAGAGAATTACAATAAAGTATTAAATTACAAATATTTCTTCGATTACCAAATTTCATTCGTAAATATATAATGGTTTGAAGCCTTCTGCCCGTTTAATTTAAAAAGAAATATTCCTAATAATTTTTAAAAAAACGTTGCAAAACTCATGGAATCAGCACATCTCAGAATAAAAGGGAAAATGCATAATGTGTTCCAATCTACAGTTCCAAATCAGTTTCTACAAAAAGCACCTGAATTCTGTAAATATTGCTTAAATTAGATCTAATTTTTTAAAACAAAATATTCCAACTCAAACATTTTTTTTTATTAAATCATTTAACTGCAGAGTTTCAACTGAAAAAACAATGAATAGCAAATCTGATTCTAAAACAACAAAAATAAAAATGTTTGTATCGTCTTTCTATTCCATATGTAATCGAATACAGAGCTCGATGTATTAAAACCATGTATCTGATGAAAATTGGAACTATCGTCATTCAGTTTCGCCAAGTTTCGTCATTCAAAGAAACTTGGTTATATTTGACCGATAATTTTATAAACATTTCTAAGCAACTAGATAAGGGAGAAGGAAATTTAAAATTTTAGTATCTGTTTTAGAATTAAAAAAACAATTTAAAAGAGATTTATATTTATTGCTGATTTTGCATGTAATAAAAAAATTAAAAATATGCAAAAATCATTTTCTTATATTATCATAATTATATTTTATTACCACTATTTAAATGAAAAATACCACTATATAAATGAAAAAAAAATGAATATGTTTGTTTTCACACCAATTAATCAGTTAAATTCTAAGAAGACAACTGACATATCCATACATCTAAAATTATATTTGAAAAAATATATAACAAGAAATTAGACTGCATATAATATTTACATTCCTGTTAAATATCCAAACACCAGATTTCTGCGAATCGGAACTATTGACAAAATATTAAACAATTGGGGTTAAACATATTAAACAAACTTTTAATGGAATAGGAAAAGTTATGAAAGATGAGAAGGATAGAATGACATATTTATTTTAAAATTCTTTTGAATCGCAGTAATGTATACATGGAATTTCTTCACATTTGGACTAATGAAAAGAGCACTGGAGACCTTAAACATTTAATCGAGGAGGGAATGTTGTGGAGGATGAGGGGATAGAATGACCTATATTAATTTTAAAACAATATTTACGTCATAAAAATTACAATATGGAAGTGAATTTAAAAAGAAAACAATTGAATGAAACATTTTGTGCAAAACTTTTGTAAATTCCTCATTTTTACTGTGCTAAAATCGTTCAAGAATCTTCGAAAATTCTTTACCTTGTTATGCAGGGAAAAAAGGACAGAAAAATAATTACTAAATTTAATCCAGTTAAGAAAGAGCAGTTTTTGTTTAAAATATTCAGTCCTTAATTTTAGTATTAAAATCTTCTGGCTGTTTTCTTGAAAAAGATTAAAAAATTGTGCTGATATGCACATGTACACAATGTATCTTTGAAATTTCACTCAATTAATACTGGAAGGCTCCGAACGCTCGTTCAACAAAACTACGGTATGTGCTCAAATTGACTGTCGCTAAATGGTGGTACATGCTTCATTCGTTAGAAATACTTGCTAAATTAGTTTGGAAACAGAGAAATATCTGAGAAAACGTAAAAGAAGTTCGAGCACACATTTGTTTAACAGTCATCAACAAAGCAATCAAATATATATATATATATATATACAGGGTATTGCCGAATTCGACAGACAAATTCAGAGGGGTGATAGTAGGCGTCAAGAGGATAAAGAATCACCGTACAAAATGCGGTCCCAAACGATGTTTAATTGGTGAAAATCGTGAAAATATATGGAATCGGTGAACTGTTGGAAACTTTAAAAGATAAATAAAAAAATAACAAATGCTGTTTCAACATATGAATTTTTTAAGTAAAAGCACATTCTTAAAAGATGTTTTGATGATTTGAGGGGGTCGTAAATTACTGAAAACAAAAAAAGTAGTTTAGAAACCATATTTGCAAAAATATTGAAGAAAAATAAAAGCTTGAAAATGTAAGGAATTTTAAAGTCTATAATTTCATATAAACGTGTAGTGTGAGAACTGGGAAGTTTTAAAGATATTCAAGAAAAACTAAAATGGGAACCAGAAAACATCTCTGCATCATCAGTTCTCACAGAGCGTTGTAAAAAATTCGAAAAACAAATTCAGAGCAAGGCATAATGGGTATGAAGTAGATGAAAAATTACCAGAAAACACAGGGGTTGAAGGCAACGTTTTTCAATGAAAATCACAAATTGGATGGAGTTTGCATGCTAAATGCTTGATGCCACACAGAAAGATGCACACTTTCCTTCAAGAGTTTCGTTCTGAGATGAAGCCTTGGTCATTGGAAAATCCCACATCACTATCTCGTCGAACGAACAACACAAGTTTGATATTAACATCTGGGCAGAGTCCTCTATTTGGACCGTATCTTCTGCCCAAACGCTTTAGCGGCAAAAAGTACCTTGTTTCTCCCAGCACGTTCCTCCGGATTTACTGCAGGGAACACCGACAGTTTGGTTAATGCATGAGGGAGCACCAACACATTTTAGTTACATTCGTGAAATCTGACTTGTTGTTTGCGAATGAAGTATAACGACCATCAATTCTACAACGCCCATCAATGAATACTTGCTAGCTGCTTTTATTTTTCTCGAACGCATGAAAAAAAAGGAAAAAAAGGCTTCTTCTCGATTACCTTATTCTTAATCCTCGCATTCATAGGGCTATTCTCTTCGCCAGGCTGATTGCCTTTTCGACGTCTGCTTTTTCGATTTTCACTGATTAAACGTTGCCTGCGACTCTATGTTTTCTCGTAATTTTTCATCTATTTAATGCCTATTATGCCTTGCTCTGAATTTTTCTTTCGCATTTGACAACGGTCTCTGCGAACGTCGGTACTTAAGTTGCAGCGATGTTTACTGGTTCCCATTTTAGTTTTTCTTCAGTGTCTTTAAAACTCCCCAGTTCTCATACTGCATTTTTACATCAAATTAAAGGCTATAAAATTCCTTTTTTTTATAGAAAGTTTATTTCAAGCTTTTATTTTTCTTCAATATATTTGCAAATATGGGTTCTAAACTATTTTTTTGTTTTCAGTAATTTATGGCCCTTATATCCTCAAATCCGCATATTACCAGCATGAAAAAAAAAACTTTTAAAAATGTGCTTTGACTTAAAAAAAAATCATATTTGAAATACCATTTGTTATTTTTTTTAAAAAATTTTTTACAGTTTCCAACAGTTCTCCGATTCTCTATATTTTTGCGATTTTCACCAATTAAACGCCGTTTAGGATCCCATGCTGTATGGCGATTCTTTATCCTCCTGATGCCTACTATCACCCCTCTGAATGTGTCGTACCTTTCTAATGTATTATCCCATTCAAGTCGTTATTTTTTGCACTATTAAAGTCTTTTTTTTTAGTTTTGAAGGTAAGACACATTCAATCATTATTAAGTATCAAAACTGCACATATAAAGATTGCATGCAGAATGAAAAAATTAAAGTTATTTAAGCCTAACACATGCTTGAACGACTTGTAGTCTACAAGAAAAAGAAAATGAATGTCACTGGATGAAGAGCTTAATAAATACCATCTGGAAATTTGCAATTTAGGTTTCAAATATTCAGGAAGGGAAAATATTTTTAAATGAATGCAGTGCATGCATGCATCAGCATCGTAGAAATGACCCCGAATAATTTAGACTAACCAACTCTTACCATCCTTCCTGTAACTTACGAAAAGAAATTAAAACGCCTTAACAATTCTTTTTTTAAAAAATAAACAACACCTGTCCAAACGAGCAAAGACCTGCGTTTGTAATGACAATCATAAAAATACATAAATGCCCGAAAATATCCTAAATGTCTAGTTTAAGGCATTAGTTGCATATATTAGGCAATGAATGCCTTTAATTTGGATTGCTAACGGATATACTGTGAGTTGAACAAATCATTAGAGGATTGATAAAATGGCAAATTCTATTTCATTTGTAAAATGATAGAAAATCTAACATTCAAATTGACTTAAAACCTTTTTAGTTTTTATTCATTTAACACTACTTTCGGTCTTAAATTTAATTTTTCAAAACTCCATCAATCATTTTGTTAAAAAAAAGAAATATATTTTTGCTTTAATTTTATTGCTTTTTAAGAGAAAAATGAAAAACTATTAGTAAACAAACTTGCTAAAAACTAAATCTTTTCTTACAATAAACTTCAAATTTTATCTTTACTCTTAGAAGAATTTTCATTTCTTTAGAAAGAAAAATCCTTTTTTGAGAGTATAATAATAAAATCATCCACCTTAAATACAAGCAACCGATTTTGTGAAGCATGAATTAGCACAGAATGGTCTATATAGAGAGAATTTTGAAAGAAATGCATGCCTCTTCACTTGTAAGACATCTTTTCAAAATTCTTTCTGAAGCTCTTAACCAATTCAATTGCTTCCTCGGTTAAATGATACTTAAGCATATTTTCCTATTTCGTATTGTCACAAAAGCATTACCAAAATATTCCCATCCGATCCAAAAAAAAATCCTTTAAAATAAGTCCCGACTTCTTCTTAAGTACTTTCTTCTCTAACTCCCGCGCAAAATTGAGACTATTTTACAAGTGTACTTCAGCTTTTCATTTTATTTTGCGCACCTCAATTCCTTACTTTGTTGTTCCTCGGAGTACCATTTATTTCCCGTCCAAGTCTTCCCAGTCCAGATGGCCTCTGTGTGTATGTTTTTTCCTCCTTCTTTTTCCTCTGTTAGTATTTTTTTTTTTTTTTTTTTTATTTCTGGGGTTGTTCAAAGACGACTCGCAACATCACGTTTCCTTGGAAAACCAGTGCACGACACATCGATTACTGGCAGCGTTTCCTATTTCTTCTATGGGACTCGCATTTTTCATGACAATAAAACCTTGCTCTAAGGATGGGGGAGGGGGACCCAAAGAGAAAAACAAATCCTTTGGTGGCTCTCGGAGTTTTATGTCTCTGTATAAAGTTCCCGAGAAAGGACGGATTCCAGTTTTTAAAGTCGGTTGCTTTCTTGTATTTTCTTCCATTCCTTTATTTTTTGCCGAAGGAGAGCTTTCTTTGATGGATCTGTCTCCCATCTGTTTCTAGCGGACGAATGTGACGAATAAAGTCGAGCTCCAACAAAGGATCGTGAAGCGATGGCTGTTTTTTAGACCAAGGCAACAAATCTCAATTTCCGCTGGCCAACTGACTGGAAAAAAAGTTTTATATTCGAGAATAACACTGGGGTTCGTTCGCCTGTTTCTCTTAAATAAGAAAACTGAAATTTTGGTAGACCAATCTATTATTCTTGGGATCTACTTACTATCCAATACCTATGAAAAATAATTCAAACATCTGGGAATTTTTTGTTTCCTTTAGGCAAAAAGGAATTGAGCGTTTATATTTACCTAAGCATTTATATTCATATTTAACCACTGAAATAAATCTCCGTTCATTTTAAACCTATATCATATTTGAGTTTTCTAAACTATCTCCTTTGTGCAGAATTTCAATTCATTTGCTCAGATTTAATTTAGATATATTAACATCTAGTTTTGAAGGATCATGAGAGTTATTTTGATTAGACCTCGTAATTTTGAAGAGTTTTTAAATAATAATTCATTTGCCAGTAGTGCCAGTGAAAAGTCTAAACTAAATATAGAATCGAAACTCTACAACGTGTATATCCCAAGGGGGCCACCTCGTAATTGAGGATGAGAAGCTTCCGATATGCTGATTGGTTCTAGCCACCGTTGTGGGTACACAAAAAGGTGGGGATCTGGCTCCTCTCGTTCATTACGGAACTTACTTTCTTAGGGAAGGTGTTACCGTGACCGATTATGGCCCTTAGATATCAACAGTTCCATAGTTCCGTCAGTGTTGCTGTTGCTGCGGCTCGTCATTAGGGTTTTTCCGTGTACCTTCCGGCTGGTCGGAGTAGTCAGTTTGTGGTCTACAACGTCTATAGTAATTACAAATAAAATTTTAATCCATCTTGAGACTTCCAGTAATGTTAACAAATCTGAATAATAATTCTTTTAAAATGTTTAAATTTTAAAAATAGATTGTAAAAAGGATTCATAATCGTATTTTTATTGACTTCTTGATTTTTTTTACCTATTGTTTTTCTTTATTCGCAGCTTCTCAAAGAATATGTTTAGAATTTTTTCATATAAAATGATAAAGTATACAAAAATTCCTTTTCGCAACAGTATGAGTTCAGTTAGAACATTCGTTTATGGAATGAGAAATGTTAATAAAGGCGAATAAATAATTCTAGTAACTATTCACCAAACTGTAGAAAGAAAAAACTGCAAAGTGAGGCAAGATTTCTTGGCTTCCTGTTATCTCTTCTTCAACATAAATGGCTGAAAAAGGTAGATAAAGTGAACTCCAAAATCATGAAATTATGGTTGATCTGCTAACATTTTCTTAGAAAATATATTTTAGACTGATATTAATCAATAATTAAAAATAATTGTCTTCTTACTAATATTTCATTGCATAAAATATACTATTAAAAGGCTGCGAAGATGTCGTTAAATTTTATTTGAATATTGTTATTTAATACTAAATTTATCAATAAGTTTGAACTTGCTTCCATTGAATAGCAAGTGTAAAAAAAGTACTAAACACTTATTTAATTATAGCGTTAATGCTTGTTATACAAATTTTGTCAAACTATAAACATGTTAATCATAAAACTTTGATTGGTTGCAAAAGGTATTCAAATGATCGACCTGATGCCGAAGAGCTACAACATCCTTATAAAACTAACAATTTTGCTAAACTACAGAAAGAAACCTGTTCTCTCTGCGCACTTAAGTAGCTGTCATTTTTGTACACACCAAGAGGAAGTCCCCGAAAAATGTTTCAATTGCTATAAAATGAGCATCTGATTCACTATTGCAGGCAAAGGAGGAATTAAGGCAATCTTCTGGCATGTCCCCGTGAAATGATGGGGCAAAATGTAACATCAAGATATTTAGATTGTCGAATGCACAATTGAAATTTTGAATATTTTACATATTTGAATTTAACGCTTTAGATTCTCCATGCACATCTCCTAAACAAATAGTAATAAAAAGGTATTGAAAAATAGACACAGAGTATTCGAAACACAGGTTCCGCATATGTTTTGATGTACTTCGGCTTGAAGTGATCAACTGATGACATTTACCAAGATATTCACAAAGAAAAATGAATGCTGCGCATGGGAACAGAACATCCAGTTTCCTTCTGTTGTATTTTCATTTTTGTCAAGACGATCCTACTATACGAAGATCAAGGAGAAAGTCTGTAGATGCGTTGCAGAGTATTTACATTAACTCTTAGACAGAAAAAGACAGCTTTCAATCAGACCAGTATTTACATTAATTGCCAGTCTGTGAAAAGACGTCGATTTCATTCAGCCACTGCCAAAGTGGAGGATAAACATTTTCTCATTTTTTTCTGTTTAGATATTAAATAACTATAATGTGCCTCAAGCATTTATTTCTGAAAGATTTCCAGCAATTTTCTATACTAGTGAAATGTTTCTTCAATTTTCAAGCACGAACAGCAAACATCCATTATTTATCATATTCTGCTCTAAATAGGGCTTCTTTATTAATAATTCATATCAAGAAGTTTGCATATTTGTGAAGAGTATTCTTCTTATTCTTTCAAATTAATTCTTTCGTATTCCGCAAATTACAAATTATAGTTCCTTATTTTAAATTCTGATGAGAAAATGCTTATGGAAACTTTCTCCGTAATACAAACTTGCCCCTTTCATTTCTTCATTGTTTACAATGGTGTGAAGATATACTATATTCTCCTAAGATTAGCTATTGAGAATTAAGATTTTGATAACCATACTTTTCTAGATTTAGGTTTTATGAATGATCACTAGAAATCGAACAGAAAAGAAATAACTAGCGGAAGTGTTCTCTTCAAAACTTTCTCGCATACTCTAATAAATTTGTCATGCCAAAACTCACCTCGAAAGGCATTGGCGTTACAATAGTCAGGAAATATTAACCTTTGGAGTCTATTTATCATTTTTTACTGAATATGCTGTGTCATCCCTGGCGAGTTTTTTAGCAATTTAACCTGTCATTGGGTTACTAGCATCCGAAAAACCGAATCAGTGTTTTAGATGTGTTTTTCCCAATCGATTGAAGCAAAAATTGCTAAACAGCTACACTTGTAGTCACAAAATCCCATATCATATTTAGTATATTTAACTCATTGCGTTTATATGATTCTGAAAGTACAGACCTACAGACGGTCAACCTCTCATTGGATTTGACAAGAAATTTGATAGGTATCTACACTATTGATGTTAAACGTGTGTGCAGAATTTTATCCGTCTAAATATCTTCGTTTTATAATTATATTGTTAACTTATATTCGAACAGCCGCACAGACAGATTTCATTTGAAAGGAATTTGCTCAAATTTGATATAAATCTATAGATTTCCATATACCAAATCTACACTTTACCTTATACCAAATTTCATCCTGTCTAGTTCAAAGCATTTTTTGAGTTGTCTTTGTCACAAATAGACAGACATTTTCTAATAACGCAATTTTTGAACTCAGGGGAAGTATAAAACGATAAGATTCGTCAAAATCTCGAGTTCCAATTTTTGACGATTACTGTACTTTCTCTATACTACGTATACGAGAAAGTGAAAAATGGGCTGTATTGACTATTTGATGTATTAAACCTTAACTACTGCTTATATTCATTATGAAAAACAATTTATTAAATTATTAGAGAATTACCATATGAATAGCACAACTCACAATTTGATTTCAAACAAAATACAAAATGTCATGAAACAACATCTAGAATATATCTAGACAGAAATAAAACAATCTCTTAGAAAATCTTGTAAAATTATTTGTTTTCCTTAGCATAACATTTGCAAAAGTATTTTATCTATTGAATTCTTTGACTACCGATTCAGTCATAGACGAAGTGCCCTGTTTTAAGATGGCATATAACTAAAAGCAGTAAAACTTTCTAAACGGGTTATCAAAAAATGTTTTCGCAAGAGTAACGGAACTATCTGACTGCTTGCGTCCGGCAGTTAAAAGTCCGGGTCGTATCGAAGATGCATTTTAAGTTAAGGAAGTTTTTATTTGAAAGAATTCTCTAGGATACATATATTTCCAACGAGTATGATAACTTGGAGAATGGATTTCACGACTTTTATATACAGCAAAACTCGAAAGTTGAAGGAAGTATGTTTGATTATTATAAAATAGCATTCGATTATTGTAAAATAGCTACTTTATATTTAAAATGGAATAAGAGTTCTCTTTAATAAATTCATCTGCAATTTATTCCTAAGTATATTCTTGATTGTATCATAATAACTAACAGATTTATTATATACTAACCATAGTCTGATCCAATAATCCCATAATCTCAAACCAGTTAATCAGTTACTACCATCTACCAATTTACTACTTAGATATAACATTTGCTATTCTATATGCAATCACACAGGATAAGAAATATTTATTGACTTATGTGAATAGTTATTCGTCGGCGTTTTAAAGCATTATGAACAATATTTTAGAATGGATTAGCATGGACTAATGAAATATAATATAGTATATTAATGTAAAATTCTAATACTGTGGTACAACTATGGAAATGTTTTGCATTTTGTTATTACGGAAATGTATGCCTTTTTGTTTATTCACTTCTTACATTTTTAATGACATGTTAAATTAAGTTTTCATTTCTGAAAAAATAAACTTATGAAAAGTTTTCTTCTTTTTATTTGTTAGACACTATGCATTTTTTACAGAAAAACTATTTTTAGTTATCGACCACTAACATTTAATGAAACAGTAGTTAACAAGATAAAAAAAATACATTTATCGAATAAGAAAGAAATAATAAATTGAATAGTATTATCCAATAAAACAAAATGCTGAAACAAATAATAAATAGGAAACAATTGTCCAATAAGGAGAATGCTAAAATAAATAATAAATGGAATACTAAATAAACATTTTGCATTAATGAACTGCATACAAAACCTTTTTTAATATATTGAATTTTTTTTTCAGAAAAATAACAAAACAAAATATTTCTAACGGCTACAATTTGTAAGTTCTTTAAAAAAATAACAATTCCTTTAACTTGAGTCGTTTAAACAACTTAAATTTGAAAGAAATATATCGTTTTCTTAAGTACGGAGACTTTTCTCGGGGCTTTAGTTGAGAAAAAATGCGATTTCGGAGAGAGTAGTTTTTTTTAATAGGAAGAAAAGAATAGAACGAATTCGAAGAATGAAAGTGCATTTTTTTTTATTTCCTCGTTCTTCCTCTTACATTTATCACCGGAGCAGAAAATTTTGTTTAAAGTTTTTACTGAAAAAAAAAAGAAAGAAAAGTGTGAAGCAAGCTAATGTTTCAAACGAATTCTCGTGAAATAAAAATTTAAGAATGTCTGAAAACTTTAAAAAATTCTATCTTAATAAAACTATAATGCATGATAATTTTTATTCAATCTCCAAAATGAGTTGAAATTCATATGGCTGAAATCTTCAACTTACTTTCGATTCTTTTAAAATATACTTTGGGGAATAAAATCTGAGAATAAATTATTCTATGCTCACTCTAATTTCCTTCACGCTAGCATTTCATTCTGAAGGAGCACAATAGCTAATATGAAGAAATCTTTGTTATATTGAACCGTAGTTAGATGACAGGTGCAAAATCTCCATTCTTCTCTCCAGGAATCTCTGGCAGACCATTCTGATGACTTTAGAATATAGATTCAATATGCTTCAGAACCGGAGAGTCTCAGGTTCGAGACCCAATTTCACCGAAGTACTGTTGTGTGAGTGGGCATGGTGCACGTTAAATTCGTCAGGGCCAAACGTCCTCCCGCTGGTGTGGTGTGGAAGTTTGAAGAGGGGTGACAGCTCAGATGCCATCTTCGTCATCTGACCTCTGTTCAAAATGACGAGGTCCGTACCGAAATAGCCCGATTCTTGCTTTAAAACGGGACGTTAATATAACAAAACTAAACTCAACATGCTTCAAATCTATTTAGATGACAAGATTAAATAATGACTCTTTAATCCCAAAATTCTAATATTTAGCCACTTCGAATCCCATTCTGTGCCTAAAATTATTAATTTAAAAACTAAAAAAATTATTTTTTTTAATTTTGAAATGGTACGAATGTATTTTTTGTAAAAAAAGTTTATGAATTTTATTATAAGCCTAAACACCTACTCTAATCTGCATATACATTGAAAACTCTGAATGATTGGAAGCCGCAACTACGTTGGCGAGAACTAAGGTTGAATCTTAAGAACCGTCATCAACCACGGTGCAACATATTCCGCAGGTGGCCCATCCCATCATCGGTAAGGAGCATAAATTGTATTATAAACGTACATAGCATAGATTTCAAAATCCTTTTGATGAATGCATTGAATGCAAAATGTGTCCAAAGGAGTTAAGGCATAAGTATCCAAAATGGTCATGGATTACTTTTCTTTTTCTGTATTCTTCACTAATGGTTCTTCGAAAGGTATTGAATCTATGGGCACTTTAATAATGAATTTCTCGCTAAATTGGGCTTGTTTACTGGAAGTCTCTTTCGAAGTTTGAAGAAAAATATAAATGAACATACACTTCCACTGCACGTTTTTAAGTCCATCTTTCGCTCTCTATAATGGAGCTACAAGAGAGTTTTTATTTTAAATCATAATGACATATTCCAAAGTAATTTTAACCGATAGGAGATGTTTCCAGTTTTCTTTTAATAAGGAATTGATTAAACACGTTAGATTAACTTGATATTAAAACAATGCAGAGTCGCTTCTATGAAATTCTTTGAATATAATTCTTATTATGCATTAAAGTATTCAATAAACAAAACAAAAGACATGCATTTTTAAAAATAGTATAGCATATTTTATATTTTTTATTAATTTTTAAATTTTCAAACTAAACATTTTTGTATAGGAATTCGTAAAAATTTTGATATTAGTAGAAAAAAAAAGGGCAATAGAGATGCGCGAAGCTGAAACAACACAATGAAAAAGTTTTTTAAAAAAATATTAGAAATAGCCAAAAGCTCGCACAGCAACATGAGCTTCGCAATTTTTTTGGAGGAGGGAAAGAAGAGATATCCCATCCTTGCAAACGCTATCTCTGGTAAGAATGAAAATTCCTTAAATGAATCGGAAAACAAAGCATATATTTCGTCTTTGCTTTAAATTAATTTTTTTTTAATTAAATGCTTTTGAAAGGGAAATCAGACATATAAAAGATTTTCCTCCCATTACAATTCCAGTGAAGATTCGTTTGAAACAAATGGGACTCGCTTACAGCTATAAAAATAATTTGTGAGATTCTTCATTAATGGAAAACACAGAGAAGTTGAATTCTGTACAAAGTACTAAAATAATATAGCGTGAAATATATGAATAAATAAGATATTACCGTATAAAGTACGAAAGTAAATCCTTCCACTTCGAAGATGCAATGTCACTAAGATATTCATAAAATACTTATTTTTAAAATGTAGCAAAATCTTATAAATATTCCAGTAATTATTTTTTTAATTAATAAGTTTTCTAATTAAGCAACATTTAAAGAAAAAAAAATATTCTTAAAATGTTTAAAACATCGTTTAGCTGAAGCTTGAACATTCAAATCAAGAGTATAATGTTATTTATATTTCAATTATAAAGGAATATTTTAGAAAATAAACATCAATTCTTTTATAAATTTTAAATTTAAGCTTATTTTATTAATAATAATTTTTAAATTTATTCGATTAGTTTAAATGATGTGCCAAAAAAATGCTTATTTATCTGTTATTTGCATCTAAATAAATATGAATTTGAAATCATGATTTCGAATTCTTTAGTCTTGATACATAACTAATAGGAATGAGTATAATAATCAGTCATCTTTGTTAGAGAAAAGTTATCGTGCTAACGACTAAAATGAAAACTGGAATGAAGTAAAGTACTGAAAGTATGAGCTATTTGCTATGTTTGCATTGATTGAAACACACCCTTTCAATCTTTTTTCATGCATATATCCGGGTATTTTGGGCCGATTTGTCTAATATTTTATATCTAAGGATTTTTCATGATGCAGAATCAGTTAAAAGACAAAAACAAATTAGAGTTGGGTTTTCAAAATTGTGAATATTGTATTATTATACATGCGCAGTTCAATTTATCTTATGCAAATGCAATTCACATATTAATAATGAAAATTCTTACAAATCTAACGATATTTTTTCCTAAATTTTACTTATAGATTACTAGCAATAACAAGTGCCCAAATTATTTTTTGAAGTACGGTACTAATTTTCGAAATTTCGAGATTTCTTTAAGAAATTAAACCATTTTTCATTTTAAATTAAAAAGTTATTTCTAAGTTCATTCATTTTAAAAATTATTTTCAAATTCATTTTAAGTTATATTATTGATCGATAATCTATTAAAATGGAATTCTATTGTAATATGCCAAAAACATTTTTAAGTTCGTTGGGATAGCATTTATAGTTTTTACTTGAATGCAAAAATATACTTTAAAACTTTTCCGATACTACCTACTTGAATTACTTATGTTTAAGTCCTAGTCTGACTATATCCTGCTTCTGCCTACATGTTGCACAAATTACACAAGCTTGAAGAATGAATCTAATGTTGTACATTTCCATGAAAGTCATCATTCTGACTATTTATTTGTTCAATGACGAATTCTTCTGAATTTAATATTAAAGCAAGATAAAAGGTAATTATGTGAAAGAATTAAATAATTGTATGAGTTACAAATCGAGTGAATGTAGTTTTTCCAAACACCAACCAACATTTATCCTTTTATTGTTATTTTTGTGGATTTCTGGAAAGGTCTTGGAAGAGCAATTACAACTCTCAAAGCATCCAGGTTATGATAAAAAAGAAGGGGAGGAGAAGGGCCGACTGTTTCTCGAACCTCACTAACTGCCTTATTTCCAGTATGAATTCAAGCTCTAAAGAATATAATACTGTAAGAAAGGATCAAATTACACATGCATTTTTTTCTTGATATTTTATCATCTGTTTGCATGTTAATGGATCTTATGCTTTATCACCAGTGTGTATCTTGACTACTATTTATTATTAATTTATTGATTTATTACATCATATGAACTTATGTTACAACTAATTGTATAAAAAATCATTTGGTAGCTCTAAAGGTAAGCAACAAAAATGAAGGTTGCTTCAAATTTATCCCAAATTTTAAATAAAATCTAGGGAATAATACAATGTTCTTCTCTTCGTAAAAATTTCAACTTCTTACGAATAACTAATTGTAAATTATTCATCTAACAGCTGCATATTATTTCAAAGAAATTTTTTTCAGATACTTTTTTTACTCAAATTCTCTCCAATCATTTCTATAAGAATATTTCAAGACAATATCAAAGCCTACACAAAGTAAACACATTTAATAACATATGGCAAAAAGTTTGTTATTGAGCTAACATCACAGCATTAAGTTATTTTCACACATATGGTATCCTTTTTTTATTTTTAAATAAAAATAAATTTTAAGGCACTATTCGATTCTCAACTTCTAATAATAAATCAGATTGATCAAAACAATTAGTTCAGAGTTCAAAGTATATATTAAAAATTTTCTTGTCACAAAATTAAATTTAAAAGACTGAAACAATTAAAAAATAATACAAGCACCCTTATTTTTTTATTGAAATTAATTTGACGGCTTATGAGGAAAAATATTTACACTATAGATATTTTACACGTCAATTTTATCGTTAATTGCTAATTATATTTTTACAAAACATACGAAACCTATTTCCATACTGTATAAATATATTACCACAAGCTTATGTCGACGTCTTGGCCTAGGAGTAGCGCGTCTTCCTTGTCATCTGGGCGTCCTGGTTCGGCATGGCTACTTGCCCTGTGTTCTCTCTGTGAGGTGTGTGAAAGAGCCCTCTTGTAAAAAGGGGTTGTGCAAGCGATTGTGTGAGTGCCAATTTCATATGAGCTAGAAGTCAGACTTTTGCACTCGGGTGCTCTGGGATCTTTACCCTCGGAAGCTACTGCACCCGCTTTCCGTGGTAATGCGGATGTGACATCATTACCTAAAACTTATATCAAGCTTTGGAAACCAAATGACCAGGATTGTTTGAAATCCAACGCGTATGTACCTCGTATGATTCTTTAAAAAAAGAATCAATTTTTAATATTATGCAATTAGAATATTAAAATTTTATTGGTTTTAAAATTATAATGGATCTATATAATCCAAGTCAGAAAGGTGATATGCGGTTTAGTTTCGATTGATTTGGTTCAATTTAGGATGAATGATACATTCTTTTGTTTTAAATCTGATTTGTTGGTACCATCCACTTTTGGACTGAGAACGTTTAGGATTAAGTAATAAGCATTCAGATAATTTAGAGAAAAGACAAATGTAGTAGTTATTGGTATCTTTTCTTTTCTTACCTGGCTATTTTTTGTTTAGAAACTGTCTAGATTCTGACAACATTTCCAACTTCTCGACTTTATATTAAGCAGCTGTAAATATATTAAAATCTTCAGTAAAATATTCGCTTTCTATTAGAAAATCTTAAGCCGCTTTTCATTTTTGTTTCGCCAAAATCAGTAAAGAGGAATATGTTTCTATAGAAACTAAAAATTACTAAAATAATTATGAAGAGGATGATAAATATGTCTTCCTAAAAGAAATACTGCTTAAAGCAACGGTTTTTACAAAATGATATCTTTTATTTATAATAATAAGATTTAAAGCAAAAGAATCCTAATAAAATTCCTATAAACTCGGGACGCTTTTAAAAATTATGTATTTTGTTTTGTAAATAATATTTAAACTCTTATTTGTTGTATGACAAAAGAATGATTTTTAAATTAACTTTCAAAATATTTACATATCATAAACTTACATCATAAGTTTCATTTCTAAGAAATTGTCCATTACATTAACTACTAGAAACAACTACTTACTTATTAGTTACTGGAGGCATTTATATTCTTCCAGAAAAACAAAGTTCGAAAATATGCAGAAGTTTGAAATTTTCCTTCTTTACACATCGCCGCTTTGCAAAATTTAACAAAATTTGACAGAAGGCGTTTATAGATTCCTCAAACTCTACGGAAGTTTTAAGAAAAAAGAGGAAATTCCCGAAGTATTTTTCAATTCACCTTCTCAAAATTATGCTCACATCCTGTTTGAAATTAAAATAGTTTGAAAGCTTGTAATAACTTATATATTTAAAGTAGTTTTGAAACTAAAGTTGGTTAAATTAATTGTAAGTGTCTATTTGATGAGGTGTCAACATTTTTCTCGTTGTAATAGATATTTAATTTTATTTTAATAAGAGTTTGATATTTTTTGTAAAACTTTTTTCTAAATTAAGAGAGGCACCAATAAAATTTTTGAAATTATTATTAAGTTTTTTAATTTCATTTCATAGTATTGATGACAAAAGTTTATTTTTAAAAAATAATAATTTTGAACTTTATAGCATGTGAAAAAATGTTATTTAAAGAAGCGGGATGGTATATGTCATTTTTTTAAATTTCAGAATAAATTTCTTTTTTAGAACCTTTTTATAAGTATCATCCATTTTAATAACAGAAAATGCAAATAATTAATAATTTAAACAAATTTAAAATTAATTTTTCATTTATGTTTTACACGAACGCAGTTCTTGTATTTTGTATACATGAAGGTTCACAATTTAACATACAATTTGTAAAATATATATATTTATATATATATATATATATATATATATATATATATATATATATATATATATATATATATATATAGGCAACAAGTACAAAAAATAAATAGAGCCTCATAGGAAAATCCAACCGAAAGCATCAACACAATGAGCTAGAAAGCACTGTGGTTAGATAGACTAGATCTAATTTATTCAATCCATATTTTTACTTTCTCATACAAGTAGCATAGAGAAAGTACAGTAATTGTTACGAAAATTCGAACTCAACGCTTTGGCGAATCTCCACGTTTTAGACCTCCTTGAGTTCGAAAAATACATTTTTAGAAAATTTCCGTCTGTGACAAAGATAACAAAAACACTTCAGGCTCGACGGTTGAAATTCGATGTACGGTCTTTACACCACATTTGCAGATTCATATCAAATTCTGAACAAAATCTGTTCAGAGGAAGAAGCTCTTTTGTCCGGCTGTTAGAATATAAATTAACACGATAGCCACAAAACGAAGAGATCTAGCTAAATAAGATTCGGTACAAAGATTTAACATCTATAGTGTTGACACCTGCCAAATTTTGAGCGAAATCCAGCAAAGGATCGATTGTCTATCGCTTCAGAAACAATGAAACAAGATCATTTAAAATCGAAATTATAATTAGTTACATCAAATTGTGTACAGGAATTTGTTAATATGTGCATTTTCGTGTCAAATTTTAGTTTCGATCTGTTGAAAAAAACTTGTCTAAAGCACACATTTGATTTTCGGATACTATTAACGGCATTCCAAGGATTCATCGCCAAAGAACTCGTCAAGGATGACACAACAGATTTAGTAAAAATGCTAAATTCCCACCCGAAGTCAATATCTTGTAACTATTGTCAATCACGGCTTTCTCTGGCATGATTAGTTTATTAGAGGATATGCGAAAACGTTTTGGGAGACCACTCCCACTGGTTTGGTGGCGATCTTCAAAGAACGGCTTACGAGGCATCTAACAACATATATTGCCACAAGAATTTCCACTATCAATGAAGTGTCAAACAAATGTCGCAGCATTTCTGTAGGCGCCTATATCCAACTGCTATTCCTCAGAAGCGTGTGCAGTACTTTGAGCAATTGGTGCAAAACTGGATGCTTCTAAATACTGTGCAAGTATTTATTGTCAAGTCACGTTTGCAAGTATTTGTAACAAAATAAAAAAAAATCATCATTTTTATAATCAAACATTTTTATTTTCATAATCAAGTTTCCTTTGACGAAAGTACCAAGTTTATCTTGACTTATAGATCAAAAACAGACAGAGGCATTAAAAATATATATTGGATCTTTGAAAATAATAAAATAGCAACTTCGTACAAAGCTAAACTAAATCTCAACCATTCAGTTTTTCGAACAGAAATCCTTGCATTTAAAATAATTATTCCATTCATTTCTATACAACTGTTAATAATTATTTTTTATTTATTCATGTTTTTACATTAAAAAAAAACTCTTTCAATCTGTCTTGACTATCTAACGGTAAATAATATTCGCTCTTTCCGAATGCGGAAAAAAAGAGATCTCACCCATGACTCTGTTGGGAGCCGTTTACAGAAATGGCATGAGAGGATCCAGGTCATCACATAAATGGGGATCTATTATTCGTAGCTAGCTTTTTCTTTCAAGTAAGCGCTTTTGCTCATGTGGGCAGAAACTCGGTTAAAACGGATAGCACATTCCCCAGTAAAAGACTTGCATTTGTTTTAAAAGGAGACGTATAATATTGAACCAAATTTGCAAATACTTCGAAAAAATTTTTAGGCTAGAGTTGGCTTTATATTAACTCTTTACTCTGACGAAAGCAATAGGTTAATATTATTTTAAGAACTGGCATCGGTCTTTAAATATGTATGAAGTATGAAACCAAAGCCAGAAGCTTTCTTCTTTTTCCTTCTTTCGATTGCAGATTCATCTAAATCAATAAGTAAAATACCTAAAACACAGAGTTTCTCTGGCATTTTTTTTTTTTTTTTTTTTTTTGTAAAATGGTGTTTTTTTTTTTTTTGTTTTTTTTTTCGGAGAAAATAGTTAGATACGAATCGCATACTGATTACATATGATATGAATATTTTTCAATTTTACCTATCTATGAAAGGGTAGTTCAAATAAAAAAAATCATGAATGTACTTAGTTTAATTTGAAAATAATTTGCTATATTGCAGTATCCATTTCACACTTTATCTCTCATTGCTTATATTTTTGAGCTTACAGTCAATTTTACTATGGTTGAAACCTAGTCCGAGTTGGCGCTATATGACATTGTCAGCAAGAGAGAGAAAAAAAAGGCTCCAATACGTAGATATTTTTTTTTTGTGTACGATCACAATTTTTCAGAAAAATGCAACTATATAGATAAACTCAAAAAGCAAAAATGTTAAATATAAATACATAAGCAAAAAATAAAGCAAAATGCGCGACTCACAATCTACGTGTTATTCATGTTGTTCTGATCACTGTTCTACACTGGTCACACGTCGAAGCTAAAGCTGAATATATTTATTCTAATAGTTATAAAAAAATGTGTGCGTAAAATTTTGGGTTTTTTAGGAAAGACGCCTATATAGATAAAATTAAAAAGACATATAAATATAAAACTTGATCCAAATCGTTAGAGCCGTTTCCGAGACACGCGAAATAAATATATTCAGTTTTATACAAGAATTGCTCGTTTGAAATTATAAGATATTTTTCCTGACCAATCTCAAATTAGCAAACTACTTCCCATTTATTTCATGCACAAACTTCATTCAAATTTGGGTTTATAAATAAAAATAATTAATAAATGCTAAATTTTTTTAATGTTTTTATAAAATTATAATAAATGAAAATCTTAATGTTCATTACATTATTCGTATTATAAAACTGTTTTCTTATTCACGAAATTGATTCTTTCTAAATTAGAACACATTCTCAGGAAAATGCGAATATTTCTTTCCAAAAACAAAGTTTCATAACGTAAAATTTAATTCAATAAAAATATATTCGACTTTCATGCATTTTTATTTGACCTTATTTATTTCAGGCTTACAAAGAGTATGCAATTTACAAATTTTACACTCACTTCTTCATATACAATGGTTTTGAATCTTAGTGTATTTGTGTGCTCTTTAAGCAATGCGGGTTTTTTTATTAATTTATTTCCAGAATTTAGTTTTCAGCATATTGATTAATTAAATTTTCATTCCATAAAAGTGTCACCAAATTTCAGGAAAAAAAAAACCCTGGCTTCAAGATTGAATAATATTTGCGATAATTCAAATATATATATATATATATATACAAAAGTATTAGAATCAAGTTAATAGGAAAAACAAAAATCAAATAAAAATTAAACCAAAAAAATTATTAAAAAAATATTAAAAAAAGAATCCGGCCTGAAGACTTTTTCAAGGGTCACCCTCAGGCAGGGATTCAAATAAAGGGATCTTTTCTGTGAGGACATACAGACATTGTCTAATAATGATTCCTCGTGACCCGAAAATCCCCTGAAATTATGCTCAAGAGATATACCATTTTAACAGAAAGGAAATACAAAATAACAAATTAGAAAAAAAACCACAACAAAGTAAAAATACAAACAAAAATAACAATAAAAACAAAAACAGCATTAAAATTAAAATTAAAATTAAAAACGAAAAGGTCAGGACATACCATCCAACAGTCAAGGAAACTTTAAACAATCGATTGTGATTTCCTGTTTTTAAAAAAGTTAACGGTAAATTATGTAAACAGAGGTAGGCACCCAGCGCCATCTATTGAGTGATCCAATATGCAAGTAAAGTTCTATTTTTATTTAAGCCAAAGGATTAATCCCAAACCATACCTTGTTTAATTAAAAAATTGACATTACAGTAATTTCTAGGAAAATCATTTTTAATTTAATTTTTAAGGAGGATATTTGATGCTTCAATATAAGAATTTTTATTATTGCAAACCCTTTTGATCCTGTTAACTTGTGAGAAAATTAGATTTTTGAAAATTTTGGAGTTTAGATTGGAATGGTAGTTGGTATATACGATAAAAGGGATGATTTCAACTTTAAAATAACAAAACTATGTAACTACCATTCCAATCTAAACTCTAAAATTTTCAAAAATCTAATTTTCTCACAAGTTAACAGGATCAAAAGGGTTTGCAATAATAAAAATTCTTATATTGAAGCATCAAATATCCTCCTTAAAAATTAAATTAAAAATGATTTTCCTAGAAATTACTGTAATGTCAATTTTTTAATTAAACAAGGTATGGTTTGGGATTAATCCTTTGGCTTAAATAAAAATAGAACTTTACTTGCATATTGGATCACTCAATAGATGGCGCTGGGTGCCTACCTCTGTTTACATAATTTACCGTTAACTTTTTTAAAAACAGGAAATCACAATCGATTGTTTAAAGTTTCCTTGACTGTTGGATGGTATGTCCTGGCCTTTTCGTTTTTAATTTTAATTTTAATTTTAATGCTGTTTTTGTTTTTATTGTTATTTTTGTTTGTATTTTTACTTTGTTGTGGTTTTTTTTCTAATTTGTTATTTTGTATTTCCTTTCTGTTAAAATGGTATATCTCTTGAGCATAATTTCAGGGGATTTTCGGGTCACGAGGAATCATTATTAGACAATGTCTGTATGTCCTCACAGAAAAGATCCCTTTATTTGAATCCCTGCCTGAGGGTGACCCTTGAAAAAGTCTTCAGGCCGGATTCTTTTTTTAATATTTTTTTAATAATTTTTTTGGTTTAATTTTTATTTGATTTTTGTTTTTCCTATTAACTTGATTCTAATACTTTTGTATCAATTCATCTGTGTTTTAGAAGTAGCTGCAATTGCGCTCTCTAAATACTCTGAAGTTCCTTTTTGGTTTTAGTTTAAATAGGTAATAAATTTTAGTTGCGATTTCGAAAATGTTTTGTTTCGTTTTCATTTTAGTTTCGTTTTCAAACTTTTTCTTACTTTAGATTGGTTATATATATATATATATATATATATATATATATATATATATATATATATATATATATATATATATATATATATATATATATATATATATATATATATATATAAGGGACAGTCAATTGAAAACATTGTAGACTATATAACGACCATGACGCGGAAGTTGGTAACGCAGGTAGGTATGTCCTATAGTAGTGCCCTCTATCGAGAATCAGGGAAGAACAGCGTGAGCGATGGCGCTGTGCCATTTGTCTGTTAGACGAGCTCGAAGTGAGGTGAGCGTGTTGTGTGTGCATCCGACATAAATATGGAGGATGGGAAAGAGGAACAGAGATGTGTAGTGCGTTTTTTTACTGCAGAAGGAGTGTCAGGAAGAGAAATTCATGCCAGAATGTCTGCTGTGTATTGCAAAATCAGTATGTCACGTGCGCGTGTGTTTGAGGGGAATAAACGATTTCGAGAAGTTCAGGTGTCATTGAAAGACAGCAGTCCGCCAGGACAAGCTCATCTTGTCATTACCCCTTCTGTCATTACTGCGATAGATGCTGCCTCAGAAATGACAAATGGGTATTAGTCACAGTACCGCTCACGCCATCTTGACAGAGCATCTGAAGTACCGGAAAATATGTGCGCAATGAGTTCCCCACAGCCTGCCGTAGGAGCAGAAGTTGAACAGAATGTCAGCATCATTGCAGCATCTGGAACGGTATCAGGTTGAAGAATTTTATTTCGTTTCTCGAATTGTCACAAGAGATGAAACAGGGTGTCAACATTTTGAACCGGAGAGCAAGCGTCAGAGCCAACAATGGAAGTGCATGGATTCACCCCCACCGAAAAAATCCAAACCGTGCACGCCAGCTCCGGGAAAGTCATGATGATCTTTTTCTTTGACTACAGGGGGGGGGGAGTATCTCATTGACTTTTGGAACATGGCGCCGCAATTAACGCACAGAGCGCCATCGAGTCTAAACGCCTAAGAACGTTGACATAGGGCATCATTCTGTTGCACGATAACGCTCTCCCCCATATTGCTCATGTTATTGCGACTACGCTGCAGAAGTTTCGCTCGGAAGTCCTTAAACATCCACCATGCCATCCAGATCTCTCCCCCTGCGATTACCATATTTTAGAGCCCTAAAGAAAGACTTACATGGCCGTCGATTCGCTTCGAATGCAGCAGTGCAAGACTGGGGACAATTATGGTTCCGCAGGCAATCACAAACATTTTTCAATGTCGACATTGTCTCTCTTGTCTCACAGTGGGATAAATGTATTAACAGCTATGGCAAATACTTTTGAAATAATAAATACTTTTTTACATCTTCTCGTTACATTTGACTGCCCCTATTATATATATATATATATATATATAAGACTGGGGACAATTATGGTTCCGCAGGCAATCACAAACATTTTTCAATGTCGGCATTGTCTGTCTTGTCTCACAGTGGGCTAAATGTATTAACAGCTATGTGAATTACTTTTGAAATAATAAATACTTTAATCACTTTTTTTCCATCTTTCTCTCTCTCTCTCTACCTATCTATCTATCTATCTATCCATCTATATATATATATATATATATATATATATATATATATATATATATAGTCGCAATAACATGAGCGTAGTCGCAATAACATGAGCAATATGGGGGAGAGCGTTATCGTGCAACAGACTGATGCCCTCCGTCAACATTCCTGGGCGTTTGGACTTGATGGCGCACTGTGCGTTAATTGTGGCGCCATGTATATATATATATATATATATATATATATATATATATATATATATATATATATATATATATATATATATATATATATATATATATATATATATATATATATATATATATATATCGTATTTAATTTTAATATATTGTTGCGCGTATTTTAATTCGGAATCAAAATTTATATTCATATCAGACGATGTTCAAGAAAATAATCTGTGATTTTAATTAATTTATTTTTTTAGATATTACTTCTGAATATTATAAAATAAATAATATTCGCTGTTTCCAAAGACATTCTACATTACTACATGACATTAGAAAATAATTTCTAAACACTCATTTAAAATGAAAGAATGTATTTTATATATGAAACATTTATAATATTTAATACAAATTCTTATTTTAACACATGTTAATCGGGATTTTATCGTTTTATACCAAGTGATATTAAAAAGACTGTCATTTCTAATTTATTCTTCAGATTTCTTTAAAGTTTTTATTGAAGTGCCATTTTTCCGAATGATCTAACGGTAAAGAATATTCGCTATTTCCGAAAAATTGAAGGAGAGAGGAGATCTCACACATTATTCACCCGGTAGCCTTTTTTAGTAATGACAAACGGATCCAAGACATCAGATAAATGAGAATCTGTTATCCGTAACTTTTTCTTCTACCAAGCTCTTTTGCTCCTATGGGTATAGACTCAGTTGAAATGGATAGCGCATCACGGTGTAGAATACTTGCATTTGTTTTAAAAGAAACGTATCATGTTGAAAGCAATCTGAACATATTATGCACAGAACATATTATCCATAAGAAATTCTTTGCTGGAGTCGATTTTATTTTGAATCGTCCCCCAAGTGAAAAGGATGGTTAAAAGGTTTTGGAGAATGTATAATGATCTTGAAAAATATATGAAACCAAAAATGTGAACCTCGCTTTTTTGGATTTGGAGGTTCATTTAATTGGACTACAATTATTTTTGCGACATTTTTCGGAGTCATATGTTATCTTTTTAAATTTTTTATTCGTATTCTGCAGCAGATTATTTTTGTTATAGTCATTACAAAATATATTATAAAATACAAATCTCACGTCGTACTGGGAAACTAATTCTTGCTTATAAATGTTCCTCTTTTTTTTTAATTTTGAATATTTGCTCGATTGTAAATCGATGCATACATTTTTTACAAAACTTAAATTCTGTGAAATTATGTTCATTTCGATAAAAATAGAGTCTATTTTCATTTTTTAACAAAGGCCATGAAAAACACCATTTCATTTGATAACAGAAATACTTCTGTTACGTCCCTACAGATTTAAAAAATTTCTTTTTTAATATATTTTAATGGTTAACTTATTGCTTAAATGACATTGTATCAAACAGTTTGACAAATCTTCAATCATAAAGACTTCAAACAAATTCTAGCAAAGGTCTATGTGTTTAAAAGAAATACCTTGAGGTGAGCTGATACGTTAGCTGTTTGCACTCGGAGAAGTAATAAGCATAATTATACACCTAATAAAAAGAACTGCTTATTACTCCAAAAAATAAATAAACATAATATTTTTTTAAGTTGAATTATCTCGAAAAATTAATCGATATCTTCTTTTTGCTCTACAGGTATTTTTAAATCAAAATAAATAAATAAAATCTCAAAATGTTACACTGTCTTGAAGGGTGCTTGAAAGATGCTCTCCGAGTTCAAAGGGTTATCTATTGAAAACTTATCCATTAATATTCACCATTCATTTGTTATACAGTAGACTCCCGATTATCCGCGGGCGGGTTATCCGCGGATCGGATTATCCGCGCTTGCCGCAAAAAGTTTTTTTTTTTTTTTTTGACTGATTTTTTTAAAAAGGTGCAGTTTTACAGTTATGCTTTTTTAATTACATAATACATTACAGTATTAAAACAGTACATATGTATTAATTTTTCTGTGTATCCTTGACGCCTCTCGTAAGTACAAAGCACTTTTCTGTTTTCATTAACAAAATGCTTTTGAGGTTAGTTTTGAGTGATATACTAAAATATTAAGCGTTAGTTAAAATTTCCTGCTGTTTATTTTACGTTTTATTGTACATAAAACGATTTTTCAAAGTTGGAATGACTGTTTTCTCTTTTGCTATACCCGTTTTTAGCTTTTTTCGGATTATCCGCGATTTTTGTTATCCGCGGCGGCCGCGCCACCCAATTCCGCGGATAATCGGGATTGTACTGTATATATATATATATATATATATATATATATATATATATATATATATATATATATATATATATATATATATATATATATATATATATATATATATATATATATATATTCATTGCTGTTATTGGTGTGTTAAAGGGCATTTATGTTTTTTAATAATATGTCACTAGTGAATGCTATGATTTGTTCTACTGGAAAATAAGACATTCTTATTAGGAAATTTTATTAGGATTTAAGTAGGAATTTTAAAAATTAAATGCGAAGCTTTTATCTAACATTTCTGTTATATTCTGTTATTTATTGGACTACAAAGGCATTCCTTGTGGAAAAGATATTCAGATGCGTGTCGCGACTTTATCAATCCAATAACAAATTAACAGTTTCATATTAGTTAAAGGAATAATATTTATTTATGCTACAGAAATTAAATATGATGAAATAATTATAAATAGTCTAGAACGAAGTCTAGTTCCAAATTTCTCTTCAAAAGAGAAAGAAAAAATATTTCGGATTTGTTTAATTTGATTAGAAATTAAAATATACTTATCAAAGTCTCTCTGGCTCTACAAAGGAGCAGAAAATATTTTTATCTGTCAATTAAGCTTCCCAATCTCATATCTAATTTAAATACGAAGTTAAGTTATCCATATATAAGCGAAAGTTTTCTGATTCCGGTCAATATATATAGAGAGGAATTTGTTTGCGAATCTTTTTACCAATGAAGAGACGCATCTCTCAACTGCTCGTCAACGAAAAGAGCATGATGTTGTAGGGTAAATTTTAGAAGTAGTACAAAGTTTCTCTTTGCGATGTGTGGAAGCCAGTCATTTAGGTTTTCGAATGTATTTTTGTAGCAGATATATTCTTTTTTATGATCACTTTCTCTGGTGGTTAAAAAAGGATATCCTTAAAATAGAGAGAAAATTCTGCATGTAAATAAACCAGTTCTTACAGCCTTTGACATTTTGTTAGGTGATAATGAATAAATGATGATGAGATGTAATATCTAATGAAAACAGGGATCAGCGCATGAATTGCAACGTAGAATGCCCTATCTATCATAGGTACGGATCTAATTTTATAATTCTTAGATGTTGGTCCTTCATATATATGCTTATTCATATAGTTGATATTGCATTTCTTTGCCATTGATGTTTCATTTTAGTTAGAGAATCAACCGACCTTACAAATTATATCCTGGAGGGCCAATTTCAGTTTCAAACGAGTGGTATTTGATGTAAAACAAGTTATCAAGTAGGATACTCTCCCGCGCATCTTTTGCTTAAAGCAGAAACTAACAGTTCAGGATATAATTTATTCGGCGAGTTGGTCAATAATGAAAGGGTTAAAAGCTTACTCATGATTTATTTCTGTAATGATTATAAATAAAAATTGCGTAGAATATCTGACAAATTCTGTGAATCAAAGCTTTCTTCAAAAAAACTTTTGTCAGTTAGAGTGACTTTGGTGGGCTCAGATATCATTTGAAGTAGAATTCCGAACTTTTCTCCAATAACTGAGAGCAGATTGTCTTACATAGTAACATTTAGAAAGAAATAAACTAAATTTAATTTTTTTTAGATAAACCAGAAATAATTCTTACAGCAACCAGACCAAACGAGTAATTTATTGTTAAAGGATATATAAATCTGTCAGTTAATGAAGGTGACTGTTTAAGAGCAGGGCCAAAAAATAAATCTCCTAAATCTCCCTCCTAGAACCCATCGATTCTTTCTCTAATTTATGTTTTTTTTCTCTCTCATGTTATTTTTTTTAACCTACAAGTGCCAATGATAATGATGATATATATATATATATATATATATATATATATATATATATATATATATATATATATATATATATATATATAAATATAAATATATATATATATATGCACTTATTTTAATACTTTAGGAAAACTGCTATTCGTATATGTTTCATTTCTATGCAAGCAAAATAACCGTTTAGAGTTCACACAGAATCAATTTATCACTGAAACTCACATAAGGGATTAGTTTTAGTTAAAAGAGCAGCCAGAAAATATTATCTATAATTTTGTTCTCCATGACCATGTGACGTCATATCATACCTTAATCCATTCATCAACTGGTGGAAGCATTTATATCAGCCATAAAATAATCTCTGATTGCGAAATCATATTCATTGGGATCTCTATATTTATTATTTTAGCTTGCTTTGCAACAAAAGAGAGGGAGAGAGAATAACGATAACAGTAATAAAAGCAAAAACAGAGTCGATTTTTATTCTTCGACAAGACAGCTGAAAGAGCGGAGAAAAAGGAAGCCGGCTTGATAATGGAAAAATCTCTGTCATTTGTCTCCGGGGATTCAAGAGATTTATCTCCAATACCTTCTTTCCAGTTACCGGAGGATTGACTTCTAAGGAAAACTTTTCTTCCTCTTGCAGGGGGAAAGCACAATAATTAATTATTTGTACGCTTCCAGATTTGCATCTGCTGTTGAGAAGAAATTGATCCGATGATTTCCGTTTCGGCTTCGAGTTCTTTCGCTCTACGGGACCCGTTTTTCATGCAATTAGACAACAATCCATGTAATTAAACTCGTGATTTATGGATTAGGTGGCCTTCTTTCTTTTGAGCTCCGTATTAAATTGTACGTTCTCTTCTGAGGAAAAGTAATAATTTCTCGCTTTTACTAGTTTCTTTTTGCCTTTTTTTTATCTTTATCATAAAGAGTGGATTCAAATTCATTTCCTCTGATAAAAGAAGGTGCGATTAAATTTGGAGTAAAAGTCAGTTCTTTAAAAGGATTTTTATTGCTAAGGAAAAACGTTTTTCACTTCTATGTGGCATCAGAAGAAATCATAAGGATTGCATAATTATGAGAAGGCTTTAAGACTAAAAGAGCTTATATTTAAGATTTTCTTGAATTTAAATTACGAAGCTGAAATTTGACTTTGAAGTCCAACTTCTTAAATTAATTCGTATTTTGTGCAAAATTTATTCTTCTAATGTTCGGGGCAAGATTAGAGAAAATTAATGTTACTTAGCAAATAAAAGTACAACAGTAAGAAAGTCATTATCTCAACCAAAAGAGAATGGTAATTCTGAAATATTTAGATCAAATTTGAGGACGATTCTGAGTTAGCTGCAGTAACTTTTTAAACTGAATGCATAAGTTGAAATGGAGTATTGCAGTAATAAAAGGCAATGACGCACAGGGGGTGGACGAAAATACAGCAAAATTTTGCAAAACCCTTGCTTGAATTTACATATTCTTTGTAAAGATGTTCATAGATGTCGCTTCTTCTTTGTGCAATGCTATAACAAGAAAATCTCGTCTACACATTATAAGCATTATTTATAGTCAAGCGAGCATTATGTGCTGTTATGAAGGAATCATTAGCGGAATTCCACCGTGATCAAATTGCTGGTATTCGTATGATTCGGCCTTCTCTAGACAAGGTAGTGGAATATTTTGGTGCATGAAGTCCAAGATTGTGTCAACATGCATTTAAAAATGAAGAAACTTCATTTATCAAAAGAAATGCACAGTGAGTGATAGAAATTATTGCATATTTGTTTTTTTTTAAATGCAAAGCCAACTACTTTAAAAAAAAGACTGCTGAATTCATAAATCTTTTTAACACCAAATAGAACTCCTACAGTAAGATGTTTATGGACGAGTTGTGCACCAATCGTCAATATTCATAGTCATACTTCTAAACAAAGGAGACATGTTATTAAAAATTTGGTCAATGAAACGTTGGAACAAAGTCATTGAATCGAACTTTATACTGTTTCCACCTTTTGGGTGAATTCAAGTCAGCCAATCTTGTGATTTGGATCGTTTGCCACAAAAAGTGAAATATGACAAACATTTAATCATATTATGTTTAACCAAATTGTGGTAATCTGCTTGACACATCATTATTCTACAAGAGCACATCATTGGCAATGACTACGAGGTAATTTGGAATAACAAAATTCATTCTATAAGGCAATTTTTTTATTAAGGGTAATGGCACCAATCAAGATGGTAAAGCTATTGTTCATTCAGTCCACATAATTTAGAAATAGTTTACAGGAGACAAGGCGATGCCTTACATCAACCAAGATCTTCGCAATAGCACAATCTCAATAGTATTTATCTATTATGATCATTTTAGAAAAGTAGTTTTCGAAAAAATTCTTCATCTCTTTTTCCATTAAAAACTATGCCTTGTTTCGATGGAAGAACGGTTCATGATTCTCCATCAAATATACCGGATTCATACCTCCTTCCATCGAAGAAAACAACAAAAAATTATGAAAGCTAAATATGGTCATACGTCAAGGTTGTGTTATTTTCGCAATCTACTATCATATTTTTTTTCCTACCTTGATACCAGATAGTACTGCTGTTGCGAAGATCTCTATTTTCCGCAAAGATTGCAAGCATTCTGCGTAATTACTTGAATGTAAAATGTTTCCCATATTTTAGGCATGGGGCGTGAATGGCAACGGAACATATCCTTGATGGATGTATAAAAAATTCCAGAGTAGACAACTCCTTAATCATAAAACTTTCTTGCGTATTTCCTTGAAGCTGAGAGAAAGCGGAATGTTTCATTAAACTGGATCGTTCCCTGATATGGCCAAGAGAAAGTCTAACTTAGAACTCTTTTGGTGAAATAATCTATTAAACATATTTTTATTGTTATCATACTAAAAGTATAAAAGCATTTCTTGGTCACCCTTTTACCAGATTTAACTCACATTGATTCTTTTCTGTGGAGGCATGATCTATATAATGAGTTGAATCTACATAAATTTTCCATTAAATACATAAAAAATTTAATTGCTAAAATAAGGCACCAAGATTTTGTTTATAGTTTTAAGTGATTTAATTTATATTTAGTAAATATTTTCATCATAAATTATAAACATACTAAAAACTAAATATTGACAGATTTTTATGTGTGTGTCTCAAAGACATTTAAAGGTTTTTTTTCCGCTTTCTGATATTTTTTGAGTCTCAGAAAAGCTCTAAAAACCATCTCCTCGGAAAAATCTTTGAACGATTTTATCTCACCATTGCCACATGTTTTCCTCATCTTTTCTCTCTTAACTACTCGCAGTAATTGAAGTTTACCACAAACTTTCCTCCCGATAAAGACTTTCTGATAGCTCTTATGGAAGTAATTACTTTCTCTGCTACTTCAACGACGCTTTTCGATAAGACCAGACAAAAGCAGGCTGAATTTACCACGGAGCGAAAAAAGAGAAAGAAAGTGATGAAAAAAATAAAAAGCTTACCTTTCCCCTTTTACAATTTTATAAAATAGGTGCAAAGTTTGCTGGATTATTATCGCCTATGAGAAAGAGAGGGCTTTTGAAGTGTGGAACGTGGAAGAAAAGGAGTTAAGTTAATGCAGGTGGTACTTTATCTTAAAACCTGTCTCAGGCGCAACCAGTGGAAGTATGCGAGATATGACTTGGACGGATTACTTGAGCCCAACCACGATCGATATTTTAGAAGGCGAATTTAAGTACGTGCTCATAACAGAAGCATGCTTGTAAATGGATGGCATCTATCTAATAGGGAAAAAAGCTATAAATTACACTAATAGGATTAGAAAAACGGAATTCTGGAAAAATTTAAGAATTAGGAGCAAAACTCAAGTGAAAACTTTTCTCACATTTTTGTTAGCTCTATTTTAAAGAGAAATAAGAGTAAATTTTCTAAATACGGAGAGCAACAATTATACTAAACATTGCTTAACATTTTATTTTCAAGATTTGTGTTTTAACTAAATGCTATTTCCATTAGGCATTACTGAACCTTTTAAAAGCAATAAATAATATTAAAAGACAAGATTTCATTTGAAGTTCATTGATCAGTTTCCATTGGTTGATTAGTTCTGATTAGTTTAACAACTGATGCTTACAGTTTCTATTTTTATTGATTACAGATGTTGATACTTTTATTTTTACTTACTTGTATACGCAATATAGAGAAAATATCATAATCGTCAAAAAATTCGAATTCCAGATTTCGACGAATCTCCACGTTTCAGACCATCCTAAATTCAAAAAACATATTTTTGGAAAATGCTCGTCTGTCTGTCTGTGACAAAGATAACTCAAAACCGCTTGAAGTTAGACGGTTGAAATTTGGTGTACGGTCAGCTAGATACAAAAAAAAAATTTGGTACACAAATTTAACATCTATAGAATGGTCACCAATCAAATTTTGAGCTGCCTTCAACGGTCTGTACTGAATCTATCGGTTTGTACTTTCAGAAAACGTTTAAACGCGATAATTTAAAATCGCCGGAACGTAATTATATGAAATTTCGTATGGGACAAATACAATTTTGCATTAAATTTTTGTTTCAATCGATTGAGAAAAACAATTCGATTTTTGAATATTATTAATGCAAGTCAAGGATTAATCGCCAAATAACTCGCCAACAATTAGTTAATTTCTTTCAAGTTGGAGATGATTTATCTTTTTCTTCACTATCAATGCTTTAACTGTTGACTGGCTTTGCAAAATCTTCCAACCCAGATACCCTATCTGTACTCAAGATACATTCTCTGATATATTTTTCTTCCACGTCTTAAAATCCTCCGCCACCAGTTACTTTTGAGATTTCTATTTGGGATTATTTTGGCTCCATTTTCAATAAGAAAATTCTGCTAATATGCTGCAGCGGTCTCTTTATGTATGAAATTCTAGCTTCAGACAAACTGAATTGAAACAAAAGATAATGAATCAAACCACACTTGGTCAGAGTTTATTGTTCAAAGAGAATGCATGCATTTGGACCCTTTTTCTTTTGAGAAATTTGATTCAAAATTTGATACACATCAGCAATACCAAGCTGTATACCGAATTTCCTTTCATAGAATTATCGATTTTTTTTACATACTGACACACACATGTAGTCCAAAATTAAGCATTAATATAAAATTTAACAGTGAAATTCATCTGTCTAAATTGATGTGGTTTTGATTTATCGTTTTCACATCCACAAAACCAATGAATAATCAATTTACTGATAGCGATTTTAACCGAGTATCAGACATAGAAGTGCATTTCAATAATAAAATTATCGGCATCATCATCCCCATCTAAGTCAATGCATTTATGAATCCCCCTGTTAGCATGTATTGACAGACTTCTACAGTTTTTGTCCAAAATTTATAGTAACCCACAGTTTTGTTGTAAATGCTATAATTCACTTCAGGTTGATATGTGTATTTATAAACATAATGGACGAAATTCCGAAAGCAGTTTTATCGAATTCTGATCGGTCTGAAAAAGAAAGATTTATTGAAATCTCAAAATTGACTTTTTTTTAAGATTTTGGTACATTCTCTTAATGCATGAAAAAATTAAAATTAAATAGCTATTTTATGATACAACAAACATTATCTTTTTAATATTTCAACCATTGTGTCTTCTTTCTGAGAAAAATAGCATCAACCAAAACTCTAATAAATACACTGCTTCTTCTATACTCTTTCTACAGCTGACGCAAATATTAACCGTATTAATTGAAATCCGCAAAATTTCAGTAAAAATAGGGAAGATTCTTCAAGGTATGGCTAAACTCTGCTAAGACAACTCTTTACTTTTAAAGACTTTACGTTGTAATTCCGTTACTTGTCAAGGGTTTCTTTTGCTCAGCTGGTCTTCATTCGGAAAAAGCTAACGAACCCTTGATTAAATTAGAACAAAGACCTGTTTACTTCCCCATGAGTCCCTTGGGTGTTTTACTTCTCTTCGCGTTGCAGTGGGAAAACTTCATGGAACAACTTCTTCTCGAGAAGTTTCCTTCAGATTAATAGTATCTACGGGTCTTCCCTGTGGAAGAATTAGAAATCGAATGATGCCTTTTTCAGAGAAGGTATTTATTATTTGCTCTAGATGTAAGATACGCAATGCCACTGAGGCATTCGATAATTTATGATGACACACTTCGTTTTAAATACTGAAATAATAAGATTTCTACTGAAGCATTACGTCTGAAATGACACTATAAAAATTATTCAACTCAGCAGTGTCAGCCACCAACTCATCATACTTGTTGATTATTCCGTGTTCCTTTAATACAGCGTTTCTCAACTTTGCAGTATTCGCGGACCAGATTTCAATCATAATTTTCATCTAGCTGCCCACCCCCCGCTTACAATAAAATATATACAACAATAATGTATATTGAGTATTTTGTATTCTGTTTTTAAATTATTTTTAACTGACTGCCAAAAAAAGAGTAAAAGCGAGCCAACATTGGCAAGAAACCACATCTGGCATTTTGCCAAGTGAACGGTGAACAGATGAAGCGAATGAAAGCGGGAAAATTTGAATATTATATTTGAAATGAAAGTCAAACAGGGAGATAACGTTAAAAGAATATGAAAGTTAACTTAGACGGAGTGAGCTAAATTTAGAAACTGGAAATACATTTTTTCGAATAATGAAAGAAGTAAAACTAACTAAATGACTAGACAAAAGAGAAAAAAATAAGTAATGTTTCTGGAAGAGAATCCACACGACCGATGCCGTCTCGAGCATGCGCAGATGTTTTCTCATAGGAAGAAGGAAAATGTTCGATAACGCAAGTTTCAATTCCAGCCAGTCTCATTCAAGTCGAGCCTTCTATCGCTATCGAATATATCGTGAATGTATATGTTATATATGTTTTCGTGTTAATTGCAATTCACTATATTAAGCAGGCAGCAGATTTATGCAGACTCATGAATAAATTTTTAAGCTGATGTAAGCGAGCATTAGGCGACAGTCAAGCCTCAACAAGTACACAGACGAGCGTGGTTCCAAAAATAAAATCAAGAAAATATTCTCAAGAATACTTCAATTTTAGGTTTATCAGTACTGAAGAAAATGAAGAAGAAAGGCCTCTGTGTATCATTTGCTCAAAAATGTTGGCCGCAGTCAGCATGAAACCTAATAAACTTAAACGACATTTGGAAACGCTTCATAGTGAGTACATCAACAAACCCAGAGAATCCTTCGAATTAAAATTAAAATCATATAAAAAGCAAAAATCATTTTTTAAAGAAACTTTGTGAATAAAAAAGCTTTAATTGCATCTTACAAAGTTTCATATAAAATAGCCAGATGTATAAAACCTCTCACCATTGCTAAAGAGCCAGCAGCAATCGAGATTGTAGAAACTATATTTGGAGATAATTTTTCAAAACAATTGCAGTCCGTACCTGTTTCAAATGATACTGTTGCTCGTCGAATTGGTGATAGAGCTGAAGATGTACAGTGTCAGCTTTTCTCGAAGTTGCGTGACAAATTGTTTTCAATACAGCTTGATGAAGCAAAAGATAGTAATAAAGATGCTCATTTAATTGCCTATGTTCGATTTTGTGATAATATATCAGTAGCAGAAGAATTACTTTCCTGCAAACAAAAGAACTCAAAACAACGACCCCCGCATTATTTACTGTTTTAAATTATTTTATGAACGAGGCAAACTTAGAATGGAAAAATTGCTTCAATGGTGCTCGTTCAATCTCCAGAAATAACGTAATAAATTATATAAAATTGTGACCCCTGAAATCGAGAATCTTTTCCGCTCTTTGTAAAGATATGGGTTCAGTACATTCAGCGTTATTATTTTATTGCGGGGCAAGATGGTTATCACGTGGGAAATTTTTGCAACGTGTTTATGAATTAAGAGAAGAAATCGCCATTTTCCTAGAGGAAGAAAACAGACCGGAGGCCCAGAATTTTCGCGATGGTTTATTTGGGATGAAATTGTGCTACTTGGTCGACATAGTCAAGAAATTAAATAGCTTGAATCTTTAACTCCAAGGAGCAAATACACATATGTTGGATACGAGTGATAAAATTCATGCTTTTTGTAGAAAATTGGAATTGTGGAGCATAAATTTAAAGCAAAGAAATCTAACAATGTTTGCAAATGTGGATGATTGTACTAAAACTTACAAGGCTGAAGAACATGTAAAAGTTGTTTTTGTAACCACTGAAAATCATTTCGCCATGCTGGCAAAGAATTTTAAAAAGTATTTTCTTGCAGAAGACAAACTGATACTAGTTACGAGTGAGTTAGGGATCCATTTCATAAGACTCCTGAAGGACTCTCAAATTGATGAGGAAGAAAAAAATCCATAGACTTCACGACAATTGGCGAAACTAAAAGACAATTTAGCAATAAATCACTATTTCAATTTTTGGCAGGAGTAGAGGATGATTTTAATTGCACTAAAAACAAGGGCATTGCGCATTCTATTACCATTTTCAACATCCTACCTTTGTGAAACTGGATTTTCTGCTGTGACTTTTTTGAAGACAAAATACAGATCTCGGCAGAACTGAGAGTGGCTATTTCTAATATTAAGCCTTCCTTCGAAAAACTTTGCTCCGCAAGACAGGTCCCAGGAAGTCATTTATAATTATTAAGTTTGTTTTAATTTATTATGTTTTGATCAAGTAAGTTTTGATTTAGAAAGTTGTTTTACTTTAATAAGTTGTTAAATATATCGAAATGCATTTTGTTTTCTATGTGTATGTGTGCTTTCCTTTCAGTCAGTTAATCAATTTTTTTTAAATAATATTTTCTCTTGGATATTCTCGCCCCCCCCTCTAGTGTGCTCTCACCCCCCTAGGGGGGGGGCGCGCCTCACAGGTTGAGAATCGCTGCTTTAATAGATATCCTTCTTTAATGCAGGATGATCGTAAAATCTTTCCGGATTACAAAAAATTATTACCAAAGAATAATTGAATATAATGCAGTAAATTTTCTAATATGGAAGAGCCTTGTTATATTTTTAATAAACAGATACCGCAATTGATGCAGAAATAGTGATTTTTACATTCGAATGTTAACGAAATGGCGTCCTTTCTTTGATTCCAAGATATGAATTTGACTATTACTATTCAATGACGATTTTTTGAACATAAAGAACAGAATGTTTGAAGCGCCAATTGAAAATATTGATATTTCTCAATGTCAGCTGTCTTTAACTTTTTTTGTATCTAATACAAATGCGTATGAGATATTTTTAGAATGGCTAGTTCTTTGACAGCTATTTTTATTCTTTTTTTTAATTATACGCTTTTTACCGGTATAACGCCACTTTTGGCACACACCTAATCATCATAAAAATGCATCAGAATATGCAATGTCATCATCAAGTTAGAATTACAGATGTTCTTTTTAGTTTAAAAGCTTCATTGTTGGTGAATTCTTGGTGAGAATTGAAATATCGCTTTTAATTTCTTTCGAGTTACCAAGGAACTCGTGAAATTATTGTATAGGTATTTAAAATTTTAATAAAATCCTTCTCTGCGTAAGTGGTTTTATTAAAAATTTTAAACGTCTATGCAACATATCGAAATAGTCACATGGCAAGTTATAATAGTTTTTTTTACAATATCTTTGTAATTAGGGAAATAAATTGTGACCCCGTGTGCCCAAGGTATTCATTCTAATCTCGATCCAATAGTTTATTTATAAATTATTAGAAATAGATATTGGCATGTACTTCCAGCTGCAAAAAAATGTTTGAAATGAAATAAAAAATAATTATGTAATACCGGTCACTCATTCTGTTCATCTTAAAAAGACATAAAAATATCTATTATCTGCTCAAAATCCCAATTTATAAGACAATGACAATGGACAATTTGTTATTTTTTGAAAGATTTATGCTTAATGTTAGGGCAACAAAAAGATTATAACACGTATTCGTGTGAGCTTTGCAATTGGTACAAAACTGAATGTATGAAAAAATATAAATGATCTCGAACATCGATATTAGTACTAAAATATTTTAAGAAAGCTGCTTCAGTCCTCATGAAAGGACAGAAATTATATGAATTCATTTCAAATGGTATCTTAAGTATTGGTTCTAGCGATTTTTTTCCTTTGAATTGTTACAGTGCATTTTGAGGCAATATTTTTATGTTTTATATAATTTTTATGTTTCACACATTGCTTTACGAAAATGAAAAACACACACTATCCATTTCAAAATTAGTTTTATTTTATTATTTTTATGTTTATTATATATTTTTAAATTTTTCCTCTTTTTTTATTTTTTTTATTTATTATTTTTATTTTTTTTATTTAGTCGATCAAGTGCTTTGCAATGAATAAGTCAAGATGCGTTTCGTTTCTTTATACGGAAAAGCTACCATTTTTTAAAGAAATCGTAGTAAAACCGAAAAATGAAATTATATTTTATAATCCCTATGTCATGAAATTACAGAATCGTTATTCAGCTTAGAAATGCTCTTCAAGAGGAATTTTTTACAAATATGTGTTGTTGTTTTTTATTTGTAGATATCAATAGATATTTTCTAAAGAAGAAATATCAAACAATAGCAGTAAGGTATGGTGTAACCTCGATTAACGAGCATCATTTTTCCTGTATTTTATTCATAACGCAAAATACTCGTTAAAAGAAACAATTTGTCCGACTGTTTCAATGTAAAATAGGATAATGCTTTTCATTCTGAAAAAAAAGCAAATTTATAATAATGTTTTTTTTAATAATGTAAGCAAATTTATAATAATGTACAGGAAGACGATCTATAGCAATGGTTCTCATGACAAGATTTCGGGAAAATTTCTGCAGTTCTTCACCGATCACGGTCCCTTGAACACAAAACCACTATTCAAAAGTTTATATATATATATATATATATATATATATATATATATATATATATATATATATATATATATATATATATATAGGGTGTTGCCGAATTCATCCGACAAATTCAGAGGGGTCATAGCAGGCATCCTGACGATAAAGAATCACCATACAACATGGGGACCCAAACAGTGTGTTTAATAGGTGAATCTCAAAAATATATAGAGTCGGAAAACTGTAAAAAAAATTATTTAAAAAAAATAAAAAATGCTCTTTCAATTATGAATTTTTTTAAGTGAAAGGACATTCTTAAATGTTTCTTTTCATGCTGGTAACATGCGGATTTGATGATTTAGGGGGTCGTAAATTACTACAAACGAAAAAGTACTTTAGAACCCATATTTGCAAAAATATTAAAACTTGAAGACAAATTAAAGCTTTCAAATGTAGGGAATTTTATATTCTATAATTTGATATAAACGTGTAGTGTGAGAACAGGGGAAAGATATTCAAGAAAACTAAAATGGGAACCAGAAAACATTGCTGCAACATCAGTACCCATGTTTGCAGTAAGCGTTGTCAAATTCGAAAGACAAATTTAGAGCAAGGATAGTAGGTGTTACTTAGATGAAAAATTACCATAAAACATAGGGTCACAGGTAACGTTTATTCAGTGAAAATCGCAAAAATAGATGTCGAAAAGACAATGAGTCTGGCGAAGAGAATGGCCCTATGAATGCGAAGATTAGGAGCAAGGTAATCGAGAAGAAACCTCCTCGTATGTTAATTTTTCATGCCTTCGAGAATAATAAAAGCAGCGAGCAAGTATTCATTAATGAGCATTGCAGAATTGACGGTTGTTAAACTTCGTTCGCAAACAATGTCAGATTTGATGAAAGCAGCTAAAATGCGCTGGTGCTCCATCATGTACTAACCAATTGTTCTGGTGTACAATTGTCGGTGTTCGCTGCAGTAAATCCGGAGGAATGAGCTGGAAGAAAACAATATACTTTGTGCGCTGAGGCGTTCGGGTAGAAGATACAGTCCAAATAGATGACTCTTCCCAGAAGTTAATATCAAACTTCTGTTGTACGTTCGACGAGATAGTGATGTGGGGATTTTCGAATGGCAAATATTCCAATTGTGCGCGTTGAAGACACCTTATCTCGCAAAGCAAGCTTCATCTGAGAATAAATAGCAGAAAAGCGTGCATCTTCTCGTGTGGCATCAAGCATCCAGAGTGCGAACTCCACCCGATTTGCGATTTTCATTGAAAAATGTTACCTGCAACCCTGTGTTTTAAGGTAATTTTTCATCTTCTGAACGCCTATTACCCTTGCTCTGAATTTGTCTTTCGAATTTGACAACGCTCTCTGCAAACATCGGTACTAATATTGCAGCGATGTTTTCTGGTTCCCATTTTAGTTTTTCTTGAATATCTTTCCCCTTTTCTCACACTACACGCTTATATCAAATTATAGAATATAAAATTCCCTACATTTGAAAGCTTTAATTTTTCTTCAAATTTTAATATTTTTAATAGTTTTGCAAGTTTAATATTTTTCTAAAGTACTTTTTCTTTTTCAGTAATTTACGACCCCCTAAATCATCAAATACACATGTTACCGGCATGAAAAGAAACATTTAAGAATGTGCTTTCACTTAAAAAAATTCATAGTTGAAACAGCATTTTTTTATTTTTTTACAGTTTCCAATAGTTATCCGACTCTATATATTTTTGAGATTCACCTATTAAACCTTGTTTTGGAACCCATGTTGTATGATGATTTTTTACCGTCTTGATGCCTACTATGACCCTCTGAATTATATATATACAACTTTTCAATTTAAAATTTTTCAATAACTGCAATATCTTAGAATTTAGGAGCTAAAAAGTGATTTCCAAGCTCTAATTTAGAAGAAAAGGAATTTACCTTTGGCTTCCAGCTTGCCGAGAGAAATTCTTTTATTTATAATACATTCTTTTTCACGAGAAAGTTCTCTAAAGCTATTTGTTTTTATCTGCGCAATAAAATTAAACTGAAATCACACACGACATTATCACTAAATAAAACAATATCAATAGCACGCGTAGCTATAACCTTATTAGAGTGATGCTTCTCAAAATACGATTCTTTCATTCTTTCAGCCTCTCGCTTATTTCATAGTAAGATTGATGCTACATTGATGCAGTTATACGCTCCTATGCTGACGAACTCTCCTCCACGACTGCTTACTGTGACAGAAAATGCAGTTCTTAACCATGCTTGTATTTGTGCTCGCACGTTATTAAAATATTTTTCCCTCATATTGTAATGCGAAACGATGACGCTTACCAAAGTATCTCTCATTTTTAATCATTTATTTTTTCAATCACCTTTATATTTAAAAGTTCAGCTTTTAATTTTAAAAAAAAACTATCATCAAATAAGTGTTAAACACATACTGAAAGTCGAGATATAGGGAGAATTTTAATGTGATAGGACAATGTCACATCTTCACTCGTTTTGTGAAATATTGATCGTTAAACGAATATTTTTTTTTCATTTTGTTTTGCTCGTTTTCTGAATCAATCTTTATGTCACTCATTAAGAAAGGCTTGACTATAATTTCTATAAAATTTTAATTATATACCTTTAATTTCACCAGAATATATATACAATCGTCCACCTATCTTACGTAACTCAAAACTTTCCTTTTCCGTTTTAATATAAGAAAATGGCCCTAATTTTATAGAACATATCTTCGTAATCGGCAAGATATATTTTAAACGTCTCTCGAAATTCCAGTAATAAATTCACTTCACATGCTTTACCACGATTATTTTGAGAAGAATTATATATCGTTATGGGCTTCAGGCATTAGCAATTTAAATACTTCTAGAAGATTCAAAAATATTAATTTAACACGAATACTTTTTAGATTCTGAAAATTAAACTCAACTTAATCTGCCATGATAATAATAAAAGAATTTTTAAACTCTCAAATTTTGTTTATATTGTTTTCTGAATTAAGACTATAAGTTGATTCGAATCTTTCCTGACAACATTCAAAAAATAGAAAAAAAAGTAAGTATAAAAATATTTTTCAAAAGAAAAGAAAAAAAAAAAACACAAACGATCTAAATTTTCCAGCACACAAAATCAAAAATTTATGCTGCTTTGCTCGGCAATTTCAACTTTATGGTGTGCTTATGAAACATACATTTACATATCAATATTTCTAGAATTAAATGCTGAAGGTTCCTTATTATTGTGGTAGATATTCTATATAAATAAAAGTGCAATTCAAAAATAAATTCTACGCAACAGAATCAAAAAAAAAAAATCAGATTTTGCTTACAAATGTTTTGAAGAATAAAAAAATGGATTTAGTGAAGGTTTCGAAATAGTTAATAAAATAATTAATTTTCTATTAATTAAAACCTGTTTCTATGCATGGAAAAAATATTTCATCATTAGTGTTGTCATTCCCGTTTATTGAAAATATTGCAGATTTTTCAAATAATTTTTTTCTCTGCTTCGGAACCAACACTGACAATCATTTCAATTAAATTTATTAACTAAATATATTTATTTATGAATTTTTTTATTAAATTATTTAATTAATTTTATATTCTCTTTTAAAATTATTAGCAGCTTATGTGAAAAATTAGCTTTTGGCGGTTTTTGAAAATCATGTAGAAGCATAAAAATCGTTTACAAGAATAAAGAAGATTAATAAATTACTTGATGAAGCTGATATTTTAATTTTAATTAAAAATAAAGCTGCAGACGTTGAGAGAATTCTGTGTATTAACAAACTAAAGCTAAAAATATTTCTATTTCGAATAACATCAGTTGGTAATAGAATAAATAGAAAAACAAATATAAAGTACGATAATTAGAAATACTATATTGCTAATGAATAAATTAAATAAAAACGTAATAAAATAACAGTTTACACAAATTCGTTCTATATTGTGAAAAAGTTGATATAAATTTGACTCATTTCAATCATCACTATTAATCAAAATTTAAATATAAATACACTAAATAAATTGGAATATTAATTAATGTCCAATATAATATAATTTCCTTATCATACTGATTTCAGCATTTTATTCTTCTGCGTAATTATGGAATTTGAACACTTCACACGCCTTAGCATATTAAAAATTCTTAAATCTTTCCAATTTAATTATTTTCTAATTTTTCTTTATTGTATTATTTCATCCCTTATTATGACTAATAGAAAAAATTATCATAATGAATTAAAAACATTAGAATATTGCACTACCGCTCTTAACACACAAATGCATAAAATTTCGAAACTCTAGGATATCAGGAAATAAGTGAAAAATGGATTAGGAATTAATCTGAACCAAGTTAAATAGAAATGTGTAGAAAATAATTAAATCAGAGGTTCATTAAATTATTGTGTTGGGATTTTAATATTATCTAGATTTTTTTACATTACTTACCAAAAAGATCTGTCGATTTTTTTAGCTCTATTCCGATGCTTTTTAAAAAATTTAATCAATTAATGCCATATTTTATGTTTCATGCTACATATTTACTATGAATTTATGATTATATTTTAATGTACAATTTTCTACTGAGATGTAACATGCGATTGAAAATCACTGATTTAATTTTTCAGAAACTTCAAATTCTCTATAACTAGCAAAATATTCGGAACTAAATTATTCTAATTTTATTTAACCGAATTATTCTTAAAACACCCAGCATGCAATTCAAAACCATTAACACAACATTTCCATTTATTTTTTATTATTTAGAAACATTATAGAAAGTTAGAAGTATCCCCCCCTTTTTTTTTTTTTTTCATTCTGCACTGTTGGCTTTAAAATACGGGGTGATACTGAAGCCCAGAGCTAATTTAAAAATCATTTATATTCAAACAAATTAAGATACATAGAGACTGCTTGCGTCGGAAGGAGGAAAACAAAATCATATTAATTTTGCTAAAGCATAATTTATTTTTATCATAAATTGAAATTTTATCTGCCAAACATTTCTTCAAGTCTTTGTTTGAGCAAACCAATCGTTTCAGTCGTCTCTATTTAGGATAACAGCTGTTAGACGTGAAATGTTTTGCAACACTTCTTTTATTAGTTCTCACAAACTCTGAAATATTAGACTCAAGGTCTCAAAAAGTTGTGCTTACTCATCTGATATCTATATTCTCTAATGGAAGACGATATTTGTAAGTCATTACTCTCCTAGATGTCTTATCCTGTATAAGGCATTAGTTTGTCAAATGAATGGAAGTCATACTTCTGTAAAGGGTAATGCACGGTGTATTTTTTAACCGTTCCTCTTGCAGTGCCGTAGCGGATTTAGGTATCTTGCGGCGAAAAGAAAAGCACATCGAAGTCTCTCTTAATAAAACAATCCGTTAAGTTTCACTAAAACACATCTTTACGTATTAATAATTTATTTTAGGTAGATATTTTTATTAGCTTTGGGAATAAGAATTTGTTTTTATTTATTTGTTATGATTCTAGATAGTTCAGCTTTCACCTTTATATGCAATATTATTGAATCAGATGTTCGATTTATATAAATATTCAGATAACTAAATGAACGCAATGAAAATATAAGAATTTGACTGATTATACATGATAATATTATTTAAATATCTTAATCAGATATTTTTTCAACTTATTTATTTGATAACTATAAAAATAAAGTTTTTTATTCGATTATCGGGAATCCATCAGACTCGATGTTTTATCTAAATACATTGCACTGAAACTGCAGTACCATCTGATTTTTTTAATTATAATATATGTTACAAATAAATTCTTTTTTGTAACATCGTTTTCTGCGTCGGTTAGACCTTTTTATTTCCATTCGTTTGCGAATTAGTGTTGTTTAAAACTGTTGTGAACATCGGATTATCCTGTTTCAAACAATGTTGCGTGCCTGGTCCATAATAGCGTTGTTAAAAATATGATTAGATACGATGCCTATTTGTGGTGGGTAGTAGTGATATCTAAGCAAATATCACATTGGAAGAAAAGAAATTATTTAAAAACTTTTCTTAGTGGGCGAACATGTTTATATTTTTATACTGCACTCCATTACTATACAATACCACCATTTCTGATAATGGACACTGCTATGAGTGCAAGCAATTGCGATGAAGACTGATGCATGTGCAAGTAAAGAACTTACCACACGTAGCAAGTACAGTTAAATATATACTGACTGATAAATTATTATATTTGACCAATGCGGTTATTAAATAGACAAAGTCGAATTCAGCTGTTCATTTAAATGAAACAATTAAATAAAAAAAAATACGTAATGTTTCACATCATGCATTAAACCAACGGGAAGGTTCTCCCCAAAACTTTCTCGCATACTATTTAATAAACTTGTTGTGACAGAGAACGTTTTACATGGCACTAGCGTACAGCAGTAAAGAAATAGCATGAATTTTACTTTTTTACTGAATGTATCGTGTCATCCTTGGCGAATTATTTGGCGATTAATCCCTGGCATACGTTAATAGTACCCGAAAATCAAATGTGTGCTTTAAACAAGTTTTTCGCAACCGACTGAAACCAAAATTTGATTCAACACTGCTCTTGTAGTCACAAAATTGTATACCAAATTTGATATATTTAAATCATTGCGTTCTTTAATTATCGCGTTTACATGCTTCTGAAAATACAGACTGACAGACGGTCAACTTATTGTTGGATTTGGCTCATAATTTGAAAGTTGTCTATACTAAAGATGTTGAATTTGTATACCGAATTTGTATACCGAATTTTATCTATTTAGTCCTCTTCGTCTTGTAATTATCGTGTTAACTTTTACGCGAACAGCCGGACAGATACTTTTCCTCCGGCAGTCGGCAGAGTTTACTCAAAATTTGACAGAAATCTTCAAATTTGGTGTAAAAACCGCAAAACAAATTTCAACCATCTAAAGCGTTTTTGAGTTATCTTTGTTACAGACAGACAGACGGATATTTTCTAAAAATATTTTTTTTCCGAAATCAGGAAAATCTAAAACGTGGAGATTCTTCAAAATTTTGACTTCGAATTTTCTAATGATTACTAAGCATTCTATATGCTGCGTATACGAGAAAATAAAAACGAGAGTCAATGCATATATGGAAATGAAATCAAGTTATTTCCTAACTGAACTGTCAAAACCCCTTACATATTTCATAAGCATAATTTTTTCTGAGAGATAATCTTTCTGCTACATTTACTTTTATATAGCTATAAAGCCTAGTACTCATTGTGAAAAGTTACATGGAGCCAATTGACATTGATCTCATTCAAAAATATCCCTCAACTAAAAATAATACCAAATCCAGAATGCAAGCTCCGTGCAGTTCTACCATTTCAAGCTGCGCAAAATTAAGCTCACAAATAGATAGTCTTAACTCATCTTTTAATCATTAAATGAACCGTGGAAGACAGTTTATTCTTTACATTAAAACTCCTTAAGCCTTTCTAACCTTCCAAATTTCCCTGTCTTGTACAATATCAGGATTCGAATGATTTTAAATGCTTAAAAAGGGAGGCATCCGAAACAAAAATGGAAGAGAAAGCTAGAATTTATGTAGCATCCCAATTTCCTTTTCACCAAATGACACGGAAATATTTTAAGAGTGGATTTGGAAACGGTTTGGCATGTCTCCTTTTTTTTCTTTTATAGGTTTCTTTTTTAAGTATTCAGCACTTTTATTTTGTTTCTATGTTGCATTCTCGTAATGCAGCTGTATCTTCTAGTTTTATTTCATCGAGGGACACGGTCTACGGCGACAGCACTTTACGTTGCAGAAAATCGTTTGCGCGGGAGAGGGATAAAATGGGCTCAGTCGCTAGCTTATATCCCCAAATCAGCGATTCGGAGACCGAGTGAGAATGCCTTACTTCTGGGGACCGATGCCACTAAAAGTTGGGAAAAGTTTGTTTGACCTGAATTTAAAAGTGAAAGTGTGAATAAAACTTGGTTCTTAAAACCTGAGCAGTTATCCAAAATACATCTCATTTTAACCTATGAGAAATTCTAAAAAATATTTCTTTTCTTCTTTTGTTCAATCTAGAAGATAAATTAATTATGTTAATAGTAGATGGATTTTGAATATAAACAAATAAACAGATAATGCTCGTATATTTAAGAAGTAAATAAAATCAATAGTTATTTAACATTATTCATCGACATGTTTCATTTTGTACCTAGAACATAGTTAGCTTTGAGTTTAATCTTTCGTTTAAATCAATCTTCAAATTTTCAGCTCCTTATTAGGCAATGCTGAAAAGAATTTAAAAGTTTTTCCAATGACTTTTAAAATGGCAGGGTATTTTCAAAATGGTAAATTTATCTTTTTCTTGGTAGCTTCAGTATTCTTTTAAAATTCATTATAACTTTTATTATTTTTACCACTGTATTGCATCCGAATTCCATTGATATAGCTTTTCCCGGTAAAAAAACAAATCGTTTGCACCCATAAAAGTGCTTAATTCATATTTAAAAATCGTTAAAAGTAAAGCTTATTTATTCTATTTTTTTTTTCTTTCTCCAATCAGATTTCAAACATCATTTTATTAAATTCTATGATTTTCAATGAAGAAATTTGTAGAAAAAATCTTGTTATAAACAGATAAAGCGAATAACAAGATATTATAAGAATAAAAATTCCTAAAAATTTTATTTTCATTATTTAAAAAAATGAGTAAAAGTTAGATACTTTCATTTAAAATTATAACACATCTAGATATAAAGGCCCAAACAACGGGGTGTTTTTGGAATTGTAAATATTTTAGAAAAAAAGAAGGACAGGAAGTGTAAATTGTACCATTATATTTTCCTCATTATTTGATTCATAAATAAATATAAATTCAATATTTGCACATTTTTATGTACTATGGAATATATTATTACTTTTTAAAATATAACACGAGTGAAATGTTATTCTTGAGAATTTATTATTGTCAATGAAAAAAAAAAGAATGCAAGTTTTCAAATGTTTGTATTCGAACTTATTTCAGTGTAGAGTAAATATGGTGGGAAGTTCCAAAAGAAGAAGGCATCTTTAAAAAAAATATTTGCTTGGTTTTAATAAAATTCTAAAAAAAAATTTCTAAAATTTAATGTGAACTTTCCATTGAAAATAAAAAGATTTTATAAACTTTTGGTAAGTTATTTATCGAGTTATTAATTTCCAACTAGTAAATAAAAATTATTATTCCTATAAAAAAGTCAATTGCTTTGATGCCTTTAAAAACTTATAACGGGTGAAATTACTTGAAAATATGCTTAAATTAATTGGAATTATCTGCCAAGAGGTATATGAGCGTAAGTCAAAAAATTGAAGGATGATTTTAATTTTGAAGAGAAAAAAAGTGTTTGCAACATCCAGTTAGACGACGTGTTCAATTACATTTCTCATATGACTGTGAAATCACATCAATTAATTTTATTTGTAATGTAAGTAAAATAATATCGAAATACTCTCGGAAAATTGGGATAGTCAGTTCATCATTGACATTTTTATTTCATCTTATATTTACTTTATAAAGTGCTTTTTCAAGTAATCCAGAAATGTTAATTACTTAAAAAAAAACATCTGAATTACCACATATACATAATTACAAAAATTTTCAAACTGTCTAATTTTATGAAGTTTTATTATTGTTTTGAATCCTCTTCTAATTTTTCATAAATGAATGATTTGGGCAATTTCCCTCTATTTAAAATAACAATAATTGCAGTGTGTGTGTGCTTGCATGCCTGTTATTCATTACATTCTTTATTTGCTTGTTATAGTTCCCTAAATTTTAAATTTTTATGATTTTCCAACATTGTTTTAAAGTGGAAAAAAATGTACTACTTCGCATATTTCAGCTATACAAAAAATAAGAGGAAAAGATACTACGTTATATTATTCATTGTTATATTTGATAATTATGTGAAATAAAAAAGATGAGTAAAAAATAATATTCTTGTTATCTGACTACTTCATAAACAACTCAACTGACAGCTTTGCGTCACTTGTCCATTGAAAAAAGCTGGCATAAAAACATTAGCAGAAATTTATGACAAAGATAGACTAAACAAAATCATAATAAAAAGAAATATAACTTCATTTTAGGAGACACGAAATATGTTTTTTCTCAGTAAATAACCATTAGGAGGCACGTGTACGGAAAGTTCGCTTAATGAAAACGAATGTTAAAACTTCTTGCTTCCACAATAAATGAACTCAAAAAGTTATTGTTATTATCTTGCAGACGCTTTAAATGAAGATATCTTTGCATAAACAATTTTCATATAAGAATGCTTTTTGTTTCTGAAATAATTTATTCTCAATCCTTCCTTCAGAAAAGAAATTAATACATCCTTAATCGAATTCTCGGTTTCTTTATGCTAAAAGGATGCTTATTTTAAGATCTTTAATAGCTAATTTTAAACACTTTTGTTAATTCAGAAAGATTTTGATGCTTAAAATAACAAAAGAAAAAAAGTAGTTCAAAAAGAATTAGTTCAAACAAGTTAAATGAAAAATTAATTAGAGAAAAAATTAATAATTATTTTTCATTAAATAACACGAATACATAGGTTTTTTCAATTGTACAATCTATTATATTTTTACAATATATACCATTCTATTCAGTAAAGGAATATTCTTGACCAAAAGGAAAAAGATTAGATAGTTTTTGAAGAATTCGATTACGTGTAGAGGCCTTCTTTATATATTTTCAAAAAATGTTATATGAAGTAATTTTTTCTATGTTTTTAAATTATAATTATGCTAAAAAATAAATCACAAAAAGTTTCATAATTTAAATATCTTTTTACTTTAAGTTTTTAAGAATATTTGTAATCATTTGTACAAAATTCAATAGTAATTCGAATTTACTTGATCTTAAGATTGGTATATCTTTTAAATTATATAATCGTTTACGCAAGACTAGAGATTGAGAATTAACACGTTTACAACATCTCTAAGTCTCTATTATATGAGTTTTAATTTGAAAATGTGGATTTTTTTAAAACTTTGACCGCCTCTTATATCTCAAAAACTGCGAAACTTTCGAACGGATTAGCATTGCATTTAAATTTTGGCTCATTCCCAACACTATATTGTAGATAAAATATATACCAAACATTTTGCCAATATTTTTTTTAATTCAGTTCGCCAAAAAAATTTAGCATCTAAAATCTGAAAATTTATGAAAAATGTTATTTCGAGAAGAATTCAATTTGAATTTATGCTTTCAATTTTAATTTAGATGGAAATTATCTGATAAGAAATAACTGACAAAACTGTTAAGGTTCTATTAAAAAGGGATTTTTCTTCCATCTTCATTGATTTTATAGGATCTCCTTTCTTATCCATATCTTAATTCTTTTTATTTTTTATTTTGAGAAATTTTTTCTTTTCATTTTCTTAAACTTGATCTGGCGTCTATCTCTTATGGGATATATGACTTAAATCTGCGATGTGGTTTTCTATCAACCTCGGCATATTCGTTCATTGAACTAAATTTACGATGTTTGTTGACTGATATGGAAATATGTTCAGTTATAATGTATAGAGCGTCCATTCGTTCATTGTTCTGTTTTTATTCATTAGTTGATATAACTTAAATTTGCATTCATTCAACGCAATATATAAACATTCATCTTAAAAATATTTCTTAGTAATAACTCGTATATGTTCAAATGAAAGAAATAAAAATAATTATTAAATATTTTAAAACCCTAAATTAAAACAATGAAAAATACTTTCTTTTATACTTGTTTATAATTCCATTTTTAGTTGCCGTATAAGACCAATGCCATATAAGGCACTGGCGGTTTGAATCAAGGCCCACCATTTTACGCGTGGCGGAGAGGGATAGCACTTTTAATCAAGAATATAAGAAAAAATTTTGGGGAGATCATGCCGCTGGTCAGAATCATCGGGGGAGTAGACGCGGGTTTTGAGTGAACGTGAAAAACCACACATTTGACTGCCGCTTAGAGTCGACCTCAGTTAACATGCTATTAGACATTTATTGTTCTTTATTATGCGAATCTTTAAACGATTTATGTTTCATTCCTGACTAGTGGGATAACAATTCCCTCAAACAAAGCACACCAACAATGCTAAAAAATACACAAAATCACTAACATTCTCATATAAAAGCCAGAGGGAGTGGTCCCTCAAAAATTTTCTCGCATACCCTCTAATAAATGCCAGAGAATGCCTTGCGTGGCATTGACGTACAATAGTTAAGAAATATTAACTTTTGGCGTGAATAGAGTATTCTTACTGTATCTATCGTGTCATCCTTGGCGAGTTTATGGCGATAAATCCCTGGCACGCTGTATCCAAAAATCGAATTTGTACTTTAAAAATTTTTCCAGCCGATTGACTCCAGCCCGATTGAAACAAAGATTTGACACAAAACTGCACTTGTAGTCACAAAATACCATTCCAAATTTGCTATATTTAAGGCATTGCGATTTTGAATTTTCACGTTTACATGTTTCTGAAATTTGTAGAAGAGACGGTCAACTCCACATTTAATTTTGCTCGAAATGTGATAAGTGGCTACACTATAGATGTTAAATTTATGCACGGGATTTTATTCCTCTACCTTTCTTTGTTTTGAAATTATCGTGTTAACTTTATTCGAGGAGCCGCATAGATGGACTTCCTCTGAACAGATTTTACTCAAAATTTGAAAGGAATCTGCAAATTTGGTGTAGAGACCGTATAGCAAATTTTAACCGTCTAGCTGAAAGCGTTTTGAAGTTATCTTTATCGCAGAAGAAACATACAGACAAGCAGACGGACAGTTTCCGAAAATGGGTTTTTCAATTTCAGAGAGGTCCAAAGCGTGGAGATTCGTCAAAATCTCGAGTTCTAAATTTTTGAAGATTACTCTACTTTCTCTGTACTACGTATACGAGAAAGTAAAAATAAACAAATTTAAAACTTAGGACCATATCAAACATTCCCAATAAAGTTTTTTGAAATAATCATGAACTCATAGCGGTTGATACCGCATTTAAATATTTTAGCAAAGTTGGAATTAAATAAAAAAATAAAAAAACGAGGTCTCAAAACACTGATAATTTAAGTTTACTGCCCTTTAATAAAGAATATACAAAAAACAAACCAAATCGCTAGTTAAGAAAAAGTGACATTTTCATCTCCATCATAAATCATTAATATGGAGCAACAAATAAAGAAAGCTTGTAACACTTTGCCTTGCTGCTACAAAATGTCAAGAAGCTTATCTCTAATTCACAATTTTACGCGTACATACTCATAAAAATGTTTGCGTGTATTTATTAAAGTAATATAGCCCCAAATTAATTAAAATGTTGCAACCTTAAAATATTTCCCATTATTTCATAACTGAATCTCTTCGTCTGTTGCTTTTATTCCTTTTTTCCTCCCCCCTCCCTTCTCAACCTCCCCCCCCACCGAACATTTCTTTCATCCATCCCTCCCTCAAGTTAAAAATTCATCACTTCAGATGGCCCTTGAGGGTTGAGAAAGTACGTTCATGGAGAGAGAGGGGTTTTTTCCCCTTAAATTTTTTTATGCTTGATGCAGAGAAAAAAGATTACATGAACAATTCATTTTATTAACAGGTTCTGAAGCGAAGCGGCACTTTATCACTTTATAAAGTTATCTTAAGGCGAACTCCGTCTTTGGTGAACAAAAGACTCGGTTGAATAATTCATAAACATAATTTACATTTGTGTTTCATGGATTTTTGTTTATGTGCATAGTTTTCCCCAAGTACACTTTTCTGGAGATGAACAAAAAAAAAAAAAAAAAAAAAGCAATATACTTTTCTGCGAGATACTTGATGGATCTAACTGATTAGAATAAAATGTTTTTGAAATATTGCTACTTTTCGCTCAACCCCTTATAAAAATGGATATGTTTTTCTTAAAGCAAAGTAATGAAAGAATGGTTACTTTAAAAATTGTTTTATTCTTTGTTTCTTAAAAAGAACGATTTGGAATCCAATATATATATATATATATATATATATATATATATATATATATATATATATATATATATATATATATATATATATATTAACAAATAGTTTCTGCAAAGGTACTTTCTGCTCTTTATGCCATGGCGACCTGGTGGTAAAGCCTCGTCTTCAAGATTTAGGTCCGATTCCACTTTGAGGCGTACCGTGGATTTAGATTGTTTGAACCTTAAATCTGTTGTTGAGGATCAAATTCCCTCATTTTGAAATAGAATTTGGGCTGCTATGGTAGATTCAATCAATGCCAACCATGTCATCTGCTATATGGTTTATAGATTTATCAAGTTATAGATTGTATAACTTGTATAACTGTATTGCCCAATAGCAGAACCAATATGGAATAAATAATCGTAGGTAAACTAAACAGCCATGCAATGTATGGGAACCTGCTGCATATTACACATTAAAACCGTCGAAGTGAAAGGTCTTCCAAGGAGCTTTATGGATTTATGAAGAAAGTTACTGTCAGTTCAGGTCATGCCATCGGTGCCCGTTGATTGATTGGATTATTAATAGGTTCATTCCCAAACAACTCTCGTATAACTCAGAAACGAGACATGAATCTTATTCAAATAAACTCTTTTCTTCATTAACAGCGTTCCAATAGAAACGGCTTCGAGATTTTAGATTTAGTTTGTAACTAACTTTGATCCCGACTAGTGTGAGAAATCCAGTACCTCAAAAGCCAGGCCAATTTTTCGAGAACAAAAGCAGAATGGAATCATCCCTTCTACAATGCAATTACCTTTCACTCCAAAATTAGGCTGTGCGCCCTAAAACGTCCATGTTAAAGCTTTTTCCTACCGGCGATTACGGGCGAGTCTAGGCTCATAGGTTTGGCTCATATTTGTTTATGAAATGGCGAGTTCAATTTTTACTTGTCTTTATGTAAGTAAGTGTTATGTTTGTAAGGATAAAATTTTATTATCGGTTTATTACTTACTTCCCGATTTTGGTAGAATTTTAATTTTTATTTTTTACTAATGTGTTTCCGTTGATAATACAATATTTTAACGTTTTCATAATTTAATAACGGTTAATTAATAGCTTTTTAATTAAATATTGATTCCTCATAGCAGTCATATCTGGTAGTGAATTTGTGAAAAGTTTGATTATAGGATTCCACAATATTTACCATATTTAGTTCTGAAAATATTAAAAACTCTGAAAAACAAAAATATAATATTCATAAAAAAGGCAGATTCGAGCTTCTAAACCGATGCGTCGTAGCATGATATTGCTCTCCCCATATGTATTTAATATCTTCACAACGAATGTGATCAAAAATTCAATAAGTAAAATAATGAATTGTAATGTTATAAAATGTAAAAAGTATTTTTTTAATTTAATAGTGAAAGTAAATATACGTAATCAAAATTGTCACCATTGAAAAGCTTATTTTTTTTATATTTTAAAATAGTCTTAAATATCTGCATTACAGATTCGCATCTGTAATCTGTAATGTAGCTTGTGAATCTGTAATCGATTGTGAATCTGTAATGTAGCTTTCCGGAGCAATTAGTATCATGATAAGCAAGAAAGTTTGATAAATAATTCTGAAAGATGCTGAATGGAAGCCGAGTCATTGATCCCCGACCTTGGCGACGAAATTGACTAATTTGAATAATAAAAATGAAAATGCAGAATCACACAGTCGTTTTGGTGATTTCCAAGATTAGGAACGATATCCTTCTAGACGATTCTTTACCTGTCACGGAAACCAGAAAAAGCCGATACAAAATATAAAAAATAAAACCAATAGAGCTGAAGTCAATCAGTTGAATTGAACTTAAGTGCAGTTGTGAGAAGTCACCCTAGCGAATTCTTTTTGTGCGCTTTGTGGGAGTGCAGTTATTTAATAATCAGTGTGTGTGATTTTTTAAAAAATTTTTTGCAAGTGCTGTATTGTGTACGTTTTATTTTTGCTTTTGTTTCATTTTTTCGTGTACAGCAATGCTTTATTATCCCTCAGTGAGCCTCTTGAGTTTCTGGCCATACATTCACCAGTTGGATATTTTTCATAACAATATGTTGCGAAGTTATTAAGAAAAACCTTTAAAAAACGTTGACTAACTTTGAATTTCAATATTAATTAAAATTTGAAAAGTCCTTTTCTTTGTCAGTACTTACGACTTAAAAATAACTACACGCCATATTTGATAGTTCTATGACTAACATGACTACAATGTCCTGTAGAGCGTTTTGAATTACTTTTTTTTATCAGCTTGTAGATATTATCATATTAATGAGGATTTTAAAAACACGTTTTGACCAAGGTGCCTAAAAAAGGAGAAAATAATTCTTTATCAAAAGTCTGAAGATGAAAATTAAGTCACAAAAGCATCCAAAAGTACTTTAAGGAAATTAAACCATAATAAATATCAAGAAGAAGATTACAAAGTATTTATTAAAAATTAAAATCATATTAAAAATGTGATTAGAAAATTCCTATTTATTTCGAGTACCTTTATCAATGCCTCATATCTGTTTCGACTACTACTAAAAAAATTATTACATATTTTTTGTTACATTACCGGAAACATGCTTTTAAAACATTTCCTTTTTTGTTATGGTTGTTATTATTGTTTATTTAATTATTTATTGTAAGACAAATAACGTAAGCGTTTAAATCCCTGTGATATCGAGGTTTGATTTGAATGTTGTTTAAAGGACAATGAGCCATACTAGTGATGACTTAATGAAGACTTAAATCATTTCGACGTGAAAAATAAAAAAAGACCCTTTGCGAAAACAAAACAAAAAATGAATGATGAAAACTGCTTTAAAAACTGCATGCTTAAATTCCTCCTTTAACAATTTTTTCTTTTTCAATTTTTCCAAAAAAAAAAAAAAAAGTTTGTATTTGTATGCTAAAAAAATGTTTCAGTTATGAATAGCCATCGTTTGTTAATAACGAAAAAATGAATATTACGCTGGAAATGGAATAAATTGCTGCAAAGCAAACTTTAAAACATGATATAAAAAAAAGATGAATAATAAAAAAATAAAATTATCAAAGAGTATACGTATATATAAATAAAAATCAAAATTTTCCCTTCAACAAAACAAAATAATCCATTAAAATATCAAAAGAAATAAAAGTGATAAAACATAAAGGAAACTCATAAAATTAAATTCTTTTCATTCTAAAGGGATAATTTACTTTAACAATTAACATATATTTCCATTAGTCCCAATTCTATAAAATAAAACTTAATACAGATTAATCTGAGGAAATTAAATTCCCCCATTCTATCCAATGATCTTCTTCAAAAAAGAGCTTATATAAACAAATCATTTCACCTTATTCTGTTCTTCCAAAATCCATTTACAAAATTCTTTATCGAAAAATCTCTGATTACGTAAATATCCTTCGAGACTAGACAGAAAGAAAGGAGCTAAAAAAAATCCTTTCATGAAATCTCTAAAAAAGCTCCTGGGAGCTATTTACTTTGCTTTATCTTTTCTCCAAGTCGCCCGTATCATCCGTTCATCAAAGAGAGAAATTCAATTAGAGATATAATGAAATAGAGTTTGAGGTTTCAATAAGTTCGCCAATACCTTGGCCTATGGGAATAGTCTTTGAAGCAGACAAGTTTTTAATAAAGTAGACGCTTAATACATCCCACTTATTCTGGCTCGCATGTCAAACACCAGTTACTGGCCGTTATGGAAGGGGAAGTAATTTGCTCCGATGTGTAATTTAGGATATTAAGAAAGAAAGTCGGATAATGACTGTAAGAGTTGTTCTTGGAATATTAAATTTTCTCTCCTGTGTGAAGGTCGGAGGATGTTATGCATGCATTTCTTGAAACGCAAGCATATAAAATTCAGAATTCGAGCTGACGAATAGTTAGGTAATATGCCAAACTGGCTTCGATATATTTAGACTCAGGGATATATAAATTAAAGAATTAGTATTTTATGGGATATCCATAAATCAATCACTGGATAAATTATTACAAAAATATGGAAGAAACAGCACAAAAGTCTTACTGGATTTTTTCCCCCTCTAAAAATATCAAGACATTTCCTTTCCTCACATGCAAAATTAACGAAAGAGAATGCCAAAATATTTGACCTCAAGATTATATGCATCTATACATCAATAATCCACAAAGAATACTTTGGAATTATGCACCTGTCTCTTTTAAATAATCAACCTACATCTCATACATGTTACAAATGAATAGGAGCAAAACGATCAGCTGAATGATTAGAGCAGATACAAATTATCTCAACGGCGTGGCTTTAGTTTGATCATATTAACGACATGTCATGCAGCGACGTGAAGTCTATTTGGGATCAATTTAATATATATTTACATCTCGTTTCACATCAACGTAAGGGCTATTTTGAAATGGATTTCGTAATTTTGAACCACGCCAAAAAACGAGCACGACGCCTGTACTAGCACCCATCTGCATATTTCCATGCAACATCTGCGGAAGAACATGTGGCTTCGACAGATTTAACATGAATAAGACACATTTATACGGTATATCTTTGGTAAGGAGTAAGATTTCGAACATAGCCCAAACTTTTCCGCAAGAGCACTATGGCCCGCATTTCGGATCAGATGTGATTTCGAGACCTAGTGAAATTATGTGGATGAGATCTAAGCCGAAATTCTCTTTCCAAACTTCCAGCTATACTAGCGAAAGATGGTTTAGTTCTCAAAATCATATTTTAGTCTGGTTCTTGCATGCAACTTGACAAGTGCGACCTTTGCCTCCCCAGCTCACGTGGTCAACAGGAATCTGATCAATGATGTCGTTCCTACGGCGCCTATGCTTTCGTAGACTCTAGTGAAAATGGTTGATCAAACGTTTCTCGTCAACACCAGAGAATGAGGCATATGGGAGAGTAAAAAAGCCGATTTTTGAAAACAAATACCCTCATAGCATCTAATTTAAAACCATCTTCGCTCTTTAAGGAATAATATAATTTTCGATTAATTTTGTTTTTAATCGATAGTGTGACATTTGTGATAAAAAAAAAAGCAAAGTAGCTATAATGTAGAGGAACGTAAATCTGGGAGAGTATTCAAAAATAATAATGTAAATTTAAAAAAAAATCAATTATTTTTTTAAAAAATAGAAAACATTCTGTCAAACTAGAACTTGTATTAATAAATAATAATAGATCTTATGTTATTTCTCTTTAAAATAATTTTATGGGAAAAATAGTGGGGAAAAAAATTGAAGTCCTACTCATTTGGCGGTGGGGAAATAAAAAGATATTTTTGGAGAGAGAATAAGTTTTTAATTAATAATTAAAATTCTAATTAAAAATTCAAAAAAAGGACCCCAGGTGCACATTCTCGACCTCCAAGGTATGCATGTGCCAAATTTGGAAGCTGTAGGTCGAACGGTCTGGCTTGTAGAGAGCCAACACACACACACACACATTCAGCTTTTTATAAGTACTAGCCACCTTTGGCGACCAGCCGGTTCGCCAATCTTAATGTTCGTTAAAATTTTAATAATTAAATATTTTATGCAATTCCTACTTTAATAGCTTCTTCATCAAAATATTTTAAAACTTCAAATTTTGATAGTCATATAATTCACTCATAATATTATAAAGGCTATCAGTCATAACGTAATAGGTATCTAATGTAATAGGTATATCTCTCTAGTTTTCTGTTAGCTCCCGTAGAATTTATGCTTTAAATTAAAATGGAAAGGATTAATCTGCAATTAATATAATAATATTTTTTTATTGAAACGAAGCATTTTTTTTTTTATAATATGATTACTGAAAACAGAGTCACTAAGCGTTTAAATTTTATGGGCACAGAAAGAATATATATCTTAATTTATATAATATCTCAAGAATTTGTCAACAAAATTTTCTCATACTCATCATAAACAGATCGATTAATTAACACTGCTTAATTTTAAATGCGTCAAACACAAAGAAAATAAACAGGATCGTTTAAAATAATCGGTCGAAAACAGGTTTAAATAAACTTCTTAAAAAACGATATACTTAAAACTATAAGCATATACAAAAAATATATAACTAGCATAAATACAATTTGATTACAAAGGCACACAAGCTAACCTAAAAATAATTTAAATTAAGTCCGAATCCGTTGAATTGTCAACAATCAGAATACAATGCCCATGCGCGAATTTTCAACGCCAGTTACGGTAACGCAAATGCGTGAATTTTTCTATGCCAGTTGGAGTAATGCTATGCAGATTATAAATTTTTAATTTATTTTATTCTGTTTTGTTTTAATTCAAAAGTACTTCAGAATGAATCTGAAAGATAGATTAATTAATAATGTTTAATTTCAAATGCATCAAACATTAAGAAAATAAACAGAATCCTTTGAAATAATCGGCCGAAAAATGTTAACTCTAGCCTCATTAGCGTGGGGGGAAAAACTGAAGCTTTAATCATTTGGCGGTGGGAAAAATGAATATTTTTTTGGCGGGAAAGTTAGTTTTTAATTAATAATTAAAATTCTAATTAAAAATTCAAAAAAAAGGGACCCCAGGTGCACATTCCCGACCTCATAAACTTGTACCAAATTTGGTAGCTGTAGGTCAAACGATCTGGCCTGTAGAGCGCTAACACACACACACACATACATTGAACTTTATATAAGTATAGATAGATTGTAAATACTCATAATGCCAATATGATTTTTAAAGAAAAGAGAAAGCTTTCATCACTTCAGTTCATTTGAATGTGATTAAAAATCTTCATTGCATCATTAAATTATTTTTCACGTGATTCTGAAGATAATGATAATGTTCGAATGCTATGATCAATTTTTATAGTTGAAAGTAGAACATTTTTCAATTTAAATGCTACTTTTAAAATGTCATTTTTTTAATTGAATTTAGAAGCATTTATAATTTAACTTGTAATCATTCTTATTCGTTTGATAAAAATTCTGAATGAAATTCTACGATCCATTTTACTAAATCAGCTGATTTTTTTTCTGGACGGGAAAAAACACTTTGAAAGGAAATAGAATTTCTAGACAATAAAAACAATAGAATTTCTAGACATAGAATAATTTTTAAAAAAATCATAATAAAAATTCTAATTATTCCATCGCTGTTTTGACGATACATTTATATGTGATTTTATCTTCATGCATTCAATTAAGAAATAAGCGTGTGTGTGTGTGTTTTGATAATATCATTATGAATATTAACACAGAGCACTAAGAATTTTACACATCTTTCTCTAATACAGTATAGTTAAAAATAGTTACGGAATAACATGTAATTTTCTATAATCCGTATCGTAGCTTTTAAGATAAATGATTAAAAACCAAGCCTTATTCTAAAAAGTGTAATAAATTACTCCACTGATGGCCAATAAAATTACAATTCTTTTGTAATAAAGAAAACTAATATAGAAACAAAAAAAAAAAAAAAACTGGGACTAATGTTAATGTGCCAATTTTATATTGTTTTTTTAATGTGCCAAAAGTTACAACTTCTTTTCATATGAAACTGATTATAAATTTGATTATTACTTTAAAATAAAGACTTCTAAAAAAATGTAACTATCCAATATAATATGAAAGTTCGAAACAAACGCAAAGAGGTTCATTTAGAGCATTTCTTTTTGTTTCCAATATATATATATATCTATCTATCTCTTTGTATCAATCCGGACTTTTTTGGACCGAAATCCATGTTCTGCAAATTTCAATTACATTTAAACGTTACATTTAGTGTATTACTAATTAAAATTATTTCAATATATTACTACATTTAATTTTTTATTAATTTAAAATTTGGAATTTTAATTAAATACATCTTTTTAAATATAAACTAAAATTTCAAGTTGCACTAAAAATAGAACAATCAGAAATAAGACAGGTTTCGTGCTAATGATTTTTCTCTAGTTTTTGGAGAGAATATAAAGGTTAACATCAATGATAAAATCATTACAACGGCTCACTGAAAGCTCATTTGCTTTTCATAAACAATTGAAGTATAAACAGCAGGAATGTTTACTTTACTTTAAAAAATTAGCTTTATTTGTATGTATAGTTATTTCACTCCATAACCAGTTACTTGAATTCCACATATTTTAAAAATTGCGATTTGGAAACTTCGCAAATACTTTTTTCAAAATCTCGCTGTAGCCCGTAGTAGGTATACTACGAGCTGTCTGAAGAAATCGGAGAGTACTGACCGGTCAATTCGCCACCATTTGATGTCAGAGCCTTTTACCGATATTCTGATAGAAAAACCCTTGACAGTCTCGGGTATAGAAAAATAACAACATGCGGCAGGAAGAATGACGGATTTATAGTGACATTTGTATACAAAGGATCATATGAGCAGGTCTTGAATGTGTTGCAGATCCACTTACTTGGCAGGTCTTTGGATGAATCAGGTATCAAACCTGGAATCTCAAGTACCGCTGACAGGACTCAGCGGTATTAGATCACCATTGGCGTATTTAAATCAGAGGTTGAAATCATTTACTGGTATATCAGTTGTAATAACTCGCATGCAAGGGAAAAAGTTTGTAGCAATCTATATCATCGGCTCAGAAATAAGATTCGACAAATTTTCATAGTAAGTAATGGCAACGCCTAAGAAATTGTTAGTAAGTTAGTTTTATAAATGTATCTTGTAAGTAAACTTTACTTTCTCGTATACGTAGTACAGAGAGAGTACAGGAATCGTCGAGAAATTCGAACTCGAGATTTTTACGAATCTCCATGCTTCAGATTTCCTCGAGTTCGAAAAACACATTTTTGCAAAAAATATCCATTCATCTATCTGTGATAAAGATAACACAGAAACGCATTAAGCTGGATGGATAAAATTTGGTATACGGTCTTTACACCAAATTTGGAGATTTTTATTAAATTTTGAGTAAAATCTGTTCAGAGGAAGTTCGTCTGTCCTGCCGTACGAATATAAGTTAACATGATAATTACGAAGTGAACAGAACTAGACAGATAAAATTCGGTATACAGATTTAATATCTATAATGTAGACACCTGTCAAATGTTAAGCCAAATCCAACAACATATTGACTGTCTGCAGGACTATACTTTCATAAACATGTTAACGCTATAATACAAAAATGCAATTTGGTTTGGAATTGTGTGACTACAAGTGCAGTTTTGTGTCCAATTTTTGTTTCAATCGGTTGGGAAAAACGTGTCTGAAACACAAATCCGATTTTTTGGATACTACTAATACATGCTAGGGGTTAATCACCAAATATCTCATCAAAGATGACACGATAGATTCAGTAAAAAATTTAAATACATGCCAAAAGTTAATAATTCAAAACTACCGTATGCCAATGTCATGTAAGGCGTTCTCCATCATGTCAAGTTTATTAGAGTGTATGTGAGAATGTTTTAAAGAGAAAACTTCTGCTGATTTTTGACCTTGTTTTTTTTATATATGTTGGATATCAAGGACACGTAAACACATTTGGTAGTCAACAACATCTATGAAAAAACCTAATATCTCAGAAATAAAGTTTTATAGTTTAGTAAGAATTTTAATTCACTAAAGACGGAATTGTTTTAGATTTGCAGTAACCAATTCAAAGGCAAAATAACAAATCACAGGCCATGCAATATTTAAAATAGTTTAAATCTGTGCACCATTATTTCGGGGGAAAAATGAAACAATGATAGCGCAGTAAACAAAAAGCTAGAAGCATGTCAGTTTACATAAGAGATTCCGATAAAATCCAGATAAACAAGCAGTACAGTAACTCGAACAGACAAGATACTTTTCAAACCCTATTCCATAAATAATTCAGTATCAAAGACCTTAAAGCAAGCGGCTTCCCATCTAACTTCGCTTTAGGTTCAATACATTAAGCTAGTAGAAGCTCTTAAGACAATCTCACCATCATAGGTAACAATTTGAGAACACGTCTCCTTACGGCTTTCACTCGATTACTTTAAAATCAACCCACCCACAAACCGCTTCACTTAGAAAATGAAACTGAAAATCTCCGACCCATTTTGGAAAAGAAATAGTGAAAGGCTCAGCATCGCATTCATATAGAATTTAAAGGGGGGAGGGAATCGGCCAGGAGAGATACTTTATCATTTGAGAAGATCATTTTTTCTTCTTCTTCTTATAATCCAATAGAAAAATCTCAAATCCATACAAAAAATACCTTACGGTTGCATTCCAGTTTAGAAGAGAAATAAGGTTTTGAGAGAAATAAAAATGGAATTTTATCTCCGGAGCTAAATCGCTTTAAAACGTACTATAAATAAAAGAAAATATTTAGTTCGATTAGATTCGATGCAAAGAGCAAAAGATTTTGTTTTCTAAATCTTGGTAAACAGAACTATTTGCTGCCAATGCGTTTTTATTGTACGTTTTGAAAGATAAAAAGATATTTGTTATTAGAAAAGCAAATAAGTTTGTTATTAAGTAAGTATGTATTCTTAAACTAATGTAAATAGGGCGTTGTGTAAGTAATCTGAAACAGTTGGCAGTTCTGGGCATAAAATCCTTTAAAAATCCACTTTTACTGAAGAATTTATCCTCTGGGTTATTTTTCTTCGGGAATAGTTATAACTTTATGATCTTTATCTAGGCTGTAAGGCTTTTTTTCTTTTTTGACGATTCTGACAAAAGAAAAATCATCCTTCACATGAAATTTTTATATTTTATATATTCTGTTTAATTGCACAAATTATTATTCATCTATTACTTCAGATTTAGATCACTATTTATTATTTTATTTATTTTGGAAATTCAGCGACCTATGGGCTCTTTATGCTATTTTCTTTTTAAAAAAACGTACCTTAGAAATATTCACAGCAAATCGATTTTTTTATATAAATATTTGGTCCTATTTTTCACAAAATAATTACTTATTTTAAGAAAAATTAATTGCATTTGCACTTGTTTTCCATTTATTATTAATAACCTTATTTATTCTGCCTTTAGATATACATATTTCACAGCATTTCTTAAAAGCAGAATAAGAAATTTTCTCTCTGGTATAATTGCACACATAGCCTTCTACCCTTTGTTTATTCCCAAATACCATTTTGTAATTAAGAAAAACTTTGTATCAGAAAATAACATGAAATCCGAAGAAATAATTACTATTAAAATAAATCCATTTCACACCAAATTGTTAATACATTTCAATGAAAATCCTTGATAAATAATGTAAACAGCCTCTATATTGTTTCAGAAAACAGGTTGTATTATAAACCTTCTATAAAATTTTGATAATCCCTCCTTTCAATTCTATCATTGAATTACTTTCCCTTGCATAAGGTAGCATAATATTGATGGACATTTTTGAAAATGAAGTTCAAAGAAGAACTCATAAATATTCATTATAATTAATATAATATTTAAATTCAAAGTAATAATGAAATAATTGAATCATTGTTTCAAATAAAGTCCTGGCTATAGCTCTTATGTGTAAAGTATTAATCCACAGCAAGAAGTATATTAAAATCAGCAAAGCGGTTAATCTACTGACTCCAATAATTAATGCATTATAGAAGGGGGTATTAAATCCAATTTCAACATAAAAATTGACTTTCTCTAATAGTATGAAACAATCTAAAATATTGTTTAGATACCTTTACAAGATTGCAAAGCAGTGAGAATATTAAATTTCATTGAAAAAATTATTTATATTTATATGCTCATAGGTCTTGCCTGATCTGCTTGTTCACTGAGTTCTGTTGATGATTGCTCCGCTATATCTGGACAAAGTATTCATTACATCATCTGTAACAGATATATATACTTGTAAACTGGTTTATTCATTATGCCATCGATCATTTTTATAGCAGTTCCCAATCAGATGATGCTAATGAAATTCATACAATACTTCTGGCTCTGCGAATCACTACTTTATGCAATGATTTGATTCCTACATAACTGCTACCCATTGTAACAATGCTTCTATTGCTTCAGAGGACAAGTTGTGAAACACTATATCCACTATATATTAGTTGGATTTTTATAATGCCGTCCTAACAGAACAAAATAATTTAATGCTAAAAATGCATACATTTTATATACTATCCCTCTGAAAATCATTGGATGCACAGGAAATAGAAAAATGTCCACCTATATAAATAATACATTTGGAGGGTTGGTCTCTGACTCATTAGCAAGCATCTACTCTGCAAAAGTATTATTTTGCATTAAGTACTCATTAAGCATTTACTCTGCAAACATTCCTTTTGTTATAATAAAATTAGCTATGAAAAATTTGATAACATCACATCGTTTGTAAGTTGGTTATTTGTATTTTCACATTTATGAAGTTCAAGACTCAAAATACATCGAAGGGATATTACAGGAATAAAAAAAATCTCAGAAGGTTCCTCATGATGCAGAAAGTTATAAAAGCAATGTGCTACATCAAGATTATTTGATGCACTCTTTTATATCAATCTATAATATTTGAATCAAATTTGAAATAAGAAGGAGTGAGATATTACAAGATTTTATTATCTTAAATCATATTTAGCATATTTTGATAAAAACTAGGGAGTCAGGGTGAAATAGGAATCTTTAATTGTCAATTTAAATGCTCCAATATATATTCAATATACTATTATATTTATTAACAAAGCACATACTTAATTTTTAGCTTATTCTTTTGCATTATAACTTAGCTTATTCTTTTGCATTAACATTATTAAAATATATACATAAAATTACAACAGAATAAAAGAAAATACTTAGTCAAGATTAAGCCAAAGAATTTTATGTGTTTTGGATCATTTACAACATCACCAGGAATGAACTAGCAGATTCACTGCCAAAGGAAATTACTTAAAATTAATATTGAATGCATTTTTCCTGAATATATTATTTAGAATCTTATAACTATAGAACAGTGGAAAACTTCAAATTACTTCGACTCCTTAAGAGTCATCCCAGGGATTAATATTATTACTTTCTGGAACAGTGCAGAAGATGTTTTTGCCACTAAACATATCTAAAATGATAACAATACTGCAACATATATAATGACCCCCTTTGTAATGAATGCAACAGCATCAATGATATTCATCATATCTTATTGTTCTGCAGAAAGTATTTTAACTATAGAAACTCTCTGGCCAAAACGTTTTAACATACAGAATAAAATCCCATTTTAAGTACTGTTGATCAAGATGACAGATCCTTAGTATTTCTTTGCAAACTCCCACATTTTTCAGTGTGTCCTGTGGCTGACATGGGAAATAGGGCATCTTTTTGTTGCATTTTCCTATGAACTAACCATTTCAAAAATAGGAAAAAAAAGTCATCAACAAAGGCAAATTATGCATTAGCTTCTTTTTGACGTTTTGAAACACAGTACATATCATTTTCATCAGAATGTACAAAGTTCAGATGCATTTTTCATTTTCATGGGATGAAAATTGATCTCACAAATGTACCATTAATTCCATGTAAATAAATAACTCCTCAACCCCTACAGCCCTTATTTGTCTTGATTTATCAAATGGATAACTTTACCAATGAAACACAGCACATAATCAATAATAATCAGGGTTTAAAAAAAATAAATTTGGTTATATGTAGACATACAAGTATAGAAAATTATTATACATTTAGTACATTATTTTTTCCATTTAAATATTTTAGTAAAAATATATTTACAATACAATTTTGTGCTTATATTAATGTATCACATCATCCAATATTGACACTATTTAAAAATTTTGTTTTGAATATTTACATTTGCAATATTTTTAAGTTAGGAGACACAGTACTCAGTATGGAGAGAGAAAATAAAATCTTAAGCATACATAGATGGATAAATTTGGAAACACTTATTGAGTGGGTGTAAAGTGATAATCATAGGAAGGAAATAATAAGTTAAAAGGAAAACATTAAGATAATTTTTTAATAAATAGAACACAGCTTGATGATATGCTAATATCACTTCTTAAACAAGAACATAAGGTTTTTTAATATAAGATTAAATATATTAAAATCAATCATTTTATTAAATATGACAAATTTAATATATACTTTCATTAAATTTATTTATTAATAATGATATATGGTTATAAAAATGTATCAAGAATACTTTCCCCAATTGCTAATTCTAATTAATGAATTAATATGAATAATCTTTTAATTTGGTTTCAATCAATGGGAAATATTTGTAAAAAAAAATGCTTTCAGATAAGTCAAAACAAAAGTATTATATTAAGATATAAACTTTATATAAAGATGTCCATATTAAGGTGGGGGATAAAAAAATAGAAGGAATGTAATACATTAAAGAAAAATGTCTGTCAAAATTTTCAGTAGCTAATTTTGTTGTTTAACTCTATTTGATTCCAAGGATATGTCTAAAAATTATTTAATTTTATTGTTATACATAAAAATTTTCATGTAATAGGAGATGTAAGACACATGTTATTGATATCCTTTTGCTACAGATTCAAACAAATAGAAAAAACTCTCTCTCTCTCTCTTTATATATATATACACTCTTTTTTAATATTGTTTCCTGGTTTATTTTCACAAAATTATTTAATTATTATTTTCCCTAACATTGTATTACATTTATAATTGATGTTATAGCACTTTGAGAACAGAAATATTGTCCATTTAACAAGTTAAATCCTATATCAGTCATTGGTAGTCATCAATACAAGGCTATATTAGAGAGCATAAATTAACATTGGTTGGTACTATACTTAAAAAATTTGCACTCTTCTATTAATAAATTTTAAATTATTTGGAGATTAAAAAAAAAAGTGGGCATATAAATATTATTAAAGTAGAATAGAACACAAACAACTGATAGAAAACATAACCATTTCTAAAAAAATATAGAGTACAGATTGTAACAGATGTATATATTATTCAAAAAATATTAAATGGTCCTATCACAACTTCAAACAGATCTATGGATGCCAAAATATCTCAAAATCAGATATAGCATACTAAACAGAAAATACACCAAAAAAATTTTTATGCTCAAAAGAATTAACATTCCTCCTTTTTTTTACTGCTTGGTATTTTTGTATGAAAAAAAAAATCATTTGATCATAAATTTTCAGGCTTAAATATCAAAGAACCTTCAGACAGGCACACATAAAAATAAACATACGCCAGAAATGAAACATAGTGATGTATAACTTTGTACGATTATCAACTTGTAAATTAATTATTTTTTAATGAAACTTGTACATTTTAAATAATTATCAGATGACAAAGGCAATATCTTAGTACTTTCTTCAAAATTTCACAAAAATTTAAGATTTTCTCATTAAATAAGACAAAACAATATTTATTTCATTTTTTTTTATGTTTCTTTAATAGTTTTCACAGTTTAATTATATTAGTGATATAAATTTAAACTACTGAATGCATAAAATTTATTTGATAGTTATAAAACATATCAAGCAAACTACATTTTTTAAATACTTTATAAATGCTTTCCTTTAGTTTGCAAAATGAATTCACATCAAAACATTGGCCATACACACATCACTTCTTAAAAATCTTCTATAGGGATAAATTAAAAAAACATGACTTTTCAAATAAAAATTCACATTTGTGATGTGTACAGTAGAGTTTAAATTAGGACATGTTAAATTATTTGCAAAGCAAATGTGTCATTTTTCACAATATTTGAAATGATAGGAAGAAATAGAATTCATATCCAATCTAAATATCTTCAAAAATACAAAACCAGTCACAAATTATAAATAAATTTCTGTGGGAAAAAAGGTAGACTGTACAGTTAAATAATTTTAGAAAATCATGACTTCTTAATTGACTTGTGTCTATTAAGTTTTATATACAGTAACCAATTTTTTTTTTCTGCTAAGATAAGAAAGTTATACAAATTGTTATACATTGTTTACATTTTAGTTAAAAAATTATTCAAAAAAGACGTCTTATACTTGTAGCCATCTTATATGTATAATTACAGTTTAAATATTTCCTTAAATTTATGCATGTAAGTAAAATATTCAGTAACTCATGAATACAACTTATTTTCTAAATAGCATTATTAGTAAAAAAGAAGAAGAAGAAAAAAAAAAAAAACAATTAAATGTCTTTATTTTCAATGAAACAAAATTATGGGGTCAACAATTTTTTTAATGTAATTCTTTTTACAAAAGAATATGAATTGATATTTACAGACACATATAAATGGAGATCCGCTACAGATTGTTTCAAAACATTAAATATGCATAAAACAAAAATAAAATACATTTATTTTCCTATTAGCATAGTCCTATTTACAAAATGAAAATCAGTTGATATCTACACATTGTTAAAAGATACTCAATACATTATAACAACTTCCTCTTCTTCTTGGCAGAAGGACGATCAAACACTTGCTTCATACCTCCTGCCTGATTATGGTGGAATTTAATATTCTGAGCAGTTTCAGCCATCCATGGTGAATCAAAAATAGTCGTATCTTGATCAACCAAATGAGTATATTTAGTTCTCCCAGATCTCCCAAAGTTTTTAACCTAAAATTTAAAAAAGGAAAATTATATATGAAGCAAATGACAATAATAATCAAATGATAATATTAAAATGAAATAAATCAAAAAAAAAGAGAGAGAGAGAGAAAGGATTATTTTTCTTTTAATAAATAAGAAAATTCTATATATTTGCTATTTCTATAGATTCTACTTAATATAGATAGGAATAAATGCTAAAAGAAAGAAATAAGAAAGATAGAATCATATTACTCAGAGAAAGTATCAGTGATTTGTTGTGAGGTCAATTTTATTTGCATAACAACTTTGATTATACAAAAAAAAAATTCTTAAAGCTAAACAGATAAAATTACTAATTCCATGGCGCATTACATAAAAAAATAATAATATATCTTTTTAACCTTTCAACTTCAATACTACTCTATTTAGAAACATAACTGAGAATTTTTTGAATAATAATTAAAATTTTAGCTGTCAAATTTCCTATTTTAAAAGCATAAAAAGTTTTACTTTTTACTTTATAATAAAATTGATAAAAAAAATTTATTCAAAAATGCCAAATTTATAAAATTAAGATCAATTTAGAGAAACTGTAAAAATACAGAATTTTAAATATTTCAAACACAGTTCCCAAATCCTATTGTTAATTTTCTAAAAAAATTTCTAATGAAAGTGGAAAGATAAAATGATAAATGTGACAGGAATAAAATTAACCACAGAATTAATTTTAAAATAAATTCCTGTACTTATAAAGATGCAAAGATAAATTATGTAATAATCAGTACAACTGAAGCAATTCCTTTTTTCTCAACTTACCTGCATAACTTTTGGTAAGATAGTTTTGTCAAAGTGATCTTCAAGAGTAGGTGCAGAGAAATCTCTTCGATAAACATCATCTTCATTGTCCTATTAAAAATGAAAGAGATATTTTAAAAGAGAAGGCATGAAAATAAATGATTTCAAAATAATGGATCAATATTCTTTCATACATTTCTTCATATAAGCAATTAAAATTACTTAAAAAAATATTCACTCAAGAAAAAATTAGACTTGCATAAAAAAGGCCATTTAATGAAAACTTCTAAAATATAACTTCATTACAAAATCATTGCTCGTTGATTTATTCCTGAAATATATTTTGTAAAAATAAAATTAAATAAAGCTAATAATGTCAATGGAAATTATTTTACATACCGACTCATTGCAGAAATTTGATATTAAAAAATAAACCTAAATTCTACATATACCCAAGAAACAATACTTTTATCACCAATTCTTAAAAGTCGAAGTTTAATGTAATACTGGGGTTGATGTTTAAATATGTATGAACAGTAATAGTTAACTTCACTAAATATAAAACATAAATGTTATATGGGGGGGGGATGTTTATAAAATAGGTTAAGTAAAGCATCATAATATAACAACTGCTATCAATCTTTTTCTCCATTGCAATAATACAAATAGATAGATATTTAGTTGATGATAAATGACAAAAAAAAAAAAAAAAAAAAAGACTTTCAGAATCATATTTTCTAATCTTAATTACTCTCCAGACCATCTAATAAAACTAGCAGCATTTTCTAACTCCAATCCTAATATTTGAGATGTCTTTCTGAAAATTTCAGTTTCCAAAAGAAGGATACCCCTCCTCCATTACTGCTGAATGCTAAGTTCCAATGAATGCACTTTCGAATCTATCCATTATAGTTATTGAAAATTACATTGTTTCATTTCAATTGCTGGTCTCCCCATTATCCAAAAATTTATATATAATATCTATCCATTAAATTCTGCTTTTTACTATAGCAATCTATCAAGTCATGAACAAATTAACAATTCTAGAAAATGATATTTTAATACTTACACACAATTATTCAGCCTTCATCTTACTTAAAAATATCACTTCCATTTGCCTTTATTTATTAAGTGTCTAGCCTCAAAAATATATGCAATAAAAAAATTAGAATCCATTTTTTTTTTTCATTTAAAGGCTTCTGATCATTCAGGAATATAAAGGAAAAAAGAAATAGATGTTTTTGCAAAGACAGTTTTGGAATTCTTTTTCATGTGAATATGATTCCGAATCTGAGTGATAATATAATGCAAATCATCTCAGGAATTATCATAGGATCAAATTCATTTGGAGACTTAACAGACATTTTTATTATCCCTAAATAAATTTGAAGAACAGTAAAAGATAAATTTATTGCATTTAAAATATGCAAAATGGTCATTACACCAGGCCTTTAGCACAAATTCAATCTTTCTGGCAACCCTTTTTACATCAATTGCAAGGACGTCAGTGTCATTTCCCACATCCATATAATTGACATAAGGTCATTCAGCTTACAAAGTTGTGCAAAGAAAAAAATTTAAAATCTTTCAATCCAATATAGAAAAATTAACAAAACATTTTTGGTATATGATTTCATAAACATTCTTGAGACAAACTAGAGCCACATGAGCAATTTGAAAAATAAATACTTGGTCCTGAAGGTAATAACAGAATTCAATGCATCATCTATGACAAGATATTCTAATTCTGTTATTGCATTTAAAATTTTTATGATTTCTTAAAATTTTAGTATAATAAGTTATTGAGTTTAAAAAATAAGAGGCCTCAGATTGTTCAATACAGCAATAATGCTCTTTTGTAATGCATGAACAAAAGCATGGAACCGTATATAAAGGTTAAATAATCCATAAACTAGTTATTAATATTTATTTTTCAAATACTCTTAAAACACTTCTCCAAACGATTAAATCATATTTGTTTTTCAAACATCTATCTTAATTAAAGGATATATAAAGGAACATTCAGGAATAAACTTATTGTATACATTTACTCAACTCTAGAACATTAAATGGTGGTTCCAATTTATTTATAGTTTCAGTATTAACATTTTTAAAAGTTGATATTTAGCTACTTTTACACAGTTTACAGTTTAAGAAGTCAATTTTTAGCTTAAGCAAAAACACATTTAGATCATTTTAACTTGCTTCAATATTTTCTTTTTCAATAATATTAATTTTAAATTGTTTTTAGTGATTTGATTCTGAGGACAAGTTTACAATAATATAATTAAAATGATTGCAAGCAAAATTAATTTTGAATTTAGTTGATGTTTTCAAATTCATGAATTTAAAATTGCAATAGCTATTTTGATATCACACAGGAATCTATACCACTCATATAAGAAAAATTTGTTCAAAAAGCAAGTTTTTTAGTTTCTTTGAGGTGAATAGGCACATTCCAATACTTAGAAGACAAATCTAAAGTGACATTTTTTTCCTTTAATAATTAATTTATCAGATTTATACTAGAGGTAATTATTTCAAATCTGACTGGCACTGAACACTGAATTTCCTGAAATCTATGCATAATCAAATCTTTTTTTACCCTCATCATATTTAAAAGCTAAAGGTTACTATATCAGATAAATAGGAACTAATGCTTTCTTTTGTTAAACTAGTTAGCATTAATTTTTCAATCTGTCTCTTAATTTCTTGCTCTTCAGCAATAGTATGATAACATCTCAGACCATCTAATAAAACTAGCAGCATTTTCTAACTCCAATCCTAATATTTGAGATGTCTTTCTGAAAATTTCAGTTTCCAAAAGAAGGATACCCCTCCTCCATTACTGCTGAATGCTAAGTTCCAATGAATGCACTTTCGAATCTATCCATTATAGTTATTGAAAATTACATTGTTTCATTTCAATTGCTGGTCTCCCCATTATCCAAAAATTTATATATAATATCTATCCATTAAATTCTGCTTTTTACTATAGCAATCTATCAAGTCATGAACAAATTAACAATTCTAGAAAATGATATTTTAATACTTACACACAATTATTCAGCCTTCATCTTACTTAAAAATATCACTTCCATTTGCCTTTATTTATTAAGTGTCTAGCCTCAAAAATATATGCAATAAAAAAATTAGAAGCCATTTTTTTTTTTTTTTCATTTAAAGGCTTCTGATCATTCAGGAATATAAAGGAAAAAAGAAATAGATGTTTTTGCAAAGACAGTTTTGGAATTCTTTTTCATGTGAATATGATTCCGAATCTGAGTGATAATATAATGCAAATCATCTCAGGAATTATCATAGGATCAAATTCATTTGGAGACTTAACAGACATTTTTATTATCCCTAAATAAATTTGAAGAACAGTAAAAGATAAATTTATTGCATTTAAAATATGCAAAATGGTCATTACACCAGGCCTTTAGCACAAATTCAATCTTTCTGGCAACCCTTTTTACATCAATTGCAAGGACGTCAGTGTCATTTCCCACATCCATATAATTGACATAAGGTCATTCAGCTTACAAAGTTGTGCAAAGAAAAAAATTTAAAATCTTTCAATCCAATATAGAAAAATTAACAAAACATTTTTGGTATATGATTTCATAAACATTCTTGAGACAAACTAGAGCCACATGAGCAATTTGAAAAATAAATACTTGGTCCTGAAGGTAATAACAGAATTCAATGCATCATCTATGACAAGATATTCTAATTCTGTTATTGCATTTAAAATTTTTATGATTTCTTAAAATTTTAGTATAATAAGTTATTGAGTTTAAAAAATAAGAGGCCTCAGATTGTTCAATACAGCAATAATGCTCTTTTGTAATGCATGAACAAAAGCATGGAACCGTATATAAAGGTTAAATAATCCATAAACTAGTTATTAATATTTATTTTTCAAATACTCTTAAAACACTTCTCCAAACGATTAAATCATATTTGTTTTTCAAACATCTATCTTAATTAAAGGATATATAAAGGAACATTCAGGAATAAACTTATTGTATACATTTACTCAACTCTAGAACATTAAATGGTGGTTCCAATTTATTTATAGTTTCAGTATTAACATTTTTAAAAGTTGATATTTAGCTACTTTTACACAGTTTACAGTTTAAGAAGTCAATTTTTAGCTTAAGCAAAAACACATTTAGATCATTTTAACTTGCTTCAATATTTTCTTTTTCAATAATATTAATTTTAAATTGTTTTTAGTGATTTGATTCTGAGGACAAGTTTACAATAATATAATTAAAATGATTGCAAGCAAAATTAATTTTGAATTTAGTTGATGTTTTCAAATTCATGAATTTAAAATTGCAATAGCTATTTTGATATCACACAGGAATCTATACCACTCATATAAGAAAAATTTGTGCAAAAAGCAAGTTTTTTAGTTTCTTTGAGGTGAATAGGCACATTCCAATACTTAGAAGACAAATCTAAAGTGACATTTTTTTCCTTTAATAATTAATTTATCAGATTTATACTAGAGGTAATTATTTCAAATCTGACTGGCACTGAACACTGAATTTCCTGAAATCTATGCATAATCAAATCTTTTTTTACCCTCATCATATTTAAAAGCTAAAGGTTACTATATCAGATAAATAGGAACTAATGCTTTCTTTTGTTAAACTAGTTAGCATTAATTTTTCAATCTGTCTCTTAATTTCTTGCTCTTCAGCAATAGTATGATAACATCTCAGACCATCTAATAAAACTAGCAGCATTTTCTAACTCCAATCCTAATATTTGAGATGTCTTTCTGAAAATTTCAGTTTCCAAAAGAAGGATACCCCTCCTCCATTACTGCTGAATGCTAAGTTCCAATGAATGCACTTTCGAATCTATCCATTATAGTTATTGAAAATTACATTGTTTCATTTCAATTGCTGGTCTCCCCATTATCCAAAAATTTATATATAATATCTATCCATTAAATTCTGCTTTTTACTATAGCAATCTATCAAGTCATGAACAAATTAACAATTCTAGAAAATGATATTTTAATACTTACACACAATTATTCAGCCTTCATCTTACTTAAAAATATCACTTCCATTTGCCTTTATTTATTAAGTGTCTAGCCTCAAAAATATATGCAATAAAAAAATTAGAATCCATTTTTTTTTTTTCATTTAAAGGCTTCTGATCATTCAGGAATATAAAGGAAAAAAGAAATAGATGTTTTTGCAAAGACAGTTTTGGAATTCTTTTTCATGTGAATATGATTCCGAATCTGAGTGATAATATAATGCAAATCATCTCAGGAATTATCATAGGATCAAATTCATTTGGAGACTTAACAGACATTTTTATTATCCCTAAATAAATTTGAAGAACAGTAAAAGATAAATTTATTGCATTTAAAATATGCAAAATGGTCATTACACCAGGCCTTTAGCACAAATTCAATCTTTCTGGCAACCCTTTTTACATCAATTGCAAGGACGTCAGTGTCATTTCCCACATCCATATAATTGACATAAGGTCATTCAGCTTACAAAGTTGTGCAAAGAAAAAAATTTAAAATCTTTCAATCCAATATAGAAAAATTAACAAAACATTTTTGGTATATGATTTCATAAACATTCTTGAGACAAACTAGAGCCACATGAGCAATTTGAAAAATAAATACTTGGTCCTGAAGGTAATAACAGAATTCAATGCATCATCTATGACAAGATATTCTAATTCTGTTATTGCATTTAAAATTTTTATGATTTCTTAAAATTTTAGTATAATAAGTTATTGAGTTTAAAAAATAAGAGGCCTCAGATTGTTCAATACAGCAATAATGCTCTTTTGTAATGCATGAACAAAAGCATGGAACCGTATATAAAGGTTAAATAATCCATAAACTAGTTATTAATATTTATTTTTCAAATACTCTTAAAACACTTCTCCAAACGATTAAATCATATTTGTTTTTCAAACATCTATCTTAATTAAAGGATATATAAAGGAACATTCAGGAATAAACTTATTGTATACATTTACTCAACTCTAGAACATTAAATGGTGGTTCCAATTTATTTATAGTTTCAGTATTAACATTTTTAAAAGTTGATATTTAGCTACTTTTACACAGTTTACAGTTTAAGAAGTCAATTTTTAGCTTAAGCAAAAACACATTTAGATCATTTTAACTTGCTTCAATATTTTCTTTTTCAATAATATTAATTTTAAATTGTTTTTAGTGATTTGATTCTGAGGACAAGTTTACAATAATATAATTAAAATGATTGCAAGCAAAATTAATTTTGAATTTAGTTGATGTTTTCAAATTCATGAATTTAAAATTGCAATAGCTATTTTGATATCACACAGGAATCTATACCACTCATATAAGAAAAATTTGTGCAAAAAGCAAGTTTTTTAGTTTCTTTGAGGTGAATAGGCACATTCCAATACTTAGAAGACAAATCTAAAGTGACATTTTTTTCCTTTAATAATTAATTTATCAGATTTATACTAGAGGTAATTATTTCAAATCTGACTGGCACTGAACACTGAATTTCCTGAAATCTATGCATAATCAAATCTTTTTTTACCCTCATCATATTTAAAAGCTAAAGGTTACTATATCAGATAAATAGGAACTAATGCTTTCTTTTGTTAAACTAGTTAGCATTAATTTTTCAACCTGTCTCTTAATTTCTTGCTCTTCAGCAATAGTATGATAACATCTCAGACCATCTAATAAAACTAGCAGCATTTTCTAACTCCAATCCTAATATTTGAGATGTCTTTCTGAAAATTTCAGTTTCCAAAAGAAGGATACCCCTCCTCCATTACTGCTGAATGCTAAGTTCCAATGAATGCACTTTCGAATCTATCCATTATAGTTATTGAAAATTACATTGTTTCATTTCAATTGCTGGTCTCCCCATTATCCAAAAATTTATATATAATATCTATCCATTAAATTCTGCTTTTTACTATAGCAATCTATCAAGTCATGAACAAATTAACAATTCTAGAAAATGATATTTTAATACTTACACACAATTATTCAGCCTTCATCTTACTTAAAAATATCACTTCCATTTGCCTTTATTTATTAAGTGTCTAGCCTCAAAAATATATGCAATAAAAAAATTAGAATCCATTTTTTTTTTTTCATTTAAAGGCTTCTGATCATTCAGGAATATAAAGGAAAAAAGAAATAGATGTTTTTGCAAAGACAGTTTTGGAATTCTTTTTCATGTGAATATGATTCCGAATCTGAGTGATAATATAATGCAAATCATCTCAGGAATTATCATAGGATCAAATTCATTTGGAGACTTAACAGACATTTTTATTATCCCTAAATAAATTTGAAGAACAGTAAAAGATAAATTTATTGCATTTAAAATATGCAAAATGGTCATTACACCAGGCCTTTAGCACAAATTCAATCTTTCTGGCAACCCTTTTTACATCAATTGCAAGGACGTCAGTGTCATTTCCCACATCCATATAATTGACATAAGGTCATTCAGCTTACAAAGTTGTGCAAAGAAAAAAATTTAAAATCTTTCAATCCAATATAGAAAAATTAACAAAACATTTTTGGTATATGATTTCATAAACATTCTTGAGACAAACTAGAGCCACATGAGCAATTTGAAAAATAAATACTTGGTCCTGAAGGTAATAACAGAATTCAATGCATCATCTATGACAAGATATTCTAATTCTGTTATTGCATTTAAAATTTTTATGATTTCTTAAAATTTTAGTATAATAAGTTATTGAGTTTAAAAAATAAGAGGCCTCAGATTGTTCAATACAGCAATAATGCTCTTTTGTAATGCATGAACAAAAGCATGGAACCGTATATAAAGGTTAAATAATCCATAAACTAGTTATTAATATTTATTTTTCAAATACTCTTAAAACACTTCTCCAAACGATTAAATCATATTTGTTTTTCAAACATCTATCTTAATTAAAGGATATATAAAGGAACATTCAGGAATAAACTTATTGTATACATTTACTCAACTCTAGAACATTAAATGGTGGTTCCAATTTATTTATAGTTTCAGTATTAACATTTTTAAAAGTTGATATTTAGCTACTTTTACACAGTTTACAGTTTAAGAAGTCAATTTTTAGCTTAAGCAAAAACACATTTAGATCATTTTAACTTGCTTCAATATTTTCTTTTTCAATAATATTAATTTTAAATTGTTTTTAGTGATTTGATTCTGAGGACAAGTTTACAATAATATAATTAAAATGATTGCAAGCAAAATTAATTTTGAATTTAGTTGATGTTTTCAAATTCATGAATTTAAAATTGCAATAGCTATTTTGATATCACACAGGAATCTATACCACTCATATAAGAAAAATTTGTGCAAAAAGCAAGTTTTTTAGTTTCTTTGAGGTGAATAGGCACATTCCAATACTTAGAAGACAAATCTAAAGTGACATTTTTTTCCTTTAATAATTAATTTATCAGATTTATACTAGAGGTAATTATTTCAAATCTGACTGGCACTGAACACTGAATTTCCTGAAATCTATGCATAATCAAATCTTTTTTTACCCTCATCATATTTAAAAGCTAAAGGTTACTATATCAGATAAATAGGAACTAATGCTTTCTTTTGTTAAACTAGTTAGCATTAATTTTTCAATCTGTCTCTTAATTTCTTGCTCTTCAGCAATAGTATGATAACATCTCAGACCATCTAATAAAACTAGCAGCATTTTCTAACTCCAATCCTAATATTTGAGATGTCTTTCTGAAAATTTCAGTTTCCAAAAGAAGGATACCCCTCCTCCATTACTGCTGAATGCTAAGTTCCAATGAATGCACTTTCGAATCTATCCATTATAGTTATTGAAAATTACATTGTTTCATTTCAATTGCTGGTCTCCCCATTATCCAAAAATTTATATATAATATCTATCCATTAAATTCTGCTTTTTACTATAGCAATCTATCAAGTCATGAACAAATTAACAATTCTAGAAAATGATATTTTAATACTTACACACAATTATTCAGCCTTCATCTTACTTAAAAATATCACTTCCATTTGCCTTTATTTATTAAGTGTCTAGCCTCAAAAATATATGCAATAAAAAAATTAGAATCCATTTTTTTTTTTTTTCATTTAAAGGCTTCTGATCATTCAGGAATATAAAGGAAAAAAGAAATAGATGTTTTTGCAAAGACAGTTTTGGAATTCTTTTTCATGTGAATATGATTCCGAATCTGAGTGATAATATAATGCAAATCATCTCAGGAATTATCATAGGATCAAATTCATTTGGAGACTTAACAGACATTTTTATTATCCCTAAATAAATTTGAAGAACAGTAAAAGATAAATTTATTGCATTTAAAATATGCAAAATGGTCATTACACCAGGCCTTTAGCACAAATTCAATCTTTCTGGCAACCCTTTTTACATCAATTGCAAGGACGTCAGTGTCATTTCCCACATCCATATAATTGACATAAGGTCATTCAGCTTACAAAGTTGTGCAAAGAAAAAAATTTAAAATCTTTCAATCCAATATAGAAAAATTAACAAAACATTTTTGGTATATGATTTCATAAACATTCTTGAGACAAACTAGAGCCACATGAGCAATTTGAAAAATAAATACTTGGTCCTGAAGGTAATAACAGAATTCAATGCATCATCTATGACAAGATATTCTAATTCTGTTATTGCATTTAAAATTTTTATGATTTCTTAAAATTTTAGTATAATAAGTTATTGAGTTTAAAAAATAAGAGGCCTCAGATTGTTCAATACAGCAATAATGCTCTTTTGTAATGCATGAACAAAAGCATGGAACCGTATATAAAGGTTAAATAATCCATAAACTAGTTATTAATATTTATTTTTCAAATACTCTTAAAACACTTCTCCAAACGATTAAATCATATTTGTTTTTCAAACATCTATCTTAATTAAAGGATATATAAAGGAACATTCAGGAATAAACTTATTGTATACATTTACTCAACTCTAGAACATTAAATGGTGGTTCCAATTTATTTATAGTTTCAGTATTAACATTTTTAAAAGTTGATATTTAGCTACTTTTACACAGTTTACAGTTTAAGAAGTCAATTTTTAGCTTAAGCAAAAACACATTTAGATCATTTTAACTTGCTTCAATATTTTCTTTTTCAATAATATTAATTTTAAATTGTTTTTAGTGATTTGATTCTGAGAACAAGTTTACAATAATATAATTAAAATGATTGCAAGCAAAATTAATTTTGAATTTAGTTGATGTTTTCAAATTCATGAATTTAAAATTGCAATAGCTATTTTGATATCACACAGGAATCTATACCACTCATATAAGAAAAATTTGTGCAAAAAGCAAGTTTTTTAGTTTCTTTGAGGTGAATAGGCACATTCCAATACTTAGAAGACAAATCTAAAGTGACATTTTTTTCCTTTAATAATTAATTTATCAGATTTATACTAGAGGTAATTATTTCAAATCTGACTGGCACTGAACACTGAATTTCCTGAAATCTATGCATAATCAAATCTTTTTTTACCCTCATCATATTTAAAAGCTAAAGGTTACTATATCAGATAAATAGGAACTAATGCTTTCTTTTGTTAAACTAGTTAGCATTAATTTTTCAATCTGTCTCTTAATTTCTTGCTCTTCAGCAATAGTATGATAACATCTCAGACCATCTAATAAAACTAGCAGCATTTTCTAACTCCAATCCTAATATTTGAGATGTCTTTCTGAAAATTTCAGTTTCCAAAAGAAGGATACCCCTCCTCCATTACTGCTGAATGCTAAGTTCCAATGAATGCACTTTCGAATCTATCCATTATAGTTATTGAAAATTACATTGTTTCATTTCAATTGCTGGTCTCCCCATTATCCAAAAATTTATATATAATATCTATCCATTAAATTCTGCTTTTTACTATAGCAATCTATCAAGTCATGAACAAATTAACAATTCTAGAAAATGATATTTTAATACTTACACACAATTATTCAGCCTTCATCTTACTTAAAAATATCACTTCCATTTGCCTTTATTTATTAAGTGTCTAGCCTCAAAAATATATGCAATAAAAAAATTAGAAGCCATTTTTTTTTTTTTTTTCATTTAAAGGCTTCTGATCATTCAGGAATATAAAGGAAAAAAGAAATAGATGTTTTTGCAAAGACAGTTTTGGAATTCTTTTTCATGTGAATATGATTCCGAATCTGAGTGATAATATAATGCAAATCATCTCAGGAATTATCATAGGATCAAATTCATTTGGAGACTTAACAGACATTTTTATTATCCCTAAATAAATTTGAAGAACAGTAAAAGATAAATTTATTGCATTTAAAATATGCAAAATGGTCATTACACCAGGCCTTTAGCACAAATTCAATCTTTCTGGCAACCCTTTTTACATCAATTGCAAGGACGTCAGTGTCATTTCCCACATCCATATAATTGACATAAGGTCATTCAGCTTACAAAGTTGTGCAAAGAAAAAAATTTAAAATCTTTCAATCCAATATAGAAAAATTAACAAAACATTTTTGGTATATGATTTCATAAACATTCTTGAGACAAACTAGAGCCACATGAGCAATTTGAAAAATAAATACTTGGTCCTGAAGGTAATAACAGAATTCAATGCATCATCTATGACAAGATATTCTAATTCTGTTATTGCATTTAAAATTTTTATGATTTCTTAAAATTTTAGTATAATAAGTTATTGAGTTTAAAAAATAAGAGGCCTCAGATTGTTCAATACAGCAATAATGCTCTTTTGTAATGCATGAACAAAAGCATGGAACCGTATATAAAGGTTAAATAATCCATAAACTAGTTATTAATATTTATTTTTCAAATACTCTTAAAACACTTCTCCAAACGATTAAATCATATTTGTTTTTCAAACATCTATCTTAATTAAAGGATATATAAAGGAACATTCAGGAATAAACTTATTGTATACATTTACTCAACTCTAGAACATTAAATGGTGGTTCCAATTTATTTATAGTTTCAGTATTAACATTTTTAAAAGTTGATATTTAGCTACTTTTACACAGTTTACAGTTTAAGAAGTCAATTTTTAGCTTAAGCAAAAACACATTTAGATCATTTTAACTTGCTTCAATATTTTCTTTTTCAATAATATTAATTTTAAATTGTTTTTAGTGATTTGATTCTGAGAACAAGTTTACAATAATATAATTAAAATGATTGCAAGCAAAATTAATTTTGAATTTAGTTGATGTTTTCAAATTCATGAATTTAAAATTGCAATAGCTATTTTGATATCACACAGGAATCTATACCACTCATATAAGAAAAATTTGTGCAAAAAGCAAGTTTTTTAGTTTCTTTGAGGTGAATAGGCACATTCCAATACTTAGAAGACAAATCTAAAGTGACATTTTTTTCCTTTAATAATTAATTTATCAGATTTATACTAGAGGTAATTATTTCAAATCTGACTGGCACTGAACACTGAATTTCCTGAAATCTATGCATAATCAAATCTTTTTTTACCCTCATCATATTTAAAAGCTAAAGGTTACTATATCAGATAAATAGGAACTAATGCTTTCTTTTGTTAAACTAGTTAGCATTAATTTTTCAATCTGTCTCTTAATTTCTTGCTCTTCAGCAATAGTATGATAACATCTCAGACCATCTAATAAAACTAGCAGCATTTTCTAACTCCAATCCTAATATTTGAGATGTCTTTCTGAAAATTTCAGTTTCCAAAAGAAGGATACCCCTCCTCCATTACTGCTGAATGCTAAGTTCCAATGAATGCACTTTCGAATCTATCCATTATAGTTATTGAAAATTACATTGTTTCATTTCAATTGCTGGTCTCCCCATTATCCAAAAATTTATATATAATATCTATCCATTAAATTCTGCTTTTTACTATAGCAATCTATCAAGTCATGAACAAATTAACAATTCTAGAAAATGATATTTTAATACTTACACACAATTATTCAGCCTTCATCTTACTTAAAAATATCACTTCCATTTGCCTTTATTTATTAAGTGTCTAGCCTCAAAAATATATGCAATAAAAAAATTAGAAGCCATTTTTTTTTTTTTTCATTTAAAGGCTTCTGATCATTCAGGAATATAAAGGAAAAAAGAAATAGATGTTTTTGCAAAGACAGTTTTGGAATTCTTTTTCATGTGAATATGATTCCGAATCTGAGTGATAATATAATGCAAATCATCTCAGGAATTATCATAGGATCAAATTCATTTGGAGACTTAACAGACATTTTTATTATCCCTAAATAAATTTGAAGAACAGTAAAAGATAAATTTATTGCATTTAAAATATGCAAAATGGTCATTACACCAGGCCTTTAGCACAAATTCAATCTTTCTGGCAACCCTTTTTACATCAATTGCAAGGACGTCAGTGTCATTTCCCACATCCATATAATTGACATAAGGTCATTCAGCTTACAAAGTTGTGCAAAGAAAAAAATTTAAAATCTTTCAATCCAATATAGAAAAATTAACAAAACATTTTTGGTATATGATTTCATAAACATTCTTGAGACAAACTAGAGCCACATGAGCAATTTGAAAAATAAATACTTGGTCCTGAAGGTAATAACAGAATTCAATGCATCATCTATGACAAGATATTCTAATTCTGTTATTGCATTTAAAATTTTTATGATTTCTTAAAATTTTAGTATAATAAGTTATTGAGTTTAAAAAATAAGAGGCCTCAGATTGTTCAATACAGCAATAATGCTCTTTTGTAATGCATGAACAAAAGCATGGAACCGTATATAAAGGTTAAATAATCCATAAACTAGTTATTAATATTTATTTTTCAAATACTCTTAAAACACTTCTCCAAACGATTAAATCATATTTGTTTTTCAAACATCTATCTTAATTAAAGGATATATAAAGGAACATTCAGGAATAAACTTATTGTATACATTTACTCAACTCTAGAACATTAAATGGTGGTTCCAATTTATTTATAGTTTCAGTATTAACATTTTTAAAAGTTGATATTTAGCTACTTTTACACAGTTTACAGTTTAAGAAGTCAATTTTTAGCTTAAGCAAAAACACATTTAGATCATTTTAACTTGCTTCAATATTTTCTTTTTCAATAATATTAATTTTAAATTGTTTTTAGTGATTTGATTCTGAGGACAAGTTTACAATAATATAATTAAAATGATTGCAAGCAAAATTAATTTTGAATTTAGTTGATGTTTTCAAATTCATGAATTTAAAATTGCAATAGCTATTTTGATATCACACAGGAATCTATACCACTCATATAAGAAAAATTTGTGCAAAAAGCAAGTTTTTTAGTTTCTTTGAGGTGAATAGGCACATTCCAATACTTAGAAGACAAATCTAAAGTGACATTTTTTTCCTTTAATAATTAATTTATCAGATTTATACTAGAGGTAATTATTTCAAATCTGACTGGCACTGAACACTGAATTTCCTGAAATCTATGCATAATCAAATCTTTTTTTACCCTCATCATATTTAAAAGCTAAAGGTTACTATATCAGATAAATAGGAACTAATGCTTTCTTTTGTTAAACTAGTTAGCATTAATTTTTCAATCTGTCTCTTAATTTCTTGCTCTTCAGCAATAGTATGATAACATCTCAGACCATCTAATAAAACTAGCAGCATTTTCTAACTCCAATCCTAATATTTGAGATGTCTTTCTGAAAATTTCAGTTTCCAAAAGAAGGATACCCCTCCTCCATTACTGCTGAATGCTAAGTTCCAATGAATGCACTTTCGAATCTATCCATTATAGTTATTGAAAATTACATTGTTTCATTTCAATTGCTGGTCTCCCCATTATCCAAAAATTTATATATAATATCTATCCATTAAATTCTGCTTTTTACTATAGCAATCTATCAAGTCATGAACAAATTAACAATTCTAGAAAATGATATTTTAATACTTACACACAATTATTCAGCCTTCATCTTACTTAAAAATATCACTTCCATTTGCCTTTATTTATTAAGTGTCTAGCCTCAAAAATATATGCAATAAAAAAATTAGAATCCATTTTTTTTTTTTTTTTCATTTAAAGGCTTCTGATCATTCAGGAATATAAAGGAAAAAAGAAATAGATGTTTTTGCAAAGACAGTTTTGGAATTCTTTTTCATGTGAATATGATTCCGAATCTGAGTGATAATATAATGCAAATCATCTCAGGAATTATCATAGGATCAAATTCATTTGGAGACTTAACAGACATTTTTATTATCCCTAAATAAATTTGAAGAACAGTAAAAGATAAATTTATTGCATTTAAAATATGCAAAATGGTCATTACACCAGGCCTTTAGCACAAATTCAATCTTTCTGGCAACCCTTTTTACATCAATTGCAAGGACGTCAGTGTCATTTCCCACATCCATATAATTGACATAAGGTCATTCAGCTTACAAAGTTGTGCAAAGAAAAAAATTTAAAATCTTTCAATCCAATATAGAAAAATTAACAAAACATTTTTGGTATATGATTTCATAAACATTCTTGAGACAAACTAGAGCCACATGAGCAATTTGAAAAATAAATACTTGGTCCTGAAGGTAATAACAGAATTCAATGCATCATCTATGACAAGATATTCTAATTCTGTTATTGCATTTAAAATTTTTATGATTTCTTAAAATTTTAGTATAATAAGTTATTGAGTTTAAAAAATAAGAGGCCTCAGATTGTTCAATACAGCAATAATGCTCTTTTGTAATGCATGAACAAAAGCATGGAACCGTATATAAAGGTTAAATAATCCATAAACTAGTTATTAATATTTATTTTTCAAATACTCTTAAAACACTTCTCCAAACGATTAAATCATATTTGTTTTTCAAACATCTATCTTAATTAAAGGATATATAAAGGAACATTCAGGAATAAACTTATTGTATACATTTACTCAACTCTAGAACATTAAATGGTGGTTCCAATTTATTTATAGTTTCAGTATTAACATTTTTAAAAGTTGATATTTAGCTACTTTTACACAGTTTACAGTTTAAGAAGTCAATTTTTAGCTTAAGCAAAAACACATTTAGATCATTTTAACTTGCTTCAATATTTTCTTTTTCAATAATATTAATTTTAAATTGTTTTTAGTGATTTGATTCTGAGGACAAGTTTACAATAATATAATTAAAATGATTGCAAGCAAAATTAATTTTGAATTTAGTTGATGTTTTCAAATTCATGAATTTAAAATTGCAATAGCTATTTTGATATCACACAGGAATCTATACCACTCATATAAGAAAAATTTGTGCAAAAAGCAAGTTTTTTAGTTTCTTTGAGGTGAATAGGCACATTCCAATACTTAGAAGACAAATCTAAAGTGACATTTTTTTCCTTTAATAATTAATTTATCAGATTTATACTAGAGGTAATTATTTCAAATCTGACTGGCACTGAACACTGAATTTCCTGAAATCTATGCATAATCAAATCTTTTTTTACCCTCATCATATTTAAAAGCTAAAGGTTACTATATCAGATAAATAGGAACTAATGCTTTCTTTTGTTAAACTAGTTAGCATTAATTTTTCAATCTGTCTCTTAATTTCTTGCTCTTCAGCAATAGTATGATAACATCTCAGACCATCTAATAAAACTAGCAGCATTTTCTAACTCCAATCCTAATATTTGAGATGTCTTTCTGAAAATTTCAGTTTCCAAAAGAAGGATACCCCTCCTCCATTACTGCTGAATGCTAAGTTCCAATGAATGCACTTTCGAATCTATCCATTATAGTTATTGAAAATTACATTGTTTCATTTCAATTGCTGGTCTCCCCATTATCCAAAAATTTATATATAATATCTATCCATTAAATTCTGCTTTTTACTATAGCAATCTATCAAGTCATGAACAAATTAACAATTCTAGAAAATGATATTTTAATACTTACACACAATTATTCAGCCTTCATCTTACTTAAAAATATCACTTCCATTTGCCTTTATTTATTAAGTGTCTAGCCTCAAAAATATATGCAATAAAAAAATTAGAATCCATTTTTTTTTTTTTTTCATTTAAAGGCTTCTGATCATTCAGGAATATAAAGGAAAAAAGAAATAGATGTTTTTGCAAAGACAGTTTTGGAATTCTTTTTCATGTGAATATGATTCCGAATCTGAGTGATAATATAATGCAAATCATCTCAGGAATTATCATAGGATCAAATTCATTTGGAGACTTAACAGACATTTTTATTATCCCTAAATAAATTTGAAGAACAGTAAAAGATAAATTTATTGCATTTAAAATATGCAAAATGGTCATTACACCAGGCCTTTAGCACAAATTCAATCTTTCTGGCAACCCTTTTTACATCAATTGCAAGGACGTCAGTGTCATTTCCCACATCCATATAATTGACATAAGGTCATTCAGCTTACAAAGTTGTGCAAAGAAAAAAATTTAAAATCTTTCAATCCAATATAGAAAAATTAACAAAACATTTTTGGTATATGATTTCATAAACATTCTTGAGACAAACTAGAGCCACATGAGCAATTTGAAAAATAAATACTTGGTCCTGAAGGTAATAACAGAATTCAATGCATCATCTATGACAAGATATTCTAATTCTGTTATTGCATTTAAAATTTTTATGATTTCTTAAAATTTTAGTATAATAAGTTATTGAGTTTAAAAAATAAGAGGCCTCAGATTGTTCAATACAGCAATAATGCTCTTTTGTAATGCATGAACAAAAGCATGGAACCGTATATAAAGGTTAAATAATCCATAAACTAGTTATTAATATTTATTTTTCAAATACTCTTAAAACACTTCTCCAAACGATTAAATCATATTTGTTTTTCAAACATCTATCTTAATTAAAGGATATATAAAGGAACATTCAGGAATAAACTTATTGTATACATTTACTCAACTCTAGAACATTAAATGGTGGTTCCAATTTATTTATAGTTTCAGTATTAACATTTTTAAAAGTTGATATTTAGCTACTTTTACACAGTTTACAGTTTAAGAAGTCAATTTTTAGCTTAAGCAAAAACACATTTAGATCATTTTAACTTGCTTCAATATTTTCTTTTTCAATAATATTAATTTTAAATTGTTTTTAGTGATTTGATTCTGAGGACAAGTTTACAATAATATAATTAAAATGATTGCAAGCAAAATTAATTTTGAATTTAGTTGATGTTTTCAAATTCATGAATTTAAAATTGCAATAGCTATTTTGATATCACACAGGAATCTATACCACTCATATAAGAAAAATTTGTGCAAAAAGCAAGTTTTTTAGTTTCTTTGAGGTGAATAGGCACATTCCAATACTTAGAAGACAAATCTAAAGTGACATTTTTTTCCTTTAATAATTAATTTATCAGATTTATACTAGAGGTAATTATTTCAAATCTGACTGGCACTGAACACTGAATTTCCTGAAATCTATGCATAATCAAATCTTTTTTTACCCTCATCATATTTAAAAGCTAAAGGTTACTATATCAGATAAATAGGAACTAATGCTTTCTTTTGTTAAACTAGTTAGCATTAATTTTTCAATCTGTCTCTTAATTTCTTGCTCTTCAGCAATAGTATGATAACATCTCAGACCATCTAATAAAACTAGCAGCATTTTCTAACTCCAATCCTAATATTTGAGATGTCTTTCTGAAAATTTCAGTTTCCAAAAGAAGGATACCCCTCCTCCATTACTGCTGAATGCTAAGTTCCAATGAATGCACTTTCGAATCTATCCATTATAGTTATTGAAAATTACATTGTTTCATTTCAATTGCTGGTCTCCCCATTATCCAAAAATTTATATATAATATCTATCCATTAAATTCTGCTTTTTACTATAGCAATCTATCAAGTCATGAACAAATTAACAATTCTAGAAAATGATATTTTAATACTTACACACAATTATTCAGCCTTCATCTTACTTAAAAATATCACTTCCATTTGCCTTTATTTATTAAGTGTCTAGCCTCAAAAATATATGCAATAAAAAAATTAGAATCCATTTTTTTTTTTTTTTTTCATTTAAAGGCTTCTGATCATTCAGGAATATAAAGGAAAAAAGAAATAGATGTTTTTGCAAAGACAGTTTTGGAATTCTTTTTCATGTGAATATGATTCCGAATCTGAGTGATAATATAATGCAAATCATCTCAGGAATTATCATAGGATCAAATTCATTTGGAGACTTAACAGACATTTTTATTATCCCTAAATAAATTTGAAGAACAGTAAAAGATAAATTTATTGCATTTAAAATATGCAAAATGGTCATTACACCAGGCCTTTAGCACAAATTCAATCTTTCTGGCAACCCTTTTTACATCAATTGCAAGGACGTCAGTGTCATTTCCCACATCCATATAATTGACATAAGGTCATTCAGCTTACAAAGTTGTGCAAAGAAAAAAATTTAAAATCTTTCAATCCAATATAGAAAAATTAACAAAACATTTTTGGTATATGATTTCATAAACATTCTTGAGACAAACTAGAGCCACATGAGCAATTTGAAAAATAAATACTTGGTCCTGAAGGTAATAACAGAATTCAATGCATCATCTATGACAAGATATTCTAATTCTGTTATTGCATTTAAAATTTTTATGATTTCTTAAAATTTTAGTATAATAAGTTATTGAGTTTAAAAAATAAGAGGCCTCAGATTGTTCAATACAGCAATAATGCTCTTTTGTAATGCATGAACAAAAGCATGGAACCGTATATAAAGGTTAAATAATCCATAAACTAGTTATTAATATTTATTTTTCAAATACTCTTAAAACACTTCTCCAAACGATTAAATCATATTTGTTTTTCAAACATCTATCTTAATTAAAGGATATATAAAGGAACATTCAGGAATAAACTTATTGTATACATTTACTCAACTCTAGAACATTAAATGGTGGTTCCAATTTATTTATAGTTTCAGTATTAACATTTTTAAAAGTTGATATTTAGCTACTTTTACACAGTTTACAGTTTAAGAAGTCAATTTTTAGCTTAAGCAAAAACACATTTAGATCATTTTAACTTGCTTCAATATTTTCTTTTTCAATAATATTAATTTTAAATTGTTTTTAGTGATTTGATTCTGAGGACAAGTTTACAATAATATAATTAAAATGATTGCAAGCAAAATTAATTTTGAATTTAGTTGATGTTTTCAAATTCATGAATTTAAAATTGCAATAGCTATTTTGATATCACACAGGAATCTATACCACTCATATAAGAAAAATTTGTGCAAAAAGCAAGTTTTTTAGTTTCTTTGAGGTGAATAGGCACATTCCAATACTTAGAAGACAAATCTAAAGTGACATTTTTTTCCTTTAATAATTAATTTATCAGATTTATACTAGAGGTAATTATTTCAAATCTGACTGGCACTGAACACTGAATTTCCTGAAATCTATGCATAATCAAATCTTTTTTTACCCTCATCATATTTAAAAGCTAAAGGTTACTATATCAGATAAATAGGAACTAATGCTTTCTTTTGTTAAACTAGTTAGCATTAATTTTTCAATCTGTCTCTTAATTTCTTGCTCTTCAGCAATAGTATGATAACATCTCAGTTTAACTGGAAATCAGAGTTGAATATTATTCTTTGAGGTTCAATTCTAAATTCACCTGTATTGTAATTGTAATTAACAAAAAATACAATAAAAACAAAGATAAAAGGTAGAATGTCCATGCAATGCGAATTTAAAAGGATAAAAAATAATTAATTTTAAGAATTTGAATTAAATTTAATGTACTACACATGCATTTTATAATGTATATATATACACATACAACTGAGCATAGCATTTCAAAATGGAACAATGTTGACAGTTGCAAAGTAACAATAAAATACAATCATTTTTTTTTTTTTTTTTTTAATATTCATAAGTAACACATACTGTTAGAAAGGAAAGAGAGAGAAGCACTTCATGTTAAATATTTTAAGCATATGGACAGAAAAATAATCCATATATATCAAAAGAACAATAAAACAAATTAAAGAAAAAAAATGGGGGAGGGGGGAATAGAGAAAAAAGGGGAAAAAAAAACAAGTATTGGCAAAAAAACACATTAGCAAGTAAAAAAAAAAAAAATGCCTGGTAATGGAGATATTTTTTTAAAAATTTTTTAGTTATTGTATTTTTATTGACATTTGAATTTAAGAATGTTTTAGGCTTTAGGAGGATAAAAGCAATGCTTTTTTTTTTTGGTGTTTGCTAACATTACCTACAGAAAATATTTAAAACTTCTTCATTTTATTCCAATTCAAAACACTCTCTACTTTTTAATCTTAAATATTACTCTTATAAATTTTGAAACATATTATATTTTTTGTTCACATAAATAAGATATTTAAAATAAAATTTTACCAAGAAAAATGCTCCTCTGTGGTAATATTTCTGGAGGAATTTATATTTTCCTTTGGCAGCTTTATTAGTGACAAGACGGGGATTAGTTCGTTGCTCAGCGCGTCTCTCTTCTTCAGTCATGCTATGGATTCTTTCAATCTCCATTTTTTCTTTCTCATATCTGGTTTGAGAAGAAAACTCATTATAAATTCATTCTTGAAACAAAATGTTAAATATTAAAATAACATTTAAAAATTAAACACCAAAAATTATCTTTAAACAATATCTAATGAACCTGCACTATAAAATATTAGATTTTGCAAAATTATGAATTAAATATAATTCTAGTGATAGCAACTTTTTCTGTGCTTACATAGAAAATCTCAACTTCAAATAATATTTAACTTTCTAAAAATAAAAAGTTGGAAAAACATTTTCATACACCTAAACTTAAAATGCATAGAAATTTTTAATTGATAATTTGTAGTGATAGATATATTTAATTTTTATTATCTATAGCAATTTAATTACTAATAGTTTTTGTTATCTATTTATTATGACATTCTGCTACAAGAGTTCAACAAGTTCCTAGTTCAGTTCAACAAGATCCCTATCAAAATCTTGAATCTCATAATAAAACCACTAAAGACAAAAATTCTATAACTTTGTTCATGAATCACAATGTGAACATATATCTTTTTATCATAGCTTCTTCCTTGTACAAATTATGCCACTTGGCATGAAATAAATCAAAGTTGAAATTTCAAAAGTTTCTTCTTTTCAGATATACATTTGCAAAATTATATATATATAAATGAAAATATTTAAAGAAACTATATTTAAAGATTTGTCATAGCTTCTCTGAGTTCTAATAATTTAAAATTAGTTGATATATTTAATTCTCTCTATCAAGAGATAGGTTAATCATGTATGCTGAAAAAAAAAATACAACAAAAAAAGAATCCTTCCGGGAATGTTAACAGTTTCATTTTCAAAAAATTCAATGGACTGCCCCTAAAGCTCATAAATCTACTATCAAATAAACACTATGGTAAATTTTATTCTTCTTTTTTCTCATTTCTGATTTATTACTGACAGATAGGGTCAATTGTTGAAAAAATAAAACCTTTGCTTCAAATTTGCATTAAACTATCAATAATTTGAGAAAATAATTTTTAAAAAGTTGATAAAAATACTGAGGACATCTTGCTTACAGTTTACCTCTCACATATATAAAAATGGTAATATTTTACTAACACAAATATAATTTTTAAGTTAATAAAAATTGAATAAAAATTTAATTCCATATGCAGAAGTAATATATGTGGTAAATTAACTTCACGAGAGGGCGCTCTGCGTTCTTCCGGTGATAGCCAGCAGTCGGAGGGCAGAGTTCAGAGTTCACTAGACGAGGGGAGAGAACGGACGTCCGCCGAGAAGGGTGCGACCGGAAACCGAGAAGCCGTGATACTCTGAAAAAGGGCTGAAACTGGAATTCTTGCGTTGAAGAATCCCTCTGAAAATGCCAGTGCACCACGCGTAGGTGGGAAAGATCCTTTGAACGACATCAACTGTCCATCTTCATGTAATATAAATTCCTTCTTCATCATTGAATACCATTTGTAAAAACCATCCGAATCATCATTTGTTAATCAAGAAATAAAAGATTAAGCTAATTCAAGTGGACTGATGCATTAAAACCCATCACACCCACAACCATGGGGGCTCGGAGCCGGTGAACAACAAATTTTAAAAGGTACTGTGCTACTCCTGTTTTATATTTATTCTGCCATATTTCTGAAAATGAGTATCTTAAATAATTTAAAGAAGTGTGATTTAAAAATACTTGCCGAAGAACTCGGTGAAACTGTGTCAGAAAATGCTAAAATTTTGGAACTTAAGAAATTAATTGAGAATTCTGATGTTTTTAAAACGGATCAAGAATTTGTCCGTGGCGTCATCAAATCGATCGTTGAGGATCGTACGGCTAAGGCAGTTACTGAACAATCCAAGTTAGAGATTGAAAGAATAAAATTGGCCCGACTCGAGAAGGAGATTGAGCTAGAAAAACTGAAAAAACAAACATTGCCTGGTGAGCAAACAAACGTGTCCTTTAGTTTTGAAAGTTTAATAAAAAGTGTTAAAACACTAACAATTTCTGTTCCTGAGAAACCCGAGGCATTTCATTTGTTTTTTACTTCCTTAGAAAAGGCATTTATTACTAAAGAAGTTCCTAAAGACTTCCAAGCTGAGATATTAATTAATTTGCTAGGGGTTAAAGCTAATAATGTTTTAACGTATGCAACTGAGCAGGATTTGTCGGATTATGAAAAATTAAAAGAGTTCTTTTTAGCTGAATTTCAGCCGACACCTCGAGAATGTCTTAGTAATTTTAAAAATGCTCAACGTTTACCAAGCGAATCGCACGTACAATTCGCATCGCGATTAACTGCAACATTTGATTACTATTGTCAGGTAAGAGAAGTAAAAGGAGATTTTAAAAAATTATGTGATTTAATTGTTGCAGATCAGTTGTACGAAACTTTGGATTTCCAAACTAAAGAATACGTAGGTATTCGCGAAGGAAAAACATGGTTTCCGCCAACTCAGTTAGGTCGCGAATGTGATTTATTTTTTTCATCTCGGGGTAAATCGTTATCAGAAGTCAGTAATTCTAATGTACATAGTAGTGAAACGAAAGCATCAAGGTTTCAAAAACAGGCAATGGAAAGTGAATCGTTTCGTCGAAACAAATATCAAAATTTTAAACCGGAAAGGATTTGTTATGTATGCGGGGAAAAGGGGGAAAGCTTTCATTTCGCTCGTAACTGTCCAAAACGATTTGAAAAATCTACAAATGAAAGTGAGACAGAAAACAAATTTGTTATATCAGGAATTGGAAAAAAGCCAAAAAATATGCTAGAATATATTGATATTTTTGTGGATGGAAAAAAAGTAAAATTTCTAAAAGATTCTGGAAGTGAACTTATAATTGTGAACAAATCATTTTTTCCTATCAAAAAAACAACGGGAAATATACAAGTTGAAACTTGTTTTGGAAATGAAATTTCTGCTCAAACGGCAACCTTTTCATTTGCTTTTAATGAAGAATGTAAACCCGTTGAGATTGAGGCAGTTATAAGTGATCAATTAGTAATGGAGGGAATTTTCCCGCCAAAATGTCTGAGTCTTATGCAGAATAATGAATTGGTAAGCACCGAAAATAAACAGGTGGATGGACGTGAACTCATCGTTGTACCGGAAACGATGGAACTAGAGGTCATTCGCGGGACAGGTGTGAAAATGCGAAACAAAACGGACCTAAGGATCAAAGAAATCCTAGATCAAGAATTCTTGCACTCCATGATTCAAGATAAAGAAACAATTCGTGAAGAGGCCAAAGCAAATATCTTCAAAATTCAAGAAGAGAACCGATGACAATATAACAAGCATCGTAGAATTGCTCCACTCTATAAAATAAACGACTTGGTAGCAATTAAAAGAACCCAGTTCGGAGAAGGTCTGAAGCTAAGACCTAAGTTTCTTGGACCTTACAAAGTAGTCAAGATAAAGCCACATGATCGTTACGACGTAGCAAAAGTAGGATCTCATGAAGGGCCTGAGGCAACTTCCACTTCAGCTGATCACATGAAGCTCTGGACTGATGCAGTTGCAACTTGAGATCAATACATTTCTTTTTTCATCATCACCCTTTTTTGTTTTTGTTTTTATTTCTATCCTTTGTCTTCAATGTCCTCTCTGTTTTTTTTTTCCTTCATTTGTGTGTTTCAGAGTTCGGAGGACCTCACATGTCGATGGCCGAGCGATGTGGTAAATTAACTTCACGAGAGGGCGCTCTGCGTTCTTCCGGTGATAGCCAGCAGTCGGAGGGCAGAGTTCAGAGTTCACTAGACGAGGGGAGAGAACGGACGTCCGCCGAGAAGGGTGCGACCGGAAACCGAGAAGCCGTGATACTCTGAAAAAGGGCTGAAACTGGAATTCTTGCGTTGAAGAATCCCTCTGAAAATGCCAGTGCACCACGCGTAGGTGGGAAAGATCCTTTGAACGACATCAACTGTCCATCTTCATGTAATATAAATTCCTTCTTCATCATTGAATACCATTTGTAAAAACCATCCGAATCATCATTTGTTAATCAAGAAATAAAAGATTAAGCTAATTCAAGTGGACTGATGCATTAAAACCCATCACACCCACATATATTTACTTAATCTAATTACAAAATCAACATAAAATAAAATTCAAAAGAAATAGTATACTTACCCTTCTCTTACATCCTTTTCACGTTTAATACGCTTCAATTCTCGAAGTTTCCATGCTTCATATGCAGCTTCATCATTTTCATCATCTGTAATAACCAAATCTGAAGCCTTCTGCACTTCTTGCTGCTCCATTAGCTCCTTCTTTGTTTCTTCTTCAACTAACTGTTTTGATAAAAAATTAAAAATATCATTTCTAAATTGCTTTGTTTTTCCAAATTTCTTTTTGCATAAGAAAGGAACATAATAAGAAACATAACAAGAAACATAATAAGAAAGGAAATTTAATGTAATCAGTGCTGATCAATACTCAAACCACAGTCATTGTTCTTACAAAAGAGTATTTACCATAAACAATATGAAACAGGATAGGTATGATTAAAAAATAATTTTTTAAAACATTCTACAGCATGTTTTTACCCAAACTCATACTACTTTTCACTTCCATAAAAATGAATAACAATAAATTTTTGTGACATTTGATATTGGCCCTGAATATTTATCTTTCACCAAAATAACTAAAATTACTTTATTAAAATTATTTCAATGGAATAAAATTGATTATTTTATCAATTACAGCTACTTTGTGGTATAAATAAAGCAATTTTGAATGCAAATTAAAACAATTTTCACAAATGAGTAGCAACTGTTTTCATTTATTAAGCAATATTTTCATACAATGCTTCTTGGCATCCTCTGAAGTTTGCAAAACTAAATTTTAAAAATAAATATCACTAACAAAATGCTGTAACTTTTCATTAAAGAAAAAACATTAAAATTGAATGAAAATTATTGATATAATGAAATTAGAATGGACTAATGAGATACTACATAAGATAGGTACATACTTTTAGATGGAATCAAAGCAAATGATGTTGAAAAAGATAATTCTTCAATAACATATAACAAATATTATGTAACTAGTAATAAAATCTATTTCTTATATTTTTGATTGTTATGCATTTATTCCAACTCAGATTCTAAAACAGAATTTAAAATGATAGTTTCAAATTTAAAAACTGAAATTCATCATATGTTAAGCATTATTTGATATGTATAGCATCATTAATAGCAGTTACTTTTAATATTGAATATATTTCTTTCTAACAGAATTTTTTCGAATTCAAAATTAATAACAGTAGGAGAAAAAACTTGCAATGCTCTTTTTATAAACATTAGCTTTGTGAGAGGTGATATTTTTTAAAACTATTATTCTTGGATATAGAATCAATTATTTTTGTACAGAAATACAAGGTTTTCCAGCTAGTCTTTAAAAGAACTATAACCATTTGAGTAAAACTTAAATTAGCATAACTCTTTTCAAGGTTACTTGATTAGCAGCAAATAAAGAAAAGACTTCTACAGATGAGTTTCGCAAAATATACTTACATTAATGAAAATTGATAAAATTTTGTTAGCCAACATTTTATTTTAAAATTGAAAATTTGCAATTTCCTTAATAAAAAAATATTTAACGATATAAATGAAAAACAGAATACTTCTTTGCAGCACTTTATTTCATAATCACTACCAATCATTTCCTGGTCTCATAATCTACTTTTCAAGTACCTAACACTACAACAACAAGAAAAAATTCTGTTCCTCAAATTTAGCTTTAAAACTCGCATAAGTTCATATAAATGTTTATATTTTTTATAAATCTACTAAAGGGAGAAAAAAAACAGAGCTCACATATTTGATTGTATATACAGAAGCATAAAGGAAACATGTATAACATACTTTTAGAGCATTTGGAACAATCAAAATACTTTGATGAATAGAGAATTAATAATCATGCAGTCTTGAATTCAAAATATTATTGAATTAATAACTCACTTTGCAACAATGAATGTTATTATTATTTTGTCATTCAGAATTTCAAATTGAATTTTTTTTAGCTAAATACAGAAATATAAAAACATTCTTTTTAAGTAGACATTCTCTTAAACTTTGATATATCGATCTACTAATCCTATTAATGTTGTCATGATTTCATGAGTAATGGAATAAACAAATATATTGAGCATTTGCTTTTTCTTTTCTTTTACATTTTAAAAATGAAAAAGTTACGAGTTTGTGATAAATTTAGAATAAACTGACAAGCAGATATAGTAAAATATAATTTTAAAAAAATAACCATATAGAAAAAAAAACTGTTTCAGCCAATTTTAATGTTAGGAATGATATTAACATTTCATACATTCTATAATTCAAGTAAATTATCATTTAAGTATCTCTAAAATTATTGAAGAACTGGCATCATGCACACAAAAAAAATTTCAGAGTATTCCAAGGAGACATTACAGCAATGAAAGAGGCATAGAAATAGAAGAAAAAGATATTTCTAATGAAATTAATTGTATTAAAAGTACTTTAAGGAATTACAGATTTATTTTTAAAGTTTTGTTTCTTCTGGGACACACAATATATTATCAAATTCCACGTTGACATAAATAATGTCATCCTCCCCTTTAGCTTACAATATGCAATAAGTGTCCACCAGCATTTCCACAGTTAATAATGGAGTTTGAGTGTGTGCCTGTAATAATAAACAGTTTACAATGTCTGCCCTAGATCTATCAAATATGACACAAATATACTTTGGAGAGTGGGAAAGTGCACTTCACAAGGAGTTTTGAAAACTTTTAATTAAAATTTTATTTAATCATAAATTAACTGAGATCTTTGCATCTTTCCATATATCCCAAAAATATTGTTGCTAAAAAAATTCACAGCAATTTAAAATTTACAAAATTATCTTTATAACAATATCAGTTTCATTGTACAATGTTTTCTGAATTATGACAATGTTAATGTTGAAAACCACATTATATTGCTCATCCATTTTGATGGTTTCAGCAAATATTAATTGCATAATTTTCTCACATTGTTGAAAGCCAAGGAAGAAAGATTTTCTTTATTATCTGCATAGTTCACAAGGAATACCAGGAAAAGAAACTTCAGCACTACTAAAAACAATCTGAAGTTATTAGAGGATAGATTATAAGGACAGTTATGTGTTACAATGCTCTATGATGAAATAGGACTGGACTCCATTGGAAAACCTTATGTACACACACACAAGAAAAATAGAACTGTAAGGATATTTATAAAAACAAGATTTTATTATTTATCCCAATTTGGTACTATATGGTAAACAAAGATTTTTTTCTTGTAACTTTCATGTTAGTGCACATAAATAGAGATCATGCTTTCTATTCAACAAGGATCATGGCAAAAAATTTTGGGGCTTAAAATTCAGGAACTTTAACCAACACTCCACCGTAGCACAAAATACATTACAATGAACGTAACAAACAATCATTGTGTAATTTAAAGTGTGAAACTGGCGTAAATGCATAAGTTTGCAATAAGGAAAGAATCTTTGGTGAGGATAAAATAAATTTGAACAAAAATACATGTGAAACCATTATTATATAATGAATGAGGCCAATAAGATGAAAGATCCATTGTTTTTCAAATATATATTAAGCAAAGTAAGAATCTGAGGAGAAAGAATCAAAATAGTAAAATGTCTTCCTAAAGCATTTCAAACATACTCAATGAAAATCAGGTCTAAATATCATTACAATTAACTGTTTAGTAGAATAAATATTTCAGACTTTGATACAAAAAAATATTTCATTTTAAAAAAGTTGTATATTTGTATCAAAGAACAAGTCATTAATGAGAAAACTATGAAACAAACCTTCAAAGTTTGACGTCTCCGTTCATCAGCTTGCTTTTTAGCAAGAATTTCTAATTCTTTTTCTTTTTGTGCTTGTTGCTCCTTATCTTGAACAGTGATACGATCCTTCCTGAAAAATAAAGAAACAAATAAATTTTTAGTTTAAGGCGGAACAAAAAAATATTTATTTTAAGATTTCAATAAACTGTAATTTCCATTAAAACCATAAGCAAATTAACAATAGACAGTGCATGTACTTATTATAAATATTCTATTATTTTTGTAACCACTTCTTTTACCGTTTAAAGAGCAAACCTTTAACAGCAACAAAAAGCTCTTAAGAAATTAAATAATTACAATTTAAATAATCTGACATATAAGTATTGCTTTATTTTTAATACCATTTAATAATTTAAAATTTGCAACAAACATGATTGCAATTATTTGAAATAAAAATAATTGCCAATTAATAAAATAGAAAGGAAACAATATGCATTACATGAATAAATAAGATTGCCCCAAAACTGCAAATTTGATAAAAAGAAGTGAAGAATATTTCTAAAATTTTAACATGCTCTGTAAAAACTATAGACTTACTTTCGAACAAAAACAGGTTTTAATCTTTGTTCAACTTCTTCTTCTGAATCCGAATATTCTTCATATTCAGATTCTTCAGATTGATCAGGCTCTGATTTATCTACATCATCATCTAAATCAAGTAGTTCCTAAATGTTGTGCAAAACAGTTATCATTCACAGTGATTTAAGGCAGTAATAAAGACTTCTAATAAAGTATATCATTACACTAAAAGTCATGAAATGCAAAATAATTCATAATTAATAATAGGCAACTCCATTTTTCTCACACATAGTATATAGTAGCATTAAAAATTATTAATACATATCATACATATATGAGAACAGAATATAAATTTTCATGTTTTTGGAAATATTGAATAATTTCTCAAGGGAAAACTTATATTATTATAATTTCTCAAGGAAAAAATATAAATTAAAACTGATTTCAGATTATATAATAAAGTAATAATTATTTTTAAATAATTTCTACCTTTTTTCTGAAATTTATAAGAACATAATAAATTTTAATTAAATTGCTAAACTAAATACTCTTTTTTTTTTTTTTTTTTTTTTTTTTTTCACTTACAGAAAGAGACTTAAAAAAAATCCAACTGCAAGCAAATTATGTAAGTAGTACTGTTAATACGCACGATTTCATGACATTTCACATTTTTGTTTCTCTTTAAAAAAAAATTAAAAATACTAATGTAGGGGTTTCAAACTCAAACGGTAGTATAGACCACATAAACATGATATAAGGTTATGTAGACAGCAACAACAGCAAAAAAAAAAAAAAAAAAAACAGTTTTCCCAATAATATAGGTTTTTTTTGTTTGCAATAATTAATTGCCAAAGTCAATATTGAGTTATTCAAGATGTAACAGAGATTTATTTTCTTTTAATAATAATAAGAAAATAATTGTTTGCAGCAATAAATCTTTCCAGCCATGGAAGCAATTTCAGAATCCAGTTTTCAAGTGTTCCTAGGCAGGTTTGCAAATATTTGTAAAATTTATATCAACCCTACTAAATTTTGTCTTTAAATCTAAACAGTGGTGGATCTTAATTCTCACAATTTGTATATTGTTAGTTACTTCTATATTTAAGAAGAAAATCAAAAGAAATAAAAACACAACTTTTCTTACAAGAATTTAAAACTTTACAACTCAATGCTAAGGTTTAAAATTTTTACGCATATATTTGATAAATAGCAGTTTATCCTAAATTTAATTTATTTAAATTGTAAGAAAATGCAGCTTTATCTTTCAATTAATATATACAGTGGTGGCCAAAAGTGTGGACATTTTTTGAAAGTTTCATGTTTTTCAACTTTGCGTGCTTGTAGAATATATTAATTTTCACTTAAATACAAATGTTTATATATCAAATTGAAGGTAATTTAATGTAGAATTTAATAACAGAAACAGTATTACAATATCTGTATTACAAAAAAAGTTTCGCTCATTTCAGTAAGATCTATCTTAGATTTGTATTTTTTTAAAGTGATATTTACACAATCAATACTTAGTAGGATAACCCTTATTTTTTAAGACAGCTTCACAGCATCTTTTCAAGGAGTGAACAAGTGTTTGGAGTTCATCTTTCGTAATTACATGGTGCCAAGAATCAATTATAGATTCAATAAGTTGTCTTTTATTGGATAGACGTTTTTTTTGTACAAAAATTTTCAAAAGTCGTCACAAATTTTCAATTGGATTGAGATCAGGACTGTTTCCTGGCCATGGTAATACATCTATGCCTTTATTTTGAAATCATGCTTTGCATACTTTTGCTGTGTGGCATGGAACTTAATCCTGCTGAAAAATAAATGGTGCTTTGTTGGGGAAGAAATCCCTGATGGAAGGTATCAATTTTGGTTCCAGGATAGTTTCGATGTATTTTTTGGCATTCAGGATGCCATCAATCACTTGAATTCGGCCCACAACATCTGCAGACATACATGCACAAATCATGGCATTTGTTGTTGTTTTTATAGTTGCTTCAATGCAATCAGGATGAAGCGCTTCACCTACTCTACGTCTCACGTATTTTCTACCATCACTATCAAAGAGCGATATTTTAGTCTCATCCCTCCAGATTACTTGCTTCAATTGATTATCTGACCATTTAATGTGTTCTTTTGCCCACTTAACTCGTTTTTCGTGTTGCTTTTGATTTAAATATGTTTTCCTTGGAATTCTAGCTTGTAGTCCAAATCCTGATAACCTTCTTATTGTTCTTGAACTTACTGCAATACCCACTGCATTGATTTCACATCTAATGAAATTTTTCTATCTTGAAGGCATAGCTGTTTAATTTTTCTATCGGCAGTAGCACTTGTGCATTTTTTTCGGCCAGATTTGGCCTTATTTTCCACTGATTTCGTTTTTTCGTAACGTAAACAGAACTTTCGTACACCAGAACAAGTCACTGAACCACCAACTTGTCTTGCAATTTCAGCATAAGAGACGCCATTTTCTCTCAATATGACAATTCGGCTTCTTTTTGCAGATGTCTAATCAGTTCTTCTTGTTGGTGATATTGTTTAAAATTAGTTTAATTAAAAAAAAAAGGAAAAAAAAGGAAAAGGATAATATTCAAAAACAGCAATACTCTTATTTAATTGTACTATTCCACAAAATATTTCCACAACAATAACTCTTTTACCATCCAAATAACCTAAACTATAGTTACAGACATTTGATTGGTCCTCAGAACAATGTTTGTGATTGGCTAGTACGCTTTTATTACAAAACACGTCATTATTCAAAACGATTTATGTTTATTTGTTCTACTAAAATGAGCGTAACTTTTTTTGTAATACAGATATTGTAATACTGTTTTTATTATTAAATTCTACATTAAATTACCTTCAATTTGATATATAAACATTTGTATTTAAAAGAAAATTAATATATTCTAGAAGCACGCAAAGTTGAAATACATGAAACTTTCAAAAAAATGTAGAACTCTTTTGGCCACCACTGTATATGTGTGTGTGTGTAACATTATTTTGGTTCCAGCAGAAGGCAGGTTGAACAAGCAGTGAAGAGACTGTAGTTTTAATTTCGTTTTATTCTCTCTCTACCACCATCCAGGAAAGCATAATTATTTACAAGATGCAATTTGGCACAAAAGCAGAAGGAAGGAAGAAGGGACGAAACAAAAGATCACTAGTCTTATATAACCATACAGCTGAGATACTGATAGAGGGAGTGCAACCCTACTTTGGTGTAGGACAAGATAAAATCACATGACCTGTGGACAGAATTTGTGTTCAACGTAACCGCATTCTCTGTTCCCCATTATATTTCAATGGCAGATTTTTTCTTGCCTTTAACTGTTGGATTTTAAAAGTTATTTAAGCCATGGTTAACTATTGCTGTGCAATTGGATGCAAAGAAAAAGCTTCTAAGGATAGTCCTGTATCATTTCACAGGTATGTACAATAAACCTATTCTGTTTATATCCATTTTAAGTCAATTTAAAATTTCGTAACCTCAATCACTCAGTGATTTTGGTGTTAAAACTGAATAATATTTCATAGTTTGTTTAGTTATTGTATTAATTTAATTTGTTATTAAGCTTCATTTAAGTTGATGTAACTGCATTATATTTTGTTACTTGCTTTATTTTAATCTTGAATGTGTTGCAAGTGCTTGGCTTGATTTTTTCTCGCCAATACAAGTGTTTACAAAAATATTATTGACCGATTAATAATTGCATATTTATTTTAGTGCAAATAAAGTTCCTTATGATTTCCAATATGTTGTATCTTTTTTATCATAAATATTTGAATCGTATTATACCGTAAAAGATATTAAATTATCATTGTGAATGAAATAGTGAAACTAAAATGTATGTTTTATTGAAAATGTTATATAGTAAAATTTCATAAATGTGCTAGCAATAATTGCCTGTTTTTATAAATTTTAATTAAGATCTAAAAAGAAACTAGTGGATAATATAAAAATAAACTATTAAAGAAAGAAATGCTATCTTTACAGATAAACATTTTGGCTGAATGTTAACATTTATTAATAACTTGCAATATGCACATACCCTAAAATCACCGTTTTCGTAAAAATTTCGAATTGCCTTATTATTTTGTATTAAATCAACATATTTAAGATTCCAAAAATGATTAAATTTCATTTCTGCGGTAGTTAGAAGGAAAGTTACCACCAACACTATAAACCAGAAGCAAAATATTTAAAACTGATATTAACAAGGAGAAGGCACGAGGTTTAAAACTGAGTTCGGAATGAGATCTTGTATAATGATAGTATACATTTTGAATGTTTATTAATAAAAATATTAAGACTCAATAGTCAACATTAAAACTTTCAAATTAGTTTATATACTAATAATGTGTTACCCGAACGAGCGCTCGAGTAGTGTAGTGGTTAGGGCACTGGCGTAGCATTCAGGATACCTGGGTTCGTTTCTGAGCTAGTGTTTTTTTTTCTAAATTATTTAACAGCTTTAATTAATATAATTTTCATTTTTTTATGCAAAAATAAATATTATTCAGAATATTCAAGAAAAAAAAAAGACCTGGAACACTTTTATAATCTACTTTTATTATAAAAAGATTTTTTTATCTGTATGAGACAATGATATAAGTATTTGAACATGCAATATAAAATTAAAAGATGTTTTTCGGTAAAGAAAAGAAATAAAATGTTTACTCAGAGAAGAAAAATACTCACTTTTAATAAATGCACAAAAATGAAGTAAAAAAGTAAACATAATTTAAATCAATGAACTCGGCTACTGATGTAAAAAAGAAAACATTATTTTCGAAACCAGTTTGCTTAGTTTCCAAAGAATGAATATATATATATATAAATTATTTAGGAAATGTTAACTGGAAATGAAAACCAACCGGACCCAACGCCGGGAAGCAAAATGTTGTGCGGCAGTTTTTGAGTATGCCAAGATTTGCGATATGATGCCAAAAAAGGTGAGATTTCTCACAAGTCACACGGCTCATGTTACAAACACTTCTTTAGACTAGAAACAAGCGACTAGCTTCCTCCATTTATATATCAGCTCTATGTATACAACATAGGATTTCTGGCCATGTGCCAATGGAATACATGTTTTGACCTCTAATAAGGTTAACAGAAATATCACTTTCATTTGATACTTAGTACTGATGGCATATTATTTTTACAAAGGAATTAATTAAATCGAAAGTGGAATTGGATGACGGAATAAGAGAATATTTTAGAATGAAGTTACTATGGACTAAATTATGATAAAATATTGGAAATTAATTAAATTGAAATTAGAATTAAAATATCATTACATACATATATATACAACATTATCGATGGATTTCTCACTGCTTTTTATAAATTTGATACTACTGATAGCTGAAATGGTACATCTATGTAACATGACTAGTAATACCCTTTTACCAATACTGTGGTTCATTTTTATTAATTATAAATTTTAAAACTTAAAGAAAATACTATAAAGACTTTTGTTATATTTAGTTATGTTTGTGGAACTGCAAATATATTCATTGTGGATTGAAAGTTTCTAACCTTTGATCTAATATAATAATGAAGCAGACAATATACACTAGGCAATATAATACTAAAATAAATAATAAATAAATAAAGGTAAAAGTAGTCTGCAAAGCAATATCATACAATATAAAATTCAAAAGAATTATGAATTTTTATTAATAATGAAATCAAAAATTTGGAAGTAATAAGAACAGAAAAACATATTATTAATATTTTCAAAATGGCTTTGGAATGCATTTCAACATTCCATTAATTTAGATTAAGTAATGATTTTCATACGAAATATTTTCTTTCAAAATATTCAAGAGTTCCATAAAATTAATTACTCACCATAAAGCTTTTTCTTTCTTTCAAATGTTAAAATTACTAGTATTTATTAATTTATTATAATAACAAAACAAAGAATGAAATTTACCTCCTCTTGTTGAGCTTTTTCTTGTGCTTTCAATTTCAATAGCAATCTTCTTCTCTCAATTTCCTTTAATCAGAAAATAAAAATTTGTATTTAAATTATATGCCATTTAAAAATTCACATTCTCTCAAAACAGAAGATGGAAAGAGAAAAGAAATCCTGTAAATTTTATAAAATGCAACAAATGCAAAGAGTTACTCAATTTAAAAGGTTTATTATCAGCATGGATTAAAGTCGTGTAATAATTAAATCCAAAATCCTCATTAAATCACACAGAATCAAACATATTTATTTTAAAGTTTCAAAATAATAATCTAAAATTCAATATATTTATAATATATAATACTAAATAGGCTAGAAATTTTATTAAAGAACTACTGACACATCCAACAATTACATGAAAATGAGTAATTACAATAACTAGTAATCACGGGTTGGTTTTGAAATATTCCTGGAACGCTGAATATGAACATATAGATGATGGTTAAAATGAACAGTCCTATAGAAACAGGAAGCAATGCTTTGTGTAAATATGCAGAATAAACATTTAAAAAATATAGATGGAAAAAAAAAAAAAGAAGTTTATATCCTGTCTTCACTATTCAAAGAAATCTTTGATGTAAATTCAACCTTTGTATGTTTAACCACCTAGAATCTCCAAAAGACCACTGAAAATATTCAGAATTAATTCAAAATATAGGTATAACTAATATTTCTGAAATCCATAGAAACATGAACTTTTTGAATCAGAAGAGATAAATGGAATTAATCTTTCAAAAAACAACTTTAAAAGCAAACTAATTTTTCAATTTCTAAATACCCCTAAATATATTATTCAATTAATTACTTTATTGCAGAAAACACATTCTAGACAAATTAAATCTTAAAAACGACATTCGGATTTTATTTTATTTATTATTTATTTATTCTGCAACTACATCAAAGGACTTTATAACATAAAAATTCAAATTTGTATTCAATTCAAATTCAAATTTCAATTCAATAATAATATAATGCTGACACAATTTAAATAAAGTCAAATATACTGAATAATCATTCAATTTTATTTTAAGAGCAAATGCAAAATTTAATATACAGAAGTCTTTTTAAATTAATACTTTATTTGCTAAAATAGAAGCACATGCATTTTTTTAAAAAATAAAATATAACCATATATAAACATTTAACTTTAACTGATTTATACATTAAAAAAACTTAAATTATCATGGAGTAAAATATTTAATAATTTTAAAAATAAAATTAAATAATCAAAAGGGAAAAAAAAACTATTTAGAAATAGACGAAATAAAAATTAATTTATTTATTTATTAACAGTTAAAAAAACGTGAAATCATTGCATTTTTAAAAAAATTATTATAATAGTGAGGTGGATAAAAATATTGGATACAAGGGTCATTTGGACATTAGTTTTGCATTTTCTAAAACATGGAATTAAAAAAATGTGCAATAATTATTTACAAACTCACTGTGAATTCTCTAAAAAAATAATGGTCAAATCATTACTAGCACTAGAGCATTTCAGACAAGAGGTTATTCACGAAAGAAAGAAATTTTGCTGCTTACAACTTCAGATAATATTTCATTCAAGAAAGTCTGGTGAGAAAAATTTTATAATTGTAACAAAAATAATTAAATAATTTTTCAGATTACATTAATCAGCTATAATTTGCATTTGATTACTATTTTTTAACATAAGTTATTTTTGTAAGTATAAGTTATTATTTGAAGAAATTGGGCAGAAAGGCTTGAAGAAACAGATACAGAAATATCTATTTACTCTTCAATTTTTAAATTAATATATTTTTTAACATAAGTTATTTTTGTAAGTATAAGTTATTATTTGAAGAAATTGGGCAGAAAGGCTTGAAGAAACAGATACAGAAATACCTATTTACTCTTCAATTTTTAAATTAATATATTTCTTTAAATAAATGTTTTAAAATTAATAAAATCTACAGTAGTATCACAGTGAAAAAGTGACAGACTGACAAAATGCTGGTTGGGCAGTCTGGCTGAATGTTTCCCGACTAAAAGAGATATAATCAGTACTAATGAAAAATGGGATCTACTCTAAATAATTTCAAGGGAACCCTTATTCTAGTTATGCCACTGATCTAAAGACTATTTTGAAAAGAAAGATGAAGAAAAAAAAGAAAGGGCATGTTTAGAAAAATGCTTAAAAAACACCAGAAAAAAGGCAACACCATCAGAAAAATTACAATTATTTAATTTATAATTAATATGTAAAAAGCTAATCATTTACACACACATATACATATCCTTGAAACTTGAATATGATGCATCATTTTTGGCATTATAACATAGTTCAGTGTACAATACTTTCTCATTAAAAAGTACTATTCTGTTAACACTTTTACAATTAAGCTTGTCTAGCAACTATTGGTATCTTTTAAATATTTGTTTGACAATCAAATCTTGAATTTGTATTTTGTAATAAGGTCAAAAACCCAAGTTCACATTTACGATAGTTCGCAAATTCTATGATTTGCTGTCCTCTGCAGCTATTTTATTTATAGAACATCATGGTTTTCATCTTTTTTTTTTTTTTCCATAAATTCTTTTGAAAAATTTAAATCAAACCACCATGCCTAAATCAATGTTTACAACTACTAGTATCCAGCATTTCTTTTATTGTTCTAAAAATATTTTTCTATTAAAACAAAGGTCTTTAAATTGCTTCAAGATTTTTTTCCTGCAAGAAATCTGTGATAAAAAAAAAAAAATCCTGAATACTATTCTTTTGGGTTCCTTTACAAAAATTTAAAATCTTTCCTTTGTACAAAAATCACACATTACCACAGCTGCAGAAATATAGAGGAAAATTAGTTCTTCAATAAAAGTTTTTTTTTTTAATCTCCTTTTTTTGGAGAGTTACAGTATTTATATTCATCCAGTAGTTGAAGATAAATATAAAAAAATGTAAAAAATGCAATAGTTAATAACCAGTGCATGATAACATATTTTTCCAATGTAAAAAAAAAAAAAAAATCATTGATACTGTCAAATACAAAGTATACAGTTAAATATATCATGAATTACTATTACAATTAAAAAAAAATACTGACAAAAGATATTATCAAAAATCAAGAGTTTTTAGCACAATCATAAACAAAATATGAGAAATATAGAAAAAAAATTAAAAAATGGAATTTCTAAACAGATTTATAGAACCATTTTTGAGTACAATTATTATTAAACTTATGCTAAGATATAGCTAAGTGAGCTAGATATAAAGACAGTATCAGAAAAAATGATAGATATCAGAATATGTATTATATATACAGTGGTGGCCAAAAGTGTGGACATTTTTTGAAAGTTTCATGTTTTTCAACTTTGCGTGCTTGTAGAATATATTAATTTTCACTTAAATACAAATGTTTGTATATCAAATTGAAGGTAATTTATTGTAGAATTTAATAACAAAAACAGTATTACAAAAAAAGTTACGCTCATTTTAGTAGAACAAACAAACACAAATCGTTTTGAATAATGACGTGTTTTGCAATAAAAGCGTACTAGCCAATCACAAACACTGTTCTGAGAACCCCATCAAATGTCTGTAACTATAGTTTAGGTTATTTGGTATGTAAAATAGTTATTGTTGTGGAAATATTTTATGGAATGATGCATACAAGTACAATTAAATAGAGTATTGCTGTTTTTGAATATTTTAAGTCCTTTTTTCTAATTAAACTAATTTTCAACAATGTCACCAACAAGAAGAACTGATTGGACATCTACAAAAAGAAGCCGAATTGTCATATTGAGAGAAATTGTCCTCTCTTATGCTGAAATTGCAAGACAAGTTGGTGGTTCAGTGACTTGTTCTGGTGTACGAAAGTTCTGTTTACGTTACGAAAAAACGAAATCAGTGGAAAATAAGGCCAAATCTGGTCGAAAAAAATGCACAAGTGCTACTGCCGATAGAAAAATTAAACAGCTATGCCTTCAAGATAGAAAAATTTCATTAGATGTGAAATCAATGCAGTGGGTATTGCAGTAAGTTCAAGAACAATAAGAAGGTTATCAGGATTTAGACTACAAGCTAGAATTCCAGGGAAAAAACCACATTTAAATCAAAAGCAATGCGAAAAATGAGTTAAGTGAAAAGAACACATTAAATGGTCAGAAAATCAATGAAAGCAAGTAATCTGGAGCGATGAGACTAAAATATCGCTCTTAGGTAGTGATGGTAGAAAATATGTGAGACGTAGAGTAGGTGAAGGACTTCATCCTGATTGCATTGAAGCAACTATAAAAACTACAACAAATGCCATGATTTGGGCATGTATTTCTGCAGATAGTGTGGGCCGAATTCAAGTGATTGATGGCATCCTGAATGCCAAAAAATACATCGAAACTGTCCTGGAACCAAAATTGATACCTTCCATCAGGGATTTCTTCCCCAACAAAGCACCATTTATTTTTCAGCAGGATTAAGTTCCATGCCACACAGCAAAAGTATGCAAAGCATGATTTCAAAATAAAGGCATAGATGTATTACCATGGCCAGGAAACAGTCCTGATCTCAATCCAATTGAAAATTTGTGACGACTTTTGAAAATTTTTGTACAAAAAAAACGTCTATCCAATAAAAGACAACTTATTGAATCTATAATTGATTCTTGACACCATGTAATTACGAAAGATGAACTCCAAACACTTGTTCACTCCTTGAAAAGATGCTGTGAAGCTGTCTTAAAAAATAAGGGTTATCCTACTAAGTATTGATTGTGCAAGTATCACTTTAAAAAAATGCAAATCTAAGATAGATCTTACTAAAATTAGCGTAACTTTTTTTTGTAATACAGATATTGTAATACTGTTTTTGTTATTAAATTCTACATTAAATTACCTTCAATTTGATATATAAACATTTGTATTTAAGTGAAAATTAATATATTCTACAAGCACGCAAAGGTGAAAAACATGAAACTTTCAAAAAATGTCCACACTTTTGGCCACCACTGTATATATAAAGAGTAAACAAACCACTGCCGCCTCACTTTTTAGGGGGGGGGGGTTCGTCTCCCATGTTTATATATATATAAAAAAACACCATTAGTTATTAAATGGAAAAAGCTATTGCGTAAAAATAACTCCACTGATTTATGAAATTGAAAAACTTATGCAACTGTTAAGCATGGTGGTAATATAAAGAGGAATACATTAATTCTCTTGCAATTATAAAATTGAAATTTGTAACAGTTTATACAAACAAAAAAATATTATATGATACATAGGTACTAAAAATAACTATGCATTATCCAAAAACTCTTTTTCTCTCTGGAATTACTTCTGATCTTAAAATATGAAAATAATTTGATTCATGTGACATAGATTTTCAAATTTTTAAAATTGATTTCCATTGTTATGTCCAGAAAAATTCAAATAATCTACAGTAACAATGGATTTCAGAGCATTTGGGAGAAAAAATAGGTAGCATAAAAGCATGAGCTTCTGAACAAAATGATAAATCAAAATAACTTTTTTTTAAAAAAGAAGACAGGAAATATAATAGAGTGCATAGTTAAAGTACAAATTGACAATCTGCCATGGATCTAAAAAAACAAGATAATGTAACCCATACAAAACATGTTGTTTCCATACAATAAAAACTTATTTGGCATTGATTTTAGATAATAAAAATCATAATTAAAAAATGTGCTGCAAAAAATATATCTAAGAATAATTTATTCTGTGTTTCAAAGATTAGCAGGGAAATATGTTGCTTTTCTGCATAATAAATTGCAGAATTTTTATCATATTTTTAATTTAAAATATGTACCTCATCATCCAACTCCTCTTCATCACTGCTTTCTTCTTCATCTCGCCATCTTACAGGTTTTCCTTCTATTTGCTCATCTTCACTAACATCTCCAGCAGGAGCTGGCTCGTGAATATGACGATGTCGCTCAATCCTGAAAAGTTAAAATAACAGTAAATGCATTATAATTATATACAGAATGTAGAACTTTATACAAAGAAAATCATGGTAAGGAGTTCATTTCCTATAAAATCTTTAAGGACACAAAGTTACAAACAGATACATAAAATAGTTTGGATTCTTTCAAATTTTTTAAAAAAACAAGTTTTTAGAAATTTCTTGAAATATAAATACATAGTAATGTATTCTTAATGTAAATACATAATAGAGCTTTCATTTGAACAAACAAAATTATTTGCTACTTAATTTTTTTCTTTCAATTTTTCTAACAAGAAAAATAATACATATCAGGTTATTTAGATTTGTATTAAAGTTTTAGAGTATAATTTTTAATTGGTAGAATAGAAAAATGTTTACATTTAAAAAAAAATTAAATCTAAATTATACTAAAAAAAATATTAGAAAATTATTATATATTCTAAACATAAGAACTGCAGACAGAAATAACAAGTGGTAATTTGTAGGTTAGAAAAATTCATTATTTAACAAATGGAAGGTTGAATGAAGAAATTAACCATCTTTTGAAAAAATTCAAATCACAGCCTTGTGCTTACAAAGTATTAAAATAAAATCATATTCTTTTTTCTTGCACTTCTTTTTAATTCACAAAAATAAAAAGAACAGCTCTCATCTTGTCACAGCACAACTGATATGTTTAAATATTCTCCTTGTTTCAAATCTCTAAGATTTCCCCCCCCTCCCTAATTTGTAGTAATATTTTTTCTTTGGGGGGGGGCTATTTTGATTTCACAGAATACTTAATCAATTTGATAATATCAATATTTGTTTAAAAAATCAGATTCAAAAAAGTTAATTACAATTGCATTCCTTCAAGAATATCCTTTTTCCTGACTGATTGTTTTCAAACAGGCAAATATTCAAGTTGAAATATCAAATAAGATTCATATAAATTTCAAAGATGCATTTTACATGCCAAATGTCAATGAAAAAGTGATATCAGTGCAATAAAAGCTACTGGAATTTATCTTATCTTCAAAAATGAATATTTCATGAAAAACAAAGTAAATAGTTATTATTTGACCTCTGAAAAAATTATGAATAATATTTGAGCAATTTTCTGAAGTGTGAAAGTGGTTTCAATACAAATACTGATTATCTGTGGTACAGAAGGTATGAACACTAAAGAAGCCAAGTTTGAGCATAGTTAGGTATACCAACTGTCTTATTACTTTGTAAATTTGCATATCTTCAAAATTAAGCACAACTCCTGAAGGCAAAAGGCCAGGAAAAGAGAAACTGAAATAATGATCATGTTGCACAGGTATTTGTAAACCACAGTCACCTAAGACTTTTGAAGGTGAACAATATTTTATGTCACTAATAGTGGATTATTCCTTTTTTACTAAAGTCTTGATTACTGAAATAAAAAAAACAATACACTATGATCTTTTTTTTTTTTTTTTTTACAAATTAAATACTTTGCTTAGGAAATTAGATATGACAATGGAAAAGAATATGTTGATAGTGAATTTCTAAAATTTACAAATGAAGTTACTATAAAAATTAATTTATCATAAAAATATATTCAATATCTAAATACTTTACCTAACAAGCAAACAAAGGCTCTTAGAAAAATGGTGGACAATCCATCTGAGGCTAATTTACTATAAAATTTTTAGGGATTTGCAATTCTCATTTAATTAAACAATAGAATATCAACATTTCAAACGAGGCAACTTTTTTCACTTTAAGTATAAAGATTGCCCTGATTTGAAAAATATTTGGGTCTTGGACTGTGAAGCCCATACTTTCTTTTATAATGTCCAAAGAAAAATATTGGATAAAAAATACAAGAAAGTGACATTCATCAATGGGATATTGCTTATTAGATCTTATTAACAAGTGCATTTTTATATTAAAAAAAAATGGTAAATTCACCCAAGAAAAGAAAATCAAATGTTTTTAAAAATGTTTCATAGAATATCAATGAAAATCAGCTTGATGATGAAAATCAAAATAAGGAAAGTGTAATAGACAATTTTGTGCAACAATGTGAATGAGCTGGTGATTCCACAGATATCTTTTAGAGAAATGAAACAGAAATTCAGAATCTCAGACTTATGAAGCAACATCTACTCAAGAAGAAATTTTATATTTTATTGACTTTTCAACTATACTTCAAAATGAACAGCAATAATAGAAAGGCACATGGAATAAAGAAATGAAATCCATGAAACAGAATGATGTGTGAGATTTAGGACAGCTACCATTTGATAAAATAGCTATATTTTATAAATGGGTGCTGAGGAAAAAGAGATGTTAAGTACTAAGTGCAGTTAGTGGATTCACATAAAAAGAAGGTATGGATATATTTCATCCATTATTAGTATGCTTGCTTTATTATACCACATCAAAATTTCAAAATATTTGTTGGGATGTTTCTTATTGGGAAGCTAAATGAAATATTAACATGAATCAACCAAAGGAGTATGGTAATAATATTGGTGGGAAATATAAAATTAAAAAGAGTTTGTATTTTTTAAAGCAAATGCCCCATCAGTGATATCAAAAATTTCTTAATTTTGTAAATAGGTTTGGTTTCAAAAATTTAATTCTGAATTATGCATATTTAAGAAACTATATACATTTAAAGAGAAGTTTTATGGTTCTTTCTGTTGATGATCCATCAGTAGGAATTTCAGATGTTCAAGAAATTAATATTACTGTTGATATATTATCTAAAGAATTTCAGATGTCAAAAATCCGAAAATGTATCTGAATTATCCAAATGGTGTTTATCCTGAACAGATTGTTTTGAGATCAAGAATCTTAAATTTTAAGGTTATTATAAAAATATAATTAGTTTAATTGTAATCCCACTTCTACATCTGCTGAACTTAGAGCAATTACTACTATATTTCATAAGATCAATCCTATGTTTAAAAAAAATCTTAAGATAATAAAATATTCTTGCTATAATGAAAATTAATAATAAAAGTGTAATTTGTATTATGGAAATTTGTTTATGTATATGAATGTTATTTTCTGTATTAATGATGGAAAATTTCTGCTAATGTAATCATTCATGTTCTGTAATAATCCTATAGCATGGTGCATTAATAAACAAAAGGGTGTTGTATTACTACAGAGGTAGTAAAAGAATTCAAGATATTCTATGGATTAAAGATATTGTTAATGCAAATCTTAATATTAACATATTAAATACTTTATATATGAATATTGTTTTGGTGGAATGAAATAAATAAAGTTGAAAGTCACAGATTCTGTTGACATTATCTGTGATAATGTCAACAGAAATAAAACTAAAATAGAATACATTTCTATTACAGATCAAATTGCTGAAATGTTAACAAAAGCACTGCCTGAAGCAAAGCATTGTTAACTTTTATATCTATGCAAACTAAAATTTTAAATTTCAGAACTTTCTTCATAAAGTGTCAATAAGAGCAGATATGAGAGTAATATAATTGCACAAATTGTCATATAGTTTAATTTTATATTAAAATAGTTAATTGGTTCAAATAACATTTTCTATTGATTGATCATTATGATTTCCAATTTGCTGCTTTTTAATCTTATCTAAAATTTATATACATGAGTGATCTTCACTGAGCTTCTTCTTTTCATATACAATAAATGTGTTGTAAATAAAAACTTTAAATAGTATCTAACAAACTCTGGAATAATAAACGAAGCATTTTTCATGTTAACACAAACTAGCCCCCCCCCCTCACCTTTTTTTACCAATGGAAATAACTAATATTTATTTTATGTTCTTTAAAAATCTTCAGATAAAATAATTTTCAGATAACAATGATTTAATTATACACATGAATGCACATGATCATTAGATTTTCTCCATGTTTTTGAAATAATTTTAAACATTTAAATTAAAAAAAGAAGAAGAAAAAAACTTCAATTTCTGCAATGCATGTGCTTTTCATTTTAATCCAATTGCAATAATTTTAACTGTGAAACATCAATCTAGCAACATAACAAGGCCCATAGAACTGAAAATTCGTCAATTTTCTAAAGTTTCAGTTTTTGAATGAATGAAAATTCCTGCCAATGGTCAGTTCTTGCTCATTGTTTAATAAAATAATGTTATAATCACCACCAAAAATGAGAAACTGAACCAAAGTGCCAAGCAGAAAATAAAAGTAATTCATTACTTATATTTAACACCTTAAGTTACTTCATTCCTTATATTTAACAATGCATCATGTACATATAGAAGTAAAACATCCTTTGAAGAAACAGAAGTGAAATTCTTTAACAATTTTCATTTTGCAGGATTAAAGGAAATAGACCAAATTTTATCATTTATCAAAACTTCCGAGTCAAAGCTATGACAAGCACAATACAACATACTGACTAGGAAGGCAATATGCAGGAAGTGTGAAAAAGCATTTTAAACTGACATAATTACAGAAAGGCATCTGCTAACACAATATCTTGTTCTGACACATGTTAATGAGTTATTGTGGAAAAATAAAAGCTCTCACAGTTCAGAAATTAGAGACACAGAAATTCAAGTGATTGGTAAAAGGCCATAAAAAAATTAATATTATATACAGCATTTGTCCAAGTGAAAAGTTCATTTCTCATTATACCCAAAAGTACTGACCACTTGGAAGGTTCAAAAATAAACCTTTGATGAGATTAATTCAGATGGAATTCCAATCATGTGGTCATAATTCAAACTATAATAATAACTTTCTATAATAATAAAGAGACCATAACTTTCTTGTTATAATAAAGAAAATTAAATAAAAAGCAAGCAAAATTGGCACAAGAATGCATGACAGAATTATCAAATAATTCATAATGTATTCTATAGCCTCTAATACTAATTGCGTACAAAAATATATTAATTAGAAGAATACTTTAGGAAGATAATTGACATATAAATATAAATTTCCTAAATTACATTAAAAAAGAAAATATTCTATATTAATTTTGAAAATAGTAAAATATTACCTATCTTCAGCATCATCATCTTCCACATCTTCTCGCTTTAACAAACGTCTCAATCTAGGATCTTGCTTAGCAGCTTCTTCATCATCAATTGGCTGAGGTTCAGGAGCAGCAGTTATTGGTTTTTTTTCAAAAGGGAATTCATCATCGCTTTCGCCTTCACTACTTTCTTCAGGAGCATATTTAGGCCTAAAATTTGTTATAAATACAATTTAGTAAAAATCATTTTCTTTAAAATAAAACATAGCAATAAATTGGATTAAGATAACCATATGCTAGGTTAATTTCGTAACTAGAAAAATGGTATTTCAGAGGATTTGTCTCATATCAATGGAATTTCATATCATTGTTAAGTACCAATTTGACATATAAACTTGTTATGAGGTACTGAATGCAGCACAATCAAATCACATTAATAAGATTATCTCCTACTTATATCAGCACAGAATAACTAATGCCCAAAGTTGCATAAACAGTAGTGTGATGTAGACTTTTGGGAAACATTGCAACTGATGTAAACCAGTACTAGTACTGCATTATTTATTAAAAATTATATAAAATATGTCATTTCAAAACTAATTTAAATAAAGGTAGAAAAGGAATATTTTACATAATTAAATGATTAAGATCACCAACAATATGCTTTTAATAAAAAGTCAAGAATTATCTCAGTACAAAAACATTTGTATTTTCCATGTTCCAATAAATAAGAAAGTTCCAAAATCTTAGACAAGGAGGGGGGGAAATGATTTTAAATTATAATCTTAATTTCAACTACACAACATCCCCCCCCCTTCTTATTTTGAATACAACATTTTTTAAATCATAAATTTTAATGCAGTAAAAGATTAATGAAAACATATATAAGATTATTTAACAAGAATTGCTAAAATTAAGAATATCAACTCAAAACTATTCTTAAAGCAGAAAAATTCTTAAATTCGTTTGCTTTAAAATATGGGAGGAGATCTCATAACTAAGATAGACAGATGACTGATATTTCACATATTACAGCAGCTTGTTTGCTTTTCCCAGCTAGAAAAAGTTATGGAGCTGAATTTCATCAATTGAAAATGGCTCTCCCTTCAGTTTTTAAACATTAATCCTCTTGAAAGAAGAATATCAAGAATAATTTTTAACAGATGTGCTATCAAATTTAAACTATTTTTTTTTTTTTTTTTTTTTTTTTTTTGCTTAAAAGACAATTTTATTTCATACACTTCAATTTAAAATTTTGTTAACAAATTTTACTACTTTTCTCATAATTAAGTACAGATAAGTGATTGAGTTTATATATATATATATATATATATATATATATATATATATATATATATATATATATATATATATATATAATTTATTAAACTTAACTATTATTAATCAAAATTGTAATATAATAAAAAAATAATATTATGTACAAGAGAATGTTTCTTAAATTATGCCAGGAAAAAAAAGCTGGCATACATGACATTTCACAAACATCCACAGGAAAAAAATAATAATAATAATAATTACCTTCTACCAGAAACATATCGAAAGACTTTCACTTTTTGCATAGACACTTCACCTAAAATATTGAAACAACTATTAATCTCAGAAAGCATATGAAATTATTAGAAACAAAAGAATATCAAATACAAAAATTCAAATAAAGCTTCTTATTGAAACATTTCTTAGGATTTACAAAAGATTTCCAGTGCTTAATCCGATACTGTTTATGACATACAAAAAAATTTAAATAAATATAAAACTATAATGAATACAGAAAATTAAGACTATATCTGAAGAAATAAATATACAAGCTTATTTCAATTATGATTATTGAATGAAAACACTTTTTTCATCTACTAAGTTACAAAGGAAAAAATTCACAATTTATAGTAAGATTGCATGATTAAATAAAATGAGATTTTCAAAAGTGGGTAAAATTTGAATAGTAAACTAATGAAGGAGTACTCTTTATCCTAAAATTATTACAACCAATATTTAATTATATTTTTTGGAAAATTACTTTTACAGCAGATACATTAAGTTAAAATTTAAATAATTTAGTTGTCAACATTAAAAAAAAAATCTAAAAATAAAATATATTGAAATGTTTTTCAGGAATAACATTAGGAATTTGAATGTAGAAGAAAAGAAAAAATGTGAAACTTATGCAAGAATGTTGCAGGGCTGATGTAGTTAATTTAAAAATGCATACAAATTTCAAGATTTTTACTAAAATTTACAATGAGCATATATGATACATGGAATTAATAAAAAAAATTATTCAAGTTTAAATAACAGTATAATAATAATAATTTGTAATTCTCTGTTAAATAGTCTTTCATATAATGCATGGTGATACTATTAGATCATTTAAAAACAATAACTTGCAGCTACATAAGAATTCTTTGTATTTTTACATGAAAAACTTAATTTTATCACATTTATAAGAATAATAAATAAATCATATTATGAGAAATGTATAACAAAGTATATCGTATTTAACTATTGTTCATAGCACAATTTAATTTTTATCCTATTAATATGATATTCAAAAAATATTATTGGAAAAAGTTAGATAATTTTTAAATTATTCTCTTATAATGATAAATAATAAATTATACTACTTAATGACAAAAAAGATCACTTATTTTCATGAATTATATAAACAGTGTGCTTTTACAATGTTTTTTACCTTTTTCATTCAACACTGGAATAGCTCCAGCTGTTGACTGGATCTGTGTCTGAAGAAGGGCAAGATTTGATGCACCTGACATGATGACAATCTATAGAAAAAGGGAGATCCAAGTTAATATTAACATATATCAAATGCATGCCTAAAATGTTATTAAATGTAATATTTTTTAATCCAGAATCCTGTAAAGATTATTTTTAAACATTTCCCTTTTAAGGGATTTATTAATTACTTATTTAGGAAAAACCAGGGCTGAAAATCCAATACCAATTGATTTCGAACAAAGAAAGGCTTTATATTTATATAAAAAAAAAAGGGGGGGGGGGTTGTGGAATGGGGCCTGTAAACTGTGAAAAATATATAATGAACATAGAACATTTTTTTTTTCTTTCAAATATAACTTCTTGATAAACGATAAGCACTACATCTATTTAGTAAATTGTTCCATTACCAAAAATAAAATAAATCATTTTAGATCAAATTTAATATAAATTTTTTAGATTTAATGGTTATAATCATTCACCGGAAAGATATAACTTTGGTAATTTTTTGTTGTACTTAGCCTAAGTCTGTATTAGGATAATTTGTCATGTGTTGAAGGTATATAAATTCTAAGAGAATCAAACTGGAAGTAAAGAGAATCAAACTGGTATTTAAAAATAATGACTGGACACTAATCAAAATAAAATTTTGAAAAACGATTGACATATTAAAAACAAGAATTAGTTAAAATATAATTACTGTGATAAATAATATTTCACAAAAAAAAAAAAAAAAACTAAAATAAAAGATTAAAACTGAAGTCATCCATGAATTGTATAACAAATGTCAAAAATGTTTATATTATTTCTATTTATTTGACATATCATATTAATATTCTGTTACGAGAACATACAAAGATTCTAATAATATATTTTTTATTTCTGTGTTCAAGTCAAATATCAAGGGCAGCATCTAAACTAAAATGTCCATTCTTCAAGTCTTACGAGTTTCAACTTCTACCCAATTTTGCATACACCAACAGCACAAACATGATAATTTACCATCTATATGAACCCACAATATTCTGGACAGGAAATTCATACCGCATTTTATTAATAACAAGACATTAACTAATGGATACTTTTAAACAAGAACAAACAAATCTGTTCATTAACATTTTGATATTTATTCAATATAAGATGATATAGTAATTTCAACAATTCTGCAAAAATATTAACTATAACACAACAGTTTAGCATAAATTTGTGCAAAAAATAGACAATCATTCCAAAAAATAAAAGTAATACAGTAAAGGCTAACTTATCTTGTAACTGATGGAAACCTATGCAAATAGTTAAAATCTAAAATGTCTAATTGTTTCGCACTATGTCATAACTCCGTTTCATTTTCTAACTTCAAGAATCCTTCAAAAAAGGAAATAGAATTGATTTGCACATTTTTGAAACCATATTTAATTTTCTCTTGGTAAAAATAAAATGTATATAAATGAAATTAAATATCACATCTGCAAATTTATTTTAATACAATCGTTTATTGCATCAGTTTTCAATTTTCAAAATGATCAGAGTAAACATTGTGAGCTATTATTTTTCTCGATTAAGTACTAAATGTAAACTGAATATCTTTTATAAATTATTTCTACACATAAGAGTAATCAATCAAAACACTATCACACGACAATAATTTCATAAATAGTAACTTACATTTGCTGACAACTATTTAAAAATTAACTATATCTTAATTTAACGTGTTTATTTTTTATACAATATATGATTTTCAATTTAAAGTTTTTTATTCATAACAGACCATGAAAATACGTGATTATTTCACTTTACTTCAACGTGCAGTTGAGAAGATTTTATAATATTATGCGATGTTCACATCCAATAATTATAAACTACGCCTGCCTAAAACTTGAGCAAAAGTATAGTAGATAAATTACCTTTATACATAAACCCTATATATACCTTCAAATTTTAAATTAAATTTTTGTATCAGGTATTAACAAGAAACAATAAGCAGGACCACGAGCTTCTTTGTCACATCATCGTTTCTTGTCAAATTAGAATCGTGGGTTTTAATTATTTATTATATTTTGATATTGATTACTAGGGATGACGATTATTTTACGAGTGGTTATTACGTAACCAATATCAAAAACTCACAAATACCAGTGATCAATACTTTTGAATAGAGATGCATAATCCACGATTTTTTTTAACAAATAATATTGCTATTGTTATTTTTAAATATGCGTTCCAAATATCTGTTATTTCAATCATATTATTAATTAAAAGTTATTACTTAATATTAAATATAAAATTTATTAATTGTAATTAATACTTAATTTACTAATTAACGTGTGATTTAATTAATTAATATGTTTCTGCTTACTTCTTAAATTTTTTTTTTCTCAAAACAATTTATTTATTAGAGTGAAGCATTTTCTGGAAAAGATGAGTTAAAAATATATGTCATTTCTTTAAAATGTTTACTTTAGTCCTATATTCTACCAATAGATGGCGCCAGCAGTAAACAGAGTACATGTAATCAAAGTCAATCATGTCACGAGCAATTAAAAATGATCTGTATGGAATAGCGCATCATCAAATACGAATATCGGCCACTCCCGTAAAGTGGAGCGGTGACTTCGCACTTTCCAGTGAAGCCTCGCACTTTCCGGTGAAATCACCGCTCCGATAAATTTTAGTGATATGCAATTCAATGATACGATACGATAATTCCATTAACCGGTCCGTTCACTTTTCAATTCAATCACAAATTTCTTTCGAGAGCTTCCATTGGACAGATCGTATCAATTGTTACTTTACAGTAATGTCACCGCTCCGGCAAATTTCAGTGATATCGTATCGATTATTACTTTCTATCGTGATCGAAAACCTGTAATCGAAATATCATCAGTAAGATCGTATCAAGGATTTGAATCACACCCCTCTTTGAAAAGTATTGATCACTTGTATTTGTGACTTTCTGATATTGGTTACGTAATAACAGCTCTGAAAATATTCGTCATCCCTACTTTTGAAAGAGGGGTGTCATTCAAATCTTTCATACGATCTTACTAGTGATATTTCGATTACAGGTTTTGGATCACGATAGAAAGTAACAACCGATACGATATCACTGAAATTTATCGGAGCGGTGACTTCACTGGAAAGTAACAATAGATACGATCTGTGCAATAGAAGCTCTCGAACAGAACAGAAAAGGAGAAATCTGTGAATGGATTGAAAAGTGAACGGACCATTGAATTGCATATCACTGAAATTTATCGGAGCGGTGACTTCACTGGAAAGTGTGAAGTCGCCACTACTCTTCATGAGAATAACCTTGACTTTCCGATATTCGCATTTGATGATGCATTATTCCATACAAATCCTTTTTAATTGCTTGTGACTTGACTTTGCATATATTCCGTTTACTGCTGGCGCCATCTATTTGTAGAATATTGAACTAAAGTAAATAGTTTAAAGAAATGACATATACATTTAATTCAAATTTTTCAGAAAATGGTTTACTCCAATAAAGAAATTAAATGAATAGTTTTGAAAAAAAATCAAATTTAAGAAGTAAGCTGAAATAGATAAATTAATTCAGTCACACGTTACTTAAATTGCTAAATTAAGTATTAATTACAATTAATAAATTTTATATTTAATATTAAGTTATAATTTTTAATTAATAATGTGATTAAAAGAACAGATATTTGGAACAAATATTTAAAAATAACAATAGCAAAATTATTTGTTATTCAAAAAATCGTGGATTATGCATCTCTATTGATTACATAGCACAGACTGGTTTAATAAGAAAAAAAAAAGCAAGATAATGATAAATACTTAATATATATATATATATTAGTTTCTAATGAATTAAATAATTTCTTCATAAACATACTGAATATAACTTGCAAGATGAATTTTTAAAATAACTTTACAATATGTGATTTTTTTTTTGTTTCATTTTTACTTTCTTGTATACGACCAAAGTACCACACTATGTTGTATAGTATTAAACCATCTAGATAAACAATGTTATTCCATTGAGCAATTTTGAGTTTTGTTATTATACAACAAAGTTTCCCTTTATTCAACAAATTAATTTTCAATATTATGAATATTCCCTAATTTAAATATCCATTAGAGTAAGAAGAAAATTATTGAGATCGTCGAAAAGCATCTTTTGATATTTTTTCACTTAAAGTAAACCCCTTTCCTTTTTCACGGATTTTGGGAATCGAACACAGTACATTTAAATTGCAAACGGCATTTTATCCAATGGGGCAATAAGACATTGAACGGCGTCATTCGATATGGATAACATGTTTGGTCCGATAGGAAAATCGCACACATCTGCATTTAAATTTGGATTGATTGCTTGTTTTTTAATTTTATAACTTTTTAAAATATAGAGTTAAGAATGTAACTGGAAGTTTTCGCTCATTTTTGTTATTAGAATAAATAATAGAAATGAGGCTAAAAAATAATAACTTTCAAATATATAGGGCAGCAGAAAATTATAATGCTTCTGAAACTATTTTTCTTCTTTAAAGGGACTAAATAGTTTATGAAATTTAGATTTTCATTGTTAAAAACCAGTATGTAATGTTCTCTGTAAAGCAAGGTCGGATTTTAAAGTCCTTGATACTTTACATAAAAAGAATAATTTTGGCATATTCTATTTATAGTAAAATTTGGGACAATTTATTCAAAAAGCTATTGTTACATATAATATTTTATAAATCTGTACAAAGAATCAAAATCGAGATATCAAAAAATTACTCTGGGTTGTCTGATTACTTCCGGTCAAACATCTAGAAATATGTAATAAGCAGGCATGTCTTATTTTTTATAAATAACAGTATTTTCATCGCAACATTGATGAAAGATGATAAAAGTACAATTTACAGTATAGTTTCACAATTCTCCTTCGAAATAGATTTTTTTTAAAAAAAACTTTATAACATCCGACTTTTAAAGAATAATGTTCAGTTAATTTCTTGGAATAAAAACTCAAACAAAAAGATTTAATAGGTCAAAGTAAGTTCATTTTTGCCATAATTTTACAGCTTCGAATTTATTTTTAAATTTCAGTGTATTTTGAATATTGTTACGTATTGAACAATATTATATATGTCATAACCCTCGATATTCATAATACTGTTAAATATTTTCCAAATATTATACAATATTATGCTGCAACTGGAAACTAGGGGTAGAATACAGAGAGAAAATATTGCAATCATCAAAAAACTTGAACTTGAGCTTTGACAAATCTCCATGCTTCAAATATCACCGAATATGATAGTACATTTATGGAATTGGATGCATTTATGGTATATGTTTGAAAAAATGATAACTCAAAACGCTTTAAACTAAAACGATTAAATTTAATAAATCACCTTTACACTAAATTTATAAATTTTGAATGAAATCTATTCATTGAAAGTCTATCTATCTACCTACCTACCTCAGTGAATATAATAACTAGAAAACATAAAGAGGGCAGATAGATAAATTTTGGACCACAGGTATGTACTTTTTCATGCATATAAACTCAGTAATTATAAAACTTAACACAGATGAAATTTGGTTTACAGTTTTGGCATCTAAAGTATAGATTCATGTTAAATTGTGACACAATTTTCTGTAATGCTTGACCATATGTTAATATGCACTTTTGTATGAGTCTAAAAGCGATAATTGAAAAACGCAATGACTTCAATAGATGAAATATGGTATGTGATCTTATAACTGCAGTTGTAGTTTTATGTGACATTTTGATTTCAATCATTCAGGCAATAAAATCCAAAATATTAATCAAATATATGGATATTAGATTTTTTATATTTGTGAACTGTAAAAAATCAGCCAAAGTTTTCACTTTAGATTTCTATAAAAATAAATCCAAATTGAAACGAAGAATCGAATTTTCTTTTACTATTTTCGAACTATTGTTCGCCAAAAGTATATAGATAATGAACAAAAACAGACTTTCCTTATAAACCTACGAAGCACACAAACGCTTATATTTCAAAATAAAAATTGGAACTATCTTGATATTCATGGTCTTGAGTAAGTTCTACAATTCTTTGTGGAAGGAAGTGGGTAATACTCTTATTATAGAGTACAAGAAAAGGCTTAGAGAGGTCATTCCCTCTCATTTTACATTTGTACTCCAAATTCACTGATAATATTTTCATAACTTAAGGCTTTTTTATTACTCCAGAATTAATAAATAAAGTGAATAAGGAGTAAATAATTCTTGACCACTGTTAAACCTCAAACCATTTCATTTTTTCTGGTATTGATCTCAATTAGCATGCAGTAGCATTCAAGTATAATAGCACAAAAGATTTATCATATTTTCCCCAATCTTGATACAACATAAAGCGTAAAAATTTTATAACATCATACAGTAGTTTGTTCATAATGTTGTGCAATGCATTCAATATTGAATTATATTCAAAAATACTTTATAAACATATTGAATATTGTATGATAATATGCAATATTTTATAGCATCAAATGGTATTGATACAATACTAAAAGCTTAGAATTGTATACTAAGGTAAAGGAAGAAAACTCTGCGAACCGGAATCGAATCCATCGAATTAGCAAGATTTGGAACAACTGCTATAAAATATAGTTGCACAGTGTAATTTTAAGGAGTATGCTTGAAAATAAGCACTATTAGTCCAAAACGTTTAACACCCTTATGATATCTTCACGATATTTTTTAGTTTTCAGAATATCGAACAACATTGTGGATACATCGTGCAATGTTTTCTATTAATGTGGAATTTCCATTTTATTATGACATCAAATTTTGAAACGCTTTTAATATCTTCTAACAATTTTAAGTTAATAGCCCAATTAACTCAATATATTATATCTCCACAATGTTGTTCAACATTCTGAATGCTGGACAATATCACGAAAATATCTCAACATTGTTTCTGGGTTTGTTTGTACTAATAGAGAATGTAACTGAAGGTAAAAGAGACAAAGGATTTTTCTTCTAAGAATTACTATTGGAATGTTTAAAGAAAGGAATATTCTAAACATGCTTTTAAAAGTACGAGTTTTATGTTTCAAAAGCAACTTTGTTTTTTGAATTTAATTGCATTTATTAATAAAAAAATTCCGTTTTAGTTAAGAGGTTAAATATTGTAGCCATGAAGTGGTTAACAACGTAAAAAGCGATATACTTATCGTAGCTTCCGATAGTTTTCTTAAGGTAAAGGCGAACTCTATTAGGCAATTTTGCATATTATTCACTTAGAAGAATTTTATGATTTTTCTGAACTAGAATTGGCTTTTAAATATCGAAAAATCTCGAAACATAAAATGCATACCCTGTTTTCTTTTAATGTGTTTAACCAAAATCTTTTTTCACTAATTTTGTTTAATTTCTTCAAAATTTAAGACGTCTGGAACATTTCAAAGTTATTTAAATCTAATTACAATGTCATTTTGCGAAAATCCATTAAAATGCACTGTTTTGCTCTAGGCTCTTTAAGTCTGCATTTTATTCAACAATCCATTTTATAAAAATATTTTAATATATTTTAGTAATGAAACAATAAAAATAAAATTTCATATTTCTGTTCATTTTTGCTTATTTCAAAGTCCACTGTCCCCTTAAATCAAATAATTTTGAAAAGTATTAATATTTGAATTAACAGAATAAATAAAATGTCTTTGGGATAAGGATTTATTCATTTTTCTACTTTCAATGTATTGTAATGGGCCTTCAACATTTAAAATATATATGACGTTCATAAATGAATATCCTAACTTTGCAGGGCTATTAAAAGAATAAAAAACAATACACAACCTTTTTGCCCATCAAAAATTTAAAAAAATAACAGTTGTAAGCCTTAAATTCAACCGTTGTAATTAAACAATTACAATTTACACATTAAAACAGTATAGATACAGTACGATAATTTATTCTGACTCTTTTCTCATATTTGGTGTGAAGTTTTGACAACCTGCAAATACATGTGTCTTAAGTTCGACAATGTCATTTGGTGACGAGGAATCAGGCTATTTGGTAGTAGTTTTTTTTTTCCTTGCTTGCTAGAGAAAAAAAAAATATCAGCTATGGTCATAAACGCATATCTGCTGCCTTTCAATACTTTCTATCAGAAATGCAAAAAAGAAAAAAAAGTGTAGGATGTTGGATTGTGTAGTCTCGATATCTTTCGTGTTTTTCTATAGGGACTCGCAATAAACTCTTATAAGTTCTCTTTCCACTGCTATTCTTGACTTCGGAGGAACAGTAAAGTTATGATTTCTTTTGTTTTCTTTTCCTAACCCTGCAATATAGGGATAATCGTTCATGAACGCATTTCAATTTTGCAGTATTGGAAATCAAATCCAGTTAAATAATATTATCACATATCGATTTCACGGTATTATGATTTTCATACTGACGGATCGATAAATGTTATTTTTATTGCGTTATGTATAACATCTAGCATCCGGTGGTGGTAGATAAGTAAAAAATGTTTTTCGCTTTGACTTCAAAATTTATTTTTTTAAAAAAAATTCAATAATGCTTAATTTAATGTTTTGACATTTATATGTTTTTGCATCATTGTAAATCAAGTCCAAGAATTCGATTTTATTCCAAAGCACTGCGTCGTACTGTGGAATGTTGATAGAATTTATAACATTGTTTTTATTGTGTTTCTTAGTTCGTTATAATATTCATCTTTTAAAAAGTATTTGCCCAATAATTTTTTTTAAATAATAATTCAAGTCAAGAGATATGTTGATTTGAAATTAATATTTTCACAAAAATTTTTTTTATCAAATTTTTAAAAAATTAATATATTATTATATACTATATGAAATTGAATAGAAGTGTTATTATATACTATAGAATATTTTAATACAAAACTGAATATTCATTGATAGATATAATATTTTGTTACATCATGCAATTATTACATAATATTCTTGTGTTACTAGAAAGGAAAAATCTATTTGATTGTGCGGCAGCTGTTACGAATCTGATATTGCTTCCTATATTCCTGTCCTATTGTTGGAAAGAGAAATTTACAAATATTCTTTATGGATGCTAAAAAGATGATTTAATAATTCTCGACATTGAAGACAAGCTTTGAAACAATTTCGTGGCTGGCAATTTAGCAATTTTGGCTTAAAAAATAAAAGTTTTGGAAAACGCAAGAATTATGGTCCTATTTCTAGAAACCGCTGTATACATTCTTCTGGAGAATTCTATATGGAGGTGCATAATGTCAAGGAACTTTATAAAGCTAGGTAGTCACAAGAGGAACCAATTCTCTCTTTGGAGACATTTATGGCATTGCAAGTTAGCTACGCAGCGAGCTGTAACTTTTATAATTAGCAAGTTTTTGCTTACTAACGTTGTTAGTTTCTACAAATATCTTGGTTGCTTTATTGTTACCTTTGTTTCATGTTTCTATAGTTTTAATGGATTAAAGAAACATTTTTCATTATCCAGTGGTGAGCTACCTTCGCCGTACATTCATTTATTTAAGACTACTTTTAACGCATTAGAATGGATTTGGGGAATAAGATTTCAAAGAGACTTTTTAACGTCGGAGCTGTGTGTAACTACACAATTTTTCTAGTCATTTGCCAACATTTTTGTTTTTAAAAAATCCGATAGTACGTGTTCTATGGAAAAAAAAATGTCTTTAAAATCTAGTCAAATATTGAAGTGCTAAAAACTATTTTATGTAAACAAAAAATTAAATATTCATCCATGACTTGAGTTATCTATCTTGAATCATCATTTTTGTTTGTTTAAATATGATTGTAATTTCCAGTAATATTATTCACGTAGTAATATACTTTAATTCAATGACGAAATTCATTTTTTAGTCAGGTTTAATAAAAACTATGTATTAAATAGTGAATAATTTATTGGTTTTTGTTGGTCAATGAGTTATTGTTTTTAATGAGTTATTATTTTATATATATTATTCTATTTTATCTATTCCGTACGTATCGTTCCAGTTTTAAAAAAATGTGTGAAAAGTTAGATATTTTTCATTTAATAAAAGTAATGATGATTAAGATGAGTGAACATATTTTTAAAATCTCACTCTATTTTTACATAAACAAATTTTTAAATAAGTATTTGATAGCTTGATGATAAGCGAAACATGTAAGAGTCAGCATTTTTGTAAAAAAATGATAAAATTATTTTTTTTATTGAGTTGTAGAATATAAACACAGTTCCTTTTGAAATTGTTTTAGTTTTACAGATGGCAGCACAGTACACATTCTAAGCAAAAGCTTCAGCTGCCATGGAAAACTTAGGAGGGAATTGAAAATATATTATTTCGAAATAAGATATTTTATTTTTACCTTGAAATGTTTTCGCTAAAAAAATGTTAACTATTTTTTTTTCTTGAATTATGCTATGAATAATAAAATCAAATCTTACGTTTGTACAATACTTCCGAAATTTAAATTAAAAAGACTATATATGCAATTTTTGCTAGTACGGTTTCCTGAACAATTATTCATTCGTTACAACTTTGCCTTCGTAGTCTTCGATCATCCATTCGTCGGTATACAATTAAAAGTGACAAAGTTAAAAGAAAGAGAAAAATAAGTTAATGCACTTTTGTTGATTTAAAATTTCAACTTTTTCAAACAAAAATATCGCGCGAATCAATATTGTTATTGAAATAGTTCAATAAGTTATGGTTAATGAAGTACAACAAAATGGATAGTGGGATATTACACAAGTAAAAAAGACACAGCCAAGATACAAAAGAACAATATTTGCAGAAACTAAAAAAAAAAAATAATTAGACATCAAATCGTTAATTAGAAAACTGTAATTGCTCCTAGGGTGTACAGCTAAAGAGCTCATCCAGCAAATACAATTCCAGAGAGAGAGAGATTGATCTCTTGTGCGAGCATCTCGCCTTATACAGTCACCGACAGTTGTGATGTCACATGAAATTTTTTTAGATGATTAAGATCTCGCTTCTTGATGCATACAGACCCATATTTTTTGCATCTTCCAAAATCTCGATTACCTTCTCTTGTAATCTAGAAACAGTGCGTTTCCTTCTAGCATTAGCGATATATTTGAAGATCATCTGGTGAAAAAAAAAATGAAGATTGTAGAATTCTCCAGAAATTTAATAAGGTTGAAATTTTTGGAGATATCTAGATTACAAGCTAAGATAAGATATTTTCCTCGAAGTTCATTTGCCTTGTTATGGAGATTATAAAAATCCGATAGATAGAGATGAAGCGAGTAGCAGAACGAAGTCCCTCTTTGAAGTGATGATCTCCAGTGAGTGATCCCTCTGAGAGCTTTAAGCTGTTCTGGTTATTTAGTAATAATTTGCTGTTTGTATGTTATTGATTTCTCTGTTATTTTATACATGCTTCGTCTATGTTTTGCTACATGTGTTTCGCGCTTTTGAGTAGAAAAAAACGTCATTATTATCCGTTATTAAGCCTGTTACACTTTTCAACCGCTGGAAGGTTTTTCGTAACATTTTTTTTAACAATATATTTTATTTTGTAATGATAGTTCAAAAATTTCTTTTTAATGATATTCATTGTGTCTTAATTTCTTTATAATATTTCTTGATTATTGATAAAAAAATATTTCTTAATGTTAATAAAAGTTTATTAAAAAACTTTTATTATTTTCTACCTTTTTTTTTAATGTATTTCATCTACTCTTTCAGCTAGTCAGATTCGATTAAAAAAATTTTGGTCTTTAATATATTTATGGTTATAAATATTATAGCATCAAGAATTAATGTCTCTCAATATTTTTAGAGAGAGCCAGGTCCATGAAATCATATTTTATTGAAATGATGCACTTATTGATAAGTAAAAACTATAAAAAAATTCGATTTATAGTATATGCAGGAAGCGAGTGAAAAATCGAGTCTGATATTCCATTCTTATAACGATCATTAAAGCGTTTATGTGAATGTAGACGTTGGAGGTGCTGATTAAGGAATAGAATTTTAATCGCATTTATTAAATATTTTAGTTCTTAATCAATATTTAGAAATTTTCTTCTTATAATATTTAATGTTATTTAATTTTTTTGTTAGGTTTATTTTTAGTGCTTCATTCTTTAAGAATATTGTTTTGACATCCATATCTTTGATAAAAATATTTCCGCTTTCTGATAAAGCGATAATTTTTTTAAAAAAAATCTTTTACTTTCATTTTCTTCTTTTCAGTCTTTGATTTATTTCCATTAAAATTATTATGCAGTTTTGAATTTATTTCTTAAATTCTCATTACCATGTAGCACCAAATATGTGTCATAAGAATTTAATAACTTACATTTAAATTCTTAAAAAAATAAAATATTACTTTATCGATCGAAATATTCAAACATGTACTTAAATTCAAAACTCTTATTTCACCAGTAAATGTGTGAAAAATTGATTTACAACGTTTCTTCTTTACAGATATCAGAAGCAATAATAAAAGGAGTAATAATATATGTCTGTACTATAATATCATAGATATGTTGCTTAGTTTAATTACATTAGCATCCCGCATAGAAGTAACAATAGGGATCTTTTGGGACGAATCTTGTAGTTTTGAGCTATTGTCGGATGACGAGGTCTGCACATGGTGGGAATGCCCTTGTCTCAATGCATCAAGAGGTTGGGGGTTGACCCATGATACTAGATTTAGATTACATTACGTCCATATAAATGACAGACCCTTGGTGGGTTATGAACTTGGGATCCTCCGAAGCCAACGTCGAAACATTTACATATCGAAAACGCAGTGTTCCATAAGAATGCTGCATTTATCGATAAATATTTTCGCATTTTATCAGCACGCTTAATTTTCCAGGAATGCAGATTTTATTTAATGGAGTTTATGGAAACATGTTCACATTAAATTCATTATCCACAGCATAGAATAAATATATTGTCGGAATTAATTCATAGTAAAAATAAAGAAAAAAAACCTGTTTGGTCCTGTTTCAGGAGCTATTTTTAAGGAAAAATACAGTTTTTCGCTAGAAGTTGATAAAATAAAACTAAACACTGTAGATCTCACAGAACTCAGAAAGATAATATATTTTACACTGCTCATATGCAATGTTCTATTAATGTCATGTTATAAAAACAAAAAAAATATTCTTGATGGAACAATGGTTAACACAGTTTAATTTTGGTTTCATTAAAATAGTTAAGTTGACTTGGTAAAATTTTCTTTCAATATGATGCATTAAAGTTGAAGGTATGATGCTGAGGTTAAATTTTGTTCGAGTAAAAGGCGATTTGTTATTTGAATTAAAATTAATACAATAGTTGCTTTAAAATTATGCCAATTTATTATTTATTACCAAAATATTACTATTTATCACCATATTTTATTTATTACAATTTCACAAGATATTGTGTGAAATCTCCATGATGTTGTTCGATATTCGGAATGCTGTATAATATCGTGAAAGTGTCATAACATTATTGTGGCTTAATTCATACTAATAGAGGCGATTGACTGGAAAAACTGAACAATGACGAATCGATCTTTGAAAAGAAATGTTTTACAACACAACTAGATAAACTGCAATTCGATAAGAAATAACTGATCACACACACACACACACACACACACACACACACACACACACACACACACACACACACACACACACACACACACACACACACACACACACACACACACACACACACACACACAAAAATTACTTTTTATTATTCAGAAATAATTTTATTTACACATTTTATTTTTGTTACTTCGCTTATTATGGCTGCAAGTGCTTTTCAAATTGTTTGCCTTGTTATTTATCAGCTTCCCTTGCTCTGAACGGTTGGCAATTAATGTTTTATTTCATTGGTATAGTATCAAAATATCAACCGTCAAGACATAAGAAATGTTGATAACTTATATGCTTACGCATTCCTATCAATTCAAAATGATCTAAAATATATTTGAAATTTCTTCGTGACATTGAAGGCGTTCAGAATATCGAGAAACATCGTACAGATCTTGTTCAACAATTTGTGCCAAGTGAAATGGAATTTTTTAACAACGTACAATAATTTGAAAGCAAATGTAGCAAACCTACAGAGGTGCTTCGTATCAACAAAATGTTTTGAAAAATATAACATAAGACATTTTTATCGTACAATAACAATTTATTTTAGATTTATCATCCATTACAATATTCAGCTTGGCTAAATAAATAAATAATATAGTAGATTCATATAAAATATTACTGTTTTCGAAAAATACTTCATCATATTTGTTAAAATAATCAATTTAACTTCATTATTCCTCAATAGATGGCACTGAGAAATTCAGTGAAGGACACATTTATTGAGTCGGTAGTTTTATGATGCGAGACTCAACTATGCTATAAGTTAAACACAAAACCGGGATGCTAATAATATTTTCTGAATCGTTAATCAGTCTACCATGAAAAAAAAAAACTATAAATAAAATACTTTTTTTCTTACTTTACCTTCGAAGAAGAGAAGCTATGAATATATTGGAGAGATAAATTTAAACAATAAATGCAATGTTAAAATTGCACCAAGAAGTGGTTGGGTGCAAACAATCAAAAGTAAAAACATAAAAGTAAAATGATTAATATAGCTAAAAGAGATCCGAAAATGTGATTAACGCTTTTTCCTTGTATGCCTGTTCGAAGACAATCTTGAGCAAAAATTGCTTCTCTTCTGAAGGTTTAACTAAACCAAAACCTTATTTTATCATAACAAATTTTTTAAGCCTTTAGTTTTAGTGTATTTAAGGTATTTTATTTTTCAGTTTAAATGTATTGTTCAAATTTTATGAAATCAATATCCAAAAGATTCTCAAAATGCATTTCAAAAATTAGATTTTACGTCTTTCCTTAACTTCATGTTAAACTTCCGACCAAACCAAGTCTTCGTGAATTGATTTCATTGTTTTGGAGACGAACTGTAGAAATTTAAACGATGAAAAGAGTTACTTAAATTTTTATTTAAAAGTTTTTTAACACTTACATTTCTTTAAAAAATCATAAATATTTTAACTTTAAAATAATTGAATAAAAGTATTGTATCGAAGTGAATTATTGAATTTATCTTTCAATTCAAATGAAAAATAATTTTATTTAGATAGCGTATACAGTTCTAACTTCATAAAGCATCTGAGTTGTCTGTATGAATTGACATTTCTGGTTAAATATGTAAGATTATTCTCTCTTTTTTAATAACAGCATTTTGTGCTTATTTTATTGTACAAAATCAGTAAGAAATGCCTACATTTCCTCTAGTGAAGAAAATTTAAATTATATTTTTTACTCATTCCAAAATGGTGATGTATTTGAGTACCTCAATATACACGGTGAAATAATTTGTTTGATATATTGAAAAATTAAAAAAAATATGTACAGTATATTTTCTGGCAACAGGAATTAAGCTATCTAGATCTAAAAAAGTGTATAAATTTTGATGTGTTTCATCACATTAAAAAGGATAGTAATAAAATTTTTTAAATAAATAATATACTTCTTTATTATTTAAAATTATATTTTTATGTAAATTTATCATTTTATCCTTTAAAGTATATCTCTATTATACATGCGTTATTTATGATATAATGTGCATGACAGGAAAAATAGAAATTTTAAAATAGTTTAATATTATTAAATTATATTGTACACATTATTAGTCAAAAAGTCCATTAATTATTTTAAAAGTCAATCATTAAAATGGAAGATTTTCTTATATTTTGTAAAAACAAATTAGTTGAACCATTAATTACAACACACACACACACACACACACACACACACACACACACACACACACACACACACACACACACACACACACACACACACACACACACACACACACACACACACGTTTTTCTTTATTCTTTGTAGAAATAATTAACTTTATTTACTAAGCAGAGAAACAGTCGATAATAATATTATAAACATAGTTGTGCATTTAAATTTACCTATACATCGCTTTACGCCTTTTCTCTTGCAAGGTACACAACGAATTTCGAAGTTTAATTGCAGTCCTGCGTTTGAAACGTATCGCGTGAATAATATTTTCTTTTTGCATTGAATCAACACTTCCAGAAATCTTTGTCTGTTCTTGAATGTGTCGTTTTTCTCGTGGTTTTGTTCTTATACTAACATACACGAAAGAAAATATTAACGCTGGATTTTTTTCCTCTGTAAATTTTCAAGCGTAAAAATTAATCTTAATTTTCAAAAAGGAATTTGATTCTTTTTACGTTAGGACTATATTCATATGAAATTAACTAAATATTAACAATAAATTCCTGTAATGAATCTGCAATTAAGAAAACAGGAAGAAATTTATCAAAAAAATGTAGAAATTTATAAAAATAAGTAGAACAGAAATATTTAGAAATTCTGAGTTAGAAAGAAAGAGTAAAGATGGATGTCTCTCGTTTTGCTGTATTTGAGAAAGAAAGATGAACATAAAGTTTGTGAATTCTGCATGTTAAAGAACAAAGGAATGTAAAAAAATAACTTCGAATTTCAAACATTTCCTCTTTTTTTTTAAGATTTCACATAAACCGATTCCGTTCGAGGTTTAAAAAAGACATATTTTATCCGATATCTATGTAAAAACTGGATTTATTTTTGGTCTCAAGAAGAACTTTTAGCGATTCTAAGAATAAATCTCTTTGTCTAACTGCGCGGGAGAGGGGGAAAGGAAGGACCGAAGAAGATAGGGAGTATGTCGGAAAAGTTGAATGTATTTAACGTTTGCTCAGTCCGGATCATCGATCGAAAAAACCAATAACCCGTATATGCAGAACAGCAGCAGCATATCGATAACGATTTCCAGTGAGGATAAACTCATGCATAGGTATATATACACATATGCAGTCGTCTATGCTGGAGAAACAACTTCTACTAGCAAACATTCTAAAGTCACGGAACGCTTCAGTGGTTAAATTGGGGAATAAGCTTTTATTGTTCAATCGTTTTTGCTTTCAACTCATTTAATACGAAATTAAGCCATAGCCGTAAAAGTCGTAATGATAAATTAATCATCACTGAAGAAATGAAAGAAAAAAAAATGCTTTAAAGTAATTGTTGCAAATTTACACAGCGAATATTGCAAAACACCAAAAACATTTATTTATACAGTAACACACACACAAAGACATTACAGTAAATGATTAACTGAGAACATGAAGGAAGAAGTAGGAACAGCTTAAGTTAGGATCTTGAATCATAAAAAATACATGTGAAGTAAACGCATAACAGTGGCGCATGCGCAGCTTATAGAACAGAACAGAACGTCGTCTCATACCCCCGTATCCGTAACCATTCTGGTCACTGAACGGTTTGGTGGGCATATTACGGGAATTTTATTTAAACACCAAAATATTTATAGTAGAAAGAAACAAAAATAACTATGTACAGGATTTACAAGCATATAAGAAATGACATTGAGATGAAACCGTTTACAAAGATTTTCAACGAAAATTTATCTGGAATAATGATGCGCAGAAAGAAAATATATGAAAATATACATGAATTCGTTGTTCACTTATAATCATGACACAGTAGATGAGAACGCAGTTATAAAAATCAAATGGAAAATAGTCTGATGAATGGTAACAAAGAGAAACTCTGTTTGATTGATATTTACGAATACAAATGTATGATAAGAGACTGTGGTGCTTTTTTTACTCAATCTTTGTGAATATGACACTTGATGCTGAGGGCTAAGGAGGCAAGACTAGATCTCTATTTTCACTGATAAATTTAATTATCCTATGGATTTTTTTGCCTGGTGAGGAAGCTGTTGGCGACTCTTTTCAGCCATTCTTGTTCAAGACTTGGTGATGGTTTTTTTCATATGTCAGGAGATTGTGAGGATGCATTCCTTAGCACAATGAAATGCCCACCACAACTCCACTGTTCACTTTCCGACAGAGTGAATCTTTTTCAGGTAGGCAGGGAAAGGGCCGTTTTCTGAGAAAAAAATAATATCCTCTCTGATCCAGTGAGTGGGATGAAGGCAGGAAATTAAAAACGTTTCTGCCTGTATTACCATTGCTCCAATATCTTTGCCATTCCTCTAGCATAGCTTACATAACAACAGATTTTACCTTAAGATAATGGGAGAAGGAGAAAATAAGCAATGATATCTAACAGTAATTCATATCTTCTATTTTTATGGTGGCTTGGTTCAAAATAATTTGATGTATAAAAGAATAAACTGAAACACATAAATTTCAATAAATTCTTTAATATAATGATTTCTACTGTAATTAATCTATATATGATATAAGCAGGAGAATGAGGTTATATAACCCCGGTCAAACCTCATGGTACGGTGATTGTACCAAGAGGTTTTACATACAGTGATCTCTTTTGGTTAAAAAAAGAATGTCAAAGAATATCAGTCTCAAGGGGTTCAAATGCTATGATAATAGATGGTAATCCAAGAAGCTGATGGCTTTTATTTTTAACCAATAAAATGAGTGTATAACAACCACAATAAATAAAAACCCTATATTCTCAATTCATCTAACAGAGCCTCATTTCATACATTCTTATTCTGTTCAATGACATATGATAATATCAATGTAAAATAAAATTTTCTTGATTTCTATCTGAAGTTTTAAGCTAAATCCAATAAGCGATTGACTGTCTGTCGATCTGTACTTTCAGAAACATATATATGCGATAATTCAGAAAAGTAATCACTTGAATATATCAAATTTGGTATGGAATTTTGTGACTACAAATATGTTATGTGACAAATTTTAGTTTCAATCGGCTGGGTTTTAGCATCTAAAACACAAATTTGATTTTTGGATTCTATTAACCGCATACAGGTATTAATCTTCAAATAACTCGCCATTATACGATCGATTCAGTGAATATGCTAAATTCACGTCAAAGGCAAATATTTAGTAACTATTATACGTCAATGTGATGCACGGCATTCTCTGGGACAACATTTTTATTAGAGAGCGTGCGAGAAAGTTTTGAGGGGATCACTCTTGAAACTCAAACAACATTCAGTTTATTTCGAAATCTTTGAGTTATGAAAGGAGCATGAATGTCAAAATATATTTTAAGCTGTCATTATTCAAATCAGGAAGAATAAAATTTTCAGCACAAATTTAGAACGGATATATTTCATTATTACTCGATACTTTTTTTATATTTATGCATGAACAGAGACGCATGCTTTTTAAAGAAATCTGAATCGTAATTTGATTTCATGGTTATCAGAATACTATCAACCAATAGCAGTAACTATTCAGTCTGTTTTATATATTCTTTCTGAACGTTTCCATTTAACCTGATTTTTTTTATATGTTTCCACATTGCAATCAATAGTTCGCTCATTTCCTGATAAAATAGAGTTCGCAAACTTTTTGCTATACATCTGTGATTACATCACGCTATATGATAATTTTCAGAAGTTCATTCTCTGTTGATCATTAATTAAATTAAATTTTGATTCCTTACCAATGGTGCGACCTTGCAATGAATTTAAGAAACGGTTGATCACAGAATTAATAGAAAATAAGTAATATCATAAAATTTCATCTGCTTGCAACAGCGTGATTGGTCTCCCTAAAAACTTGGTCCCCACACTCTCCAATACAGGCTTTAAGACCAAATTAACATATAAAGAACATCTCTGTGATATGCAATTTGGTGACGTTTCGGTTATTTTCGAAGAATAAATCTGAAATCTGATATAAAAATACTATGATTAGCTTAAAATAATATTTCGAATAACAAAATGAATTTAGCTATTATTATACCCGAAAAAATTAAAATAGCTGTTTCTTGAGAATGCTTGAAAATTATTTGTTAAGTTAAATTACTTGTTATTTAACTAATTATTGGCTAAATAACTAAAAGACTTAATTTCTTATTCGTTTGATATTTTTCCGTATAGAAAATATTGAAAAGGAAAATTTTGTAATTGACAAACAATTTGAATCTGAAATTTAGTGGAATCTTCAAGTTTCAGAACTATTTTTGAAACTGAAAAATGCATTTTTAAAATAATGATTGTCTGTCACTGAATACGATAATTCAAAAGCGTTTTGTGCTAAACAAATGAGATTTGGCATCTGTTCTTTCCTACAATTTTGTGAAATTTTGAACAAAATTATCCAGAGAAATTTTGTCTGTCTGTCTATTTAAATACAAGCGAACACGTTGGAAACAAAACGCAAAAGGCCAATGGGTAAAATTTGATTCATCCGTCAAATCCGTCAAAAATACGTCAAATTTCTGATCATCTATCGATTTGTACATTCGCATAAATGTAAATGCGATAGTTCATAAACGCAATGACTTAGGAAAATGAAATTCATTATACTGTTTTATCATTTAAAGTCTATATCCTTATATAATTTTGAATGAAATCCACCAAAGAATTGATTGTATAACGATTGGCACTTTTGCACATAATATAAATGCAGTAACTCAAAATCGCAATGACTGAAATAAAAATAAATGAAATTGGGCAGGTGACGTTTGTAGCTGTGTGTCAAATTTTATTCGCATTCGATCGGCAAAATAGGATGTCCAAAATGAAAACTAGGTTTTCTTTACCATACTACAAAGTACAAAAGGCTCATTTTGGAACTCTGAAAATAAAAATATAAGCACACTTAAATATCATGACACATCTGTATACACTGAGTGGCCAAATTTTATGACCACCCCCTCAATATAGTGTTGGACCACCTTTAGCCAGTAATACTACTCTCATTCTTCTTGGCATAAAGCCTGTGAGATGTTGGTACGTGGTAGGAGGAATGTGACCCCATATCCGATGAACTGCATTTTCCAGTTTCTTCAGAATGGATGGCACTGGATTCAGTTGCTTGAAGAACCGTTCGATCTCATCCCACAAATTCTCAACTGATTTGAGATCTGGTGATTGTGCGGGACAACGAAGGCAGATAAAGTCAGCGTCATGTTCCTCGAACCATCTGACGACAATGCCAACTTATGACAAGGATCATTGTCTTGCTGAAAGTATCCATCCCCGCCATGGTATACCATTAACATAACAGGATGTACTTGATCTGCGAGAAAACTTAAATACCTTTTGTCATTCAGAACTCTGCCATTTGCACGGTGTAATTGGAAACGCGATTCATCAGTCCGCATGACCTTTTTCCAGCTATCTATTGTCCAATCCTTATGCGCCTTTGATTCAAGGCTGACAACAGAGGCTTCCGAACAGGTCGTCGGCTCCCATAGCCTATACGGTGTAATGTGCGCGGCACAGTTAGTTCAGAGCCGTTCGCAGTTGCTCTTTCATTAAGATTCCCCACTATTTGGCGTACCGTTGTTCTTCTGTTGAAGTGGACAACTCTGGCAAATCTCTTTTCAGCTCGAGCATTCAGTAGCCTGTGACGACCACAAGCCTGACGTTGAGACCCGGTTTTCTGCTTGGTAGTTCACTCTCTGTGCACATTAATAACTGCTGCTCTCGAATACTTCACAAGAGCAGCCGTTTTGCTGATACTGGTTCCGACGTTTCGAGTGCCTACAATCATCCCGCGTTCAAATTCAGTTAAGTCACGTTTTTTGCCCATATCTCCGTGCGTAACACAGTGCAATTGATGACCCATTTGCCTTGAATCCCATTTTTGTAGCTATATCGCCCTCTAGCGGCAAAATTTTGACGCAATAGTTCATTTTGTATAAAACTGTCAGCTGGTCATAATAATTTGGCCACTCAGTGTATAATTTCTATATATATATACACAATTTTATGAGGGTGAAGGAAGAAGAAATAACTTCTTTTAGAGAATATGCCAGAAAGTTTCAAGGATACGACTTCAGCTGATTAAAAATGTAATTAAAAATCTGTTAGTTTATAAGGTGAAATGATTTATTACTATATTTTTATATGTTCTTGCAATTATTAGATTTATAATAATAATGTAAATAGATTTTACTTTTGCTCCTTTTTAAAATTTAATTTGATATAAGATTTTCAATTTATGGAAAGAGCTGATATTGATTATTAATCGATGACAGAGGTTGTGTCTTTTATTACATGTTTTCTTCCTTCCTCCCCCCTTCAAACATGAAAAAAATTTAGAGATATAATAGTATAATATTTGTTACACAATTATCTTATCTATCATTTATTATATTTTATCTTATATTCCATTAATCCATAAGTTATGATCCACCCCATCAATCCTAAGGTCTTACAATAATTAATCGAATGATTTTGTAATTGTTATTTTCTATTGTTCGAAAATGAATTTCAAGTTCCTCGTAATTCAACAATACTTTTCAACAGCACTTCATAAGAATGCATTAGAATCAAGTTGTTTCTACTGCAAAATTAGTAAGGATATATGCTTTTCTTGAAATTTTGATAATTAAAAGTTCTGAGATTAAGTGATTTAAGGCATGTGACTATATTTGAGATGAATTTCTCGAAAAGAGTTCGAAAATATTTATAGTTTTGAATATTTGCCTGAAAAAGATTTAAAAAAAAAACAACCTGTATGAAACTATGTAACATATACTAGTCAAGTGGTAAAACTGTCCTAAAAATTGGAAGAAAAAAAAGACGTTTTTTGGTTGGAAAAAGTTATAAAGCAAAAAAAAAAAAAAAAAAAAAAAAAAAAAACTTCTAGTTTAAAGGGTTATTAAATGATTAGCTTAAGATTTCGCCGATAGTTGAAGAAATATATCATCTAGTTCTTGAACTAAAAACTAAAATGTGTTTCTATCCATTCTTTAAATATATCTGTTCCACTGGCAAATAACACTTTATTTTCAATTCTTTTTAGCAATGTGAAGTTTTAAAAAAATTATAGAATAGTTCTACATGAATAGATTACTCATTCTCTAGTTCAGGAACTGCAGAACATATTGTGAAATTATTATACTGAATTTGAACAAGAAATCTGCATTAGATTGTAATTTATGGGTTTTTTTCGTAAGAAAGTACAACCAAAGATTATAATTTGACATGATAGCATCTAAGAATGTAAGATAGCATTAAAATGTATGTAAATGTAAATATAAAAATCAATGTAACTTCTCAAAAAATGGACTTCGAAACAAAATTCAAATGGTTTTATGTAGAAACCCTATTCAAACGTTAAGAATATTAAAGAAAGCAATTTCATAACTTCGCAAAAAAAGTCAGCTTTTTAAAATAGTTACCTTAATTTCATAATGAAAACAAACTCGAAAACAGAAAAAAGCCATTGAAGCTTCTATCCTTTTATTAATTTAAATTTTGTATATCTAAATAAATACGGCTTTTCATTAGTATCTCTTTTGTATCTTTCCCTTATTTGATTATATTGCTTTAAATGAAAAGAAGCAAACGAACTATTCAACGGCAAAGAAAAAGCAAAAACAATAAGTTCGATCAGTCACAAGCTTATCAAAATTCCGACCACGAAAAACCGACTTCAATATCACACTCTGCTACAACCATTATTTTCTCTTTCAGCAGCCCATTATTCTGCGGGATTTGCTCATTTCTTTGCCATTTGGGGGTCTGTAGGCCGCTTTTATTTCTCCGTCCTCTGTTCCGAGAATATTCTGGGATCGGTCGAGTGCCGGTCACATGTGTAAGGGGAATTATGAAGCTTCTCTTTAAGTCAGATGGGATCCCAGAGGAATCTTTAAGCGTTTACGACGTTAAACGATTTCAGAGGAGAGTAGTTTCTTGTCTGAAATAAAAAGTTCTATCCATGTAGTTAGAACAGCAAGAATTTTCTTTTTTAAGAAGTGTTTATGGTGGGAACTGTTTATCACGCACTAAATTAATTTTTGTTAGATTTGGTTATCGGTATTTTTTTTCTTTTTACCTTTTTCTTTTAAAATTAATACTGTTATATGGACGAACTATTTTATAATTACACAAGGTTGTAAAAAATGGAACAGATTTAAAATACTTATCTCTTATGAACGACATTAGATAGAGGCACATCCGATACAACATTGAACTAAAGAAAGTTCTGCATTTTATTTTATATTTTCGGATAACCTTGCTAGAAAAGACGTTATTGCCTCAAGAAAAGTTGTTTTTTATGTTGCAGTACGAAACCACTGATGATCTGTGAAATTCGTTGTATGTTCTACAAAAGAGTCACCTTGTCGTAAACAATTTACAGCTATATTGTTATATGTATGAACTGTTTAATTAATAATTAAATAGTTCATCCATGAACAATATCGCTATAACAATATACAGTATATATCCATATACAATAGTTCATCCCATTCCTTTTTTTACAAGGTTATATAAAAAAGGAACATATTTAAATATTTATTTCTTCTGAACGATATTAGATGGAGGCACATCCGATACAGCATTGGGCTAAAGAAAGTTCTGCGTTTTATTTTATAATTTTGGATAACATCACTAATATAGGCACTATTGCTTCAAGAAAAGTTGCTTTGTATGCTGCAGTATGAATTATGAAACCACTGGTGATCCATGCAATTCGTTCTATATTTTACAAAAAAGTCACCTCGTTCGTAAACAATTTACAGTGATATTGTTATATGGATAAAAATGATATTGTTATATGAATAAAAGTGATATTGTTATATGGATGATCTATTTAATAATTATTAGGGGTTATAAAAAAGGAACATATTTAAAATATTTATTTTTATTAATAATTTTAGTAATTAATATTCCGATAATGGTACATCCGATAAACCACTGCATAAAAGAAAGTTCAGTGCTTTATTTTGTTTTCGGATAACCTCGCCAGAAAAGATTGCTTCAAGAAAAGTTGTTTTGTATGCAACAGTATGCAATATGAAGCCGCCGAGGATTCATTTAATTCGTTATATGTTCTACAAAAAGCCACCTTGTCATAAAAAATGTATAGTGGATGCAAGAAATTCGTGAAAGTTGGTTGCATATGCAGCTGCAAGTTCTGTAATCAGTCACCAATTATTGCAAGAAATGGAATATTTCGTTTCGATATTTGTTTCATATCAACTACTATTCTAGCTGAAACTTAGAACTTTTCTTTTCTCTGTGATGTATTTTATTTTTCACTACAAATAATTATTTTGTTTGTAATGAAATATATTTGTTTTGTTTTTATCTTATTTTTTTAGTATAATTCTTGCTTTTCCAAAACATTCTTCTTAGTTTCAATAAATTGTTGACTTTAAACTTTTGATGCTCTGTTAATTCCCTTTTCTCAGAAAGTTGACAAATCATGTCTCAGTTAGTCGATATGTCTCGGTGGCTAACAATATTATAACGTTCTATACAAATAATAATTTATTAGTTGTAAGATATTCCTTATATAATTCTTCTAATTAATTTGTCAGCTTTAGAGGATATTTCAAACTTTTATTTTAATAATTTAAGTATAATTTAACGGCTCTCTTTTTCGTTCATTTGATTCCACATATAATGCAATATTTTTTGAGAATATTTTTGCACTTGACAAGAAGTGAAGTATCACCTCAACAGGACATTCTAATCCCGTTTACCAAAGATTTTCTAAATTTTCTTTTATCGAATCTTGTAGACCATTACCTTTGGCAATCTTGAAAGAAACTATGTAATTTTTCTTTTATTCGTTTATGTTACAACATAAGTTTCTCCCTCTTTTAAAATGAAAGTTATCTCATTATATTACACATTGACTACTTCGATCCGCCCTGAGACAGACAGATAAATATGAATGATTGGACCGCCTTGACAGCATTGGCGGGAACTGAGGTGAGTTCTAAGGGCCATTACTGACCACAATGCAACCCTTCACATGAGAAGCATGTCCCGTCTGCAGATGGTAGCAGAAATGGTGTGGGTAGTCGACCCCACACCATTTCTGCTACCATTTGAGTGGCAGGAACTAACCACCATGCCGGTAGCTTCTCTTCCTCTTATCTGAGGTGCCTTCAATGGGAGTCAAAACCGGAAAGAAAGTACTAAGCTTTAGAGAAGGAGCTTCATTGTTAATTAATAATATTAACAGTGTATATTAATAGCTAAAAAAGCTTATGGTATTTCGTAAGGGGAAAAAAAAAAGAGAGAAAAGTCTCTCCTCAATGGATGCTTAAACGCTATTACATGCAAATCAAGCTTCTGAAATCTTGCGAAAGTGTAGAATTTGGGATCAGAAAATTATTGATGCAAAATTTGACATGATCATTTTCTATGTGTGGCCTAAAGTAAACTAAATTTATTACTAAAATAACATTGTGACAATTTTTATGCGATTTGCAAGTTTGGAGAATAATGTGCAGTTTCAGGTGTAATCATTCATATATAGAACAAAGTACTAAAATATTTACTTCAAAATGAGCCAGTAATAAAAAATTTCTAATATATCAAAAGGAAAAAAAAATCCTTCAAAAGATAGGAAATATAATTGAACGCAAACATAAAAAAGCCTTTGTACATAAACGTAATTATTATTAAAATTATGCATTTTCTTCTTTTTTTTATAATTTTGACATTCTGAGTTCCTTAATGCACGCCTTCCAATTTTTATCGCAGTCGAAGTTATAATCCCAGAAAGATATCTCATCGAAGCAATTACCCAGGAGTTTAGAGTATTAACCGATTGAATATAATCTGGTAGATTTGATCATTTTTTTAGTATTAGATTATTAACAGATAAAACCTTTAAACAGAAATAGGTGTCGAATGCGATACTGAACAGCGACAAACAGCGCTCATATACTGAACATTTTTTATGTGTTTGATATTATTTTTCTGATTATGTAGGCTGCATATTTTCGAGCAAAATTTTGGAATTTATTATAGATTTACCCTTTATACATTCACAGTTGAAAAATAAAAAAGTTAATTTAGTTTTCCAGCTTTTTTTTTTTTTTTAGATTTGAAGTTTTATTTCTTGCCAGTAAGAGAAAAAAAGTTAAAATTCTTCCTTGAAATAAATGATTCAAAAATAAATAAATCATAAAAAAATTTCTTATGCTTCTTGGGAATAATTTTTTAAAAATTGTGAAAATATATCGATGAAGAACCATTTTTTTATATTATTTAAATTGCCATAAATCGTACAAAGTTATACAAATTTTTAAAATTCCTTTTAAATATGAAAAAAGATTTTAAAAAAAGATTTGATCAAAATTTAATATAAAAATATGACAAATCATAAAATATAGAACAAAAAATATTATTATTTTCCCTGTCAAGAATGAATCATCATAGAATACAACAGAACAGAAAAAACAAATAATATTACCTATCAGGACAAAAAGGCAAATCATTCTGAAATGAGATAATGTGTGAGATAAATATTTAATGAACGAGACAAATTACAGAATATATTTGATGAATTCTTAAAAGATTAATTTCTGAAGAGAGCTATCACTGCTGCGTAGATTTGTTGGTAACCTTTGAGTGAAGGAGTAAAATATATAAGAAACTAATTAAAGACCGACAAGTTTTGCAATAAAGGTTGTTTTAAATATTTACAAAAGTTTATATGTTTCTGAAAGGCAAAAACAGACAGACAGACACACACACACACACACACACACACACACACACACACACACACACACACACACACACACACACACACACACACACACACACACACACACACACACACACACACACACACACACACACACACACACACAACTGTGGTATTTTAATTGATTATATAAATAATAATTTTTTTGCCTAGAACATCACTTCATTTATAATAATTTTCTATTTTTTTTTCATGCATCGTGGTGCGTTTACTAGATATAGGAAAAGATATGGCAAGTTTGCATCTTTGGCGATTAATAAATCGAATATCAATGAATCTAAGTGTTTTTTTCAACAAAATGCAGTACAAAAACAAAACATTTGACGATATGCAAAAATATAATATGTTCATGCATATGATCTAGATATACAAGCAATTTAAGTATGTATTTTCAAGTTAAAATTTTTTTATGATTATATTTTTATAGAAATAATTACATCACGCTTGTAGGCAGAAGCAATCCATTATTTACGATGACATGTACAAAGACAACTGAAGGATGAATTAAGTAGCATAAAAAGAGCAAAACTAGAGTTATTTAAATGCCTAGATGATTGATGTTGCTCTGAAAAATAGTCGTTTCTACATAATTTGACTGTCAACATAGGATCGAATTTGTTTTTTTTTTTTGAAGCAGTTGAAAAAACTGAGACATAACATTATTGAAATTATACTTCATTTGATAGCTGAAAGAAAGTATTTGTCATAAAACTGATAAGATTATTCAACATTCAATAGTTTAAAGGTTTTTAAAGAATATTTATGAAGTGGAAAAACTATATCAATCCATCTTCAAACATGGTTATTTTCAATAATAATTTATTATGGAATTACATTACGCTGCGCATTTAGATACTTTATTTCATAAAAGGGAAGAAAAGGAAAGCGAAGATATGGAAGAATCTATCATCCCTATTTTAGAAACTTTTGAAACTTTCTTCAATAATTCTTCGATCATTTTAAGTATAGTTTTCTTTGTGTTGTAATGCATATTTAAACGAAACTACGGTTGCTTTAAAAACAAGTAATTCCTTTGGAATTCTTATTAAGTACTCTAAAAGGCTTTTTTTAATGATAAAACTTTACGTTAAAATTTCAACATAACATGCAATTATCTATTGACGTAACATATTTACTAACATATAAAAGATCAATGTGCGAGCCAATTTTTTAAAAAAAAAAAGATTTTTAAGGAATTCTTGTGACATTTTGTTGTTCATAAAGTTATTTCATTCTTAATCTAAAACTTAAGTGGGGGAACGTTATAACATTTTTATTCTCTAGAAAAAGAGCACTCAACTGCTGAGTAAATTTGCTTAGTTATTTTTTTAATTAAAATGAAAAAGTAATTATAACAAATACCATTCTTATGATTTTTTGATGTAATATATTGAACAAAAATAAATATCGACATTAACATTTTTTTTTATCATTATCAATTTTTTAAGGATAATACAAGACAAATAAAAATGGTTACCATGATTAAGGAGGACATAAATAAACCTTATAGAAAATAAGAAAATAGAAACTAAGACCATTTAAATATCTTAAGAATATTTTTGATTTTGTCTACAAATGTAATAATGATCATTAAGACTGTTCTTGTAACATCAACAGAATAGAAGTATCCATTTCACTGTTGTAGGACTTGTAGGAAGTCTTGTAGTTGTAGTTGTAGGAAGTCTTGAGGACAGTTGAAACAGTTTTCACCATATCCTTATTAAATGAAGACGCAAGAACTGATATCAGAAAATTTCAGTGGTCTATTGAAGAACTTATTCCTCTTATTCACTTGAATTAACCTTATTCTATATTATGTACTTGTGTCAATAGACCAATAACGGCAAAAGATATTGGTGATACAACCTTTGGCATCAATGTCTACAATATGGATAAAAATTTCTGGCGAGAAATAAATTCCCATTTTGATGCTGTATGTATGACCAAGTATTGTAGAGTATAGAAACTGAGAACTAGAAAAAGTGTTTGTCTAGGCAGATTGTTATCTCACATCTCATTTAAAGTCGCTTGGATTTGTCTTGCAACCATCGCATAATTCCCTTTCTTGCTGACTTTTATCTTCTTGCAGTGAAATATTCACTATACATAATATTCTAGAATCCTCAAATCATGCATCACTGAAATAAGTTTTAAGCAAATAAAACATTGATAGAAAAATACAATGTAAGAAACAAAATAAAAGATAGAAAGAAATATTAACGAAATAATAAGAAATACAATTAGAAATATTAAAGAAAATATTAACCATAAATTCCAACTGATCCGTGAAAGGAGGATATAATGAATAAGCATAAATATAAAATAATAAAAATATAGACCTCTTTGATCTTTGCTATATTAACAATAACTTCCAACTGCTCCGTGAAGTATATATATATATGATCTCATGGACCTTTGTTTTAATCCAGTATAACAAATGTAAATAAAATGTGTAATTTACGATTTCAAAAATAATTTTTTTTCATGAATAAAAATTAATTGTAGGGTTGTAAATAGTTGAAATATCTGTATTTATTAAGAGTTAAAATGCTAGCACTGAAATCATTTTTATTACTTTTTATTGAAAGGCAACAGTCAAATATAAACAAATCGCCTTACGAACGCTTCAAAGTGCTTTATTGAACGTTTTTACAGCTGCAGTTCATTAGTATGAATTAATAAAACAGTTTAATATTTCAGTAAACCAACTGATCGTTTGCAAAGCATATTGCAACTAATTTATATAAATCATTGAGCATTAAATGTTAGCCAAATAATTAAATTCTCCGTTAAACATTTTCAAATATTTCCTTGCCTATAAGAAAAGGGAAAAAATATTCTAATAACTAAACATTATTCTAATTTCTAATATTATATATTCTTTTTGTTATACATATGATTTTAAACATACAGTATTTATGTAGGACTGGGTGGTACAAAATGCCCATTCAATCCCATTTGGATCAGTGTCTAGGGTACTGATTAAGAAACTTTTAAAGAAAAACAAATCATTTATTTACAGTAAACACGATTAAAAGGACATTAACAATTAGGACGGGAAATTACATTAAAGTTAGAGAAGTAAAATATTTAGATGCACAAAGGGCGAAGCCTAACAAGATGTCTGCTCATAGCTAAACTATGTAACACCTCTCTGCTCTCGAGCGAATGTCAACAGCTCGTTTTATATAAAATTTATGGTCACGTGACTTAGCACTTTCGATTAGTAGAACCCATGGTGCCGTCTATTACAATATAATAAAACTAAATTGAATTGGATGCGTTCAGTATAACAGTGGAATGGGAATGGCCACTAATTAAAACTCTACATTCATTTTAGGATTTGATTTGTAATATAATGTATATATTGGTGGTAATATTGATGGTGTTTAAAAATTCTAACTAAATTAGTATGCTAACCAAATAATCGCCAAATGTATGAGTTTAACGCCAAAACCGAAGTTGGGGTCCGAGTATTCCATTATGACTCTGACAGAAGAGGAGGGGGATGTTTTTTAACTTCTCACTTCGTTACAGGTTTCGTAAGCAGGAAGTTATATTATAGATTTAGAGCAAATTATAATTTTCCTTTCTGTGAGAAGAAAAAAAAATGTCTTTTTTACCATTGTTGTCAATATATCATTTCTCATTTTTTCTTTTTTGATCAGACAAATTGCCATGTTTATTCATTCAGTATTTTTGTACTCAAGATATTGTTAAAACTTTTTTTTTATGATTGTTGTCAATGCAAAATTTTACCCTTTTTGCCAAGTCCACTTACATTTATTTCGAAACAAATAGGAACGTTTGGAGTTTTTTCATCTGAAAACTTCATATTAAATGATTTTATTACAAATCCAGTTAAAAAAGTGTTCACAGACTTTAAGTAAGAAAAATATACATTCAATATAATCTTTTATTCATTTTTTTTGCAATAATTCTTTTAAACTTTTAGTTTTTTAAATACATTTTTTATCACAACATAATCAATAATAATAAAAAAAATGTTTATTATACAATCAAGCTTGTTATTTCATTCGAAAGTATGGATCTTGATAAGCTTTTGAAAGAGCAAAACAGAAAATTTGAAATTTTAATACAGATAATAATAATTGTAAAAATTATGATCTATTCATAATAATCCTTCAATAAATAATTACATTGTTGTATTCATCGCATTCGGTTTTAGATGTTACTTGCGAACTTACTCTTAAATATATATATATAAAAAAAATAAGAGGCGCATTTCTTTTTGTGAAATTCAAAAAGGCCTGTTGCTTTCTTATAAATTTCCAAATAACAACCATTTAAGTCGTTACTATATTTAGAAATTAAGCAGAACATGTTTTAGAAATGTCTTTTATTTGAGAATAAAAGTAGGCATGATTAACAAAACATTAAAAATACTAAGATTTACAGACTACATTTTGGAGTACATTATTCCTATCTTCATGTTTGCAGATTTTTTGTCTGTCATATTCCTGATAATGTTGATAAAGTTCTATTACATGAATATTTTCTATTCTTAATCATTATTCATCATTTAATGGGACACCTTTCATTTAAAAATTTTGTTTGTTTTTTGAAATAGAATTCTAATTAGCAATTGTCGCAGAAATATGACAGATATCTTTCCGAACGATATTAGAACATAGACCAAGTTATCAAAATGAAAATCAGTCCTCTGACGATCAATAACGAGTTTATATCAGAGTTAATTAACTCACTGGAAATAGTGACGTTTGCATAGTGGAGCGAAATGTATTCTTCGATTTTGGAAAACGTGTTGCAAATGGAAATTTTGTCTTACAATCACTGATATTTGAGCGATGCTTAATTTGATTTCCAAGTGGAAAATTCAACGAGTCAGTAACAAATACATTATTGCAGTAAATATGTGGTATTTTAATTGATATTTCTAATTAATAAATTGTTGGAATTCAAGCAATCGAGAAATTAAAAGTGAGTGCTTGAAATAAACGTCTTAGAAATGGCGTTTCCACGTTGGAATGATGATTCATTTAAAATATTCATTAATATATTAATACTTCAATTTTATCGACATCGATTAAGGCACATCCTCATAAAAATAAATAAAATGAAAATTTTCAATAAAATATGATTGCTCTAATCTTTTAAAATATTGTGTTAAAATAACATCCATTTTAAAATATTGTAATTTCTTATAAAATTATTAATTACCAACCGCTTTTGACGACCAGTTGATTCATGGGGATTAATGATTAAAGAAAAATTTCAATTAAATATTGAAAAAATGTATTCATCACCAAAATATGTGTGTAATTGTTTTAAAAGATTTACATCATTCTCTATAATGTGTTTAACTTTATACATCCAATTATGTCACAAGAAAGATGAATAGTATTTAAAAATAGGCGCTCTTAAAAATTTTTTTCACCGCTATTTGAGTCGGAAGTTAAACTTTAATTGTAAGTACCAAAAATGACAAACATTTTATTAAATACATTTTTGTGGAACAGATTCAGAATGAAAAAAATAAGCATAATTGTCATGATTCAATGATCAATAATGGAAAAAAAAAGTTAGGGTGAAATCGTTGTAGCAAAAATAAAAGTGATTTGAGTTTTATTTTAACAATGAAAAATATAATTATTAAATAGACTTAAAATATTTTTTAAAGAAATTAATTAAAAAAGTGGAAAAAAATTTATATAACAAAAAAAATTGAAATCACTAGGAAGATAATTTCTTTAAAAAAAGTTAAGACATGTAAAAGTTTTTAACTTTAACAATGAAATGTATTGTTTAAAAATAGAGTTTAAATATATTTTAGGGAACTAATTAAAAAATACTGAAAAATATATACAGCAAAAAATTGATATCATTAAAAGGATATATTTTTTTTAAATTTTTTTAAGACATGTAAAAGTTATTATGGAAAAATCTCTAAATATTGCTTAATGTTTAATGAATTAAAATTCTAATTAGTCCTTGTGAAAAATCGCTTCTAAGTGCACATTCCAATCTTCTAGAGTATACATGTTCGAAATTTGGTAACTGTAAGTCAAATGGTCTGCTTGCATAGCACTAGCGAACATAAATTCTCTTTTATTATTTATAGAGATAAGAAAAAAATTAATAATTTTGTATTTTGCTTAAATACTTTTTTTCTGAATTAATTAAAAGAAATAAGATAGTGATAACTATTTCAGGGCAAGTTACTTTTAGAAAATGGGAGGATTTCAAAATAAAGTTATGAATTGAAAAAGACGGAGAGAGGTATTCATTTAATTGGTAATCAATTCCATTCGATTTCAAAGAATTATTTTAAAAATTTCCCTTTAGCTTTCAATTACAAATAGCACACATCTTTATAATTATTCTCTTGATTTTTATTAGGATTAGGAAGGAAAAGTACACAAAACTTTACTGTTTTATAGTTATTTCATTATTTCTCTCTCTTGTACATTAATTTCAACAAACATATTTAAAAATTATTAATACACTTGCTTATTAGTTAAAAAAAATCCATAATTTCCAAACAGAATATAAAATATCTAATCCATTCTTCTGGCAGGAAAAAAGCAATGGAGTGTTTCCCCTAAACCTTCTCGTATATTCTCTAATATTATTCTTTAATAAAAGTACTTTATAATAAATATACTTTAACATGCCACTGGCAAACAATAATTGCCACTGGTTTGCGATCGAGACTTGCCAATTTAACATAAAAATAGCGAATCCATTAGTTTGCGATCTTGACAATCTTCTTTTTTTGTGGATCTATCAATGGGATGCGGTTAATACACAAGTACCCGAAAATAGAATATGTGTTTTAGGCGCTTTCATTCTGACACACTGAAACCAAAGTTTGGCACAGAACTAAATTTGGAATCATAAAATCACATACCAAATTTCATATATTTAAATTATTATGTTTTTGATCTATCATGTGTACGTGCTTGTGAAAGTATATGCGATCAGACCATTACATTTTCAAAGATGTACTTTGATACATATCCTTTTTTATATTTTGAAATATTGCTTTTATATGCGTACGAAAGAATAAAGCGATAGACAATTAATATCTAGACGGATCTGCTTCAAAATTCATACGAATCTAAACTTTAGATGTTAAATCCGTGCACCAAATGTTATTCATTTAGCCTCTTTGTTTTATTTTAACATATATTCCAGACATTTTCAGAATGGATTTCGTTCGAAATTTGATGGAAATCTACAAATTTGGTGCAAAGACGGCATACCAAATTTCATTCGCCTGTCTCAAAGCCTTTCTGAATTGCCGAGTCCACAGACGTACTTGCGTACATTCATACAACAAACAGATAGACATAAATCTAAAAATATATATTTTTTTAAATTAGAAAATTAAGAAGGTCTGAAAATTGGACATATGTTAAAATATCGAATTCAATTTCTTTTTCTTCTTCTTTTTTTTTGTTTTGACGATTAAAATATTTTTCACTGTATGTTTCTTATATGAGAAAGTACAAACGATGAACTATTAATAAATTTAAATACAGGACTTCAGTTTCTTCACAATTATCCAATGTCCATCTAATTCCGTTGTTGAATAATTTTTATTCGTCATCATTAATATTTATTTAATTGGTTATCTTTCATTTGAGAGAGAAACTCGCACTGTGGAGCAGAAATCTATCTAATAATTGATGCCAGGAGATGTAAGAAATCTTTCAGTATGCCATCCAATCATAGACAGGGTAATCGAAACTGAAGCAAGCTCTCCGATGCTCAGTAACGAGTTTATAGTCCAATTAATTAATTTGTAGAAATGGTTCATAGGAATCAAGGATGTTTATTTAGGGATGTTAACAAAAACATGAACTTTGATTAAATCAAGTGTGCTATTGTGAAAATTAAGTACTACGGTTACTGATACTTGAGTGTTGTTTGACTCGGTTTTCGGCGAGGGAATTCATTTAGCCACAAATAAATGCCTTACATTTGAAATTATTTGCTGTCTTCTAATTAACTTCTGCAACTGAGAATTTAATCATGATTGTTCATAAAAGTGATTTTAAGATGTTGAATATAAATCGAAGTAATAATTTCGTTTGACATTTGAAACAAATTCAATAATTTCTAGTAATAAAATGCAGATAAAATCATATATTTATGAAATAGTAAATGTTTCAGTCGAAATTTATAATTTTTAAAGAAAAGCTAAATGGGTTCTTCATTATTTTATTTCGATTAAAGTTATAAAATTTGTTTTAGTAGAAATTCATTATATGCTATTTATTTTTTTAATGAAATTATTAATACTAATACTCTTGCGTCTTTTTCTAGAAATTTAAAGCACACAAATGAAAAAGGCATTTTAAACAATACATTTTTTTATGTTGCTTTGATATAAGAAAAGGAAAAAAAAAAGAACTGGAACATTTGAAGTAATAGATTAACCCTTTATAAGGCCTCGAAAAGTAAAATTTTTTTGGGTAATATATGATAAGCTGATGATGTAAATAATAAAGCATCAAAAATCCAATGATTTGCCATTTAATTTATAAAATAAGGGATGGTAAATGTACTCATAGGAAATGATTCAGGGGAAACTGAAATATTAAGCATACTTACCACTGAGCGTTAAGGATAAAAATATTATTGAATACTCAATAATAAACATATTTACCATTTAATTATAGGTAATTTAAAACAACTCTATTCATTTTTTAAAGTTAGTAATTATGAGCATTTGCCAAATTCATATTTAGGAATGCCTTTCATTAAAGTTTGAAGTTCATTTTGAATTTGACAGGGCGCTTAGACGGATCGCTACACTATATATAAATAACACTCTTGCAATCTATTGCAATTTTTTTAATAACATCTTAACTGCTTTTTTCTATAAGGAATAAACTAAAATATTGTTAACTACAGTATTAAAATAATCAACAAATCAAAAATGAAATCAAAGTATGCATAAAATCTTTAACAGGAAGATTACAATTTTTAAGACATTCCAACTGCGTTAACAATTTTTGTTCAATTTTAAAAATGAATGTTGAATTTAAATTTAAAAATTTCAATAACAAATACATACATATTACTATAAGAATTTCTTAGACATAAAGAATACAGCATGTTTTTGTTACATTGCAATAAATTTTTCTGCCGGCGTCCTGGCATAGGGGTAGCGCATCTTCCCCGTGATCCGGACGTCCTGGGTTCGAGTCCCGGTTTGGGCATGGTTGTTCTTCCGTTGTTCTATCTGTGAGATGTGTGAATGTGCCCTCCTGTAAAAAGGGGTTGTGCAAGCGAATGAGTGATGCGTGAGTAGCAAAGTCGTACTCTTGGCCCTAGTTGGCGCCTCTATAAAAAACAAGAGGCGCTCCCCCACCGGCTTAAAATCGCTGATAACAGCGGGCTTGTCCATGGCAAGTGCCATAAGAAACAAACAAACAAACAAATTTTTCTGGGATTTAAATACAAACCATGGAACTTAATACTTTGGAATTTAAATGATTTTCAACTATAAACTTAATGTATTTCTGAGCTGTTAAAGTAGATCGATAGAATTGTTAGGATTAGATTATCATATTCCATATTTTAAAATAAATACTTTTTAATACATTGGAGCATTTTGGAAACAGAATTCCCTGTTGAGAGCCGTAAGCAGTGCTCATAGAAAAATGTTTTGCATTATACCAGACAGCTGTAAAGGGTTAAGAAACCTTCGACTTTTGAATCCGAAAAACATCCCACTCAACACTGACATTGTCGCAACTCTATGTAAAACCAAATTTAGTAAAAGAAAAAAAAATAAAGAGTGAATTCTCTACATTCCAGTTTCATTTATTCTTAAGAAACACTAAACGGAGGAAAATTTGACACTCCAATTTCCACTTACTCAGGAAACCAAAAGAAGAAACCGAGAATATTCGTGCATTGCATTGTATCTCATTTCCTTATGACTCTTCCCGGAACATTTCTTTTTGTTGCTGTTGCTGTATTTGATTTTCATGTCCTACCAGAAACTTTTTGCGAACTACTTCAGATGCCGAAGGGAAATTCAGATGCTTCTTTTCTGCTCATCGATTCGCATTTTGGAGACAGAATTCCCTGTTGAGAGCCGTAAGCAATGACAATCAAGATGAAGAGAGAGCTGCAAGTAACGTTTCTTTTTACTTTTTCGCCTCTCACTTCACCTTCTATTTATTTGGTTCTTTTTATCTTCCCTTGTGATACTCCTGAAGTGGCTGAATTTTGTCAAACTGGGCTGCTTTCAACAAATCTTTTTGTTTTCCTTCGTTTCGCAAAAATTTACGTTGTTTGATTAAATTAACAAGTCTGTATGCTTCTTTCTTACATGAATTTACATATATCTCGAATTTGATGCTTTATAACCTTACTTACATAAAAGGTAGCGCTTTGAATAACGGTTTTGCTGGAAAAAAATGAACGAAATGTTTCTTTCCTCGGGTAGGTAGATAATTAACTTTGTTACGAAAAGAAACATAATTTTCTCTTTTGTTTAGGACAAAGCTCATAGTTTAGCATATGTATGCTAATGGTATTTAATAATGGAAGATATTATAAGGCAATGCCATTTTATTTGCAAGGTGACATATATTTTTATTTTAGATATGAGAGAAAAAAAAATAATGACCTGCATGAGACATTAGCTGGCTATTTAAGCACATATATCAGTTACCTTCGTTAAGCGATTGCATTTATTCTTTATTTAATCATAAAACGCTTATTTTATTTTAATTAAGATATCATAGCCCCCCCCCTCCAAACACATATAAAATTTAAAAATCATCTAGTTAGCTTTTTGACTCAAATTTTGAAGGCTATTTATAAATATTTCTGATGACAATTAAAAATATTTTAGGAAAATGATTTGTGAAACCAACTAGTAATTTTTACTATTTTCTTCATTGTTATTTACTTTTCATAAATTGTTAATGTCTTTTTTTCAAAATTACACAAGGGATGTCCGCTTTTATATCAAAAGATGAAATATGTTAATATGCCGTTTATTTTTGTATTCCATACATTTGTGTTTAGATTTCAACTTAGTAATGAAAAATTATCAAATTCCTAATTTTTTAAAATTTCAGTATTTAATAATGAAAGGCTAAGAAAACTTGTTAATGGTTATTATTTAAAAATATTCCGAATTTGATGATGTAAATGCAAGAATTTCTTGAGTTATATCTGCTGCTTTATAAAGTTCATTTGTCTACGGGTAGATTGCTTTATAAAAAAAGTTAAACCATAGCGCATTATAAAAAAAGAAAAGAAAAGGAACATTACATAAAATCGAGAACATGTTTTGTATAAGAATACTAGAGAAGAATGTCAATTTTGCAGAAAATATTAAATGACAGTTAAAACAGTGACATTTTGGTGTTTTCATTAATTGTATTGTTTCCTATGAATGATTTTCAAAATTATCTTCTATCATATAATGAATCAAATAATGAAAATATGGTGTTTAATTTAAATAAAGACTGTATTTCTTTAAAACTGGAAAATATACAGGGTGATAATAATTAAACTTCCCCTATAAACAATATCCTACAACGCAAACGGGTGAAATGATTGTAGCGAAATTCGGTATATAGACTCACAGGGATTTCGGAGAAAAAAAATTAGTTTCAAAATGTCCACCAGAGGGAACCTTTTCCGGAAAAACTTTAAATTTAACAAAATAAGCCACCAAAATGGAATACAGAAACAATATTAACAATCCAAAAAAATATTATGAGTAATAAAATGATAAAACCGGGAAAAGCTGGAAGCATAACGCTTCATATGCGAAGCATCACAACTGATCATTATGATCTGCAATTGAACACGCTATCCATCCACTTGAAATTCTGAAAGTGAATGAGGGTGGTCACAAGAATCACCTTTCCCTGCATCATCCTGGACACGATTAATAACTGCTTCTCTTGTGCAATTTCATCCTAATCTGTTTTTGTTTCTGAAAACAGAACCTTTTTTTTATTGTCAAACAGCGTACTGTTATTTTTTTCTTCTTATCTTTACTTAACGTGGTTTTCGATGATAAGGTGATCAGAAACTAGTCAATAAATGTTAATATTATTTCTGTATTCCGTTTTGGCCGTTGATTGTGTTAAATTTATTGTTCTTTTTCCGGAAGAAGCGCCCTCTAGTGGATGTTTGGAATTTTTTTCTTTTTTTTTTGAAATTCCGTGAGCGCATTTCGTGAATAGTCTATATACTAAATTTCGTAGCAATCCGTCCACCCGTTTGAGTTGTAGGATGCTGTTTATAGGGGAAGTTTAATTATAAGCATTCTGTTTATTAAAGATGAAGTGGTGTCTGTAAAAGTCAAATTTCTACGGGACTTTTACAGACAAAGTCTTCTGTTTATTGAATGAAAACTAATAAATGATTATATCTTCATTTGTCTTATTTAATTATAAGGATAAAAATTTAAATGCTGATGTTTTTGCAAAGAAACGTACAAACTGAGGTAAAATAAGAAGTTGGAATAGTATATGAAAATGACGATCAAAATTTTTATATTTGTCAAAGGATAAATTATATATTTCTCGAAAAATTTATTCACTACATGGCTCATTTAAACAAATTTTTGATTTAATATTTCTTTCATATCACAAGCAGAAGTAATACTTTTAGTTTTCCCTTAATATATTGAAAATGTTTGTCCGGAAGCATGTAGCTGATTTTTCAATTAACAGAATCTCACCAATCTCTCATATCTATATTGGCATAATATAATTTCCTTGAAAAGACGCTTCCTAAAATCAAAGATTGCATTTCCCTTTTCTGAGAAAATATTTATTCAAAATGAGCCATTTCCTTGAGTTAATTAAATAGACTATAAACTCATTACTTGGATGTTTGTTTTCATATTTATTACTCGGTCCATGTTTAAATGTCATTCTGGAAGATTTTTGTCATCTCTTTACAGCAACTACTAATTAGAATTCTAGTCAACAAAGACAGTTCAATTCTTAAACATAAGAAACCAATTAGAAGAAGAATGAAAAATATCCATGTAGAAAATTTTTGAATGAGACGGACAAAGTGAAAAATTATTTGTAGAATCAATGAGATTTGCATAGAAAAACAAATTGTAATCTATGATTGTAAGGAACATGCTGTCATAGAAAATATGTTCTGCAGTCATAGATATATTTTTGATGTCTGATTTAATTTATTCCAAGTGAAAGATAGACATACTTGAAATCATTGGCAATATTTTGATCCTTTGAAAGGAGACATTTTTTTAGTCATGAAATATTTAAATATTTTTTGAATTGAGATTGGCTTAGGGAAAATGATTCATCTAGCATGTTAGATAAATTTAATTTGATTAATTAATTAATTTGGTTGATTAATAATTAAATGACAAATCAAGAAACACCATTTTGTGTGTGATAAGGAACTGAAATATCTTAGTTCCTGTCTTATTGAAAAAAATTTATCAGAACCTATGACAACTTACATAATTTCATACAAAGATTGATATATTTGGTGGGAAGTATATTTCCCGTGACCATAGAAAGGTTAAATAATCTCGTAATTAATGAATTTTGAGGTTTTGATTACAGAAAAATAAGCTAAATTTATGAAATTTTAAAGTCAATAAAGAAAATATAAATTAAAAAAATACATTAGGATATAAAACATTTGCACATTTTTCCCCCAAAGGCATCAGTGTATAAATCTTTATGCCAATTATTATCTAATGGTTTTTCAAAATCGGAATTTCTTTTTGATTTTCATATATAGAACCCCTGTTTGATTTTGTACGAATGATTCAATTTTTTATAATGCATCATGGTTAGATTTTTGATTTTACATAGCAATTTACTATGGCAATGGCAAATGAAATTTGTAAGCAATTCCTGTAATTATATCATCCGATTAAAAACATATTGGAAAGTTTATTTAGCTTTTTGATATTATAGAATTAAAATAAAATAGAAATTTGTTAATTTTTCGATAATATGTTGAAATCTTAATACAATAAGGAATATAAAAATAAAAAAATTGCTTGAAGACATTTTATTTTTTGCTCTAAAAGCGGGAATTGCTTTTGTAAGTTTTAAAATGGCATTAGCATATAATGTTAAACTTCGTCCTTTGTCTCAAACAAAAGAGAGCATTTCGATTCTATTCACACAAATTTAATTATTTCCTTACTGAGATAAAAAGCTACTCATTTGTTTTCTCTTGGAAAACGACTATCTCCTATGTAAGTAGAGATGTAAAGCGGCAAATTTGAGGTACACGTTATTTAATGCATTTAAAAAAGAGGTGCACAAACTAGTTAATTTAATCATACAATGTATACTTTTATGAAAATATGGAAAATAAAAAGATCCGATCAAAGCAGCCAGTTTCACATGTTTTGGAACTACAAAAGTATTACAAGGGAAATTAAAAAGAAAGAAAAAAGTACGAGGGAAATTGGAAAAAAAAGGAAAAGGAAAAGTTATTTTGCTGCCATCTTGATTGCCATTGCTTACGGTTCTCAATCGGGAATTCTGTCTCCAAGTTGCGAACCGATGAGCAGGAAAAAGCGTGTGGAGGAATTCGTGAAAATTTTGTTGGATGTGAAAATCAAATACAATAAAAGCCACAGATTGGAAGTACCCCGCGAAGGATCTTCTTATTTATAAGGAAATATGATGCAATGCAATACATGAAGATTCTCAATTCTGTTTGCAAGATGCGAATAGATGAGCAAGCTAGGAGGTCTAAATTACCTTTCTGCATGTGAAAGAATTCGTGAAACATTTTCTGTTGGACTTAAAAATTAAACTGAACTATAACAAAAAAAAAAAGAAAAAAAAAAGGTACTCCAAGAAGAAACTTCTCTCTTATATATAATGATATATATAGATGATGCAATTCCTTAAGGATGATGATGTATTATGATGCAATTCAAGGATGATGATGATGATGCGATGTGATGAAATTCAATGATGATGATGATGATGCGATGTGATGAAATTCATTGAAGATGATGATGCAATATTATGCAATGCAATGTTGATGATGATACGATATGATGCATTGATGTTGATGATGCAATATGGTACAAAGCAATGATGGTGATGATGCAAAGCAATGATAATGAGGATGAAATATAAAACAAAGCAATCATGATGATGATGTAATATAATGCAAAGCAAAGCATGAGGATTCTCAGCTTTTCCTTTTCGCTCTCACAATAAGTGGAATTAGGGGTGTCAAATTTTGCGTTTTGTTGTTCGGTCAGAATAAATGATACTGGAAATGTGTGGAACTTATTTTGTATTTTTCTACTTTTGGTTTATGTATCCACTGATGTTAAAAAAGTATTTTGCATTATTTTCAAGAAGAACTAAGCATGATAACGGCTTCATTCCTCGAATTTAATTGCAAGTATACATGTATCTTTCAAAATCATCTTAAGCGCCTTCTTAACCTTCTCCCTCATATTTAAAGCATTTATAGAGGAGGGAGCATTCTTAAAAAGATAAAAACTTATACATTATATTTTTCAAAGAAAAAAATAATGAAATCACTTAACTACTTTTGATTATGCAAGTTTCAATTTTTGAAACATACAAAAACCTATAGCATTTTTTAGCTCTTTTTATAACCAAATAATGGAGAGAAAAAAGCAGTATTGAATTTCATACATTTCAATTCCATTTATTTCTTCGGAAACATATCACACACACACACACACACACACACACACACACACACACACACACACACACACACACACACACACACACACACACGCGCACGCACACGCACACGCACACACACAAACACGCACGCACGCACGCACACACACACACACACACACGCGCGCGCGCGCGCGCGAAGAAATTAATAGAATTTGACTCTCCGATTTCTCCTTACTCAGAGAACCGAAGGAAGAAAACTGTGAATATTTGTGCATTACATTGCTTCTTATTTCCTTACAGGAGAGAAAAAATTCTACTTCTTTCTACTGTTGTTGCTGTACTTGATTTTCTCTTCCTACCAGAAACTTTCTGACAATTCCTTCAGATGCCGAAGGGAAATTTAGATACTTCCAGTGTGTTCAACGGTTAACGTCTTGGAGACCGAATTCTTTGTTAAGAGCCGTAAGCAATGACAATCAAGGAGAAAGAAGAGCTGCAAGTAACATTTTCTTTTCCTTTTTTATTTGTTTCTCTTCCTCTTCACTTGTGACATTTCTAATATTGTTGAAACTTGTCAAACCAATACCTTTTAAATGAGGATTTTTTCCCTTACCTTTCGCAAAATTCATGTTATTTAGATTTGATTAGATTAATAGTTAATAGTTAACTCTGTTTCTCTTGATATTCAACAGAAAAGGAAAAGTATTATTTGAGAAATTGAAATGAGAGAAATTTAAAGAATTCATTACTGTTCCATTGAATCACCGTTTCTTGTATTAGCTTTATTCTTTATCAGTATGAAAAATAGAATTTCTGTTTCTAAGTAGTTTTAGTAACAGTTCATTTCTTTTTTTAACTTATCTTTTGCTTTGTTTCGTATACCGCATTTTTCAAGTGACATTTGTAATATTCTTACTTATTAGATTTACAGTTCATTAATAAATTGCAAGAAAGCAGAAATAGTCAACAATTTGTAATTTTGTTTTCTTTATTAAATGAGAAAGACGGCACCTGAACAGGCAGCTTGTCCACCAAATTTCTACTCCACGTAAGACAAATCTTTTGTCTCTTAAATGCATGATATATTTTTCATGGAATATGAGATTTTAGATAATAAGTGTGAAATAATTTGTACAAACAGTTGTATCGCTTTAAAAACTTGATTTTACATTTTCGTTGCATGATTGCGATGGGCTTACTGTAGATGATTTCGATAAACAAAATTTGTTGGCGTGTTTATACATCTTAAAGATGACATCGATTCAAATTTCGAGCTTCGCACATAAGTGTGACGATAGTAGCGTCACTCAGAACTTGCACATCAGGTTTGCTTTAAGTGAGTGTTGTAAAGTTCGGAAGTATTATTCATATTTGAAATTTGACGTATTGAGTGGATGTCAGTAAATAATGCTTTTATGAAGAAGAAGAAGTCATTATCAATAGCTCACTGAGTTTGAGCGAGGTCGTGTAATAGGGCTACGAGAAGATGGATTTTCTTTCCGTGATATTGCAGAAAGGCTTGGCCAGAATGTATCCACTGTGCATGATTGTTGGCAGCAGTGGTCAAGGGATTGTACTGCCTCAAGAAGGCCGGGTTCCGGTTGGCCAGATGGCACTACTAAGAGGGAAAACCGCCATATTTGCCGTACGGCTGTGGCGCATCGTACTGCGTCTGCGGCAGAAAGTCGAGCTGCAGCTGGTACCGCAGTGACACAACGAACTATTAGAAATTGGTTATTTCAAGGACAGCTCAGAGCCAGGCGTCCTGTAGCGTGGCTCTGGATGACTACAAGCCATTGCAGTTTGCGAGGCCAGTGGTGTCAAGCCAGAGCTCATTAGAGACGGAGTGGAGATCTATTGTATTTTCTGATGAAAGCAGGATCTGCCTTGGTGCGAATGATGGTCGTGTGTTGGTCAGAAGGAAGCCAGGGGAACGCCTGCAGCCAAACTGTCTGTGGCCTAGACACACTGGACCTATACCTGGGTCATGGTCTGGGGAGCAATTTAATATGACAGAAGGAGCACTCTTGTGGTTATTCCAAACATACTGACTTCTAATTTGTACGTCAGACTGATAATTCAACCTGTAGTTTTGTCATTCATGAACAGCATTCAAAGGGGAGTTTTCCAACAAGATAACGCTCGTCCTGATATCGCTGTTGTAACGCAACGTGTTCTACTGAGTGTTGACATGTTACCTTGGCCTGCGAGATCATCAGATCTGTCTCCGATTGAGTACATATTATGAGATATCAGTGGGGACAACTCCAGCATCATCCACAGCCAGCACTGACCTTCTTAGTATTTATAGAAAATATACAACAAGCATGAAACTCCATACCACAAAGTGACATTCGACATCTGTATGACAAATGTATGGATATTCATCAGTTATCCATTGGTAACTTTAATCATGTAGTCGGAGTCTCAAACATGTCTAAAACGTGGATTAGAAAAGAACTTATTCTCATTTCAGGAATACACTTTACCTTCATACCTTATTTATTTCTATCTCCGAGCAAATAATAATTCTCTCATGAATAAAAAGGCATTTCAATTCCTTATGCTACAAAATGTCTATTAACAATCTCTTGGGATTTCCAGACTATTAAAATAGTAAATAAGCTACAGTGGTTAAAAGTGCCATCAGAAATACTTTATGAAAAGCCAGATTTCAGCTTATAAGGGTCAATAAGTTTGCAGAGGAACGACATTGAGCACGAATCCTATTAACTTGCAAAATTAGCAACCCTAAACTCTCCACTTTTATTTATTATCTAACATATGTTTTAATTATTTATTACAGTTTTTCTTTATTTGTAAGTGTTTTATGTTAGTATCTTTCCTTTTGTACTTTGTTCCAGTTGTTTATCTCTTTATTTAAAAAAAAGATTACCTCTACCTTTCTAAGCTGCTATGTGGGCTTTAACTCTAAAAATGATAATGTAATGCAAACTACAGCTTGACATCCATTTCAAACTTATTCCTAATTTCAAAATCATACAATATTTTCATTTTTATGCTGTCTATTATCTGACTCATTAATTTTTATGGCTACAAATTTGAATAAAGCAAAAAATGGAGTTTTAATAACTTTTTGGATTGATTAATAAAATTATTCTATTAATTTTTTTAGCAATACATTTAAGTTGATATCCAATCTAACAATGCCTTACAATTGCTATAGAAGTATCCATATTTTACACAATAAAGATGTATAGTACTGATAAAATATATAATCCTGATTTGAAGAGAAAATGTTTTCTACTAACAGACAAGAAGAAATATTTATCTTATGGGAGGACAGAAATGAGAATGATTCCTCATGGAAGAATTCAGTTGTTTTTCCAATAATTTAAGATCAATTATTATTTTTTTTGGCATTTAAATTTGAAATGTGCAGATGAAATTTGGGATTTCTGATTTTGTATTTTCTGGGAAGGATTTTCACGAAAATAAAGAGATAGGGTGAATTACAAAAATTTTTAACGTTACTTTCTCACAATCTAGTATTCTCTAAAAACTTTATTTCACTTTTGCAGGAAGTGGAAATACTGTTTGCAAATTGTTGATTCAGATGTCATTTTATCCTCCAATCGCTACTCAAAATCACAAAATTTGTGAAATATGGCTATCGTGTAGATTGATCTATAAATCTAAAACCTGACATGGGTAATAATTCTAAGAATTCATATTTCGTCAAATACTGGTACAGGAAAAAGCAGCATACAAAACAAAGCGAAAGGAAAGTTAAAAAATAAAGAAAACGCTACCAAAAGATTGCTTATATGATAAAGAATTCTAGTTCTTTTTCAGGCAAAGAATATATAAAAGATCGATGCAACAGTAACAGATTCTTTAAATTTCTGTTTCAGTTTTCGCATAAATACGTATGCTGTTCCACTGAACATCAACTGATACAAATCTAAGTTTCCGAAGTTAAATGGAAAGCAGCTGTTAATCTAATCAAACTTAAATAATATGACATTTTGTGGTAAAAGAATAAACGGAAAGTTTTGCCAAAAGCTTTTTGGTTTGACACGTTTCAACTGCATCAGAAGTATCACAATTGATACTGAAAACGAAACTAATAAATGGGAAAGAATACAAAATGGAAAAAAGGAAAGATTATTTGCAGCTATGCCTTCATCTTGATTGTCATTGCTTGCGGCTCTCAAAAGGAATAGTGTCACCATGATACGAGCCGATGAGCAGACAAGAAGTATCTGAATTTCCTTTCGGGATGTGAAAGAGCCAGCAAAAAGTTTCTGGTAGGAAGTGAAAATCTAGCACAGAAACAGCAACAATAAAAAGAAATAGCCCTAAAAGAATTTTCTTCTCTTGTAAGGAAATAAGAAGCAATGCAATGCACGAAGATTCGCAGTTTTCTTCTTTCGTTTCTCTGAGTAAGTGGAAATTGGAGTGTCAAATTTTGGCTCGGCTTTTTTTTTTTTTATTATTGTGAGTGTGTATGTGTTCGGAAATAAATAAATAAAATTGAAATGCGAAGAATTCATTACTGATTTTTTTCCAACCTTGTTTGGCTTCATGAAGAGCTGGAAAAATGCCGATGGTTTTCGTGGGATTCAAAATCTGAAGTCTGAATAATTTGGAGTAGTTAAGCGCTTCAGTTCTTTTTTCTCTGAAGAAAAATAATGTAAGAGGGTTTTGGTAAGAATCATTTTTTTCATTTTCGGAGTTTTAAATTTTTGGAGAAAAGGATAAGAATATCCTTAAGTCGGTTTTGAAGGTTTTATTTGATAATCGTAAGGTTTGGAAAAAGAGGAAGATATAATGCTTGAATTTTCAGGAAATATTGTAACTAAGTATTTCATAACATAAATGGATATATTTGTTGAAGTAAGAAGTTTGCTAGAATTTATTTACAATTTTACTCGAATAATATTGAAGAGAGATATCGATTCAAATATAAAATCGATATTAATCTTCACTTTTTTATCCATGAAGGGAAAAGCAAATCCTATTGAATTAACTTTGAAAACTAGCACCTTAAAATTCTCCCATTTTATTTACTACTAGCCGCCTTTGGCGACCAGCCGGTTCGCCAATCTTAATGTTCGTTTAGATTTTAATAATTAATGAGGTTGAACAGGAGTTTAACCCCCTTCTTCGCCAAGTTGCGATAACGCGCCAAAGCTGGCAATCTTTATTATGCACTATAATTGAGCATCTGCTCCTTTGCTTTTGAACATTTCGCAAGGACGTTGTTGGCGATTTTTAAAAATTGCGCCAAGAAGTGGCTTAAACTCCGGTCGTACCATTAAATATTTCACGCAATTCCAACTTTAATAGATTCTTCAGCAAAATATTTTAAAACTTCACATTTTGATAGTCATATAATTCACTCATAATGTTATAAAGGCCTTCAGTCATGACGTGATATGTATCTCTCTAATTTTCTGTTACCCCTCGTAGAATTTATGCTTTAAATTAAAGTGTAAATGATTAATCTACAATTAATATAATAATATTTTTTACTGAAACAAAGCATTTTTTTAATATGATTACTCGTAATAGAGTCACTGAGCGTTTAAACTTTATGGGAACTAAAGAATATCTTTCTTAATTTATGTAATATCTCAAGAATTTGTCAACAAAATTTTCTAAGATTCATCATGAACAGATCGATAAATTAACAATGTTTAATTTTAAATGCATCAAACACTAAGAAAATAAAATGAATCGTTTAAATTAATCGGTCGAAAACAGGTTTAAAAAAACTACTTAAAAAACGATGCACTTAAAACTATAAGCATATACAAAAAAATATATAACTAACATAAATACAATTTACTTACAAAAGCACACAACTAACCTAAAAATAATTAAAATCATCCGTTGATAATGGTTGTCATGTCAACAATCAGAACACAATGCGCATGCGTGAATTTTCTTCGCCAGTTACGGTAACGGAAATGCGTGAATTTTTCTACGCCAGTTAGGGTAACGCTATGCAGATTAGACATTTTTAATTTCCTTTATTCTGTGTTATTTTAATTCGAAAGAACTTCAGAATGAATCTGAAACATGGATTAATTAACAATGTTTAATTTTAAATGCATAAAAAATTAAGAAAATAAAGAGAATCGTTTGAAATAATCCGCCAAAAAATGTTAACCCTAGCCTCATTACTGTTGGAAAAAAAAACACAACTGAATCCTTACTCATTTGGCGGTGGGAAAAAAATGGAAGATTTTTTTGGCGGGAAGTTAGTTTTTAATTAATAATTAAAATTCTAATTAAAATTTCAAAAAAAGGGACCCCAGGTGCACATTCCCGACCTCTAAGGTATACATGTACCAAATTTGATAGCTGTATGTCAAATGACCTGGCCTGTAGAGCGCCAACACCCACACACACACACACACACACACACACACTCACACATTGAGCTTTATTATAAGTATATAGATTAATGAGAAATGTTTCATTTCTAAATGTTTTTTTAATAATGGGTTTGTTCTATTTTCAAGAGTTTTATATTAATATCTATCATTTTGTGCTTTGTTCCAGTTATTTATCTTTTTCTTTGAAAAATAAAATTTATCTTCTTCATTCTAAGCTGGTAGGCGGCATTTTAACTCTAAAATGGGTAATGTAATGTAAGCTACTGCAAGTTGCGCATACATTCAAACTTATTCCTAATTTCAAAATCATAAAACATTTTCATTTTTATATTGCCTGTTATCTTCGTAATTAATATCTATGGATGCGATTTCGAATAAAGGAAAAAAGGGAGGTTTTAATTACTTTCTGGGTTGATTAATAAAATTACACTCTTAATTTTTTAAAATTATATTTAAGTTGGTATTTAATCTAATAAGGTATTGTATTCATTATAGAAGTATCTTTATTTTACACCATAATGATATATAATTCTGATAAACTTTATAATACTGATTTGAGAAATGACAAAAAAAGAAATAAATAAATAAAATACCTATCTTATGAAAGGAGACAGGAGGACGATCCCACAATAAAGAATTCAATTATTTTTCCAATCAATTATTATTTTTTCGGTATTTAGATTTTGTAAAGTACAGATCAAATTTCGAATTCCTGAATTCGTATTCTCTGTGAGGGATTTTCACGAAAATTATTTAATCATGCATATACACATTCTGAACTTATTCAAATGCTGTCTATTATGATTTAATTCCTCATATTCATAAAGTTTAAGTGTAGGCAAGTTATTTTAAGAGAAATAGTATCTCATATGTTGAGGAGTATACAATGTTTACTTCGGTTTACAATATTTAACTGCGATACTTAAAACCAATGAGTATAAAAACATGTTCGAGCAAACGTTCTATTCACATGTCGTTTTCGTCGTCTAATTACTATTCAAAATTACAAAATTTGAATGAATATTACTATTGTGTAGATTTGGCTATAGATATAAGAACTGACTCTTCATCAAATATCGGGAATAAAACAAAGCGAAAGGGAAGTTATAAAATAAACCAAACTCTACTAACAATTGCTTGTATAAAAATGAATTTTAGATTTTATCTTGGCAAAGAATATGTAAAACAGCAACGAATTCTTTAATTTAGTTTTCGCATAAATACATCTGCTTTTCAAATGAGTAACCACTGCTGTAAATTTTAAGTTTCCGAAGCTAACTGCAAGGTAGCTGTTAATCTAATGTTGTTGTTGTTACTTAAGGCACTTAGACAAGTCCACTCACTTGTGCTAGCGATTTAATTGCTAGCGATTTAAGCCGAGTTTGTGCAGTAGATTCTGAGGGTAAAGGCCCCTGAGCACCCAGAGGGCAGAGGTCTGGATTCTAGCACATATGAAAATGACACTCACATACTCGCTTGCACTATCACTTTTTACATACTTCACAGATAAAACACAGGGGAAAGAACAACCATGCCCGAACCAGGTCTCGAACCCTGGATGCCCACACCACGGGGAATACGTGCTATCCCTAGGCCAGAACGCCGGTAGTAATCTAATCAAACATAAATAACATGACATTTTGTGGAAAAAGAATAAGCGAAAAGTTTTGCCAAAAGCTTTTGATTTGACAAGTTTCAACTGCATCAAAAGTATCACAAATGAAGACGAAAAGAAACTAATAAATGGAAAGTAATAAAATTAAAAAAAAAAGCTTACTTGCAGTTCTCTCTTCATTTTGATTGTCATTGCTTACGGCTCTTAAAAGGGAATTCTGTCGCCAAGATGCGAACCGATGAGTAGACTAGGAGTATCTGAATATCCCTTCGGCGTATGAAAGAGCCCGCAAAAAGTTCCTGGTAGGAAGTGAAAATCTAGTACAGCAACAACAAACAATAAAAAGAAACACACCCCCTATAAGTATTTTCTTCTCTTGTAAGGAAATAAGAAGCAATGCAATGCACGAATATTTGCAGTTTTCTTGTTTCGGTTCTCTGAGTAAGTGTAAATTAGAGTGTCAAATTTTGGCTCGGTATTTTTTTTTATTTTTTTATTTTTTTTGTGTGTGTATGTGTTCGGGAAGAAATAAATAAAATTGAAATGCGTAGAATTCATTGCTGATTTTTTTCTCTCCCTTCATGAAGAGCTGGAAAAATGCCAATGATTTGTCGGATTCAAAAGCTGAAGTCTGAATAATCTGAAGTAGTTAAGCTCTCAAGTTATTTTTACTTTGAAGAAAAATAGTGCAAAAGGATTTTCGTAATATTTCATTTTTTTTCACTTTCGGTACTTTAAATTTTTGGAAAAAATTTCAGAGTGTCTTTAAGTCCGTTTCGACAGATTCATTTAATAATACTAAAGTTTGAAAAAGAAAGAGATAGAATGCGTAAATTTTCAGGAAATATTTTAATGAAGCATTTCATAACTTAAGTAGATACATTTGCTAACGTAAGAAGTTTGCTAGATTTTTTTTTTACTATTTTCAAGAAATAATCTTACTCAAATAATATATAATTAATTCTCTAGACAATACAATGAAATCAATATTAATCTTCGATTTCTTATCCATTACGGGAAAAACGAACCCAATTGAATTATGTTTCAAAATTAAAACCCCAAATTTCTCCCATTTTTATTTATTATTGATAATATATTTTTAATATTTAACTTTTTTTATAATAGGTTTGCTCTATTTTTAAATGTTTTATGTTAATACCTTTCATTTTGTACATTTTCCCAGTTATTTATCATTTACGTAGCAAAATAATCTCCATCTTTCTAAGCTAATAGGTGGCCTTTTAACTCTAAAAATGTAATGCAATGGAAACTACTATATGTATCAATTTTATAAATTTAAACTTATTTGTAAATTCAAAATGATAAAACATTTTCATTTTTATATTTTATATTATCAAGCTAATTAATTCTTATGGAAACCGTTTTGAAAAAAGCAAAAAAAGGATGTTTTAATAACTTTTTGTGTTGATTAATAAAATTATACTATTAATTTGTTAATATTATTTTTAAGTTGGTATTAAATATATCAATGTATTATAGTCATTATAGAAGTATCCTTATTTTACATTATAAAGATGTATAATACTGATAAAGTATATAATACTGATTCGAAAATTGACAAAAATGAAGAAATATCTATCTTATAGAAGGAGACAAGAGGACGATTCCACAACAAAAAATTCAATTGTTTTTCCAATCAATTATGAAGAATCGTTTATTATTTTTTCGGTATTTTGATTTGTAATGTGCAGATGAAATTTTGAATTTTTGAATTTGTATTCTCTGTGAGAAATTTTCATGGAAATAAATGTAATTACTTAATTATGCATATATATATTCTGAATTTATTCAAATGCTGCCTATTAAGATTTAGTTCCTCATACTCATAAAATTTAAGTGTAGGCAAGTTATTTTAAGAGAAATAGTATCTCATATGTTGAGTAGTATACACTGTTTACTTCGGTTTACAACATTTAACTGCCATACTTAAAACCAATCAATATAAAAATATGAGGTTAGTGAAACATTATATTTTATTAGGAAATATTTAGTTTTTAAAATGATATATTGACTATGCAAAAATGTTTTAACATCACTTTAGTACAACCTCGTATTTCTTTAAAAATTTCATTTCGCTTTTGCAAGAAGTGGAAGTTGTTCTAACAAACTGTCGATTCACATGTCGTTTTCGTCATCTAATTGCTATTCAAAATGAGAAAATTTGAATGAATATTATTATTGTCGGCAAATATCGGTAATAAAACAAAACAAAAGGGAATTTATAAAGGAAACGGCTCTAAAAATTCCTTGTGTGAAAAAGAACTCTAGATTTTGTGTTGGCGAAGAATATATAGATTAATGATACAACAGTAACGAATTCTTTAAATTTCTTTTTCAGTTTTCGAATAAATACATGCACTTTTTCTCTGAGCACCAACTGATTTATATTTTAAGTTTCCGAAGCTAAATGCAAAGCAGCTGTTAATCTAATCAAATATAAATAATATGATATTTAGTGGATATAGAATAAATGAAAAGTTCTGCCAAAAGCTTTTGGTTTGACAAGTTTCAACTGCAACAGAAGCATCACAAATGAAGATGCAAAAGAAACTGATAAATGGGAAATAATAATAATAATAATAAAAAAAAGGATAAGGAAAGGCTACTTGCAACACTTACTTTATCTTGATTGTCATTGCTTAAGGCTCTCAAAAGGGAATTCTGTCGTCAAGATGCGAGCCGATGAGCAGACAAGGAGTGTTTGAATTTCCTTTCGGCATGTAAAAGAGCTAGCTAAAAGCTTTTGAAATGAAGTGAAAATCTCGCATAGCAACAGTATTAATAAGTCGTACCCCCCCCCCCCCCAAAAAAAAAAGAAGAATTTTCTTCTCTTGTAAGGAAATAAGAAGCAATGCGATGCACGAATATTTACCGTTTTCTTCTTTCGCTTGTTTGAATAAATGGAAATTGGAATGTCAAATTTCGGCTCGGATTTTTTTTTATTGTGTGTATGTGTTCAGGAAGAAATAAATAAAATTGAAATGAGTAGAATTCATTACTGATTGTTTTCTCCTTTGTTTATCTTCATGATGAGCTGGAAAAATGCCAATGGTTTTGTCATGTTCAAATGCTGAAGTGTGAATAATCTGAAGTAGTTAAGCGCTCAAGTTCTTATTTCCCTGAAGAAAAAGAGTGTAAAAGGGTTTTTGTAAGAATCATTTTTTTCACTTTCGGTATTTTAAATTGTTGGGAAAAAGGATAAGAGTATCTTTAAGTCCGTTAAGGTTTGGAAAAAGAGGCAGATATGATGAATGAATTTTCAGGAAATATTGTAACAAAACATTTCATAACATAAATGGATATATTTGCAGAAATAAGATAATATAATTTATTCAAAGTTTCCATGAGAATTCTACTCGAGAAATATATAATTCATGAGCAAATACAATAAAATAGATATAATTCATCGATTTTTCATACATGATGCGAAAAACAGTAGTTAACTGCACTAATGATTTTGAGTTATTATAAAGGGTATCGAAAATTAACACAAAATTTGAATTTGCCAACATTCGAGAAGTAAAGTGTTAGCAACCGTATTAAAAAAAACCATTTGACAGCTGATAATTTAGGGTTAGTAAAAATGGATTGTTATTCTATAGAACAACATATTTTCATTGTTGAACAATATTTAAAAAATAATGAAAGTGCGAAAATTTTTGAATTGCCCTCTCCCCATATCGTGTGATTTAACACCATTAGATTTCTTTTTATGGAGTTATTTGAAATTAAATGTTTATGCCAACGAGCCCACAAGCATGTGCGCATTGAAAGCAAAGATTCAGTGCTGCATCGACGAAATTCAGCCACATTTATGCAGAATGGTCATAGAATATTTCGACAAAAGAGTGCGTATGTGCTAGTAAAGCCATGGAGGTTATTTGCTTAATGTGTTATTCCTTACATAACCCTATCTTGTGAATTTAACGATTCAACAAATGATATATCAATTTAAAGGAAAAAAAACAACTTGTGTTTTTTATTTAATTATAATTTTTTATTAGCATGTTGTACTATCGTGTAACGTTCTATTCTTATTAAACCTAAACTATTAGCTGTCAAATCGATTTTTTAATAGGGTTTCTAATATTTTACTGCACGAATGATGGCAAACTCAAATCTTGTGTTAATTTTGGGTCACCCTTTATTATATTCATACACGTCCGGGTAGAATATAATAAGGAATAAAATTATTCCAAATATGGTTTTTCGTATCTTAAGGAGATATATAACGTCGCAATTTTTAGAGATATAGAAATTTAAAAAAAAATTGCATTATTCTTTCTATTTAACAGAGAACGGCAAAAGATAACAAAAAATATGAATTTCATTGTGAGAGTATCCTATATTTTGCTCAGCAATGCACAATTCAGTCTAAATTACATTTCCTGTGCATATACTGAGAAGTCTATAGAGATATTCGGTTCACCACCCGTAACATGGTAAAAGCTTGTAGTTGAGCAAAGCTCCTTTTCCTTACTAATCTCCAAACAATGTAAAGTACCAGGAAGCAGGATGAAGACTCAGCTGCCCTTTAGCGTAGTTAATTTGGAACTCTCTATGGAATATGTTTTCTTGTAGTGTACTACCAACCTGCGTATTACTAGATGTGAGCTAATTAAACTTAGTAGATAAGTAGTATGAAGCGAACGGACTCAAGAGGGCTCTTAATTGAGAATCTGTAGAGGCTTTTAAATGTAACCGTCTGGTATCTTTGTTGGATTTTATTGCGGATAGTATATAACATTCTTAAGAAAGTGGATAATATTCTTTCGTAAACTGCGGATTACTTTCGGTCGGATTATTTATGTAAAATTGGAATATGTATCAGAATTAATAGGTCTGTATATTTAATGGATTTCTTTAAAAAAGCTAAAACATTTATATTTTTCGCAAAAGAAAGGTTAATATTTCGCTTGTTATTAAACAGCTTTTGGCGACCAGTTCGTGGGCCCAGTTTATCGCCTTTTCAGGTTGTTAAATGATTTATTTGTTATTTGATACGATCGTAAAACATGAATTCAATCAATAGGTTGCAAATTAAAAAATATCATATTACGAAATAAAAGTGGAAGGGAAAATCCTACTACTGAGTGAATGACTGCTAAAAACAGGCGATTGAATGTTTTGATGTACAGTTTGAATTCCTTCATAATATTTAAAAACATTTTTCAGATAATGTATCAAATTGAATTAAAACATTATTTCTTTTTAAAAGGAAATTTTGCAGAAATTTAATTATCATTAAAAAGATAATTTTTGAGACTTAAGATAATAGAAAGATCATTTTTATAAGATAATTGTTTTGAAAATATGAATATCAATTTCAATAGGGTAGTCATAACTATACGGCTAGACTTAAAAATAATGTATTGTTGCCAAAATTAAAATATTCTGAGGCGATTTGTTGCTAGTTTTTTTTTTTGCATTCTCTAAAAGCCATTTGTTACCATTTCTGGTATCTATTCAAAATAACTAATTTCAGTTGAGTTTTTGGACGATTGGTACGACTTATGTGCTTGTCCAGAAACCAGTAATTAATCAGTAATTAATTTGAACCCTTACCACGATTACTCATCTTGAGATGGTTAAGCTATTTTTGCGCTGGATTAGAATTTTTTTTTGTATGAAATTTATTTCTTTATTTCATTTATATCTTCTTCCCTCTGACTGAATGCACTTTTTGACGAGGTAGTGAAACATCCCTAGTATATTTCTAGTAATATTTTGCAGCGCCATCAATTAGCTTAACGAAGCGTTGGATTTAATGCAGCTATAAAAATATTCAATGAATGAAGCAATCTGAAATTCGTATGATACTTTGTTGATATTTCAACGTTGCCATCCTACGGTAAGTAATAATCGCAATTTCTGTGCCACGTAAGTTAGAGTTGTATATATATATGGATTTTGTTGGCAAAGCTTAATTATATTTTGTAGAAATTCTTTTCAACCTTTAAATTATGAACAATTTTCAAAGTTAGAATGGGAAACAATTTCTCAAAGACCATACCACAGTTGTTCATTAAAAAAAGTCTGCGAGTCATTTTAAAATAAAACGAAAACTCTTTTCTAAATGCCTCATTTCAAAGAGAGGATTTCGGACACCAGAAAGAAATGAATCAAAAGCCTCAGAACAATGCTCAAAAAGATTTTTTCCTCGCTTCAGCCGTTCCTCATTAGCAACTTTCACTTCACTTCGGTAAATACATTTTTCCAGAAATGAGCTAAAAATAGTTTTCTCGAGTCCCTTTCTAATTAATAGGTTATTACTGAGGAGCTATTTAAATTACTAAACAATCTGAATTATAAATGACTTGGAGAAATAAATTTTTTTCCAAACATAATTATCAGTTTCTGTTCATTTTTAATGAATACGACTTGGTCTCTTCAGGCAGTTTCTGGAAAATTCATTACAAGGAATTGGAATTTTAAAGGAATAAGGCCTTGCGCGTTTCAGTTAGGTTTAATTAGCGCTTTTCTTAGTATGTGTATTATTTACTTAGAAAATATCAGCTTTGCCTTAGAATAAAAACTAAAATTATTAATCTAATAAATTTCTCAATGTCATTTTTGTGTTAAGTAATTTAGTAACTAAGCCAATGTCAGTTAATATTTTTTATATCTCAAAATATGAAAAGATATTTCTTATTTTGTAGAACAACAGAATTTTCTTTCAATTGGTAAATATCCGTAAAGTTGGTAGTTAGACATTAACAAAAATATTAGTTTATAAATTATTTGTGGTTTGATTATGCTTTTGAAGATATGCTCTCATGTTTAACTAGAAATTGAATACGTGCAAATTATTATTTATAAAAAAATTTATTCGTTTGCTTTTTACCGGTTTATTGACAAAGTAATTTTGGAGAAAGTTAATCTTTTCTTATAAAATTCAATGAAGATAACATTATTCAATTTTTAAATTCATGAATATAATATTATATTAATGCTGCAGTAGCTAATAGAATTGATATTCGCTTGAAATATTACCAATGCGCATTATTTAAAGCAAGTAGTTTTTACAGACGGTTTGAATAATTCTTATTTTGATATTGGTTAAATAAAATAATGAGCATGAAATAATCCTTTTCGTTTTATTTTATTATGTCTTTTATATATTATTGTAACTTTAGGAACCTTTATTACGAGAAAAATCTGTTTAAAAAATAGAAGAATGTTCTAGTACTAGATATTATAATAGTTTTCTTTTTGTCATTTTACTTGGCTGGTTTGTATGAAAATTTACAAATGAAACTGGAAAACAATTCTAAAAATCAAAATTTCGATTGATTTTCAATTGAAATTTCTTTTTTTGTTTTGAAAATAACCGAAATGTTTGATACAAGTTACAGGTAATGAAGAGCTAATATCCATGCTTATTGGAAAAAAGTGGTTGTAAAATGTGCCTGCAGTATTCATTGTGTATGTAAATAAAATAACGGAATTTTTCTAATCTTACAAGTTTGCAATATACAACATGAATTTATAACATATTTTAAGTATAAGTTTTCATATGAAATTTTAGAATTCATTAGCATTTAAAATGTTTAATTCTTTAAAATCAGTAGCGTTGCTTTTGGTATTTGACTATAAACTAGAAGGATATTATCTGAAACTTTAAATAAAAAATAGCCATAGAAAAATATCATAGAATTAAAAGCAAATCTTGAAGATTGTTTTATCTAAAAAATTCTCAGACTATAAAAAAAATACCTTTACTTTAATGAAACTACAGTTTGATGGTAATGGATACACAATTTAAGTTTCCAGAGTAGTAGTTTGTAGTACGTTGATTTCATTTAATTCATATTTTTCATCTTACTAAATAACAAGATGGAATTTTAATTCATGCGTATCTAAAAAATCTAAATATTATGAAATAATGAATTTGTTTTCATCTTGAAAAACAAGACTTCTAATGATGATGCATTGTTATGCAAGAAACTTGTATTTATACTAAATGAAATGCGAAAGATATGCCTTCATATTTAAATTTTCTTAAAATAAAATGCCATAAAGGAAGGTATTACTCTATATTTCAGATATTTTTTTTTTCTAAAATTCTTTTAACATCTCATCATTTGACTTTTTCATACATGTTCTTTTATTTAAGACTTCTCATATACTTGAAAGAAAATTATTTTTTTCTTTTTTTATAGAAAATTTCGAAAACATTTTATCTCAACAATCCATTATTAACTTTTCGGCTGCAAGAACACAGAGCAACTTATTAATTAGAAATATTAATTAAAATGAAAGCAATGATTTCAAACGTGACATATTTATCTCTCCTTCAGAGAATTCTCCCGTCGAAAACTAAATCAAGCAACTCTCAAACATCACTGATTGCAGAGCATAATTTCCACGACAGCATATCTCCAAAAATCAAAGATTACATTTTGCCTTTCTGTGTAAACATCACTGATTCCAATGAGCCATTTCCACGACTTAATTAACTCGACTATAAACGCATTACTGGGCAGGGGAGAGCTTGTTTCGTTTCGATTACCTCGGTTAATGTTTGAATCACATTCTGAAAGATTTCTGTCATCTGTCTGCAGCAACTACTAATTAGAATTCTGTGCCATAAAGCGAGTTCATCTCTTAAATGAAAGATATCCAATTAAATGATGAATAATAATAATAATGAATAAAAGATTTTCATGCTGTAGTATTTGTTTAAAAGTGAGTCGGATATTGAAAATTTAGTAAAAAATGGGACAACAAGAGATAAACATTGATGCCTCCACGTTTTAACATAATTGTTCTAATAATTTTTGTTGTTGGTTGTGTTCTAATAATTGACAGCATGTATTGAGAAGAATGGAGCTAAAAAATGCCTCCCAACAAATAAAAAGGTGTTTTTTTTTATATCAGATTTTAAACTTTTTGTTGATATGAGACACAACAATATTGCAACTATAAAGTGAATAAGAATAGATGTCTTTAAAAAAATGTAGAAAAATAAATATTGTTCAATAATTTTTACAAGTGGAATATTTCAAATTAGCTGGTTAATTTTTAAATAACATCATATCGTTTTCATGTTCTGTCTAAATAAATAGCCATATTGAATAAGATTGGACATGGCTATTTAGCTGCCATTGTCACTGTCAAAATCAATTGGGTCATGTCTGCAAATATTTTTATCATCATTTCTCTTAAAAAAGGAATTGTATTATCTATCTTTATTTTCTTTATAATTTATCGAAAATATGAAAAAATAGATACTTCTAGTGTAACACAATTTTTTTAACTTGCTGCACGTATTTATTTCAAACAACAGATTCAGATAACTTTATACGAGAAAGTAAAATTATGGTATAAGAAAAAAAATCTAAAATATGGTTTTATATTTATATTTAAAAATATTTTCAAATATTAAATATTTTAAAAATATTAAATATTTTAAAAATATTAAATATTTTAAAAATATTAAATTTATATTTAAAAATATTTTTATATATTTTAATTTTTTTCTTTATTTAAAATTAAATCTAATAATGGTTTTTAAACAATTTGAAAACGTACAATTGTTTTGAATATGGAAAACAACATCGAGAATGTTCATTGATTTTTTTGGTATATATTTTTATACAGAAGCAGTTTATAACTTGTAATTTTTCCTGTATTTTATGCAACAAAGCTTTCTTAATTTACTTCAATGAAAATAATCTAAATACATCAATAATTTTCTATAACTTTAATCGTTATCAGTATTATGTTTAAATTTTGTAAATTAATATTTTTTCTACGTAATTTCGGAACTGCTATACGAAGAAAATCATTTTCATACATTATTCAATTTAAAAAGTTTGTTTTCTGTTAACGTATTTTAATAGTTACACTATTTTCTCTGATATTTTTAATAGATTATCTTCGATTCTAGACACCCTATGCGGAATATCTTAAACATTTTAGTGATTTAATGTACGTAAGTGAAATAATAATAAAAAAATATAATAATTGTCTAGAAAATGTAGTAATAAACAGGAAAATATTGTGTGATAATAAAAATTCCGTTGAATCTATTTAAGAAAGTCGAAATATGAAAAAGTCCATTGTTGTTACTTCATTCAAATAATTATTCAGTTGAAAAGTTGTATTTATATATTTTAATATCTAATTTTTTTGTCCTTATTAAATGAATAAATGGGTTGAAATAAATAATCCTTAAAGAACGTGAGTACTGTTCCCCATGAAATTTATGATCCCCCATTGAATATTAATTAATATTAAAAAGTAAAATAAAATACATGAATAAAATTAAAATATATTTTAAATGAAGCTTAAAATTTTAAAAAATATATCGATTTAGTTTATAATGATATTTTCTATTTATAACAAATCAAACGAACTACCAAACAATTTTAACTGAGTTTAATATATCATTAGTAAATTTACTATTTATAATAGTTTTATCAACAAGAATGCTTTGGAGATTAAGAATCAGTTGTTTGAAATGTTTTTGAACCATGGCAGAAAAATTTGTAAAGAAAATAAATGCACAAACACTCTTTTTTTTTATAATACAGAATCTACTGATATAGTGCAAAAATAGCAAAAGATGAAGCACGAAATGACAAACTATCACCAAAGAAAATTGTATATGTTTTTGATATGTAAAATTTGTAGTCTCTGTGTCTTTCTGTAATATTTACTTTTTCCCTTTGATTCTCCTTTTATAAAATGCAATAATTCATATATAAAAAACTTGTAAAAGTTATATTTGAAAGAAATGCCTTTTTTTGGATGACACAGGATAAGTCGAAAATAATCAAGAAATCTCTTTTCACTTTTATATTGATTAAAATCCTCTCTGAAAATATTTTTTATGGAATATTAAATATAAATTAACGAATGCTAAGCATTCTGAGCTCCCCTTAGTAAAAATTTTTTGTCTGCAACAAAAAGTAAAATTTCTTGAAACTTAAAATATATTAGATTTCTTTTTTTATTGTCGAAAATATTTGCTCTCTTTTTTTCATGTCTGATTGTCAAGCAACGTAGGATGAAAAATTTTCTCAGCATTTATCTTGACAGCAATAAATCATCTAGGCATTTAAATAACTCCAAGCTTGCAACTACTTAATCCATATTTCAACTGTCTTTGTTCTTGTCATTGAGAATGATGGATTGCTTTCGACTACAAACGTTGATGTGACTATTTCCATAAAATTATAATCAGTGAAGAATTTAATGAGGGACCGAACATCATTCTTGGACTTTCATATTTATTTGCACTTTTCTATTTTTATTTTATTACATTTCATCGGAATTAATATTTCAAAACTGTATTTTTAAAAGAGCTTAAGAGATCTTTTGGTAAATTTATAGGTTAATTAATAAATAACTAATCAGAAATTAAAGCAAAAAGTTTCACTGGAAATATTGATTCAAATTGTTAATACGTATTTAATGAGAAAATATGACATATTAATCAAAATTATTATATGAATATCATTTATATAAACTAACAAGAAAATAATCTGAGTTTGATATCTTATTTATGTGAATATTATTTATTATCAAAAATAGAACATAAATATTCGACACATAAAAAAGCAGATATTTTATTATATTAATGTAAGTAAAAAAAATGAAAAATTGGAATTGTCTCATCTAGAAGATAGATATTACGATTTTAAACAAGTATTCAATTAAATTGCCATCAATGGAGATGAAAGCATAGCTAGAAGAAAATAAGCACACAGTGAGATTACCTTTTACAAAAATAATTAGAATAGAGAAAATTTAATTAAGGTATTGAAAAAGATATATTTTTATATGAAAAATATGTGATTTGAAACAAATTTGTATGAGCATGATATAAATATTGAACCTAATTAAAAACTTTATTATAAATTTTAACACTTAACACATTTTGGAAATATTTAATTTTTGATGAATTTTTAATATATTTAAGTTTTTTGATGCTTAGGAATTTCCTTTTTTAATGAAATTTCTTGCACTTATTGCATTTAGCTTTTCACGATTAAACTTTTTTTCGATCTGCTTATTTTGATAGAAAAAAATCATTTCTGATTTTTAATGTTTTAATAAAAGAGTATTTTCATAAACATTTTCTATTTTCTATTTTCAATCTTTAATGTATTCCATAAGTCATTATTATAATTATTGATATTTCATAATCAATTTTTGTAATATTCATTACTAGATGAAAGTTCTGGAAATGAATTAAATTTAAAATTCGACTCACAAATAATAAAATTTTTCAAATATTAAAATCTGGAATTTTCATTAAAATTACATAACTTTGCTGCGTTTATGAACTCCATACTTCAAGGAGTGCTCGAAAAAAATCAATTCCAAATTTGCAAATATAAAACAAATGAAATTAAGCAAAAATGTTCTATAAGATAAGCATAGAAAACTGAATGGAAAATTAACTAGAGCCTTTCCGTTCATATTGATTAAAGTCACTTATTATTTTAAAATCAGAGACTAAAAGATTGAACTAACTGTTTGGAAATAATTTTCTGTGAAGTTAGTTGAATTATAAAACTTAATTGGCAGAGATATCAATTCATAATTGATATCTCTGTTCATTAGATATAACTCGATACATATAGAATGTGAATTCATAAGTTAAAAATGTTGTGAAATTATTTCAGATATCAAATATTTTTTTCCTTCTTCTTCATTGCTTATGATAAATTGAAAGAATTTAAAAGAAAAAGATTTGTATTTCCACTAAAGAATTCTTAAAATTGTATAACGATACGCTGTTTCATAATACACAATAAAAATGCCGAGTTCAATGGCAAAATAAATAAAAATTTAATAATTTAATAAGATATAGTTTATATATGTGGAAGAATTACTAAATAAAAGAAGAAAAACAGCACAGTACTCTAAATAAAATATCAGAACTACAATGATAGCAATTTGAAGTAAGCAAAAACATTCTCTACATTGAATTGAAGAAGTTCAAAGTTATATAAGACAGGGAAATTAATGTGTCATTAAATATCAGTTTTCAATACGAACATATCAGTTGGAAGCACTGAGTTTTCTGAAGAGTCGTATGATTTTTATTCCTATTTTCTGATGGATGAATTTCATATTTGAGATCACATTCCACTGAATTATCTATATGCGCAATCTTGTATTCATCAAGTCTGACGCTGAAGCTGGGAAAATAAACCAAGGGTTCATCTGTCTTTTTTAGAACTTGGCTCAGATCTATGATGTTCTTTTCAATATAATCCTCGCATAGCTTGCAAATAGTTAACAATAAATACTGCCAGCAAAAAGTTAAAACAACAAAAAAGTTTGTTAAAAAAAGAATGAAATGCTATAAAAATTTGCTTTTATAAAACAATAATTGTTAGTAAATGTAAATTGCAGTGTTCTACAGTCAATAAAGCCCCAAAATAAAATAATAAATAACATTCTAACCAATAATGGGCAACTGAGTCTTGATTCTGAGAGTGGTGAGTTCCTAATTCTCAGATAGAAAATAAAAAGATAAATAACATTCTAAACAACAATGCGCACCTGGAAAAGACCAGATTTTTAGACTGGTGATATCCTAACTGAAACGATAAATAATATTCTAAACAAGAAAGGCCACCTAGATATTGAGTTCTTGATTCTCAGCTCTATCTCATCGAATATCCTGTATATTTGTGAGACCAATATATATCGGATCTGACATAGAGATTCAATGTTCATCATTGATCTGGTACAGAGATCTGGAGATTAAAATACTGCATCAAGTATTATCCATGATATTTCATCATAGTTCTATTATGTTGAAGAAGATATTGTAATACTACCAAATAAGCTGTTAATTTACCTTTACTAAATTACGCAACAAATGCTCTAAAATTTTGATTCTTTCGTTGGAGTACTTCGTAATGGATTTTAATGATAATCGTCTCAGACTGCTGTTTCCATAGCTGTTGACAGTTACTGAGAATTCTGTCGAATCAAAGTAAATAGTAATTTAATCAAACCAAAATAACGCACATTTTTACAAAAAGATGAAAATTAAAAGATGCACGAGAAGTTTATTTTTACAAGTTTCATCAGCAAAAGAAGTATCTCAGGTGATGTTAAAAGAAAACAAATAAAGAAGAGATAAGGAAAAAAAAGAATAGGAAGCGTTACTTGCAGCTCTCTCTTCATCTTGATTGTCATTGCTTACGGCTCTCAACAGGGAATTCTGTCTCCAAAATGTGAACCAATGAGCAGACAAGAAGTATCTAAATTTCCCTTTGGCATCTGAAGGATCTCCCAAAAAGTTTCGTGTAGAAGTGAAAATCAAGCACAACAACACCAGTGCGAAAAAGCACCCTATGAAGAAATCTTCTGTCTAATAAGAAAATAAGACGCAATATATTGCCCGGAAATTCGGAGTTATCTGCTTTTGGTTCTCTAAGAAAACAGAAATTGGAATGCACACTTTTCTCTGATATCCGGCTAGAATAAACGAAATTAGAATTACAAAATTCGTTCCTACTTTTTTCTTTCTTTATTCTTATTTAGAGTTGAGAAAATGACAATGGTTTAGTGAGTTCAAATGTTTAAATATTACAATTGATAACAATTAAGAATTACTATTTTTTTTATTTGGATTCAAAATTTACTGCAAAACTATTAATGCTGGTAAACATGAAATAAGTATTTTTGTTCATATTTTTTAAATATAAATAATTTAGTTAATATTGTTTTGGATGAATCATTTAACACATGTATTTTGCTTGAAAATGACGCAGATTTATGTTGAATTGTTTTAAAAAGCGCGTTGCTTTTCAATGTACTTATTTACAAAAATAAAAAGAATTAATTAATAATTAGCTTTAAATATTTCCACCTATACAGTATAGTGTTTTTACAGTACATTATAACTGATTTAAATTTCGGAGGACTCGATATCAAGACATTGCAATGCTAGAGAAGTTGCTATAAAAGTAAGAAGACCGTGTGCATTCACCTAATTCATTTATTCCTTTATCTCTTACTGCTCAGAATTTGCTATAAATTTAAACGTTTAGTTTGTCAAACTACTTTTGTTTATGGTAAAAATTTTATTTGGTATGTTTCCGACAATTCCACAATTTTTATACGTACGTATAAGGAAAAAAATACTTTAAAATAATTGCATGTATTATTATTATTATTATTTATGATATCGGAATGTTCAAGATTGGAAGTAATGATAAAAATCACAACTCTGAAGTGAAGGCCGTTGCTATTAGAAACATGTCAAGTTTAATCACATACATCAGTAAGGTATATTCTTTAAATAATTGGAAAATTTATTCTTTATTTACATTTAAGAATCATAAATAAATTATAACGTTGATTATTGTTTAATTAAGACTAGATGATACACCAGAATTCCAACACTTTTAAATTTATCTACCAAAATAAATGATGCATCAAAAGATTTATTACACTTTTACTTTCTCGTATACGAAGAGAAAATATTAAAATCTTTCGAAAAATTCGAACTTGTGATTTTGACGAATCTCCCCATTTAATATCCTTTCTATGTCGTAAATACACATTTTTGGAATTATATCTGCTTATATGTCAGTGAATTCGATATAGCAGAAACTGTTTGAGCCAGACAGATTAAAGTTGGTCTCTGGTCTTTACACCAAATTCGTAGATTTCTATCAAATTTTGAATGAAGTCCAATAAAATAAGATTGTCTATATGATTATCCGAATGTAATTTAACACGATAACGAAAAGAGTTAGACAGAACAGCATCTAAAGAGATCCAAAGTGAAAGCATCTAAAGTATAGATTTAGCATCTAAAGCGTAAGTCAGTATCAAATTTGGAATCTCATCTCTCAAAAGGTTGAGTGTCTCTCGACCCATGTTTTCTCATTCATACAAACGCGATAACTTAAAAACAGAATGACTTAAATATGTAAAATTTGATATGCGACTGCAATTATAGTTTTTAAAAAATCAAATATCGGTTTTAATTGGTTTGAAAAAAGGCGTCCAAAAACATATTAGCTTTTCAGATACTTGTGTATACTTGTAACCGTATCCCAGCTTGTAACTGTATTTCAAATACTTGTAACCGTATTTCAGATACTTATAACCGTATTCCTGCAATTAATCGTCCTAAATAGCCAAAGATCATATGCTAATTAGTTGTTTCGCAACTATTGACATGCAGTTAATAATACTTATGAACCGATTTTCTTTGCGAATTGCTATTTTACGAAGCATTCGGGCAGGGATAGCCTAGTTGGTAGGGCGTCGGTTTCGCGCCCTTGGGTTGAGAGTTTGAACCCCGCGGACCTTAAGACTCTCTGTGTGTGTGGTGACTGGCACACATATAAATCTGTCGTGGCCACTTAGTCCTCCATGTCGAGAGTAATACCACTAGGAGTACTGGTTCAGGGGTGATCGTTCTCTGATTCAGGTCTAAATTACGATCTGTGGATGACTGAATGAAATACATGTATGAAAGTCTGCCCCGTAAAAAGGGTTGTGACATGTATGTAACTAAGTCGTACTTTTGGCGCTACTAAATGGCACTACTGAAAAACAAGAGGCGCACCCTTGGCTTAAAATCACTGACTTCTAAAATCAGTGGGCTTATCTAGGACAACGAAGCATTCAATCCTCATTTGCAAGATTCTCAAGATAAATATATTAGCACTCATGGCGTTTGACCTTGCTGAAGGTTCACAGTAAAGAGGAGAGAAGGGTTTAACATTTTTTATAAAACAGCATGTGAAAAATTTCGCGATGGCCACTCCCGCTAGGATAAACATTTCTTTTTAAAGAGAGAAATCCAAACATCTAAAAGAAATGTATTTGAATCCGTGGCACAATAATCCAAAAATTCCTTTCTCACATTCTCCATTCTTTATTTATAACTTTCGCTCCACTTCTGACGATGCACTTTCCAGGAAATGGAATAAGAAAAGTTTTCTACAGATCTTTTTTTTAATTAATAGGTTATTACTTAGAAAGTATTTAAATTACTAAATAATCTGATACATAAATGACTTGCATCAATAAATTTTTCCAAATATAATTATTAGTTTTGGTTCATTTTTAACGAATGTGACTGGTTTCTCCAGACATTTTCTAGAAGATTCTTTGGAGTTTTAAGAAATAATCCTTGCAGTTTCAGTTAAGTTTAACTAATTTTTTTTTCCATCTTAGCAAGCAAGCTCATTATTTGTGTCTGAAGAAAGTACTGGAATGTTTGATGTAATAATCTCGTAATATCAGTTTTGTGCTAGATAATTTAATAACTATGCCAATGCCATCTTAGAATTTTTGCATATGTCAAAAAGGTAAAAAGGAATTTATTGTTTTATAGTAAGTTCGTACTGATTTCGTTTTAATTAGTTATCATTTTCAAAGAAGGTAACACACCATTTAATTATGGGCTTTTAAAATTTGTTTCGTTTTATTATATATTAGGAAAGGGACAATGCATACCTTGAAATGAAATATGGATAAATAACAAAACATAAGAAATTTATTTATTGTTATTTTTTTTATAGAAGTTACTTTAATTGCTTTATATTCTTGTCATTTTAATTCCATTTAATCAGCCCAAAATAGTAAATAAGCATTCTTTAAAATATGAAAATGAATTATTTTGATATTTGCTGTTTTTTTATAGCTATTTCAGATTTCGCTTATTAAGACTATAATCACCGTTGTAAATCTCATGTTTTTGTATGAATTAGTGAGGACAATAATAGTGTTTTATCTTTCTTTTATAGGAAAGGATAAAACTCTAGAATAGAGTCAAACATAGAATAGATGTTGTACACAGATAAATCTTGAAAATATTATTCCTTAATGATTTGACTTCTGTTAATTTAGTTATATAATATCTCAATTAGTAACAACAAGGAATTCTTCAAAAAAAAATTCTGTAAATACGATATTATATTCGGAAAACTAATTAGAATTGTCTGTGATGAATAATGCACTTTTCTTAATGGCCATGTATATATTATAATCCCAGTTACAATTATCATTAAACATAAACGAGGTTCAGATGTTTAATATTAAATTCAACAATTATTCAAAATTACTTTACGAGTTATTAGTTCCCAGGTAAAAAAAAAAAATAGTTTCATGATAAGCGAGTTGATTGAGATTTTACTTAAGATAATTAATCAAATATATAAATATCTGCACTATCATAAATTAAATTCTATTAAAAGAATTAATCCTGCTATGTAAAAGACGATAGAACTTTTAACACTTCTAAATATTATTATAAATGAAATCTAATCGGCATATATTTATTACAGGTCTCTTTCTAACCACAGGATAATTTTAAAACAAATATGAATAAAAATATTTATTTTACAAATATATTGTAGTTGTTAGAGATGCCTAATACTCACACTAATACAACCGCAATGGTGAGATAAGAAATTTAAAGCACTATACATTTTTCTAGGAGATTTTAAAACAGAAAAAAAGTAGCAAAGTTTGGAAATATTCAAGAATATTTTCGAATATTGCTATATTTTGTATAAATGTAGAACTTCTTAAAAGTTTGTAGTGCATTTTGAGGCTTCTTTTTGGATATTTTAATATTTTTTTATTAATCTAAAATATAAAAATTATAAAAAATTTTGTAATAGTTAAATCAATTTATAGAAATTTTTAAATAAAATTTTGAAATTTATAGAATATAAATAAATGAATTTAGTTTATATAAATTAAATAATTAATTGCAGAATAATTAAAGTGATTTTAGAATATCATTTCTCGACGATCAGAATTATTCCTAGATAGTCAAGGAGTCCCTTTAACTTTTAAAACTTTTTCTTAAATGTTCTACACTATTTTCTAAAGCTATTATGTTTTGAAAAGTTACATTAATAATTATATACAGTTTCTATAACATTTCAAAACTTTTCAAATCTTTTTTGCATTATTATAACACTGTTTTTAAATGGAAATTAAAGACTAACTTGAAATTTTCAAAACATTTGTTGAACTTTCTAAAGAATTTCTAATAACATGAAAATCTCGAAATGTTTTTTTAGCAGGATGAAATGAGGCGTAATTTGTGAATTAGTTTTATTTTGAAATTACTGCTAGAGGTAAAATGGAAGGGTATTTGTGTATTTTCATAAATTTTTAGCAACTTTTGAAAAACAAATGTGTTTGACAATAAAATCGATTCTCTTGATTTATTCATGGTTCATGGCTTTAATATTATACAACTGTCGAGTGAAGTATAAGTTACAAAACACAACTTATTGCTGATGGATGAATTCAAAAAATAGTGTTTAGCAAAATTAAGACATAATAACTCTTATGACAACTTTTTTTGAAAATGTCTAAAAGAAAATTTGAATTTACCGTTAAAAAAGAAACTATTAAAAACGAAGAAACACAATTTTTCCGGGTGAATTATTGAATTCTTGGATGGTTTATGCCTCTTTAAAACTTTGTAACTAAGAATATTTTCCACTAGTTTTATTCACATATTAGGAATGTTATTTCTGTTATTTTATTAATTTATTATAATTCGATAAATCCGTGGATGGTAATTGAATATCATATTGTAATGTACAAAAAAAGGCATCCCCGCTTAACGTCTGCATCTGAGTTCTATGTAGACTTATCGAGTAGCAGAATTATAATGAAGTCTCTGGATGACATAACTGTGAAGTTATGTCAATGAAGTTACTTATGTTAAGAAGTTACTCTCAGTCAATTACTTAATCCACCACAAAACAAATATACACTTTCTCCAACCTTATTTCCATTTTTCTATTACTAAAATCGTGTGCCAAGATTACAGAACAGAGAAATGCGATCAAGATTTGAAAGGAAAAAAAAATAACCTGGCACTCTAGTTCCCAAATACCCATACAAAAAGATCCACAAAGTTCCACAAAGATTTTTTTCCGCCATTTTAATCATAACACATTCGAAATTTCTAGAATATAAAATATTAATTATTTATGTGCCTAAAATTCTTGAATTTATTTACAATTTTATTTAGTAGATTTACTTAGTACTTTACTACAGTAACATTTTGATATCTTTAAATTGAAAATTGATAAAATAGTTTGATGCCTTAATTGTATGAAGAACTGAATACATTCTCCTCATATTGTAACATGAGTAGAATATTTTTTGTTAAAATATATATTAACCAATATATTTCCAACGTTAATTGTATTCCTGCTTTATTCAAACATGCAAATCATGAATTCGTCAAAATAAATATACTACTTTTTATAGCGTAAATATTATTTACGACCATCCTACTTGCACCAATGATATTTCGTTTTAAGGGTTATGAAACAGTATTCCCTGCAAAATGTTCATAAATTGATGTCGAACTTTTAAATCCTCATAATAATGGAACAAAAGTATATTGAATAAAAAAAATTACCGAACTATTATATCTGTTAATCATGATATTTGCAATGTTTATTTCTGCTTTATTAAACAGGCAGATAATATATCCATTAACATGAATATCATCCTTTTGATCTTGAAAATTTTATTTGCCAGTACGAAACTTGCATCTGTCAAATTTATTCAAGTGATGGTCACTATTTCGCTCTTTTCTACAGTGTGTTCATGAAATGAAGTCGAAGTTTCAAAGTGTCATAATATTGGAATAAAAAGTATATTGAAAAAAATTACTACCGAATCATGAGAATGAGTTTAACATTTTTATGTTCTGTAGTTATAAAAGATTACATTTTGAGCTTTTTTAAAAGAATAGCGGAAAAAAGTAGTGCAAAAAGAAATCAAAAAGTAGATTGTTTTTCAGAAAAAAAAAAAAAAACCAATAAAATATTCAGCTATTTCTTCCAGTATCACATTTTCTATAAAACTAAAAACGTAACATGAATCTAATAATAATCATTTTGAAATAATTCTCAGATTCAGTTAAAGTTATAACTCTTTACATTGATATTAAGGTCAAAGAAAGCAATAATAAATATTCAGAACTACATAGTGCGCATAATTCAATTCTACTGATTTTGAAAGAAAAAAAAAACCTGTTCTTCAATTTCGATTTTCAAAACAAAAGCTTTTTTTTTCTTAGCAGGTCAATAACGCTTCATTTGTAAAATCGAATTTACCTCTAGTCATAGAAACAAGATTACAAGAAAAGAAAGAACAAAAGAATAACACAGGAAAACCATCTTCGACACAGGAAGAAAAAAAAACAACAGAAAGTTGGGGTAGAGGAACTGTCTTTTGTTCTCATCAGGAAATATTCGATTCGACTTCTGTTCTCCCAGATCTATTCGATTTATTTTCAAATGGCAATGGTATAAGGAGGGGGGGGGGGAGGGGGAGACAAACAAAAGCGTTTCCTCAAAAAGGGGAGGTGAAGTCCGTCCGTCCACAGTAGAGACGGGTCAGAAAAGGAAGAGCTTTTTCGTGTTCTTCTCTTTAAATACGGCTGTGGCGTTGACATGTACTTAGCATTTGTCAGCCCTCCAGGAATAAAACAAGTAAAGCATTTCAGGAATTCTTTCTTGCCCCTAAAATTCGGAAAAGGCTTTATTCCTTTGTGAGAAATGAGCATGCCCGCCATTAAGAAAGAGTTATCTTTCTTCTTCTAGATGTTCGATCTGAATTCTAGGTAACTGAAGCAATTGGTGGGAAACCAGAAAAAATTGTTTAAATTGACTCTTAATTGAAAAGATGTTCATAGATAGGTACATTTTGTCTTAGACAAATATGCTTATTTTCCTCCTCATATATAATACATTCTAAAATTTAAATATCTGAGAAGTCAGGAAGGACATTGAAAATAAATAATTAGCAAAGAGAATGAAGATTCACAAGCACTGAAACTAATTTTTGTTATCGTTGTTCAGAAATATAATTTTATTAGTAGGAATATTTGCAGTTTAAACACCAGATGTTTTTGTATTGACAGGAGTAATACGTTCAATAGAACAAGACAAAGGTCGGGGTAGCGGATTACAAACGTCTGTAGTACAATTTCCCACTCATAAGCTTAGACTTTAAATATGAAATCTTATTTTTACGTAAACAGGCATCAGCTTTGATGGTATATAATGTTGATTACAGAATAGCATGTTGCTTACTGCAACAGAATAGAATGTTGAATACTACAACAGAATAGAATATTGCTTACTGCATAAAAAAAAAATGAATGAAATCATCGGTTTCTCGTCTGACATGTTTATATCGTTAAGAAATTGTATTATTGCTTCCCTGCGCAGTAAATTTCATACTAAGGAAGAAAGAGTGTTACAAATAGCTTTTGCGGATGTTGAATAGATGTCAGATTAATGATCCAGCCTTGGCGACTTTGGTGACAAAAACGAGTTTCAAATTCTACTAACCTGGAATTTTGACTAACCTGTAATTAAGCATCATGATTACAGAATCAACTTGCCCCAGTCACAGAAACTAGGTAACATAACCAAAGAGCAGTCAGTAAATGAGTTGATCTCAAGCGAGTATATGAGTGAAATTTCTCTTTGAAATGATTTCCAATGAATTTCCCCCCAAAACGCTTTATTGCGGTTGTTCAATGGAGATTAGCTGCTACAGTTTATTTACTAGTGCTTTTCTTATATGTGCTTTTGTTATGGTTTGCTCTATTTTTGAATATTCATATTTTTCTATAAAATAAAGAATCTTAGTTCGTTATTGAGTCAGTAGGAGTTTGGATTTTTTTCTGTGATAATATATTAATGGTTGACAACATATAAAGTATTCAGGACACATTTCTTTTTCATTATTAACCTAATCTCTCCACCAATTATTGAAAATCCTGTGGTTAAAATTATAAATTATTGAAAAGATTAATTTTGGTTTCACAATAAGGATAATCCGCATCATTTTCATCCTCTTTGTACAAATGATATCATTCTATCTTCATTCATTTGTAAATTATTGATTTCCAATCTCCCACTGATCATTTAAATATTATATTTCGTTTCTGTGTCAGAAGTACAAGCAAAAGTAATGAAACAATTTATAACCTTCCAAACTGAAAGCTGATATTTTAACCACCTCTGTAAAAACGACATTGCAATACACTGTAACTTAAGATTTTATCTTTTTTCTTATGAATTCCAAATTTTCTTAAATAATTATTAAACAATAGTTAAGGGTCTGGCAGTAAGCCATGAAATATGAGATCATTTGAGTGCATAAATAATTTATAGTCTTTTGAAATGAACAGTATCAGAAAACAACCGATTTGAAACTGAAACTTCCAGGACCCATTAATGATGGAATTCATCAATGCGAAATTCTAACTGAGCAATTAAGAGGTCGGATAATGATGGGAGTTTAATGATCATTGTAGAATTCGGCTACGAATTTCGTCGGTTTCTCTAGAACTGAAATTAAAATTCAGTCTTAAGGGACTTTATAAATGTCTTTTAATCTTGAGAATTTATTTATTTTTAAAGGAAAAGTTTTTAGAGGCTAAATTTTCAATTGAATTTTGAAAAAGTATTTAAATTATCCTTACGAACTCTTATCAGACAAAAACTTTAGTAAGTAAATGGATTATTTTTTCACTGTCAAATTAAACAAAAATATGTGATAATAGATAAGTAAATATGGTAGAAGTAACTAGGAGCATCTCATGCAAATATGTGTATGTCTGTTGAAGCTCAGCAGACTAATTTTTGACCAAATTTTGCCAGATATGGTACAAATAAACTTTGGTGGTAAAAGATTGCACGTCGGATATTTTTTTTTAATTTTAATTAATTAAAAATTAAGGAAGATTTTTGCATGTTTTTACAATACTTTCGGAAAATATTATTATTAAAAAATGAATTTTGCATCATTTTAAATAATTACTTTTTTAATGATGTAATTAAATTTTTTTAAGTATCTGTTTAAATACTTTCTAAAGCTTAAGTGCTTTTAATTTAAATGTTTTTATTTGAGTAATTACTTTTATGTTTAAAGGTGTTTCTAGCTGCAATAAATAAAATTTTTCTTTATACGTTTCTAACAATGGAAGACTATCTCGCCGTTAAATATTTGAAGAAACTATGAAAAGCGTTTGAAATTCATAGTGAAAATGGAAATTATTTTCGAAAATCATACTACAAATACTTTAAAAAATTGACAGAATCTAGAAAAGCATTGTGCAATTAATTTGGTATCATTAAATAGATGTTAATTAGTATTAATTGGCTTAGTTGGTTAATTAAAAATATTATTATTTGCATAATAGCGTTTTCAGAGCTTATTGTTGGAAAACAACATACATCTATGAACGCATGTGTGGACATGCATATACATTAGAAAAAACATATTTTTCTTTATTAATAGATATAAACACAATCAATCTTGCCGATGAGAGAGTTAGTTGCTAAAAGTGGCTGCTTTAAAATATACCTAGTGAAAAAAACAATAAATATAAGTAAATATAACTCAACTTGATTATTCGAATCTAAAAAATATATTAAATTAAATAGGCGCAGAAGGCAAAAGAAATTTTTTCAATTTAAAATTGGAAACAAAGATTTCTAATATTTAATAGTTTTATAATTGAAAAAATGTGTTCCTTATTAGTAGAGATAAACTTTTTTATTAATAGAAATGAAGAACACTCAGTCTTGCCGACGAAAGAGTTGATTGTCAAAAATGGCTGTTGTAAAACATACCTTTTTTAATTTTCATAATAATGTAAATTTAAAAAAAATTTCTTTAATAAACAGACATATACGACATTTTGAATTCAATGATTTTACAGTAAAAATTAAAATCAAGTTGCATTATTTATCAATTCATATCTATCGTATTGAAAGTAATAACAATTAAAGTCAATTAATGTGATAGAATAACTTTGAGCTTTTAGAATAATGTCAAAAAATCTCAATTAACTTTCGCTCAACATAATTCAAAGGTAACTTGTATATTTGAAATGTAATCGAATTTTTAATTTGGAAATGTGCTACCCAAGAAGTTACAAAAATTATTATTGAAAAACATTGAGTCAAACAGGAAAATAGAATAAAACACTAGAATTACAAAGCGAGGGAACATTAATAGTTTGCTTGAATAAATATATTACATATCAAATGAAATCAGGTGAATTAACATCCTTAAAATGTATTATTATTTGGTTACTTACAATCCATGATATTGATGAAATGTCATAATTGTAATAAAAAAAGTTTTATTTTTATTTATTTTTTTCAAATTAACAAATACTAGATTTGAATTATAAACATTATTTTAACTTTATATTAATGAAAAATTCAAAATTAATACAAAATATCTAAATTCCACTGATATATGATTTATATATGCAAAACGCTAATGTACGTGCCACAGAAATCGTTCTTATTACATACTGCCGAATGGCAATATCCAAATGTTAACAAATCACTATAGACTATTCAAACTTTATTGAACGCTTTTATGGCGGCACTTAACTGAACGCTAATTAATGAAGCTACAAAATATGAACAAAATTGCTCTGGATAGGGCTTACTATGAGGAAACTCTATTTATTCACAAGAAAAGAGACACAAAAGAAATCAAGAAATAGGCATCAGCTAATTTAATCGGGAGCAAAAATAAAAGTACCAACCCCCCCCTCCCCCACCACCAGACAAGGACAATAAAAAAAAATCTGAACTAGAGATTTTGAGTGTCTCTACGTTTTGGATCTCCCTGAGTTCGAAAAACACATTTTAAGAAAACATCCGTCTGTCTATCTGTCTGTGACAAACAGATAGACAGACTTTACATTAAATTTCTAGATTTCCATCAAATTTTGAATAAAATCTGATCGGAGAAATTCCGTCTGTCCGATTCTTCGAAAAAGGTTAATATGATAATTTCAAAACGAAGAGAGATAGATAGATAAAATTGGATTCTCAGATTTAACTGATATAGTGTAGATAACTGTCAAATTTTGAGTCTAATCCAACAACGGGTTGACCGTCTGTCTGTATGCACTTTCAGAAAAATGTGAACGCGATCGTTTGAAAACGCTCAAGTATAAACTTACGACTTAAATATATCACATTTGATATGACATTTTGCTACAAATACAAATGTGTGTCAAACTTTTGTTTGAATCGTTAGGAAAAATGTGTCTAGTTTGATTTTTGGATACTATTAATACATGACATTTATTAATCACGAAATAACTCGCCAAGGACGACACGATAGATGAAGCAGAAATGCTTTTGGAATGACAAATTTAGTAGAGAGTATATGAAAAAGTTTTTGGGAGGCTACTCCTGCTGGTTTTTAATCCTGTCATGAAGTTCCCACTCGCCCATCAGATTATTCAATGCAGAGGGTTTTTGCCAATGTTAAAATTATTATTATATAAAGGCTTTGAGCATTCTTTCACAAATAAGATTTTCCTTTCTATTTTTATTTTTTGGTATGCACACTTTTTAGTTTGTACGCTTTATAACTTGTTTCGATTTATTTAGTTAAATTCATATTTTAAGATTTATTCAGTTAATTTCATATTGGCACATTAAACTAATACTAGCCGCATTTGGCGAACAACTTTCGACGAAGACGGCTAGTTTTTCATAAAAACTAAAGTTTTTTCCGACTTTTAATCAACCACCAAAGTCGCTTTAATGGACTTTAATGTAACTAATTATAAAATATTCAAAAGTTAGAAATATGTATTTTAATTTGAATGGACATAAACCGAAATCAGGATTGGCGAAAAATGTTCTTTGCTGATTAATCTAAAATGCGTAGTAAAAATGTAAAAACTATAAAGCAGATAATGAAATGAAATGAGTATGCTTATATGAGGTCCCTAGGTCATGAAGTGACATTGATGAAATTCTTCTTACAAAGTCACATTATGGAGAGATCGACGATATCTCAGGAAAAGTCATAGGTCGGAATGTCAACAGTTATAAATAATATTGAGAGCGTAGCATTCCTTATCTTGCAATCATGGCACCTTGATAAAAATTATTCCAGAGGAACATAGACAGGCCTATTATCTGGGAGAGTGTCGTGTATTGTACCGATGAAGATCACATATTTGTTTAGGGGATGACGACGGCTTTAAGTAGGAGTTTCCGAGAAGGAATCTAGTATACGATTTCGAGAAAGTGGTGAGTGTAAGCACTGACACTAGAAAAAGTAAACCTGAACTTTTTTATTGACATCTGTTATAAAACAAAATCCTTTTACATGCATTTGAGGAGATGAGTGTGGTGCTATTAGATTAGTCAGATATTCGCCATTCTGGAAGGAAATGATAATAGAAGTAATTAAATGAATTTATAGACTAATTCAAGTTTGTATTAATAAATAGACGAAATAGGCGACGACATAAGGCCCCCATAACTTTGGCAGAGAATAATGATGGAAGTTTTCGGTGGAGGATTAAATGATGTCGAGGTACCGAGACCTTGGTATTTTTTGTGTGTATTTTTAGATTAATTTAGTTATTTTACTTACACTCAATTTATAAATGGCATATAATTGAACATATTTTAATTAAATTTATGTATCCTTTAAATTTCAGGTAGCTAGTTGAACAGCATTATAATTAAATATTTTTCGTAAGGTTTATATTACGTTTCTTTATAATTCGAAAAAAAATGTTACTTTATAATTCTAAAGTTATCCAATCTTATAATTAAAGAAACTTATATTGGGCTAACAATTTGCATTGTTTTTTTTACTATTCCATATAAAAAATGCTTTTAAATTTAAACTTTATTTTTTTATTACTGATTTACTTTCACTTTCTAAAAGATGTTCCTCTATTAGATACTTTTCTATTTCAGTCTTCCCAAATTTACTACTTAAAATTGGTTATATAGAGATTAAATTGAAATTATTAAAAAAAATACCTGTTTTAGGTAGTTGAGAAGGAGAAAAGGCGAGCTTAAAGATATGCATGCATACTTTGAGGCCCTCCCTAATGCCTGCATAGTTTCAGGGTCCTAAACTGGATCAAAGGTTTGCACGTTATGGAAAAAATATCGCGTCCAATCACCAAAAGTGGTGTAATCGACGTTCATATATAACAAACATAGCCAATTCAGTTATTTAAGGGTGACTGACTTGAGCATAGCTTTGCTAAACAATATTGGTATCAAGTCAATATAAGTAAATCGAAAATAAATCTTCAGATTTAAATTTTCTATTAATTTCACTGATATTATTATCCCAACACGTAGAATACCAAGCAGTGGAAATGAGCAATTCAAGCGAGATTCTTGGCTCTGCAGTATAAGACTTATTATCTATCCTAAGAAAAAGTTTGTACTCTTGATTAATATCAGTCCACGAAACGTTTTACGCAGTTATAACTACAGATAATTGTTATATGTAAAATGTTCATGAAATTTTATTTATTATACATTCATAATATGTTATACGTGGCATTTTTGGAAGATAACAATAAACAGTAGGTTAAAATGAGAAGGAATAGCATTCCATTTATTCCTTAACATTTCAATGGAGGCTCTCATATGGAGTCCGGCACACCGAAAATGTAACTTATAATATTTATTAATATCATCGTAACTGTTTTTAAAATATTTTACGTTATCATAACAAATATTATGTCAATTTAATTAGTTTCAATTTTTACTCTCAAACTTTGGTAATCGGAGAATCTTTAGTGCATTATTGTTATTTGTTTATGCCAAAAAGTCTTCTGTTTGAGTATTTGGGGTATAATAAAAATTGCAAACAAGAATTTTTCTGTAGTCTATTTAGATGCCAAAATACTACGATGGTTTTCAAGTTATATTTTCTATTCACAGTAAATATTTATCACACTTTCTCATCAACTTTCATTGGATAAATTGTTAATGTACACGACAGCATTCATTTAAAAAGAAAAGAAGACTTCATCTTGAAAACAGAAGGTATTGTCTTTGTCTAAATAATAATAATTAATAAAAATAATTTTATCAATAATATTAGCTTATGATTAAAAAGACAGAATAATAAAAGTATAATAAAATTTCAAAAAATAAGTTAGTACAACGTCTGAATAAATCAAATTGGAATTGGATTAAATAATCAGTGCTACATTCAATTAAAAGTAAACATCTTGTGTTCATTATTGACTGCTTGTTTAAATTATATCTTATTCGTGTTATCCAGGATAATTAATGTAGTCTAAATTCTATAACTGTGACATACGTGTGTGACATATTCTTTTGATTCTTTAATAAATTAAGTGTAGGATTATTTTTATTATCTATTTACACTATGATTCTATTTTGGTTAGATTTTGTAACTTTGATTGAACTGAGAATTCAAAGAATGCATGAGTTATTTGTGAATCTATTGTAATGCTTGCACTGAATTATAACATTTATGGAAACAAGCTTTGTTCCTCTTTTAAAGGAGCGGAATTATTTGATGCAAAGAAGGCATACAAAACTAGTTATGTGGTGAATAGCGAAGGGAAATTTACCTTTTAACTTAATATGAATTTTACTCTAATTTGAAATAATTAAAATATTAAAACAGAATTCCTGGTTTTAAACTTAAGTACCACGAATAACCTTACTCGATTATAATTAATCAAAAAAATATTTATAATCCTGATGTTTTTTTTGTTTTTTTTTTGAAAAATCATGCTTTTTCTCAGAAAATATTTAGATTCTAATCACATACTGATCACATCTTACCAATACATAAACTGGTAATTTAAATAAAAAAAATTACGAATGCACTTAGTTTCGCATGTCACACGAAACACTTGGCTATATTACCGCATTCGATTACTTATACTATTAGTATGACTAATTATATTTTTTAACTTACATTCAGTTTTTCCATGTTAAAATCGGGTCCGAGACGGCACTATATGACATTATCAGCACGAGAGCCGATAGAAAAAGGTGCTAATAGTTAGTTATGAAAAAATGGTTTTTTGTGTGTAAAATAGCGTTTTCTTAGAAAAGACATCTATATATAGATAATCTTAAAAAACAAAAATATTATATATAAATACATACGTAAAAAATAAAGTAAAAAGTGCAACTCGAACCGAATACCCGCAACATACGCGTTATTCTATACTGCATTGTCCACATTTCGAAGCGGAAGTTGAATATATTTATTCTAATAGTTAGTTATAAATTTTGTGTCTGTAGAGTCGCGTTTTTTCAAGAATTACACCTATATAAATAAACTTAAAAAGCAAAATATCTTTATGTAAGATTTGATCCAAATCTTTACGGCCGTTTCCAAGGTACTCGAAATAAATTTATATATAGAGAGAATAATTGCTCGTTTAAAGTTATATAATTTTATAAAAAAGATAAAAATCTCATATTTCTATAATAAATCATTTCATATCTGAAATGAAATTTATATTTTAGAATCTCTATTTGCAAATATTTATCTAATAATTCTTAAAGAATTCGAATATCTTTCAAAGTTTAGAGATAATTTAGAATTTTTAAAGTTATTCATTACTTTAAAAAAACTGAAGAAGTTTAATGAAGCCATTTGTTAAAAAATACGAAAGTGAAATTGCATTTTTCACAGAAATATTGCTTTAATTTCAGCTAAAAACCTTAATTAAGAACCATTTTTCAATTCAGTACATCATTAACGTTATAATAAATAGAGATAGTCTATCATTAACGTTTTATTCTATTCCAAATGAGAAACAAGAACAAGAAGCCAGCTTGTTCCGCCGGAAAACTCTGGGAAACAAATGGATGTTCTGAACAACGAATGCGCATTGTTTTGTTCTTAAACGGAAAATAAACACATGAAGCTTCTTCTTTTTATTCTTCTTGAAAGCAATAAAAACAAATGCAATGAATGGAAATGATAATTTCTTTCTATCGTGGCATTTAGAGGCAAATCTCATTCTGCAGCAATCGTTAAATCCCTTACGAGAAAAATAATCATAGTAATTCCGAATCAAAAACTGGATCTGGAAGGGAGGGGGAACTTCAAAACATACGATGATGCATCTACTAATGAGCACAATTGATTTTCTTCTTCTTTTTTTCGGTCGGAAGATAGTGAAATCGGGTGCTTCAGCCAAGGCCCAATTCGAAGAACGAAATAGGAAAAAATAAATAAGTAAAAAAGATTATTTTTCCCATCCTTTTTATCGATCCGCTTATCTATATACCACCAAATAAAGCGTTGCTTCACTTAAATCTCTTCACATTCATATGTATATTTTTTAAAGGAATTTTTTTCGTGCATACTTTTGGAAATTATGCAGTGTTTATTGTCAAAATTGCATACTGATAAAGTATGGAGGAATGCACGTGGAATTTGTGTGTGCATAATCTACATCGTTTGAATATTAGGATAATGATGGAACTTTTTGTTGATTATCCTTTTAATTAAGATCACGTTGATATTACAGAGGAGGAAAAAGTTTTATCTATTATAAATTGCTGAAATAATGGATGAGTAGGTTTATCTATTTCGTTTGCTCTATCTGTTGGGAAATGATACCCCTTGTATGAAAATGCAATAATGATTTCGAAAATACAATAAAGATAAATGATGAAAAAAATTATGGCTTATAATGTAATGATATTGTGAATTCGATACAAGGTCTATAATGAATTCAAAACGCATGATGCTATTAATTCATTATTCGAGGATTTTTGGTGTGTTTATTTTATATTTTTCAGATGTCTTATTTCTATTGGATAAGGGCAACACAGCAAATAATGAAGATCATGAACATTAGGGTGGGGAAAATATCTATTGCTTTGGAAAATTGGAAATAAAGTTTTCTGAAGAATTTTAAAAAATCGTTTTAGGCAAGCACTGGGGCAAAAGTAACCTTTTTATTATCCAGGTAACATTAGAAAATTGTTTCCAATATTTATCTTTGTAATTTTTAGGCAAGAGTAATTGATTTTTTTCAATTCATTGATAAGATAAGCGCAAGAAAATTTGGTACTTTCTCGTTTCTGAGGTCCGTTGGCGTCAATTAAATTATTTTTGCCAAATCACCAACAATAATAACAACAACAGTAAAAAATATCGCCAAAAAAAGAAAATCGTAAAAAAAAAAAATCATCAACAGTTTGACGATTTTTTACGGCCCTCGGGAACGGAAAAGTATCGAAAATTTAAACCCATACTATGATTTTCCAATATACGAACAGGAAAAAATGACAAAAAGTAAGGTGAATTAAAATATAAAACCTACTTATAAATAGGCCAAACCCAATCCCAAACAAAACTGAATATTTTCGAAATTATATTTATAAAATAATTTAGAACTTCAGCCAAATATTTGCTTTAATTACATTGCTTTGCTTCTTTAGTTTATCCTATTTTTACTAATCACATTTTACATGAAAAAGAAAATGTCTCCTATTTATAACTGAGCTAAAAAAGTTTGGGGATTAAACTACAAACTTATATTTATAGATAAGGATATAAGAAATGTTGAGATCAAATGAATCAAAATGTTCTTTGATTTGTTAATTCTTCTAGTTTTTAAAAACTATTTTGATTACCATTTTTCAATATTAATAACCATTTTTACATTAATTTTCAGGCATGGGTTGAAAGATAGAAAATGATGATACAAAATTTTGTCAAAAAATATTCCATACGAAAAGGGTCAGAAAATATACGTTTAACGATTTTCTTCTTCCTTTTAAATAGGTAATGATGCATAACACAGCATATTTTGAAAGTTGATGTATAGTTAAGTATATGTAAAGTATAATGTTGATGTTACATTTGAAATATGGCAAATAAAGGAAACTAGAGGGAAATTCAGATTATTTTTGTATGGCCATGTGTTTTAAAATCTCAATAGATATGCTGCGAATGTTAGAGACGGTATTATTTTAGGCAAAATTTGATTACATTTATATCTTTAGATAAAATAATGTGCGGCCGAGAGGTCATTAGGCACCAATACGATCTTCAGTTTAGCATGGAAGAGACCAGATATTGCCAAAAGTAAATGTCCAAGTAGAAATAAATAATAATATTTTTTCTTGATAAGCTAACAGGGGAAACGTAGAAAAAACTGCCATTTCCCCCTCTCAGTTTCATAAGCATTGAAGTTAAGAAGATGAACGAGACCTTAAAATGCTTAAGTTGAAAAACAGTCGAAGGTTGAAAACATATTATCACTACTGAACTTCTATAGGGCTTCGATTATTAAAAAATGTTCCGATGAAAGATGTTTGTACAGATGAGATGGTAATTCGATTAATTTGAATGATCTTTCTATATTCAATAATAACGAAGTTAAAAGAAAATGAGGATTTCAGTACCCACCATTTCTTCACCCTTTAAGTTGGATATTCCATCTATGAGCTCAGTTGAGATTTTCACAATGGCTCTGATTTATTTGCTTTCGGTCTTTCGAAATCATGCCATGAGAACCATCATAATAAGAGATCTTCTAGTAAAAAGGAATATACTTAAAATAATGTCTATTAAAACTCCATACAACACTGGTATAGTAGGATTTATATTTTTATTGGATTTAGTTGAAGCAAATCTTATCAATTTTCTGGTTAGTGTGACAAATTGGTAAACTTCTGGTTCTGATTCTGAAACTCCCACATTTATTTCATATTTGGATACCGTGTATTTTCAAACCGTTTTTATTCATTTAATTTTAATTATATTATTGAAAGGTTCGATTAAAAGGGGTTGATCAGAAAACATTATTTATAACCATGCTTAAAAAGGATATGATATGTAAGAATCAAGCAAATGAAGTATGCAAAGAGATTCTTCGTGTATTTTAGTCAGGAATACCAATATGGTATTAGAAATTCGATAAACATTATTTTTCAAAGGTTTCTAAAGATATCCTGGCGTATAATTCATGGCATTTATTAAAATAAATATTCTTTATACTTAAGATGATACGTTTTCTGGAGCTCCTTTTCTGTGAATCCATTATAATCTAATAACATAACTTAGTTCTATTTGCTTTAGTTTGACATCTCAATAGCAGATATCCAGGTGCAAAAATGAGACATACTTGCATCTATAGAAAAATAAAATAAAAGGACGAAACTACTCTGCAGTTCAATTTCTTAGAAGTTGCTATTTATTATTTATAAAACCCTTCTACCTCACAATGCCGAAAAGCATCCCTATGCTACCTTTTTAAGAAGAAGCAGATAACGATGTTATTTCTTTTCAGTTCGTCATTGAATTAAATTTTCAAACCTCAAAAGGCAACTGCTAAGAGTTTAATCTATGTAGAACAGTTATCAGCTTTATTCAGTTCTCTTCAATACCGTAGAAAAACCTTTCATCGCAATCGAGTTGCAGCGCCTTCCTAAATAAAACGAAAAGGCTTTAAATGATTTGCCATCTCTATCCCTTTACGAAAACTCATTTCACACCGTTACTCCAAATTCATTTATTCACAGCATTTAATAGATTGATTCAAAAAGGGGAGACGAATGCTTGCGCAGCCAATTACATAACAACCGGAACAGCCGCACTGCTTGCAGATACCACCAAAAATAACAATTTGGAGTTATAAAATATCTATTTCTACAGATCAAACATAGAAATATGTTTGGAGCAATTCTGTTTCTAAGAGCAAATACACTTTATGCTGTATGCCCTTTCGTTTCTCTCCCCTTAGGAAGCTTATTTGAGCACCGTCTTCAAGTGAGGAACACGGTGGTTCAATGTCGCCAATAACAACCATTTCGTTTGCATGCGCGATTTTTAACCAGATATGAAAAGTGGCTCAAGTCCCCCCTTTAGTGCTTTGGAATTGGGTGTACTTTCCAGTTAGTTTTAGAGGAGAATATTGGTTGATTTCAGAAATTCCGATTTTTAACCTCGAGCGTATTGGATGATATTATCTCTTCTTGTTCACGTCGTCTGTGAAAATGTACCATTTTTCTTTCCGGTTTTCATTTGATTTACAATTTTTGATTTTTTTTTGGATGAAGTACAAAAAGAACTTTTTCATATGCTTAGTCAAAGGTAGCAGAATTATATCGAATATCTTTAAGAGAATGTAGATCTTGAGAGAAGGACATACCATCTCTAAAATAGTATATAAATCAAGAAAGGGTGATAAAACCTAAATGTAAAAAAAGGACTGGAATGTATTTTTAAAAATTATTGTTCAAATTATATTAATTTTATGAGATAGTCTCAAATTTCTGACACTTTCCAAAATTTACTGTGAAAGGCCTATTGGATTTCAAGCTATGGTTGGAACTCGAAGATTCAGGAAAAAATTATTTGTTAGTGTTAGTTAAAAATAAAGACAAATTGAAACGTCGTTCATCAAATCCTAATTTTGTGTAGAAACTGCCATAACTGCCATTAGAAACTGGTTCTGAAATAATAAATGCCTGTAAAAATATTTTCGAGAATATAACATTTTTCTATTATTGCGTATTGTTATGGATTGAATTTTCTATTATTGGTTGCAATATTTAAAAGGCAAATTAAAACGTTCCTCTATCATTAGGCTGATATTATGGATTGAATTTTCGGTTATTGGTTGCAATATTTTCCGATTTGGAATCAAGATGAACTGTTTAAGGCCTTTTACTTTTGTGAATATAATTTTTGAATTAGTTTAATTAACATTTGTTATGTTATCAATAAACATCTTACTTTTCTAAACTATATTATATTTTTTGAAGAGTTGTTTGTTTATTTCTCTACTGATATTAATCGTTATTCGTGGGTAACATCAAAGAGACATCTTTTGCTTTTAGAGAGTGTTACCATCATTCGCTTTTTCTTGCTACCTCATACAACGACTGTTTTAATATTAGTAAACTATTATGAATTTAGTACCCTGCTAAATTCACTTATCCAATAATTTAAAAGATCGTGTCTCTTACTTATTTTATTCAATTCCTTCCGTGTACTGAATACAATGGTAGATACTGTAATGCCATAATTTTTATCCATGATTACAGCTAGTATAACTGTTGCGTTGATAAGAAAATAGGATTTCCCTCCACCCATTGAACTCGTCTGCCATTTCCCTAATCACATAATTGATTGTTTTATTTCCTTTTGAGATTGACGAGAATATAAGTTCAACGCATGATCTAAAAGGGCAGCATCCTTTACTTGAATCCAGCTGCACTTTTCTGTTGCTCCATCAAAATTGTATTCCCATGAGAATTCTCTTCTAAACCATAATTTAAAATTTAAAGCTCGTTCACAAATGCCAGAACCATTCTATTTCACATGCCTATTTAAATTAACTTAAAGGATGCAACAAAGTCTTCCTTCCTGATATCATAAGATTCTATTTAAGGATCTGTCTGGACGTCGGTGGAAAATTTATTTCATCTGGGTCGTTTCCCTCAGCATTTCACTCTCACTTTCTGAATATATTCTATAGATTTCTTATATATTTATTTCAAATGTTTATTAACTTTGCTAAGACTTTCTAATTATTTAAATAATTTTTTACATACAAAGACTTCTGTGGTTTCTACTTTAATAAGAAATAACGACAAACAAGTCGTAAATGTAAAAAAAAAATGTTACAAATATTTCAACATTCTAATTTAGTATAATTTGAAAAAAAAGAGTTTTAGAATTCTTTTTAAAAATATTAAATGTTTTTAAACGGGAGTTTTAATAGAATTGGCAATATATATATCAGTTGCGTGACAACAGTCTACAAATGTCCACATGTCTACAAATTTAATTTCTCAGCATACTGGTTTGTTCTTAATTTAACGCAGTACTTAATTGTGCATATTTTGCTAGGGGACGTCAAAAGTAAATCAAATAGTTTTCTTCGAATGTTATTTTATAATTTTATTTGGGCTAATAAGTACTAATTAAAATATTATAAAAGTCCAAAATGATATCAACAGTGTTTTAGACGATGACATTTATCTTTCATTATTCTATTTGCAGAATTTTGAGTGAAAACGGAATCTTTTTTTATTTAAAAGAAATGCATTCTGATTTTCTAATAACGCATTATTTATCTCATTTCCATATATTTTTCCGTATTCTGATCTTCTAATATCTTATTATTTATCTCATTTCCATCGATTTCTTCTCAGGTGTTTATACAATTTTTTAAAGTATTATAGTAGTAGCATAAGAATGTAGTATATTTTTAAATTCTTTATTCTCTAAATTTAACTATAATATAGAGTTAAATGCAAAATAATAATTTTTGAAATAAACACAATTTTCAAACATACTTGGATTTCTTTATCAAAATTATGAGTAATGTAAATAAATTGCTTCAAATTCGAGATTTGGATGAACGTTTCGGACTTCCCTAGACCGTAAAGCACATTTTTTCGAATTACATCTGTCTGCCTATAAACACGATAATTTCAGATGAAAGTTGGTGTTGAAAATGTATTAATATTTTATTTTATTTATTTGTTTATTTTAGAATGGCAACGTTATTTAAGAAATATTTTTTGCTGTCTCATTTTGTAGATGGCAACTTGTAGATCAATCCCAAGATGGAATAAACAAAGTTTGAATTTTTTACCGGTGGGATATCGTTTTTCTATTTTAATATAAAAAGCGAAAGAAAACGGTGTTTTTTCTTAGGCAGCTTTAACATTTTTTGGCGTCCGCGACAGGACTTTCTCGAAACAAAATAAATCAAGATGTTTCAAGCAATAAAAGGTTTTAAAAAAGAAGATCTGAAATACGTTGCGTCTGAAATTGGAGAAGACGTATCAGAAAATATTACGATAGTTGGATTAAAAGATCTTATTTTAAAAAGTTGTGAATATAAGAATGATCCAGAATTCGTTCAAGAACTTTTAAGTAATGTTATTTCGGAAAGGAAATTAAAAGAAGAAACCGAAAAAGAAGATAAAAGATTGCAGCTTGAAGCTGAAAAGGAAGATAGAAGATTGCAGCTTGAAGCTGAAAAGGAAGATAGAAGATTGCAGCTTGAAGCTGAAAAGGAAGATAGAAGATTGCAGCTTGAAGCTGAAAAGGAAGATAGAAGATTGCAGCTTGAAATTGAAAAAGAAATAGAATTGGCAAGAATACAATCTCAAAATAGAGGTCAGTCATTTTCTGCTAATTCTACTGCTGATTTAAATAATTATAAGAGAAAGTTTACACTGCCTAGATTAGAATTTAGACAATTTGGCGACGATATTAAAGATTGGCTCCCATTTTGGAGTCAATTTGAGCAAATACATAAAGATGAGGATATCGCACCAGAAGACAAATTTCAGTACCTAGTTCAAGCAACAATTTCTGGTTCTCGTGCTAGAGAGGTTGTTGAAAGTTTTCCGCCAACTGGCGCCAACTATCAAAAGGCTATTGATTGTTTAAAATCGCGTTTTGGTAGAGAAGATATTTTAGTGGAAGTATATGTGAGAGAATTATTAAAATTAATTATTTCTGTGCAAACAAAAGAAACATTTTCATTAACTTCTTTGTATGATAAGCTTGAATCATATTTACGAGCATTAGAAACATTAGGTGTAACCACAGATAAATGTGCATCCATTTTGTATCCTATGGTTGAATCGTGTTTCCCAGCTGAATTTTTAAAGGCTTGGAATCGTAGTAATATTTCCAGTATTAACTCTGACGCGAAAGGAAAATTGGATAATTTGATGCAATTTTTGAAAACGGAAGTTGAAGGAGAAGAAAGAATATGTTTGGCTGTAGCCGGTTTCGGTTTAGGAAAGGGCCAAGAATACAGACCTTTGAAAAAGAAACAATATAGCTCGGAGAATTTGAGAAATAAAGTACCTACAGCTATAGGTTTGTTAACGACTGCTGCAGATAAAGATGTAAAGAAATCTTGCGTTTTTTGCGGTGGTAAACATTCAAGTTCAGATTGCTTTACGGCTCAAAAAATGACTCTATCGGAAAGACAAAAAATAGTCAAGGAAAAACGATGCTGCTTTGCATGTTTATCGCCATTTCACGCAGTTAAAAGATGCCGAGCAGTTTTAAAATGCCTGATATGTTCTAAAAAACATTTTCCTATAATGTGTGATGTGCTTGATTCGCAAAAGATGTCTGTAGAGGGAAAAGAAGATAAACCCGCACTAGATGTTAATATGGCTAATTTTAATAAACACAGCCCTAAGATATTTCTTCAAACTCTCAAAGCTAAAGTGGTATCGGATAATAAACAGAAAATTGTGAGGTTACTTTTTGATTCCGCATCACATAAATCTTACATTTTGAAAAGTGTAGCTGAAGAAATGAATTATACACCCGTTCGATGTGAAAAATTGGTACATTCTCTTTTTGGTGGCGTTATCACTAATGAATTTAAACATAATTGTTATAAAGTAAAATTGAGAAATTTGATTGGAAATTTCGGCTGTAATTTTGAAGTTCTGGATCAATCTATCATTTGTGACAATATTAGACCGGTTTTTAAAGGTCCCTGGATAAAAGAATTAGAGGAAAATCAGATTAATCTAACTGATATTAGCGATACTTGTGAAGGCATTGATATTCTAATTGGAGCTGACGTTATGGGGAAAATGTTAACTGGCAAAAGAAAAGTCTTATCTTCAGGTCTTGTCGCTGTAGAAACTTTCTTAGGATGGACATTAATGGGTAAGGTACCACAGGAAGAATCTTCGGAAGAAAACCTGGCTTTAACAGTGCTGTCCTTATTTGTAAATGAAGCTGAAATCACAAATTTATGGAAATTAGATTCAATCGGAATCAATGATCCTGTTGAAAAAAAATCTAAGAACGAGATTAATCTTCGGACCAAGGAGCATTTTCTAGAAACGGTAACAATTAATAAAGATGGTCGATATGAGGTTTGTTTACCATGGTCTGATGATAAGTCACCTTTGCCCGACAACTTGGATTTGGCGAGGAAAAGGCTCGACTACACTACCTCAAAACTTATAGCTATGAATATGTATGAGAAATATGAAAATATTCTTCTAAATTGGTTAGATGAAAACATAATCGAGGAAGTTCCTACCAACGAAATGAACTCTTATGGTAATTATTTACCTCACCGTGCAGTGATAAAACTAAGCAGCAGCACTACTCCAATTCGTCCGGTGTTTGACGCTTCAGCGAGATTAGCAAATTATCCATCTTTGAATCAGTGCTTGGAATGTGGTCCTAATCTCATTGAGCTTATTCCAAATATTCTTCTTCGATTCAGAGAGGGACAGCTTGGCGTTATAGCTGACATCAGGAAAGCTTTTCTGCAAATTAGTATTCGTAAAGAGGATAGAGACTTCCTTCGGTTTTTGTGGTGGGAAAATAGAGAAGAAAAGAAATTGAGAGTTTTTCGTCACACAAGAGTTGTTTTTGGGGTAAAATGTAGCCCTTTTCTTTTAGCTTCAGTAATTGAGTACCATATTCAAAAATGTGAAGGATTTGAAAAATCTTTGAAGAAAAGACTTTTGGAGAGTTTCTACATTGATAATGTCGTTACTAGTGTCGACAGTAAAGACCAATTAGATCGATTCATTGACAATTCTAAAACCTTGATGGCAAAAGGTGGTTTTGATCTTAGAGAATGGGAATGGTCTGGCGACTGTGAAACTAATTCAAAGGAAGAAACTCAGGTATTAGGTCTTATTTGGAATAAGAAATTAGACACTTTGAAAATTAACATGAAATGGCTGGATGGCATTAATGTGGAAAAAGTAACTAAAAGGAGTATGTTATCTACAGTACATAAAGTATTTGATCCTTTTGGATTCACTGCACCAGTGATGCTCTGTCCGAAAATAATGCTACAAAAGGCATGGACATTAGGTACAAGTTGGGATGAAGAAGTAACTGGTGAGCTTCGTAAAGAATTTCTACAGTGGTTTCAAGAACTTAAGCATTTGTCTGACATACAGATTCCTAGGTGTGTTCAAGCATCTTCAAAAGATATAAGCAACTGCACTATTCATACGTTTGTTGATGGAAGCAAAGATGCATATGCTGCTGTTACATTCCTTAGAATAGAAAATAATGGTCAAATCGAGCTATTTCTACTTGCAGCGAAATCTCGAGTGGCTCCTTTAAGAGGCACAACTATCCCAAGAATGGAACTTCTTGCGGCGGTGATTGGAGCGAGGCTAGCGAATTCAGTTGTTGAAGCTCTTGGTTGGAAAAATGTTACGATATATTACTGGAGTGATTCTACAACAGTGCTTGCATGGATATTACGAGAAGAAAATTGGTCTGTCTTCGTTAGGAACAGAGTCCAAGAGATAAGGAAGTTGAGTAATCCTACATCATGGAGACACATACCTGGTGATAAGAATCCGGCAGATTTACCTTCCAGGGGCTGCAAGGCAAAACATCTAGTCTCCCTAAGATGGTGGGAGGGTCCACAATGGATGAAAAATGCTTTTGAATTTCAAAACATTATGGGTTCCACCAACCATGATTGGAATGAAGAAGAGATTAGAAAGGAAAAGTCTAAGACGACTTTTATATTATCAAATAATGAAGCCTGTGGTGTTGCAAACTGGTACTACAGATATTTTTCGAACTATGATAGAATAGTTCGTCTTGTTGCATGGATCCTCCGCTTCATGAACAACTGCAAAAATATAACTGAGAAGAAGCATGGTGAATTAACCGCTACAGAATTTCAGGAAGCAGAAATGAAGGTTTTATTTATGATACAGAATGAGTCTTTTCTCCCAGAAGAAGAAAAGAGATTAAAAACCCTACAAGTATTTAAAGACGATCTTGGCATCATCCGTTTGAAAACTAAAATTATTTATCGCAAGGACAGTGAAGATTTTCTTAAACCTATTGTTCTTCCTCCGAATCATGAAGTGGTAAAGCGGTTAATCTATAATGCTCACGTTAAGAACTGTCATGCTGGAGTCCAGATACTATTGAATGCACTTAGAGAAAAGTACTGGATCCTAAATGGAAGAAAAGCGGTGAAACATGTGGTGGCCAATTGCATTACGTGTAAAAGATATAGCTCAAAGAGCATAGAAGTTATAAGTCCCCCCCCTTCCAGAAAATAGAGTAAAGGATGCTGCGGTGTTTCAGATAACTGGCGTTGATATGGCTGGACCTTTATTCCTTAAAGACAAGAAGAGCTGGGTTCTAATTTTTACTTGTGCAGTGTACAGAGCAGTTCATTTCGAGCTTGTTACTGCTGCATCGACCGATGTTTTTTTAATGGCCTTTAGGAGATTTGTTTCTCGCAGGGGAAGATGCACAACAATATACTGCGATAATGGCTCCAATTTTGTTGGAGCAGCCAACTATTTAAAACAACTGGATTGGAACCGTATCCAAAAATATGGAGCAATAAACTCTATTGACTGGAAGTTTAATCCTCCAACTGCTGCCTGGTGGGGCGGATGGTGGGAGAGATTAATTAGAATTTTAAAAGATCTTTTGAAGAAAGTGTTAGGACATGCACGTCTCAATTATGAGGAGATGATAACGGTTTTGGCAGACTGCGAGCGTGTAATCAACTCAAGACCTCTAACTTACATTTGCGAAGAGGAAGCTATAAAACCAATTTCTCCATCGATGTTCATACAAGATGTGCATGAATGCAATCTTCCTGATATAGATGCTGTAGAGCAAAATTCTGTGAGCAATAGATTCAAATACAGACAATCAGTGCTTAAAGACTTAAGAAATCGTTTCAGATCTGAGTATTTGGGTGCTCTCATACAGCGGAGAAATAAAAAATCAAGAAAATGTACAGTTACTGTTGGTGACATTGTTATGGTGGGAGCAGATAATAAAAAGAGACTTCTCTGGCCTTTAGGTCGTATCACAGAAATCATACCAGGTAAAGATGGACATGTACGACTTGTTCGAGTGCAAACTTCACAGCAGAATTTCCTGCGACCAATTCAAAGAATATATCCATTAGAGTTAACATCCTCTGATGACTTCTCCACTTCGATGACACCAGATGATTTGAATAAGTCAAATGACATCACCAAAACTTCTGACAGTACTTCTGGCAACGAGATGAAATTTAGTAGAGCCGGAAGAAGAATTAAATTGCCAGAGAGACTGAACTTGTGATTTATTTTGTTTTTGATTGGACATTTTCACATTAATTTTCATTTTTATATTTAAATATTAATTGAAAATTTGTAAAACGTTGCCATTTATTGAATCTCTTAACTGTGTTTAACTAATAGTATTATATTTTGATTATTATTTATAATCAAAAGGTGGGAGGATGTTGAAAATGTATTAATATTTTATTTTATTTATTTGTTTATTTTAGAATGGCAACGTTATTTAAGAAATATTTTTTGCTGTCTCATTTTGTAGATGGCAACTTGTAGATCAATCCCAAGATGGAATAAACAAAGTTTGAATTTTTTACCGGTGGGATATCGTTTTTCTATTTTAATATAAAAAGCGAAAGAAAACGGTGTTTTTTCTTAGGCAGCTTTAACAGTTGGTATGTGTACTTTACATAAAATGTGCAGCTTTCTATCCACTTTTGAACGAAATCAGTAAATCAGTTTCAAGAAGTCTGGATCTCTGGTTGACAGAACACAATTGTGTTCATTAGCCAAAAACAAATGTAAAAAAGCAACAACAATATAGATAGATAAAATTTGATGCATAGGATAAGTATTGAAGTTGTAGACCCGCGACAAATTTGGAATCAAATCCGTCAAGATATAGATGATCTATCTATATATATATATACTTTCATACACACGCAGCAACTTAAATTAATCAAAATTGGTGCATAGTTTTGGCATTCAAAGAGCAGAATTCTCATAAGCTCTGGATCAAATCTTTCCAAGACTAGATCGTCGGCCTATCTGTATTCTGCATGCATTTTCTGCAAAATGCAATAGCTCAAAAGTATAATTACTTGGAACTATCTACTTCGTACACAGTTTTGAAACCATAATGTCTATTTTAATAAAATTTTGAATTCAATCTGTCAAAAAGTTGACTGTTTGTCATCTGCCAGTCTTATGTATGCAAATGCAATATGTCATAATCGGAACAACTTAGATAAATAAAATTTGGTATGTGATCTCAGGAAAATAATTATAGATTTTCGCCAAATTTTGGATTAAATTGATTGTAAATGAATCGCCTCAAATGCGCCTCCATTTTCTTAAATAAATGTATATCAAAAAGTGCCCGAGTGCGGGACTGTGAAAATAAAATACCGAGTATTCATGGTCCTCAATTTATGTGGGCGAGGAGAAATATTACGGAGTGGGAAAAGAGTTTCGGGAGACCATAGCCGCTGGTTTAAAGTAAGGAGAGCTCTTCGATTTGTCTGTATATTTAGGAATGGCGGGCGGCTTCAGAAATTATTAGCGCATTATATTAAAAGTAGAAAATTGAAATCAGTTCATAAATAGCATGAGAGGTATCCATATCGATATTTTTTAACAGGATGAATCTGTTATTTGCAAATACTAATGCATGCATGCATGAAAAAGAAATGAAAAGGCAGTATTCATAGCAAAGTACCTTACTCGTAGCTTTGAAAGACTTGGAATATTTACTGCATTATTTAAAAAGGGCCTTTTATAAGAGAGAATATTACAGAGTACCTTTTCTTTCTTTATAGTGAATAATTCAAAAATTGACTTACTCCACTATCTCCATGACAGTGCAATCCTTCGAATTCTGGGTGTGAAAAGGCTTAAAGAAGTTGAAAAGTTCCCATTCCCTTCTTTACTCAAAGCCCGCAGATAAGAGGAAAAGCAAGAATCAATAGGATGGTAGCAGAAGAGCCCCAAACCCACCGCTGAAAGAGACTGCTAGAATGAGGATCTCGTGCAAAACTTGAGCTGAAATGATAAGAAGTAATATGTAAGAATAAAACACGCATTTTATATTTGCTTAAACATTTTTTCCCCCTATGCGTTTGTTTCAGATGAAATGTAATTTTTTTTACGATACAATGCGATGTCTTGATTAATTTAAAAAGGTAGGTCAACTGTGGACAGTAGAAAGTTATTTAGGGATGTTTGAAGTTAGAACTAGAATGAGAAGAAATTTTAAAATATTGGAAATAGAATCGCTATGAAATATTAATTACTCAAACATATCCATGAATTATTACTGTTTTTTTTATTAGAAATTTGCAATTGCAAAAGGGAATAAACGAAATGACTTCTTTCATATCACAATATTGCTGCTACTTGTTTTTTTTCATTGCACTTAAATATATTCGTGATTTTTTTATTAAACATGTATTAAGCAAAATTAAAGGGCCACCCTAACGTGTAAAAATATATTAAAATTTCCTGAATTTATATGTAGTGCTTGAAAAACACGGGGAGCAGATACTTTATGCTATGAAACGTCAAATCCTTTAGAGATATATATATTTTTATTTTTATATTCTCAATTGATGCAATTTTTATTAGTATCTGCGCAAACAGAATGTAAACATTATATTATATACCCACCAAAATGTTAGATTTCACTAAAAAGGTACAAGCTCTTAATTTTAATAATTGTTCCTTAACAATAATATTTTTAAAATTTATAAAAATAGCATAAACTGAATGCCAAATTAAGTTGTTGACATTGCATAACATTAGGCTTCTCGGATTATATATTAGGTAAAATGTTTTTGATCAATGTTAGTACGCTGTGCTTAATTAAATAGTTTGATGGATAATGTTGTTAAATTGAAAATAAGGGCATCACAGAAACAAGTGGTAAATATCTGTAGGATTCACAAAGTGTAACATATTGGTTTTTGATTCAATTTCTAATGCTTGAAGAAGCTTGTTAAAGAATAAAATGAAGTCTTCAATATGCGATATAACCGATATGTGGCATAAATCATGAAGTGCTTGAATTTTATGATTCTTAATCTTTGGACAGAAGAAAGTGCCATTACAATTTAAGTATTTGAAAAAAATATGGAAGCTCCTACAGAATTGTAAATGAATGCTTAAATAAGATAATGTGTGAGGAGACAAAGAAAATCATCGAGCAATTGTTTACATAATAAAAAATTTCTGCAAATTCGGTAATCAGAAAAATGTTGATGCCATGTTGCTTCAAGTCATAAGGAAATAGTTGCAAAGCAATCGCCTTGATATTAAAGTGGCTTTTCAGATGTCTGGTATTATAAGTGTCAGTTTTTTTCTTAGCAGCATTCTCCATTTTTCCTGATTTCTCAAAACGCTATGCATGAAGATGAACTGAAGGTCATTATCTGAGCATCGAAACAAAGCAAGAAATTATGGCATGTCTTGATGTCTTGGATATATAAATATGGTTACATCTTTTTTTTAAATTAAAAAAACACTTGTTTGTTATAAAAAAATAAAGGCACATTTATTCAAAATATTTCTTCTCAGAAACTATAGTATTTGTCCATTTTTCGGGAAACAAATGAATTTCAAGAAGTAAAAATGTCTAGTTTCTTAGATGCAATCCAGCTATCAAGTAAATTTTTTTATATCTGCTTGTAAAAACACATTGCATGGAGCGAAACAAATCGTAGTCTGAGGGAACAATATCTGGTGAATATAACGACAGTAAGACCCAACGAAGTATTCAAATGTTTCTTCCACTAGTATATCAACATGTGGGTACGTTTTATTGTGTTAAATATTCTGAATATTTCTACTTCAGTGTTTCCTTCAAATAGATCAATTCTTTCTTGTATCGTTCATCACTGATGGCTTTATCAAACAATGCTTCCAAATCTGCACCTTACATATTTTTGATGGTTTATACGTTCTTTGTAATATGTATCAAAATCATTATTTTTAAATCACCGAAACAACTCTTTGCTAGTTATATTCAAAGGAGCACTTTCATCAAAAATGTTCAACAGCAATCAATGTGTTTTCGCTGCAGATTTCTTCGCAATTAAATAACGTAACATAACTTTCATCATATACTGCTTGTTTGGCACAAAACTCAATGTTTTCTAAAATAAAAAAAATATAAAATATTAACTAGACATAAAACACTAATTTTTAAAAGTTGTTGTCAATTCTTTCCTGATATTTATTTGAAGGTGATCAGTAGTACTTATACCACCTATTGAAAATAGGCGGAGTCATAGTGCCAATAAAGTACATTTTTAAATTTCGTTGCTGAAATTTAACAAAGTAATGCGAAATATATGTTGATAATAATTATAAATTGCTTTTGAATTTAGAAATGTAGTAGCCATTCGAGAAGGGGAAGTTTCAGATAAATATAATTAAATTTTAAAGGTATGTATGTTGGAGAATAATATATAAAAATTGCGGAGCAAGCTGATATTTCTATAATTTGAACACTCTCTGGCATCTCCTTTTAATATTATTCAACAGATTAGATGACATTATGATTAGCAGTGCGGATTCCGTAAGGGACGATCCACAACGAAATTGATCTTTAATTTTAAGACAAATCATAGAAAAGACAAGAGAATTTCATAACAATACCTACTATTTGTTCATACGTTTTAAAAATGTTTGTTAGTAAGAAAATAGCTCAATGAGAAAAGTAACAGAAAATAGCAGGGACAGAAACAGAAAAATAGCTCAATGAGAGTGTTTAAATCACGATATAGCTTGAGTTAATGGGTAACAGGAAATTGCAGAGTCAATGAGAAGGTTTAACATACCTAAAACCTGTATACATATATTTAACAGCCTGGTCATTATTACTTTAAGTACAAATAATCTAAGAAGAAAAATTTAAAACACCTTTTCAGAACCAATTGTCATTTTTAAATGGCCTCAGACAGGGAGATGCACTGGCATCTTCTATGCAGTCTCGCTTTTCAAAAGATCATAGAATATTCTAATATCAACATTAGAGGACCAATATTTTAACAAATCTGTGCAGACTTTGGCATTGGACAACGGAAACACTTAAACAGGCTTCCCATTTTTGGATGCAAGTATAAGCAAGCTGCAAACAAAATAAAACCAAATATATGACATATACCAGTTTTTATAATCCTTATTTTGAAATAGGAAAATGCAGTATGAAATTGTCAATAGCTATGAAATTGTCGATAGCATCTGCTATCAGATGTTTTTTTGGACTACAAAAAATGCTAAAACGTAATTTCATCTGCACCAAATTTCTCATTTAAAAAATATTTTTATTAGATCCATGTTTTCATATGCTGCTGAAAAATGCATAAGAACCGGAAAAGATAAAAAGACTCTTGATATAATTGAATTTTTAGAAGCATATTTGGTGGAATTTACTGTAATTATGTAATTAGAAGAACCAATTCGGAAATTTGCAATCTATTTTTTTAAAAAATCACATATTATTAAACTTACAACAATTTACAGATTGAATGATATTCGAGTGTATAAAAAAATATTTTTGACTATGCATTTGGTACACGAAAAAGTGGGAAATTAAAAGTTAGATATATTGACTGTCTGAAAAAAAATTTGAAAATTGTTAAAAATGTAATGGAAAAAATTTAGCCAAAAACAGAAAGGCATGGGCTTATCGGAGGCTGTTGCTCCACTGAAAAAGAAGAAAGGTACGATAGAAACAAGTCCCCAACTTCACATATGATAATTCATTAAAATTAAATGAGATTTAATTTAAATAGTGCCTTTTTTTAGTTGGATTGCAAGAAAGTATTATCACAGAATCTTGTTTCAACAATTTGTTGCATTGTTAGACAAATAGAATTTTCTCAAATTCTTGTTTTTTCTACACTTTTATTAATTCATTTTTATGTAATGAATACATTCAAATTGAAGAAATTTATAAAAGGAATTCAAGGAAATATATTGATTCAGAGAGTAAATTAAAAATATTCAACATATCGGTATTAATTATCTCTTATGCAATGAATTTTAAAAGCTTCTTTCTTATTAATTCATGATTTAGAATTGAATTTCAGGACATTTAAAGATGAAATTTGTGACACTCTGCACATAATTGCAACTATTTTTACGTTGTAAAATAAATGTTCGAAATGAGATCTTGAGTCAATATTAACTGAAGTATTAATAAGATAAATATTGCTTGTTTCTAAATTTTAGATTAATTAATAAGTTTTTTAAAGCTTTTTATTGATAGATATTTTATTTTTTAATATTCTTTTCTGTAATATTTATAAATTTTTAAAAAATGTTTTCCGCAAATTTCATAACTAATTCTTCTTTTTTTAACTATTGGCTCAGCTCTCATGTGTATTGATAGGATATTAATTATATTTAAAGCACTTTTTGCCACTGCCATGTAATTAAAAATGAATTTTAAGAATGAAATAACAATGAAGATTCAAATCTAAAACATTATCGTGCTTCCATGTTAGAGAAAGAAATTAGAGCCTCTTAAATTTTCTTTTAATATTGAATGATGATATATTATTTTTAGCAGTGGCTAGATATTTTATTTGAAAACTTATAGAAAATTTTCTGTCACAATTTTATTAATTCAAAGGAACTTATTTCGTAAGAAAATTTTAATTGAAACAAACTTATCATTATCCATTAAAATCTTCTTATCTATAGTTATTGTTAGAAATAAAACCGATATTGTACAGTTACATAAAATAATATTTTACGTAAAAGTTTAATATCGGATTTATTGAATAATTTACAGTAGCATAGAATAATAATATTTTATGTAACTGTACAATATCAGGTTTATTGAATAATTTACAGTAATAAAGTAATAATATTTTATGCAACTGTACATTATCAGATTATTGAACTCTATGGGAAACTCTTAGTTTAATATTATTCATAATTTATTAATTTTATTTTATTTATAGTTTATTTATAAATAAAATAAGGAATGAAAATTAGAAGCGACATAGATTAATATGTTTGTTTTAAGGCGACAGAATCATCTGTATGTATTGGAAATAAGCAACGTATTTTTTTCTTTGAAAATGCATTAGGAAAAGCTATTCTTGAACTTAATAATGATGCTATTTTAACCATATTTATAAAATGGTAAAAACCAATTTTTTAAAAAAATGAAATAAAATGTACATAAATAAATACAATTGTTTTAAGATGCTGGAATCGTATGTATCTGTTGGAAATAATTAACTCAAACTCTTAAAAAATATCAGGATAAAAATGGAGAAGATAAGATAATTTTTTCCAAGTCCTATTATGAAAAAAGGCTTGAAAAATAGTTAATACCATTTCGCTTTTCCATGACCAAAAATGGCATTGCGAATGCTCTTTTCAAACCAGAAATTACAATTTCATATATTCTAAAGGATAAATCCTTCTTTAATCGATGAATCCATACATATTCTTTTGATCTAGACTCGTATGAGTTATGGTCTAGGTCTACTCTGGAAGAGAAGTCTTATCATGTCTCTTTTATGCCCTAAAGTTTCGAAACCTGAAGATTTTAAAGCATATTACATTTCAAGAAAAGAAGTATCAAGTTTCTACTCTGCAAATAAAAGTCTTTTCTAGTGTATATATGTGATAAAATGCTTCTCTTAGCATAAGGCAGTCGCTAAATGTTCTATTTCTATTCAGTTAGACTCCAAACTTTCTTGTATAATTCTAAGAAGCCTATTGCCACTCTTCTTCTTGCTTTTCCTACTTAAAAGAAACTTTTTACGTTAAAAGAAATTGTTTTTTTGATATAAAACCATTTTTCTAAAAGAAGCCCTCTTTTCGGCTCACATCCATTTCGCTACATGAAGTCTTTTTGGAGTAAAGTAAAACGATGTTTCCTAAACTGACTATCTTTCATTCGTTTGTAATGAGCGAAGACATTGTTTTATTTTAATAGATGCATTACTGATTAGAGGTGGTATGCCCCGTTATTAAGTTTCTGAAACAGTGCAACGAACTAAAATTTAGAATAGAAAATGCAAAATATGCAACTAAAATATTTTTAAAAGGTCATACATTTTTCATATCAATACGCACCTAAAATGTCATATATTTAAAATATTATATATATATATATATATATATATATATATATAATATAAATGCCGATGGCTTTCAGTATTTTAAGAATCCATGACATGGATATAATCTGCGAAATTTGATACATTAAATCCATATCTTATGACGTGGAATGCTATAGAGTTTAGTATTATAACAACCCACTAGTTTGGATTAGTGGTTCAATCTGCGAAATTGGATATATGTTAACTACATTATAATAGTTGTATCATCCATACAAGTTTATATAATAAGTGAGATTTTTCTTTCGTTTCGTTCTCCAAATTAGTTAATTCGCTTGAAGTTACTTAAATTTAGCAATCAGATGAATTTTAATTCACGACAAACAAAACTTTAGGCATGCTAAAGTCCTCTAAAGGCATAGACTGGTACTTTCGTTGAGCTTTTAATTCTGATCGAAGAGTCATGAGAAAAATTTGTGGATACAGCTAGATATTTGAAGGCTTCCACGCTTCAACGAAATGCCACGGCTTTTCGGATTATGAATGTGTTAAACTAAAACTTGATTCTCATTTACCATCAAGACTCATCTGGTACATTCGGAGTCTTTTTTTATTTAAATATTACTAACACAAATAATTGTAGTATTGATATATCTAGAAAGTTGACAGCTATCATGCTTTTAAGAAATGATATGTTTTCAAGACATGGATATGTTATTCCAAAAACGTCAGCCCCTTTAGAGATACAATCACATTTAAGAAAATCTTAACAATATTTTAATTTTTTTTAATAAAATTCCGGAAAATTTTCTTTTTTTGTTGCGACGTTATATATAATTTACTACAGCATTTTTAATGGTGTAAATAGGGTTTTTATAAGATTTTTAATAGAACAATATTTTAATATAATTAATATTTAATGAAAGATAGATATATTGCATGATAGAGTATTTTGTCATTTTGAGATTCCTTCAACCATTATCTGGCATATGTTCATCTTTTTGTCATCAATATACAATGATGTGACAAACTTCTTAATAACGTGTTGGATGTCCTTTTGCCCGGCGAAGTGCAGCAACTCGGCGTGACATGGACTCAAAAAGTCGTTCGAAATCCCCAGTAGAAATATGGAACCATACTGCCTGTATAGACGTCTGTAATTGTGATAGTGTTACCGGTGCAAAATTTCAGATTTCGAAAATATTACAAAGTGAATTTTTGATTATGTTCCATGAATGTTCGATGCGATTCATGTCGGGCGATATAAATTGCCAAATAATTTACTGGAATTCACCTGAAATGTTCTTTAAACCAATGGAGAACATCTGCGGTCCGGTGACCTGGCACACTGTCTTCCATAAAAACTCCATCGTTATTTAGGCGCATAAATCCATGAATGGATGCAAGTCTCCAAAAAATTGATATATGTAAAATGTTTTTTAAAAAATCTAGAAGCATCATTATTTGTTAAAGTTAACAAATGATATATTTGAATGAAACTAAAAGATGAAACACTTGTATTTCATCAAACATTAATTATAATCATCATCATGGGAATATTACTTTATATTTCATAGCACACTCCTTTTTTTTTCTTCTGAAATCCATTTTCAACTAATGTTTTGACATGAAAAAACACGTTGCCTTTCATGTTCGTGAATGCAAATGAAGGGCAACTACATTCGTCTCCTTGTCACCCCTTTCTCATTAACTGCAATGCAGGCCTGACGCTAATAGCAGCAACTCATTTCTGATGAACTAAATATGCACCCGTCTATCAAATGGTCTTCTGTGTACACTGGTCTTGACAAGAAATATATGCAGCACTCCCCTGTTACAACATGCGCAACCCACCTGCTGAGATCCTTCCCGTTAAATTTGCTGTTCCCAGAATGATGAATTTCTACAATTACTTAACTCTGGAAGTGTAATTTATTGCAGTATCTTGGTCCTGCTTATTTAGAAATATCATACGGAAAATTTGTTTATATTACTATGATTTAAGGTGAAATATTTTACGATGGAGAAAAGGGTATGTCAAATTAGTATAATTATTTATTATTAGCAAAAAGTAAAATTGTCTTGCATTATAATCTTTATATTAAGAAGAATTATACAATTTATTTGTCTTTAGAAAGATCTTTGTGTTTTTTTTTCAAACTGCAATTTATTTGTTTTTGATAAGAAAAAATGAGACTCTGCAACAGATTCTTTTATTTACTTTATGATGTGATAGGTTAAATTTTTTTAATATTTGTATGCCATAGATTAAAATACACTATTTTATAATTTTAAAAATTAATACAATAATTAAATTGCATAAAGCACCTCCCGATTGAGAATTTGAAAAAAAATGATTCTAAGCTCACATAATATTTCCCTCGTTGAATTTCGAATCAAATTTTAAACAGATGGACATAATTAAAATAAACAAGTAATATTTTTAATACTCTAATTAAAGCATGTTTTTAAAAATTATTTTGTTATTCTTCATAGGAAGACTACCGTATAATGGTTCTCATAACGTATCATCGTAAACATATCTATATAGTCTTTACGATATTTTTGATCCTTAGAACGCGTAGGAATCCCCGTTAATGTTTGAGATATATCCTGCCTGTCCCACTGAATTTTAAAGGGTGAGCGATAAATTGCAGGAATCAAGAAACCTTGGCCGAATTCCGATCCTCCAACTCAAAAGAAATGAGAATGATGGAACGTTGTAATTTTTTATCTCACCATTACTCCTTTATGCCTGATGATAGAATTGTAATTCAAGTAGATGAGATCCCTCCACGCCCGCCCCCTCCCATTTTACAAGCAGCTTTTGAATGTAAAGTTTTAGCTATAAGTGAGTAAAAATGGAGAGCTGAAAAATTCTTTTCAGACCCTAATTTTGATTATTTTCTATCTAATTTTATAATATTTTTTAACTGTGCACTCACATCAGTTGCAGTCTTTTCTACAATCTTTCAATATTTTATCTCGAAACCTTTTAAAATCAAAAGAGAAAGTTCCAAAAAAATTTTTTATTTTGTTTATATTTCTGTCAAATAAAATCTACTTTAGACATTAGGTTACAGGAAATCTTTATTACTTTTTTTAAAAAATAAATCCATGCAAAATTCTGCAAAGTTGTAGAGGAAAATATGTAGATTATACTAGTACAGAATAGCCCAACCTTAGTCAATACTCAATGAACACATTAGAACTTTATTATTCCACACGGAGTAACAATTGCTGTAATTTGTTTGACCATCTCTCAGCATGCATTTCCAATTTTTTGCAACTCTAAAATGTTTAATAGAGCTTCATCTTGTTATATACTGTATATCATTCTGTATTATATGCAGTCTATTATATCTAATATCTTCAAAATAAGTTTCTGGAAATGATTACAAGCTCGAATTTTAATTGGTACTTTTTGACGGTTAAGGAAATTTCTCACCTATTCATAGGCTTCAAATAATGCTACAGGAACATAATATAATATGTCGATCCGTAAGGAATAGTATGGGAATAACATGACGATCCTTTAAGCTATAGGAATAGCGTGTATATCTTTCAAGAAATTCTATAAAAATGTAGAATAGCATGCTGATCCTTGAAGCAATGTTAGACGAAAGCAACAGAATATGTTGATCAAGAAATACCTTTCTTTATGCTACGCAACATATTTATTCAAATAATTACAGTCCTAGAAATTGTACCGTTCTTCATGTGAGCTAGGGAAATATCGTATCTCATGCTGATCTTTCGAGCAATTTTTTAAAAAATGTTTCTATGATTTTGCTTTTCTCCAAGAAATGATTGACATAGTAAATATCCTTTACACCATTTCAAAGAAACGCTTAGTGGACGCTTTGGAATTATTTTAACTTTCCAGCTGTATCTGTCCAACATTCTCGGATTAGATGTAACTGCAGAGTGCCAAATCAATGGAATATTGGTAGGTTAGTATTATGCCTAAAATTTACATTCTAATACTCATTTTTTGTTAAGTATCATGTCTACAAACCCAATACTTTAAATATTAATGAGCATATAAATCCAGTATATATATATATATATATATATATATATATATATATATATATATATATATATATATATATATATGAGCATATAATGCCAGTAAGAATGCTTTGGAGACTAACGAAAAGTATAGATTTAAAAAAGAAGCAAAATATTGACTAATGTGTATAACATCGATAAGCAACTAAAGTTTTCTTGTAAGAAAATAAAACATTTCTTTATTTGAGTTAAAATTAGCTAATATTCAATTCTCAGTGCAAAAGCGAGGTCATAATGCAAACGTTGAAGAGTTGATTTCAATTTTTTTATAAACAAAAACTCAACTAAGGTACTCAACAACTTGTAAAAACGAATGATGCAAATGAATTCTTTTAAAAAAAATTGTGTTGTGGTGCAATTTTTTAAAAAAAGAAGCAGGCAACAAGAGCTGCCTGCAAATCGATTAAACACTCTCACATTTTTATTCTTGTTTTTCAGTCAATAATCTTTAATACACATCATTTATACTTGTCACAAAATTCTCCTCTTTTTTTTCTATTGGAATTCACTTTTGCTTATAGGATGAAGGGAAGAACTTTTTCATCGAATGGGAAAAGTACAGTTCTACAGATAAATAAGCATCTAAAGAGTTAATGACAAAATAATTGATTTCATATTTTTCATCGAAAATTTCTCCCGACAATTTCTTTTTCTGTCAGAAATGTTTCGAGATGCATAGCATACGCATCAGGAAATCAATGCTGTATAGGAAGAAATGAGAACCATCTGATTATATAAAAATGAAAAGGAAATTTCTTTTGTTTTGCCATTTGTGATCGGAAGACATATCAATATTAATATTGTATTTGGAATGAAAATTAGGTAATTATTAATATAGCTAACTTTTAATTAGAGGAATTCGTTTTTGAATCATTAAAGATTGTTTGATGCTTTTTGGGTAAAACAATCAATGTAAACAATTCTTACTTTTAGATAAAAGTTTAGTAATCTGTATAAACTGAATTTTGGAATTTGGAAGAATAGAAGGACGTGAGGACGTTTTATTTATCTAACATGATGCAAATAATAAAATCCTCTTCCTAATTAACCCTAGAACGTATGACCTTATTTCTGTTTTGAAAAAAATGCATGTCTTATGAATAGTTACATATAATATAAGAAAATTAATAAAAACATTTTAAATCATTTTTTGGGAAATTAAAAATAAAATAAAATGTGTTAATGGCTACATTATGAAATAAACAATATCTCAGGGACACAAATCACATTATAACAATTCTGCAATAAAAATAAAAGCCTCTTTTCACAAATATATATTTTACAATGTAAAATTATTTTGATAGTATTTTTAATGATAGAATTATTCATATAACAGACATCTTGATATTTTTCCAAGCTTCCAGTTTAAATATAACTCTAATATCATTATTACTATGTAATGGTCTTTTTTACAAATATTTATCAAAAAGAATTTAAAAAAGGATTTGCAAACATTCATTGTCGAACTTTGGAACAGTCATATGAAGCTTATAAATGGAAATAAAAACGAGTAGCCGAATGACTACACAATATACTGTAGGGTTAAGAATAAGTATTATTTATTGTTATAAATATGAAGTAATATTCTTGAAAAATAGTTAATGTTCTTGATGTAAAATTCTCCTTCTAATCAGGAAATTATTTATAGTTGGATTCGCCTTTGATTTTGTTGATTTTCAAATTTATAACAGACTATTCTGAACATTCTTATACGCAAAAATAATAATCTATCCGTCCAAAAAAGAATAATTTTTTACATAATGATGCATTGCATATTGTGTTATGAAGCGATATTTTTATAAAAGTAGTTAGATGAATTGAAGTAAAATAGCAGAAGCAAAGAATTTTAATTTGTAATCTATTTAAATTTGCAATTTATTAAAAAATACAGAAATTTAAATACTTTTTATACTAAATATTATTTTTTGAATTTAATTAAGTCTTTCGTTTTGGGAATTATTCAAAAATCATCTCATGTATATTTTAACTTTTATGAAACATAACTTATTTGTTATATCAGCTCCTATTCATAGGAGCTGATAGAACAAATATATAAAAAGAAAAAACATAGAAAAGAAAAAAATATATAAAAAGAAAAAAGGCCATTTAGCTTCATCTGCTGTTTTTAAAATTTGCTCCCATTTCTGATAATTTATTCCAATGAAAGGAAATTTACATAATTTAAAAAAAATATTTTAAATTATGATAAAATTTTGTTATGAAAGCATATATCTTGTTATAAAGGTAAATTAAAATGATCGAATACTCGACCTTTATAGAATTTTCATTTTGTTAATATTTTCATAAGATCATAAGATGGGAAATCTGTATTTGCCGATCAACAAAAAAGAAAAAAAAAATGAAATGCAATTCGTTTTATTAGAGATTTTAATAGAAAAGAAACTAGGGATTTTGAAGAAGGAAATTATAACATATTCAGCAATTTATTGGCTGAAATATTACAATAAGAATAAAAGATAACCTAAGAAATGCTTTGTAAGAAATCTTTCGGAAATGATATTATTCTGTGCTTTTAAATATGCCATTCAAATGAAAGAAAATTCTCAAATTCTTACTATCTTACGATTTACAAAAATTAAAATGAAGATTGTTGCGAACTATTCTCTAATTCATTGAAAGTAGATCACTTAATTTGTTCCTAAAACGTTTCTGTGATAAATATAATCTCGTACTTTCATTCACTTAATTTATTAATTATAATATGCAGATTTTATGTGAGTGTGACATATCTTTCACATCATTAAGGGTGATTTTCAAAAAGTATTATTAAGTTAAAAGGACCAAGCGTAATAACATTAGAATGCTCGAATACGAATTAGAGATCGAATCGCATTTAAATTTATATTATTATTACATTTTATTAAATTTAGGAGAAATTGATGGATGTTTTGATATAAGATTTAATTAACTCCAATTAAAATAAAAAGGCACATTTAATAAAAATAAAGCTGAAAAAAAAGAATGAAGCAAAATAAACAAAAATATAGCAGATTCAGAAATATAAAACAAAATTACATATAAATTATTCAACTTATTAAATAATCTGAAATTTTAGTTTTTAGTTTTTACGTAACATCACACTTAAAATTATCAGAAATTGTAATGCAATGCAAATAAATTCTATGAGGTGATTGAACATCTAAGAACATTGAGGTCAAAACGAAAACCAAACACTGATATCTTGTTATTTAGCTTACTTCACAAGTCGAAAGTTCAAGGATTCCCTGAAGGTGAAAAGACTCCAGATTATCAGTTTCGTAACTTTTTTGTCTTTGGGAAAATCAAGATTGTCTAAGCCTAGAAAAACTTTTTGGAATGATTTTGAGATCTTAACTGTACAAGTCATTACACAATGATTTAATGATTCATTTCATTAATGAATAAATATAAGCAATATTAATTCATAAATTTTCAGTTATTGAATTATTAGAGCTGGTATATGGAAAGAATGAATCAGTATTGATTTATGCTTAAATAAGCATGACAAAAAAATCTAATTTTTCTAAATTAATTTATAATTTTAAGACAGTTTTGTCTTATTATAAGGTTTTAGTAATCTCATGATATAAAAACTTCCATTTCAGCGATGTTCCTTTCAAAAAAAATTATTTAATAAATATGCGTAACCTACTGGCGTTTAAAAGATATATTCTGTGTGGAGTTGATTTTTCATACATGTTTGGTAAACAAGAAAGATAATATACAATATTAAAAATAAAATTGACATTGAATCAAAAAGTTCTCAAGTTTTTAGTGAGTGAAATAGTGTGAGATATGTGAAATTTCCGACTTATGAATGTCGAACTGTATATATGTTTTAGATTACTATGGATAATTTTATTTCTTCTGAAATATTATATGCCTAAATGGTCTATGGATATTGGTCTTTGGATCAAAAAGAAAAAAAAAAAAATAGCAGGTTTCTCCTTAAGAATCAATGAACAATGTGAATCAGTAGGTTAAATTTGGACACTAAAATAGATATAAAAACTATATTAATTGTTTAAATTGAGTTTTTTCATCGATTTGTTATTCTATAATTTATATCTGTTTGCACTTCGATTTTATATCTGTCTAAATGCTTAATTAAAAAAGATAATTAATTACCTGACTGACTTAATTTAGCATCATTTTTTCGCATAAATAAATTTTGAGCCGTCATATTTCATTTCAAAATCCTGAGTGTCATTTTTACTTCATTCTTTTAATATTAAATTATTACTTATTAACTTATTACTTATTAAAAGAAATGAATGAACGTAATTGATACAATAAAGAGAAGCAGGATTTTCATTCATTATATCCAATTTACCATTATCTTCTTCATTAATGTAGATCTTTATTATCTTAAAACGTTCTTCTTGCAAGGTTATTTACTTATTGCCAGAAACTTATTATTTATCACTAGTCTTAAACAATATCATCAAAATCAATTACTGTTGAGCATTGAACATTCTGATCTGCTCGTATTTCGTATTTATATCTATCGAAATGCTTAGTTGAAAAACTAATTACCCAATTTGCTTAAATTGCACATCATTTTAATCACATAAATAAATTTTAAGAAGTCACATTTCATATCCGTATTTCTTTAATTTCATTCTTTTGGTATTAAATCATTACTTATCATTAAAAAAAGAATGAACGAATAGAATTCATACAACAAACAGCCGGCAAGAGTTTCAGTCATTATATACAATTTGCCATTGTCTTCTTTATTAATATATCTCTACATTATCTTTAAATGTTTTCTTGCAAAGTTATTTATTTACTTATTGCTAGAGACATATTTCTTATCACTAATTTTTTTAAAAAAAATATGCAACTGAATCAGATACTGTTGAGCATTGAACAAGTAAATTCCAATGCAAGCATTAGAGGTACCAATAAAATTTATATTTCTGTTATTCATTTTACCAATAGCTTCCTTTTTGGAAATAATATTTTTTTTCCCTTAAAAATATCTTTACCACATGATTTTTTAAAATTTAATTCATTTCTTAGAACGAGAAATCTTAGATATCTTAGATTCACGTCCACAGAACACCTTATCGAGAAAACGCGGAAACAGTTTATTTTGCATGGAAATAGATAGAAAATTGATGAACATGCTGTCTTTTCCAGAACATTTATTTCCCCCGGATAGACTTTGGTTAGTTCAGAAAAAGTGATGACTTAGCGATTGGAGGCCGAGTCCTTATCGAAATGACGTTCCCTCCAGCGTTTCGACGCAAGAAAGTGAGTTCAGCTACAAAACGACCCAAAGATTAATGAAGGCAGCAAGGACACTGACGTGCCTTCATCGGTGCCGCTGAATGATTAACGGCTTCTTAACAGAATTCATTCACAGTGTATAGATTTCTCATACACGTAAGCAGTCTATTGGATGGTCCATCTTTCTGAACTAATCGATAATCTCGAGAAAATATAAAAATACAAGTACTTGAGCGGTCCACGATGTAAGACACCGTTTGGGCGAAGTCATGTCTTATTGGTGAAGTTTGTTTATGTTTTTGGAGAATGTGGCTATTAATTATATGCGACCGTAGGGGGTTTGTTTTATCATTGGGGCTCCATCGTTAATTTAATGATATAATCAATTAAATGAAAAAAATGGTTATACTGGCTTAAAATCAATAATTTTACAAATGGAAACAAATAATTGATTGTTTGTAGGTATGAGAAAATGTAACGAACTTTATATAATGAAATAAGTTACACTTTTAGAGAATAAGTGCTGAACAAGATTCTCACATTTAATTTAAAGCGTTGTTTCAAAACTACACTAGGTCTTATTTTTGCGATGGACCCCTTATTTTTTTTTATCTCGTAATGAGATGGCCTGGTTGATAATTAAATCATCGAAAGTTTTCCAATCTTTCCCTGCAGATCAAGAACAATATGTAATGCATTTAGCACGTACAGGCGCGCTTACACGATGAATCCCAAATCTGTAAAATTGTAGTCCCTAAGTTTTAAAACTTTGTTAAATTAAAGAAATATATTGTATATGGGTAAATAACTTAATTACGATAAGAGAAAATTAAGCAGGATGTTTACCCGTTATGTATCTCCTATTGAGAATTGTAGAAGTGAAAATCTAAAATACAGGTTATAGAGTAAAAATCACGAAATGGCGTCTAAATCAATAATTTTTCATACGCAATTGAGCCAAAGAGGTATCTCAAAACGTTGGATCAAGAAGGAGACAAGCAGCAATGATAAAAGAAATTATGTCTGAAATCTTATTTTCTCCAAATTATGTATTGTAGACTTTCTCCACTGCGATTTCTAAATTTCAATCTCTTAATAATTAACTTTAAAATATCTGGACGTTATTTATACACAATTAATTCTAATTATGTGTAGTGATGATACACATAGATGTAAATCCATTACAGTTTTTTTTTTAAATTTCTATTTTAATCTGTATAAAGGGTTAAGATAACTTGGATCTTAACCCTTATTAAATTAAAGGCGCTAGCTTCAAATGATCAAGCAAATATGTTCGTTTTCTGGTTAACCCTTAAATGGAGAGGTTAAATTTTAGGACTTAACTGGGGAGGTGCGGTCTACGAGACCGCATTTCATTTACTCTCAAATTAAATTTTCTAATGAATGTATTAGTATGAAAAACTGCAAATATATTTTGCAGATATTTTTCTTGATATATAGATATGTTTTAGAAATTTTTCAAAATATATTATCATTGAAAAAAGTACATGCGTTGGAAGATACGTTTTCTTCTCAAATTGCATGTTGTAATAAATATTCTTGAAAAAACATATTACTTTTTAAATCATATTTATTTTTACAGTATATGAAGGTATATAGAAGAAAATATAATGTAAAATTCAACAATTATATGAAAAATAAAAAAAAACTGACAATGGGTAAAATTGATCCTTTTTTTATCGGTTTGTGTGACTTTCATAGCATAGTTTTCTAGGGCAATTTAAACATACAGGTTAAGAACTAGTATAAAAATCAATCTTTAAATTCTGTTTATATATCTCTTGGTATTGTAATATATTTTATAAATATTTCAGGATACATTATCACTAGAAAAATTAATTATGTTTGAAATGCATATCAGAATCAATTGAATGCGAACTTTCATCGAAAAACTCTTCTGTACAATTATCCTTATCACTGAAATCACTTTCTGCTTCATTTAAAAGTGTCTGGAACACTGCTTCATAATAGGATCAGTAAAATGGATGATATTTCGTGGCCCAAGTTTTAGCGCCCTCTGCTAAGTCTTGTTCCTCACTGGAATACTAACAGGGAGGTGACTGTTATTGAATATTACTGAATTATTTTAAAAGGCTTACGCTGAAATCGGTTGAAAAAGTGCACGTGTATTGAAGGTCACAAAACAGGAAGCTACTGGGTCAATCCATTCAATTGAGCTAAAAATAGAATAAAGGTGACCGAAAATCCATCGCTAGCGGTCTCACAGACCGCACGTCCCCAGTTAAGGGTTAAAATCGCTGAAGTTTTGGAATACTATGAATTGTTTACATCATTTTCGAATGGCTTATAACACTTAAAAATCTTGTTTGGCGTTAACTTTACTAATTTGTTCAGTAAAATTAAACTCTTGATGCAGCTTTCACATCATACAGGAAGTGTCCCGTTTTTAGAGCACAATGTTCGGCGCACCAAAAGCACAGATGCAAACTCCTGAATGGTTTCATATTCCCTAAGACCCCCCTTTTTATAATAATTTTAAACCATTAAAAAATAATCGTAATTTTGATATATAGGCCCAGAAATTAAAAATATGTGAAATTTAATAAGGAATTCAAATGTTTTAAAATGTTTTTTTTATAAATTTGTATAAAAAACTATTTATTTCCACAATATTTATTTAGGAAATACAAAAAACTATTTTTTTTCATGAAACTTTCAAAATCTAATTATTAAACATGTATTTATCTTCCTTATCAATCGGTTATTTTTTAATAATGCGACATGTCTTAAAAAGCATAGTTATAAGACGTTATTACTCTTTATAAAAAGCAAAAAGCATACTTATAAGACATGGAAAATATTCTTAAATAAATAACTAAAAAGGATTTTTCCCATTTGATCTGCTTAGGAAACACCATAAAAGAAAATCCAGTTTTTCTTTTTGAATGATTTGATGTATTTCAGCTAACAATGTCAGAATATATCATGAACAAATATCTCTTTGTGTTCAATGAGATATTTTTTAACATTCGAGTTTTTTTCATAATAATAATGCTAATAAAAATGTATGATGTCTGAAATATTTCTGAACCCAAAATAGAATAAACAAATATAATGTTTGCTCGAGATTTGCTTGGTTTTTATTGTATCTCTTATTCCAGAAGAGTATTATTTCTTAAGAGAAGCAACGTTGAGAAAATTGTTTATTGAGATAATGTAATCTTTATAGATTAAATTCGGCAAACTATAGAACTGCGAGATAAGAAATTTGAGTCATGGATATTGACTTCAGTATAACAAAGCAAGCAATTTCGCAAGAATTTATATTTAATCGCAAAGCAAACAAATGTTTACTTTTTGCATATTTTTTTATATACTCAGAGAAATGTTTATAAAATTCATTTGATGTTGGTTTTTTTTTTAAATTTCTGCTTTATTTTTGAAGCGCCTTAAAACATGTTTTGAGAAGAAAATTGAAATATAGAACAAAGTCAAATGATGAGCCGATTATGAATCATATATTATGTCTCTCTTCAACAGTAATATGGTAATTTGATAGTGTTGTATACAGTGTGCATAAGTTTCACGTGCATGATAGTTCTTATGATGAATCGAATGGATTTATTATGAGAAAGTATGATCCTGCAATATTATATGGTTAAATACAAAAAATGTATAAATTAAGAAAATGACACGTAATTTTAAAAATATTTTTTTTTAATATTTTCCCGTCAAAACATTTATGTCTACACATTATTATTTGCTTTATGCATGTAATAATAGAACCTTTTTTACAGTTTTTGGTCACCATATCAAATGAAGTGAATAAAATAGTATATAGTAATTAGAGAGCCTAAAAGATATTATTGTAAATAATATTCAGTTTGATCAATAAATTAAAGCAAAAAACAACTAAATAACTTGCGATCAATAATTAGTTGGAAATAACAAGGTTTGTGAAGTGAAAAACAAGATAAAAAGCAAAATCTGATTTTCATTAAAAACGAAATGCCATTTGAAAGCCAACAATAATCAATAACCTGAAAACTTGAATTAAAAATAACATTGATATAATATTTATTTTAAAAGATTTTCTTCAAATGAAATGTAAATTAGGTTTTCTTGCTCATGAATTTTTTTTGTACACATGTAACATTGGTGTTATAATTGATTTACATGCCATGAAAATTTAAGAAATTTTCTCGATTCCTAGGCTTTCATCTATATATTTTTATAAACTTAATAACTGCATTAAAGAATAATTTTAATTCGTTCATACATTTTCATCATGGGATGAAGAATTCAACAGAAGAAATTGCCTACAATCAAGATTTTATTACTCGGTTAGATATAATTGCGAAAACAATTTTTTTTTGTTCCAATTATTAATTTATCCACAATTTCTTACTAAATGTTATCGATGAAATTGTGGTATTATATAAAATATTAGATTTGTATTACCTTAAACATTAAATTCATTGGCTTAAACAAAATAAAAACAATTTTTTACTATATGTGAAGCATTTTTTGAAACTGTAGGCACATGTTCTTCTCTAAGGAGCTGGGAATCAGCAGGGGCCGACAATTAGAACTGGCATCCAGTATATCATGCTACTGATCCATTTACTACTTACTTAGATCTATGTGCTCTCGATAAGATTAGCTAAATTGCTTTAGATGTTCACTTTTGCTTTAGCAGCAAAATAATATGATTACGCCATCCGTAGACAAGAGGAAGAAATACCGAAGCTGTATTCCACGAGGATCTTGTCAGCAAATTCCTTATTAGCAAAAGGCTTTGTTCAATTAAAAAAAAATCGCGAAAGAAGTTTTCTGAAAATCTGTTCATTTCTTTGGAATACTGTTCTTGAATATATAACAAGACTTTTATTACAACAACTGGATATCAAAAACTTAGTCTCCATTTCAGTTCTCTTAAATTTTTCTTAGTTAAGATTATATTTAAACAATTTTCTTTGATTTATTTTATGTCTGTCAAAATAAAATTCAGCAATTAATTTTCACTCACTTTCTGATGTGATAAAATTTTTACCAATATGGATGACTAATTTCCTTCCATAGAGTAACATTGACTGGAATATTAGAGTTTCAACTACCATGGCACTTATATTAATATGTTGTAACATAAATATTAACAAGTAGAAAATAATAAAGACAAATCTAATTGTGTTTTTAAATCCATTTAGAAAATGTATTTTAAATTCTTTTATTAGATTAAATCATGAAGCTAACCGCTGTAACCACGGTAATGCCTGCGTTTATCTGTTCTACACGTATGTACGAACGAGCAAAATGCTTATAATTTTAAATATTCACATATATAATTGTACGAATTCTTATATACAACCTTTAAAATGTTTCAAGACCCTTATCCCTAATCGATAATATCTAAATAATTGCAACTTTAGAGTTTCGCAAAAATGACAATTTTAATCTTACATCCAGCATTACATCCAGCTTTCGTAAAAACTTCTTGATTCAGCTATATTAACGTCCCGTTTTATAGCAACAATAAGGCTGTTTTGGGACGGAACTCGTAACGGTGAAATAACGAGGACGACACCTGAATTGGCACTCTCTTCAAACTTCCGTTTCACACCAGCTTTTGGATTCAAGGGATTTAATGTGCACCAGGCTAATTTACACTTCAGTGGAAACAGATCAGATTCTCCCTTCTCATAATTTTTATTAGTTTTATTTTTTATTTTTTAAAAAGAAATACTTACTTAAATATTCAAAAACCAGTACTTGTTTTTTGAATATTTAAAAAGACGCTAAAAGCCTATAGTTTAGAAAATATGCAGCTAAAAGGAAACAGAATATTGATTTAATTTCGATTCCGGTGCGATAAAATATTTAATATTGCATTAAAAACTGACGAGCTGTCAAATGAAATAAAATATCTTTCAATGAATTTAAATTAAAAACAGTAATAGATTATTCAGATATTCTATTTAACTAATTAATGCATTCCCACAAGTTGCTCATTGATTTTAATCAACACCATAAAAAATTTTCAAAATTTTTTTCCCCTTCACTGAATAAGGAAGCTGCATAAATATTTACAAATATATTTCGGTACTTTTCCGTTAACCGGGCGCAAGCAAAAAATCGCCAAATAATGTAGAATTCCGCCAAATTTCTTACGCCGAATTTGCATTTGGTTCACAATTTTCGACATTTGCGCCCGGCTAACGGAAAAGTACCTATATTTCCACATCTTACTATTCAGATAGAAGGAAAACATAATAACATTTCAATGTTTTCACTTGGTGCATTACTTAAGCAAAGTTCTGAAATTTTATGTATAAGTAAAGTATTGCACTTTTTCTTCCTTTTTTTGCTTTCATTTGCATTCGTTTTCATTCACTTACAAGAAAAGTAATTTATATTTGAAACTCTGTCTATCCATCTACATATAACATTATTTTCTAATCCTTTTTTTTTATTTAGACCTGCATTGCTACTTTGTCCAATTTAAAATATTAATTATTTTGTGTAGTTAGCCTAAACAAAATGTTTATAAATAAATGTAGTCCATCACTAGTATAGTAATGAAACTATTCATATTTCAGAAGAAAAAAAAATTTGAATTTTGAATTAATGGGAAATTGCAAAAAAATTGTAATTGTTAAATTGATGTTCCAGAAATTACATTAACAAATTATTACCAACGAAACTTTGTTGGGTGCTTGTATAGTTTTCTATTTTCGGTTATTGAATATTTAAGACAAAATAACTCTGTTAGCGCGCCATGCTGTAACAGACATTTTTAGATAAAAATAAACGTGAAAATTCTTTTAAACCTTTGGAATTTGCAAGTCCATTTTGTTATATAAAATGAGCAAAAAATGTTTTTGGCAAAAGTGAAAAATAAATAAATAAATAAAAGAATTAGAAATAATGGTAAATTTATTATGATTATGTGCCTCTTACGGGATTACATGAAAAGCAAAATTGAAAATTGAAAAATAATCAGGAACTGTCGCTTAAAAATTAAAAACAGTCATCTAACAGAGCCATAAGAATGCCAAGGAAAATTGTTTTAAAAACTATTTCACAAATTTATGTTCTTAATTGTTAAAAAAATGTGCTATTTCTTGGATTACAATTCTTTTATATACACTCAGATATTTCTAAATTTAATAATTTTTACAAATTAGATTCTATGAAAAATCAAGACAAATCTGCATTGATAAAATTAATCAAGAGTTAGAACAAACTTTTAATGAAAGATAATTAAAATATTTTCTATGAAATGTAAAGAACAACATTGCTTTAGAGCGGATATAGTTAATTTTTTTGGATAAAGACTTCAACAGTTTATGTTATGCTGCCTAGAAAGAAATGGCTATCTATAAAGTTTATCATTTTATATATAAAATAGAACGTATAATTCGGACTACTCTTTTATCAAAACCTCATCAAAATAAAAATTCATGATTTTTCATTCAAATTCATCATTTCAATTCCAGAAATCATTATTCTTCGTAAACTTATTCTAATGGCTCCAAATATTCCTGGTGAGTCCACTTTTTCCTTCCATAATTACGGTCCATGATGATAATCTGTTGGACGATGCCGTAATGACTGAGGGAGCCTTCAAAATATGCGTAGAATTCTTGCGTGAGGGTGAACCTTATTACTCGAGGAACTTCTGCCTCTTGCCGCCATTTTGAAATATATTGGCTAGGGAAAAGTTTAAAGAACTTGAATATTAACTTCCGGCGTGAATGCGGTGCTTCTTGATTCATTAGATGCCGTAGAATTCTTTTTCATAATCCACTGAAAATGAAAATATGGACATACAGTTTCAAACTATATTAATAATTTTATAAATTTAACCCAATCATAGATGAAAAACAGACAATTATTTAAAAGGAAATGTGAATAAATGTTTTACCAACAAACAAATGAATTGATTCATTTTTAGAATAAATGAAATAATTTAATTAATTTTCCATATGCTTTTATTTAATTTATACTTACGAATATGAAAATCGTAATTTCGATCTTTGCCATCGATCGATCCATTGCTTTAGTTTCGAAATTTTTTACATTTTTTCAATTTTTAATGATTAATTTAAAAATTAAGTAATTAAGTTTTACTTGATTTATTAAGCGAATCAGATGGCTTACCAGTATATAATCATTATAATATATTACTAATATTAAAATAATTGTTTGGTAATATATAATAATTTTTATTTTATTAATTATTTGCTGTCTGCAAACGAATAGGAAAAAAAAGTTTTCTATAATTCCATAAATATTTTAATAATGAATTGCAAATTAAAGAATAAACGTAGAAATTAAATAAAATAAAAGTATCTACTTTTTATTCTCAAATAAAAGTTTAGTTTTAAAATGTAATTTTATTAAATTGATTTCTTATAATTTCATATCCGGTGTTTTCAATAATTAATATATTTGCTGATGTTTTACAAGTAAATCAAGTCTTTATTTAATCGAAGACAGAATACCTAAAATGTAAATGTATATTTTTGTCATTCACAAGTCTAATTAGGGAATTAATTTTTTTCAATAAAATTTTTGGTATCAAAAGAAAATTTAAAAAGAAAGAAATACTGCAAACTTGTTGCGAATAAGCAATTCATCTGCTGTGAATTACTTAGATGACTTAAGTGAATTTGATCATTCATCGTATATTTTAAATTATTTTTTAATTCATCAATGTATTCAAAGTACACTTAATTTATTAAAGTCAAAACACGACACCATGCAATCCAGAAGTAATGAGAGGACTGGTATAGATTTTGAAGTTCTTGTTTTGAAATTGCTGGTTTTTGTTGTACTAATTTTGACAGTTGAATGGGCAAAAAGCAAAATTAAAAGCGCTAAAATAAATTCAAACATTCATGACTATAATATGAAAGCGAATTTTTAATTATGCACAAACAATTAAAATTTGCATTAATGCATTAAAATTTAAATTTGAGTAGATTATTTCTATCAGTGTCCCAAGTATATGTTTTTGCCATAAATTAGTGGAAAAAACAGTTATATTAGAAATTCATTATATTAGAAACTTTCTTATTTGTATCGTTTTTGCCTTTATACTATTTTACTTCAAAATGCTTTATTTGTTTTTGATATTGAAATTAAATAAACATAATTGAAATTGCAGAAAAAATACTCTAAACATTAGATATGTGTTTTTTCATGTTTGTTCTTGATAAATAGCTCTAATTATTTATTACACCACTTTTACGAAGACGCATACTATCCAAATGCCAGTTTCGTTCACTATATGGCCCTCCAAAATAAACTTCATAACATAAATTGCAGTGAACACTTTAAATTTTAGACGATATATATTCCCTTTTTACTTCTGATGATCAGTAAACCATTTTCAATGCAAAATGTTTACGAAAACATGTGCCATTCATGCGCATGCTTATTTCATTTTCTCAACTTCCAAAATAATTCATAATTCTTCCAAAATAAATCCCACAATAAAAACTGCAATGAATACCTAACATTTTAGATGATATATGTTTTTTTTTCCTCATGAGCTTTTGATGGGCAATAAGCCATATTCATTGCAATACTTTTATAAAACATGTTCCATCTAAGAACGTGTTCCGATCATTATCTTATCTCTCAAAATAAATCATAATTCTTCGAAAATAAACCTCATAGCAGAAATTGCTCTGAATAAACCAAACTTTAGATGGTGAGTTTTTTTTCTTTCGAATTTACGTTTGATGAGCAGCAAAAATTGTCTATAGCACTACTTCAATGAAACATGCTCCATCTTAGAACATGTTCAGTTCATTATCTCATCTTTAAAAATAATTCATAATTCCTTCAAAATTAACTTAATAGCAGAAATTGCTACGAATATTCTAAACTTTAGATAGCATATGTCTCTTTCATTTGCTTTTGACTAGTAGAAACATTATTTATAGCACCACTTTTACAAAAATATGTGCCATCTAATCACATATTCCATTCATCACCTCATCTTACAAAATAATTCATAATTCTTTCAAAGTAAACCTAACAGTAAAAATTGTTATGCATTTTTCAAGCTTTAGATGACATGTGTTTTCCCCATTTGCTTTTGATGAACAGTAAACATTATTTACAGCACTACTTCTATGAAACGTGTTCTATCAAAAAGAATATTCTGTGCATTATCTTTTTTTCCGAAATAATACACAATTCTTTCAAAATAAACCTAATACTGGAAATTGCTATGAATATTCCAAACTTTAGATGACACGTGTTTTTCCAATTTGCTTTTAATGAGCAGCAAACATTATTTATACCACCACTTTTACAAAAACATGTGTCATCTAAGAACAGTTTCCATTCATTTTCGTACCTTCCAAAATAAGCCTAACAGCAGAAATTACAAGAATATCTGAAACTTTAGATGACATGTGTTTTTCTGATTTACTTTTGATGAGCAGCAAACATTATTTATAGCATCACTTTTACAAAAACATGTGCCATCCAAACACATGTTCCGTTCATTATCTTGTCCTCCAATATATTCTCCTTCATCGTGAGAGAAATATCTAAGTTATATCTCTTTACACTCTGACGTAAGAAATAATTCCCGCCACATCTTACTTTCTTTATTCCATCCTGATGCGATTTGCCGCGGCTAATTAAATCACCAGCACGAAGGAGGAAAGAACAAATTTCTAACGGCTTCTGTCATTTTGTTGTTGTGTTTAGAAAATTTCAAGAGCCACAAATGGATCCGACGGCTGTAAAGCAGATTGATAAAGAAGGAGAAGAAAGAAAGAAAGAAAAAAAAAAAAAACATCCCTTTCTCTCTCTCTCTCTCCATCTTTATTTTTTTCAGCTTATTGCTGATGGGGAGAAATATTTTTGTTTTGTTTAATTTCCTATCAAGCGTAAAAGGAAGAATCGAAACTATAATTGGATTTATTTTCTTTCACGAACGTGATAGGGTAAAAATAATCGGATCATCTGTTAAGTCTAATAAAAACGAGATATTACACTATTTTTTTGTTTGTTTGTTTTTATGCATTGGAGCGATGCTCTGTAGTTGTCCAGGCGAACATAAAATGGAAGTAAGGTTCTATCTAACAAGTGTTCGAAAAAGATTTGTGCCAACGGAACATTTTAATGATTTTTGATGAAACCCGATGCTTTTTACACTAGGTAATTGTTTTAGGAAATAAAACCCATCATATATATAATCGTGATTACTGCTTTTATTAAATTTCTGTTCTGGACTGACGTGAGTTAGATGCGAAGAAAAAAATAAAAGCTTTTCTAACTTATTAAGGATTATTGAAATGAATGCTTTTTCTATTCTTTCTTTTATTTATGAAGTGTAGAAAAAAATGCCAAGATCAACAAATACAATTTCAGGCTTTATGTTTCACCATAGCTTGGATTCAAGCTTTATGTTTCACCATAGTTTGGATTCAATCTTTATGTTTCATCATATATTGAAGATCTTTATATCAATTTTTCAAATTATTTTTGCTTCTGGATGCAATAATCTGAAAATGGAATATGGTAATCGAATATAATTTAGTATGTTGTTATTGCAACGAAATAATAGAAATTTTGTGCAAAATCCAATGTAGAATAGCGTTTCTGTCTGTTTGTCCTTGTATTTTAAAGGAAAGTCACATTGCTGTTGTTTCAGAATATGCTAATTGTTGATACTAGCTGAATATATCTCAGCATTAGTTTGAAATATATCCTTAAGACAGGCATTTTCACTATATATGAAAAATATTTACATATTTTATAAATAAATTATTAATTAATTGTGTCATCATTTGGACAAAACCAAGAATTTCAACATTTAGACGTGTACTCTTTATAATTGGATAATTAAAATTTGAACAAAAAAATATCTAGGAGAACTGAGTTCTTTTTTTTTTCTATTTTTTTAGTGATTACTTTGATTCCTCGCAATTCTGCATTTCTCTAGTAAGTTTCTTTAGTTTATTTCCTCTAAAGCGTGAGATCATGCAAGATAATAAACTTTACAGATTTCTGAGGCATATAGTCAATGTAAAACTATTTAACAATATACTTATAATATTTTTTTAAGTTTTTAGTTTCATAAAATGTTGCTTCTGAAACTTAATATTAGTTGTGAATCAGAAGAATTGGTGGCAAAATTTTGGCATCTGAAAAATGCTGAATTGAAAATTGAATTATTAGAAAATTTCTCGACATTTCTCGAACCTCTTTAGTTATTTTCAATTTTTATAGGAAGTGACAAACGAGTAGAATCAAACTGTGCTGTTAGATATGTCAAGACTTAGGAATCTGAATGTAAATTCATAGATTTCACTTAATAAAGAAAAGTTTTTGTATAGGGATGGTTGTAAAATAATCTCAAAGCTTTTAACCCCATTTATTTAGTCGATCATTATTCATTTGTTTTTGATAAAACGAGCTTGCCTAAAAGCTCATTTTCCTGCTTCAAAAACTTGTTATTAGATAAAGATTCTCGCTTCTTATTTCCGGAAAAAGACACATTAATATTAGAAACAGAGATTGGTTAATCTTTCTTCTTAAAGATGAAAATGACATCTTATCTCAGAAGAGCGAGATGAGTTGCTCTCCTTAATGACATTTCGGAGAGATAACCTTGGCCTTTTATCTCAGCCCTTAATATAGCGATATTAATGGATATGTCAACTGAAATCGTGCAGATACTTGTCATAGTCAAGTTCTTGTATGTGCAGTAAAATATTCGAATGTAATGAGAAAATAAGAAAAGAGAAAGCAACTTCTAATTCAGGAACTGGAAATGGGCAAACTTCAAATTTTCAGCAATGCTTTTTAAAATTAAAAATTAATTTTTATAAATTTTTGAGTTAAATTGTATGGAATAATTAAATTAATAAAAAACAATTTTATACTTTCATTGACTGGTCATGTCAGGTCAAATTTTTTTTTTCTAAGTGAGAAAGTGGGAAAATTGTCTTTACCAAACAGGAGAAAAACTAAGTGATGTTCATATCACCAGAATAGTAGAATTAAGCAAATAAAGTGTTACTGAATGGATACTTATAAAACAGACATCGTAGTTATATATTGTAAAACGCTTCTGAGAAAAGTTTTTAATCAAATTTCTAAAAATAAATTTTAAAAAATATATTCATTTGAAATGCTTAACTAACGCTGACTATTTTGTTACATTTTCAAATCGTGGAAGAGCAAATCTCAACCCTTATGAAAGTAATGATGTGGTAATATACAAATAGAAATACTTTTGCTAGATTTGAAAAGTGAAATTAGAAAATTTTCTTATCTGATTTCTATATAAAGAATTAGAATTTTCGAATTCTCAAAACACAAGGAAACACATGCACAAATTAAAGATTAATATTCATTTTATATTATTTACGGTTCAATAGTTAAACATGTATGTGTATATATATATATATATATATATATATATATATATATATATATATATATATATATATATATATATATATATATATATATATATATATATATATATATATATATATATATATATATATATATAACCAATCTAAAGTAAGAAAAAGTTTGAAAACGAAACTAAAATGAAAACGAAACAAAACAGTTTCGAAATCGCAACTAAAATTTATTACCTATTTAAACTAAAACCAAAAAGGAACTTCATAGTATTTAGAGAGCGCAATTGCAGCTACTTCTAAAACACAGATGAATTGATACTAAAGTATTAGAATCAAGTTAATAGGAAAAACAAAAATCAAATAAAAATTAAACCAAAAAAATTATTAAAAAAATATTAAAAAAGAATCCGGCCTGAAGACATTTTCAAGGGTCACCCTCAGGCAGGGATTCAAATAAAGGGATTTTTTCTGTGAGGACATACAGACATAAGTCTAATAATGATTCCTCGTGACCCGAAAATCCCCTGAAATTACGCTCAAGAGATATACCATTTTAACAGAAAGGAAATACAAAATAACAAATTAGAAAAAAAATAACCACAAAGTAAAAATACAATAAAAACAATAACAATAAAAACAAAAACAGCATTAAAATTAAAATTAAAATTAAAAACGAAAAGGCCATCTATTGAGTGATCACTCAATAGATGGCGCTGGGTGCCTACCTCTGTTTACATAATTTACCGTTAACTTTTTTTAAAACAGGAAATCACAAACGATTGTTTAAAGTTTCCTTCACTGTTGGATGGTATGTTCTGGCCTTTTCCTTTTTTAATTTTAATTTTAATTTTAATGCTGTTTTTGTTTTTATTGTTATTGTTTTTATTGTATTTTTACTTTGTGGTTATTTTTTTTTCTAATTTGTTATTTTGTATTTCCTTTCTGTTAAAATGGTATATCTCTTGAGCGTAATTTCAGGGGATTTTCGGGTCACGAGGAATCATTATTAGACTTATGTCTGTATGTCCTCACAGAAAAAATCCCTTTATTTGAATCCCTGCCTGAGGGTGACCCTTGAAAAAGTCTTCAGGCCGGATTCTTTTTTAATATTTTTTTAATAATTTTTTTGGTTTAATTTTTATTTGATTTTTGTTTTTCCTATTAACTTGATTCTAATACTTTAGTATATATATATATATATATATATATATATATATATTACTCACTTCTCTTTTTTATAGCATTCATAAATGGGATAGTGGGATGGCATATTGTGTTCAATAAATTAATACAAGTTTCACATAATGGAACAACATTAAGCAAATGAATGTGGTTCGATCAATGGCAATCCATAAAAAATGTCACAATTTCTTGGAATGCTAGTGGTAAAACTTTTCGATTAATATGTTGTTGATGTTTTCTTATAATTGAACAATACCATTTAAGCATTAACAATCATTAACCGTTTTTGGAACAATTCATGTACACGAAATAAACTTTGAAAAACATAAGAGAATAGGTGGTAGAAAGAGACAACCGATCGTTCATTTTGTTGAAGATAGAAAAAGGACTATTAGAATGCCATTGCACAATCCATAGCAGCACTTATTGAAAGGTAGTTGAAATCGGTGCTTCAAATAAATCAATATTTTAAATAACATAATTTTGATTGCTTAATATTATTGGTACTTTTATTAAAATATTTTGAAATATTTAAATGAAGAAATCTTATTAGGATATAATATTCAAATAGGAATACATTTAACAAATACTTTTTTTTGTCAACTTTAAGTGCAGGAGAAGCAGTCTAGCTAATGTTTACATTATTCAAACAGTAAATTTAGTTATGTATATATTGTTTTCATTTTATATTCAGAAGATCTGTTAGAAAAGCGTTTTTATCTTACAAAACTTTTAATTAACACTTGCTTGAAAATAATTGTCATTATTTTTAACATTTTTAAGAAATGGAAAAATAAATTATCATTAAAAATACATTTACATTAAAAATATACAGTAATAAAAGAGTTGATATAGAACAGAAAATTAATAAGAAATCTTCTTTTAAAATAAAAAGAGCTTCTTCAAACAAAAAATAGGGAAAAAAATTTATTCGATGGAAGAAAAATAATCTTCAATTCAAGTAATTTTTATAAAAGATTTCTTTTTTTTCTGCAATAGTATTTTCTGAAATAAAATAAATAAAAAAAATCCCCTGAAAAACAAATGTTATCATTATAAAATCATTAAAAACATTTCTTAGAATACTTTTAAAAATATTGAAGTTCTCAAAATTAACTTTCAAAATATTATTTTTTCAAACTCGTACGAAAATATTATAAAAATGCTTTTTCACTTGATTAAGAACTTTTTTTTATCTGTTCTGTCCTTTATTAAAAAAAAAAAAAAAAAAAAAAAAAAGCATAATTTTTTCCTTTCATTTTATTATTGTTATCTAAAACTAATTAAACGGAAATAATCAGCAGATCTTAATTAAACAGGATAAAAATTTACCTTCGATCCAGCATAAACATAAAATATTCATGAATTTCATGTGATGTTTTTGCAATGGAAAATGTATTGTTTTTATCAATCTTTATTTTCTTTATCCAAATCTGACATGACGTTACACGGAATTAAAAAAAAACAATTCTCTAGTTAAAAGTAACATAAAGCAGTTTAAAGCAATTTCATTTCATATTTTCTTCGTTGTATTTGGTTCTGGTCACATATTGAATTAGATACGTCAGAAATTTTGATGAAATTTCAGTATGACAAATTTGACTTATGATAAAAATTTTCAAGAAATGTGAATATATGAATCTCACTAATGCAAACAATTTCGAGTAAAAAAAATCATATTCATTCAAGAATTTTGAATAAATTTTAAAATTACGAGTTTCTCTCGCGGCATTATATCACATTACGAGTTTGTACAAATTTTTATACAAGGAATTTGAAACAAAATCAATATTTTAAACTAAAAATGAATGTTTCAGGCTTGCAATCGAAATTTTAAATAAAATTAAAACAGAAAAGAATCAGCAACTAGGACAAAAATTTCTATTAAAACTGTCTTTCAATGCAGCGATCGTAAGCTTAATTAACTCGTTCTATTATTCACTTATTCACTATTATTCACTTGAGTAATAGTTACTTATACAGCAACTTCCACTGAAGAGAGGGCACCTCATATGAGGATCAGAAGCTTCCAGCATGATGGTTTCTATACCATTAAATAGAAATGGTAGGGGTAAGCTACCTCCTCCCGATTACGGAACGTACTTCCGACGGGAAGTGTTGTACCGTAGCCTGTGATGCCCTTAGGACTCAACCTTAGTTCCCTCCAATGCTGTCGTAGTGGTCCGATCATTCAAATTTAATTCGAATGCCTTTAATTAGACGGGGGCGGAGTAGCCTTGCGTGGTTACTTTTAGAGTGCGGTGAGAACATTTGATTTTCACATAATTTATACAACAAATAATTGTTTGCTTAACAGATAATTGTCAAATATCATTTGTAAGCGAAAGGATGGACACATGTTCAGAGTATATATTTTCTATTAAGTATAAGTATCTGTAATATAAATTATTTTAAACTCAAGAACGAATATAATAGCAAAGAGTCCAGATTTTTATATAATGTATATATATTAGGTATGTATTATTTATGTATAAATATAATAAAATTTAATTTTTTTTAAAAAATTAAAATTAATTTTTTGAAATTTAATTATGTTTTTTTATTTAATTTTTATCTACTCAAATATACCATGCTATTTGACTATATGCTTACTTTCAAGAAACTGTATTATTAAATGCTATTAGTTTTAATAATTGGTAAGGCATTTTTATTGTTTTTATTGCTTATGCAACTCAGCTGTTTTTTGGTGTATATTATTTTATTTTTTAATATAGGAATTGATATTTGAAATTTATACTTGAAATTTTTAATCTCTGCTACATTGCTATAATTTCTAAAATGAAAACAAATATTCTAAGCAATAGAGGATTGTATTTTAATATAAATAAACAATTCAGAAGAATAATACCAATATTATTATGTACGTACTCACAAGGTATGATACTGAAACTGCAGTTCAGTATGCAAAATATGCATACTGAACAGCATATTTTAAATTTTTGATTTCTACTTGTAACTTTTGCTATCTTAATTCCAAATTTATGTTATAATCAATAAATAATATTTGTGCTCTTTATAAAAACTTAAAAGAAAATAGTTTTAAAACAAATGAGATGCATATTTTATTCCTATAATTACTGAAAATAAAAATAAGTATGTCAATATGTAACTTCTAATGTCATTATTTTATAGCAGTGGTTACATAAGATCAACAGATGCTATATTTTATTGTGCTTATATATTCAAATCGATATTTTTTAAAAGTTTTTTTATCTTACTTTTTATCAAATTAGAGAATTAAAAAAATTGCCATTTTTCAATTAAAACAAAGCTTTCTAAAAATTAAAGGACATACAAATTATTTAATGCTGAATTTCAAGAAGCCATGGAGTTCAAAAATATGTACAATAGCTGATGTTAGTGAATTTATATCTTTTAGAACTTGTAACCCACAAAACATAACACAGCGTCATCCTTTGTCTCTCAGGCTAATTAACTAGTTGGGTGAGCACAAAATAAAAGGAAAAAACAACTTCACATTTCCCACGGGGACTCCACAAAGAGCTTCATGGAAGCCACATCTCGTACAACTATATCTATTCCTTTGTCAATCTAAAAGAAAAGTATGGTGAAATAATAAAGAAATGGTGAGCACAGGAACCTAACATTTGAATTTTTTTAAACTTAACACTGATGTTAGAAAATGCAGATGCTCTTCACTTTTTGAGGCCATCAACTATGTGTAAACTAAGTGAAGAATACCAATTCAAAAAAATAAAAATGATAAAAATTGTAGATTCAGAAAAAAAAAAAAACACCAACAAAAAACCATTATATAACATTGATGCAATTAGATATGGACTCACAACAGGATTTATAGCCGTTGTGGTTCAAAGATATTTCTGAGAAATTAAAACCGAACTCATTATTTTAAATGGACATTCTTAGTTTCAATGATAACTAAGGGACTCAATGATAACTAGTGGTGTAAGTCCTGTAGACAAAAGAACAATGAACCTAGGGATAAGCAATACCTAAATTTTAAAGGAAAAGAAATACCTTTATGTAAACAAGTAATATTTTAGTATATTACCTGTTTAGTGGAAACAGGTAATGTACCAAAAAATGTTTGTAAAAGTAAAAAATTATAAAAGAATAAAAAAATTACGAAATGGTTCACAAAATTTTAATTAGAACCTAACCCATTTTATCATCATGCTTTCAAAATAAAGCCTGAATATTTTATACATTTCAACTTTGCTCAAAATATAGCAACTCAAAATACAAGCGGCTATATCTTTCGCTTCCAGGTTTTCCATCTTGAACATGATTGGTTGTTCTGGTCATGTGATTCACTGACGTTTACTCATTGCAAGGGAAAGATTATTTTGAATATATTTTCGATTCATTTTAAATATGATTGCTGTTTGGATTGAAAATATTTTGAATGTATTTTCGATTATTTGTAAGCGGAAATGCGAATGTGTATGATTAATTTTAAATCAAAAACGATCCGGTAGCATTGTTATTTGCAATTAATTTGAAATGTGATTGTAGTTTCTTTTTTGAAATATTTTGAATGGACTTTCGATTATGTTTAAACATAACAAAAATGTGAATGTGTATGATTAATTTAAAATGTATTACTATTGTGTGTTCATATTTATATTTTATTAATGTGTAAAATCCATTACCGAAAGCCTTAATAATGTAATATTTTCAGTTACTTATAAATGCAATTATAGTAGGCATTTAAAAAGTAGTACCTTTAAATCATTTACAAATGTAATTGTCTTGTAAATTAATATTTAACATGGATGCAAGAATTGCAAGCTGTAAACAATTCAAATATTTTGTAGCTTGTACACCTCATCACTTATTTCTGTTTATGGAACTATCTATGTAAGTTCAGCAGATGTAGGATTATATATTAGTGCTAATACTTATCTTTATTAATAAAATAACTTCTTACAAAATCTTCCATGCCATTTTTTTCCTGATCATTAAGTATGTAAGGTACATTTAGAAAGTCCTACTTAATTTACATGAAATAATTTGCACATATATTTTTATGAAGTTTAAGCATGTTGGTAATAAATCTAATACACAATTATTTCTATAATTAAAAAATAAATAAATATTGTTTACAATAAAATTCTGCTCCAGAAATTTCGCATTAGTAATCCATAGTTAAATATATATACTAATATCAATTTTAAATTTGAATTTTACTGGCACAAGAGCATTTCAATATCAAAAAGCACGTGCTTTTTAATGGCATGCTTGATTACACAGTAAGAGGGGCAATACGTCAGTGAATCACATGACCAGAACAGCCAATAATGTTCAAGATGGAAAACCTGGAAGCGAAAGATATAGCCGCTTGTCTCAAAAGACGTCATGAAAATTCCTCAAATTAAGACAACTAATAATTTACTACCGATTAATATATTGAATGTCATATTCAGATTTCAAACTTCTCCCATTTTTTCTACATCTCATACCTTGCAATACAGCGTTAGCATGTGTAATGCTTAGATATTCAGACAATTGCTAGCCGAGAGATGAAAAACTGCCAGATCTCGTGTCCAGAAAGATAAACAAATCAGAAAGCTATTCATTATTGTTGCCACAAACAGTAAGTCTAAAAGAATTAACAAATAATATTGTTTTAAATACACTTGCTATTAATTTGGTGTTAATTGAAGATTTACTTTTTCTTTTTAATTAACTCTTTCACTGTCTAGTGCAATATGAATACTTACTTCGTCATAATAAAAAATTTCATTAAATGTTTCAAACAATACTGGCAAAACAAACCTCATATGTCAGAGGTCAAATGACTCGTTATCTACCAATCACAAAGCGAAGAAAACGCAAAATTTACATAAAAACTTTTGTATAATATATATTATCTATTATATATTGTTTAATATATAAAAATCTCTTGTCACGGTGTTTGTGTTCGTACTCCTCCGAAACGGCTAGACCGATTTTTATGAAATTTGTTATGTGTATTTGGTAGGTATGAGAATAGATCGTAAAGTATATTTCATAACGCTAGGTAATTAGGGTGTCCCTATCTCTTCATTCCAGGTTCAACGTACGCTAATGAGATCAACGCTTGCTTGAAATCATCTCCAATATGGCGTAATGATGAAAAAGTCCAGCTAAAAATAAACATGCGTGTCCAAATGCTAAAAGATCCATTTGCTGACACATTCTTGGACCAATTGTTAGATATCGGCGATGGAAAAATTGCTATGAAAATACTGGATGCATAAAATTGCTCACTTATTTCTGCACTGTCGTTGATTCGCAAAATGCTCTCATTGACCACATATTTCCCGATGTACGCACACAATACATAAATCATGCGTGGCCATTTTGGCAGCAAAAAATGTGGACGTCGAGGATTTAAACTTCAAGATATAGCAGTCGTTGCCAGGCGACATCGTATCATACAAATCGATCGATACAGTTTGCGCTGCTAACGAAGCTCTAAATTATCCAACAGTTTTTGAACGCACTGGATTTGCCAGACATGTCACCACACCTTCTACGATTGAAAGTTGGATCTCCGGTTATTTTACTTCGGAATTTGAATCCACCACGGCTGTGCAATGGCACGCGATTAGTCATTAAAAAATGGATGAAAAACGTTATTGAAACCCCCCATTTTGAATGGCAAATTCCGATCCGAAAATGTTTTGTTGCCATGAATTCTAATGATTCTCACAGACGTGCCAATTAAATTCAAACGCGTTCAATTTCCTATTAGATTCGCATTCGCAGTGACAATCAATTAGTCGTAAGGCCAAACGATGTCTGTTTGCGGCTTAGATTTGGGCACACCATGTTTTTCACAAGGATAATTATACGTGGCATGTTCTCGAGTGGGCAAACCATCGAGCTTATTTGTGTTGACTAAAGACGGACTGACAAAAAATATCGTAATTCAATTGCTCTTCGAAATGAATATTGATTTTCTTTATTTCATTTTCATACTTTAGGGTAAAAAAATATATTACTTTTTTCACTTTACGTTTAACTTTTAAGAGATCAAACAATCTATATGTTCATTAAGTTAATGAAATGCATTGTATTGAGAAAATGAATGGTTGGTTTTTGGTTTTTTGTTTTTATCGGCGATCACCGTCTACAGCGCTCCATTCCTCTTACTGTCATAGATCCCATCCCCACACACTTACAATACATTCGTTATTTTCTTAATTAACAATTAAAATATTCACTAGAAATAATTTAAATGGTAGAACAACGTTTTTATTTTTAAAGAGAAATATTCCGAATGAATATTTCTTTGCTTCCTATGAAAGGGTAGAATCACATGTGTACACCTAATATTCGTTCAAGTTTAATTTGTTCCATTTTAATTTCAATACATTTCCAAAATTGCGTAGGATTTATCTTTGTAATTATAAAGACGGTTATTAGTATAAAGGTAATGTAGGAGAATCTTATCATTGAATTTCTGATAAAAGTTGACATCATGTTGGCATTGAATAAAAAGACAATATTATTTTCTGACCATTTACCTTCATTTGATATGATGCATTTTTATCTAACCAACTAAGGATTATCAGTAAGTACGTTCGGGCAGTTTGATAACATTAGATTAAAAGACTTCTTGACCTTAGGAACAGTGATACTCAAGAAAATGTTATGAACATCATAAAATTCAAACTCGATATTTTGACTAATCTCCACGTCTCCGGAAACCCAGTTTTTAAAAACATGCTTTTAGAATTATATCCGTCGGTGAAAGATGAAATTTGATAAATGTTCTTAATCCAAAATTATTGAATTCCACTAAGTTTAGAACGAAATCACTCCACAGAGAAGGAGTTTGCCTTAATGCAAATAAACATGTTAACTGAAAATTTTAAAGAATTATATGCATTAAATTATGTTTACAGATTCATCAACTAAAATATATAACTGCGTCACATTTCGAACCAAATCCGTCAAGCGATGGACTATCTGTTGATCTTTACTTTCATTTGTTTGTAAACAAGAAATCTTAAAAACGCAACAACTATGAAAATTGAAACTTAGTATGCAAATTTTGAATTTAAAATATAGATTTTTATAAAATTCTAATTAAATCCTCCAAAAGATTTATTGTCTGTCACATGCACATAAATGCAAAAAGGCAAAACAGGAATTACATGAATATATGGAACTTAGGATGAGATCTTATTTAAACTGTAGTCCCATGTTAAATTTCGTCTAAAAAGGGCATATAAAAATGCATATTCAATCCTTTTTACTACACCATCAAACACAAAATTTTAACGTGCAAGACTTTGAAAATAAAACTATTTCAAATAGTATATCTAAGTTCCACTAATCAATGAGGGAAGAAGCTGTTTATCTAATTTTATGAGAGAAGAAGGAGAATAACACCTTTATAAGAAAATATGTCAGAAAGTTTCATGGATACTACTAATGCTGCTTTCGTTTACTTGCAACTATTTTAAATAGAGACATATTTTATAATTAAATAAAGCCTCTTATCTTATTTTCCTTTTATTATTTCGATTTGCGTTTTACCGCTTATTATACTTTATTTCCATTCATTTTCTCAAAGTACTTTAAACGTACGAAGTAAACATTATATCATCCCCCGGATTAACGTAATTGCTACAAAATATAACAAAATAAAAAAAGAACGAAAGTATTTTAAAGTATTAAAAGAATTTTGTATGCGGTTAAAAGAATTGAATGATTTAATTTAGCTGCTTATTTGATAAATTTAGATCTATCTAAAAATCATCTCATGTTCAAATTTTTATTTATTCTTTAAACTTTCGATTATTTTTTATTATGATGATATGATAATTGATTTTCTAACTTACTGCTTACTATTTGATGAATTTTTTTACCTTTTACTTTTTATCAAATTATGGATGGGGATATGGATTAACTAATCATGTGTTTCATGGTGGGTGATCAACAGATTAGGTTTGCATTGCCGAAAATCTGAAAATTACAATTTGCATTATCAGTATTTTTTAATGATTTATAGAAAATATTAAGATTGAAATTGAATTTCCGATTCATTCTAGCCAAAAAAGACATGTCTTTTTGCAACTATTATATTAATTTTTACTGCTTTTAAGAGATTGATTTATAGTTTCACGTTTTTACATTTACCGTAGACTAAAAAGTTTACAGTTAGAATAAATAAAAATAAAAATAACATTTTCTGATATTCGCGAAATAAATATTTCCTGAAATTCATGAAAATTGAAGAATAAAAATCGTGCTTTCATAGTCTAGTAGCAAATCAAATCACTGCATTTGGTGACTCTGATATTCCGAGCAATTCTTATATTAAAAGTGTGTAACAAAAATAGAGTACAATTTATAACAATATTTAAAAATCATTTTCAAGATAGATTATGCATAGTAAAAAAATAAAACATTTGCTAATGAAGAATTTCTTTTAACTTCACAAATTCTAAATAATTTTCAAACGCATATTTATTTCACAAAATTATGAAAATGGTAAAATAATTATAGAAGGGATATTATCTGATTTTAATACAGATAGAAACTCCTTTTTTCTGATTCTAATCACTATTTAAAATTTCAGCTTATTTTAACTTTTCGAAAAACTGATATCTATGAATATATTGATAATTATGCAAACTATTTCATTTATATCATCAATACAAATACAAACTATCTAGTATGAATAATAAGGCTTTTCAATTGCTTGTCCTATGAGTTTCTTCAAAAATGATACGAATGGTTGCACTTTCTGGAGTCTGAATTTCTTCAATAAGCTACAGAAATAACAGTTGCATTGCACCAAAAACGTATGGATTTTTAAAAATTCTTAAGTTGAATTTTGAATACATTCTATTCAGTCGGTAATTTGCATCTGTATTGATCTTTGGTTTTCTAGAACGAAGAAGGTATGAATTGTTATGTATCATTATATTGGTTTCAAATCTCTGTCAGAAATATTTTAATCTTTTTTTTTTAATTTTAAAATCTTTAAAATAAAAAAATAGAAAATTTGCAACATTTTATAAAATAGTTCTTATTTAGTGCTTATTTACATATTTTACAGTGCATATATTCAAAGACTATTTAAATTCTTTTTTAAAATTTGAATTAAAAGGAATTTTTATCTTAGCTAAAATGCTGATTTTAAATTAAGTTGGGGAGCAAGATTTTCAATTGGAAAATCTTGCTAGAAGTTAAAGCGTTTGAATATTTCTAGATGAAATGAATTTGTGGATTAAATAAATAAAAGTAAAACGACCAAATAAAGTTGAAAGTTTTCTTATTTACTCAATATGGTTAGATTATTCTCAAAGAGTAAATTTAAGTTAATCAGTAGATTAAATACCATAAAATTTCAACCTCAGAGTTATAAAGCAATATTTGAAAGAAAATTACTATTTTAATAGAAATTAAAATTAAATAGCATCTAATTTCTGATCCAGAATCAAGAAAAGATTTAATGACGTGCACTCATTTTTGCGCGGTTTTATTTAGATTTTACACGGTTTTATTTTTAATTGGGATAATGTTTGCAAAAATATAAATTTTTATTCCATTTCTCATTTATTTATGGAAGAAATAGAAATTTGAAATTTTATGCATTTATCTATGAACATATAATATTTTGCTTTGGGAATTTTTTCATCAGTTAATCAATACATTCGAATTAAATTTTTAGATTATTCTAGTAATTTTATCCTAGCAATGAAAAAAATATTTATTTCAAAACTTCATGATATTTATGATTATGATATTTAATCAAATATCCATGCTATCTAAATACAAATAAAATATTTTTAAAAAATACATTTTTATTAATATGCTAAAAGCCTGAATTCTTTTTTTCAGGAAACTGATTTTAAAAGAATAATTTGTTTAGGTGTTTATAATGTTTAAGGTGCTGATAACAATCTGAAAAAATATTATTAATCAATTTAGAGTATTTATTTTAAAATCTGATAGTTTCAGACTTATTTTAATCTGATATTATTTTGAAGCTCAGAAAATTTACTTTCTATTATTTTACGTCTACATACGCTTATAAAAGAGAAATTTTTTAAACAATTCAATATTTTATATATATATATATATATATATATATATATATATATATATATATATATATATATATATATATATATATATATATATTCTGATCAAAATATTTTACTTCTAGACAGAACTATGCATTATTTCATATAAGATAAATAATTCAGTAATGATTATTTCAACAATTGCTGATGATTTATTAATAGTTTGGATAGCATCCAAGATATTCTTTATACCAAAAGAAAAATTTACAATCCACGTAAAAATAAATCACAATTTGATTGCTTATATATGATTAACATCTCCACAACCAAAATTCATCCCGGTCATATTGTCTTATAAGAAGTAAAGTAAAAGGAGGAGAAATAACAATGAATGCATTGTGTAAAAAACAGTTGTTTTTTTTTACCGAAAACCCGGAGATATAAATCAATTTAACATTTAGGGTGGGAGAAGAAAGTGAATCTGGGAATGATATGCAAGAAAAAAGTTAGAGTTGGACCTTTTTCCATTATATTAACAAGATTAAAGGGCCATGCCTCCACTTTGGCATCGTGCCTACAACTGAGTAAGGAGGGTCCCTTGTAAGTGAGAACACAAATTCAATTTCGTTCTGTCCCGGGTAATTTTTTTCCCTGTGAGATTAATTTACGAGATATAATGCTTTTCTACTGAACTGGAGTACCGCGAGAAAAAAAATTTTTTAGGGGATGTAAAAAAGGTTCTCGTGAATAGAGCTGGTGGTGTAAATTTAACTTGGCAAATAATGCTTTCTTTTTTTAAAAAAATGACTTAGTTGAGACTTTTATTTGGGGATTTCTTATTTCAAACTATATATTGTTACTTGTTTCAAGGTGGGACAGAATTATTATAAAACATTAAAGAATACAGCGAAAAATATAATTTAAAAAAAATGCTTAATAATTTCATATTAATTGTCTAATTTCATAGAATCAGATTTGAATTTAATCTCATATAATAAAGAGAATTCACTGGTGTTGCACACACATAGTAATTATTTTCTACCATTGCAAACATAGTTATTGGTCATTTTTAGTTATTTAAAGATATATATATATATATATATATATATATATTTTAAGATAATCAGAAATTTTTAGGTAATATAGTGAATTTAAATGACTTTCATATTCAAATAACAATTATTGTGTCAATTAATTTATAATCAATATTATATCTGCACAGAGTTTTGAGATTTTTGATCTTATATAAGGAAATTTGTGAATCAGTAGAAATCTTATATCAGGGAAATCGATGTCACATGATAAAATTATGATATCATCAATTGAAATCCCATGACATATGTAATTTTTTGTTGTCATCTAATTATTTGTTATTCATCGCTTTATTATTGTTTAACGTCCTTTTCACTTTTTTAGGATTTGCAGTGAATGCCAATATTGAATATTCATTGAATATTTGGCATGCATCGATTATAACAAGTGGCGAGTATCGCTTATGTCTTGTATTAATATCAATAATGAGAACCTACCTTGTGTAAAAAATAAAAGATAAAATCCTGTGTTAATGTCAAAGATAAGAACCTATCATGTTAATATAAAGGATACTAATATGTGCTAATGTAAAGGGTAAGAACTCGTGTTGATATAAAGGATAAGAACCTGTGTTGATATAAAAGATAAGGAGTTACGTTGGTAAAGGATAAGAACCTATGTGGATCTACAGGATAAGAAAATATCTTGAGTTATTGCAAAAGATAATAGCCTATCTTGCGTTAATGTAAAGGATAATCTATCTTGTGTTAATTCGAAAGATAAAAACCTATAAAAGACATGGATAGTGCATTCATTTCTCACTTATTGATGAATCCAATAATTAAATAATAACAGAAGTCTAATCAATCATATCTACGTAATGGTAATCCTTGGTAACACCATTTTTGTTTGGAATAGAAGTTTCAGTCCTTTGGCTTAGCATTTAAAAATAAAAAGATTCCTCGAGTCACACACCGGGATTGTTTCCCTTCAATTTCAATGAAATTCATTTCTTTCTCTGATCTTTTAAATTTAATCAAATAATGGAGAGAAAGAAAGTAAATTAAAAAATTAAATTTCAATGAAATTCATTTCTTTCTCTGATCTTTTAAATTTAATCAAATGGTGGAGAGAAAGAAAGTAAATTAAAAAGCATATACATATAAAAAAATTCCAAAAATTAAATTCAAATTAGTCATGTTTCTTTTTTTTATCGTGAGAAAAAAAGTGAAATTGTTTTCTGCTGGTATGGGTGATGTAATAGACTATGATTTTAAACACCGAGTAATAAGCGATTTTCTTTAAAAATAAATATAACGTGGTACTGAGATTTTTCTGAAACTCGGCCTGCTTATAGACATGTTGCGTCAACTAGTAATGGGTAAGTCGAATCTTTCAATTGTGACAGAACATAAATGAAAAAAAGGCTTATCATTAGCACGTCAATATATAGGAAAAAACGATGATATTATTTTTCATCCCACACATGTAACGACTGATCGATTAGGGATGTGTTTTTCCAATTAAAAATATTTACTGAAAAAGTCATCTTTCAAAAAATCCTCAAAGCAAAAATTCTGTCTTTGTTGTATATTTTTGATTGGAGTACTCTTTTCTTTATACAAGTCAGTAAATGTACAGCGTCATAAACAATGAATTGAAACTAATTTTCATCAGAAAATTTATCTTTCAAGAATAAAATTCCTTCAGATATATCAGTTAGTTTGAAAGGCGTATTATTCTTGGAAAGAAAATCAGATGGTATTTCGAGGTTTCAATTAATGATATGATATAATATAATACAGTACTATGTTATATTATATTATATTATTGTTGGAGATTTAAGCAGCGAATATTGCAAAACATCAAGAGCATTTATACAGCAACACACACACGAAGACATTACAGTAAAATGATTAACTAAGAACATGAAGGAAGAAGTAGGAACAGCATCGGAAGGATCTTCAGTCATATAGAATACATGTGATGTAAATGCCTGGTAGCAGCCGCATGGTTGGCAGCTTACATAACGGCAAATTCTACTTTAGGATGAAGGGGTTGAGAAGGAGAAAATCAGTAATGATATCCAACAATTATATTATATTATATTATATTATATTGCATTGTATTACATTATATTATATATTAAGACCCATTAAAAATTCAACATTTTTTTCAGCTCTTTTACGAAAAGAACACTATTCTTACCTTAACTTTTGATAGATTTTTCGTTCGAAAAGTTATTTTGAGTAAATTTTCTATCATCTATCGTTTCAAGGCATTCATTTCAAAAGAATTCAAAACACAACTTGCCGAACGGAATATAAAGATTTAGAAAAGGTTAAAGTTAGGGATCCATCACAGAAAAATTTGATTTTCCTTTTCATTTACTAAAGATTTCAATAATTAAATTAAGATCATATACAGACTTTAAGAATCCAATATTTCTTCATAAAGTTCCTTTGCAGAGAAAACAATATTCTTACCATTAGGATAGACATTTCATTCCAAAAAGTGTTCCTCCAAAAATACCTGAGGCTGGCACGCACTCTAATTGTATCTGGACCTTCAAGTAGATGGATCCTCAGTATTCATTGTTGTCTCATGCAGTTTGCGTGCCTTCTGTCAGCCCAGAATTAATTAATTTTTTTCCTTCATTAAGGTAAAAGAAATATCTTGGGACTTAGGTGGAAGAAATTGCCGTTAACTTAATTAACGACCCGCTGTCAGAGCTAATGAAGTCGCCTTTTTTAGAATTCGTTTTTTTCTTTCCTTTGCTCCGTTCTGAGGTATGTGTGCCGCTGCCATTCGATTAGCTAGGGTGGTGTAAAATTATCATGTCATGTTGCAAGGTGAGTAATAAGCTCTTTGGTTCTATTAAGCGAACGCCATTAAACTTGTTTCCGTAGCTATAATTTTACTATTTTGTAATGACATTAATGAGCTCGTTTTTTTTTTCTACTTGTTTTCTTCTCTTTCACTTGGTTTCTGTACTTTTTGTTTATTTTCTCCTTTTATAGGGGAAAAAATTATTTATGATATTGATGATTATTTACTTTTTGTTAATTTACCACACGCAAAATGGCGAGTGAACGTGCCGATTATTTATTAAAGGAATTTGTTATTAAAAGTCTGGAACACTTCATTTAAAAAGTTTCGGTAGGTGCCTTAAAAATGGTTTCGGCTTTTCTTGAGAAAGTTTAAAAGCTTTCGTTTTTTAAAGAAAGCTAGAACTTTGAAGTGGCTCTTAACTACGATGAAATAAGTAGAACGTTGAGTAGGATTACCCTCACTTAGGTTATTTTGGTTACGTTCGTTTTCTTTCTTTTTCATGATTTTAAATTGTGTTATTTAAATGAGATGCATATTAACTTAATAAAAGTATTTCTTTTATTAGATTTATGAAAATGGTTGTAAAGCTGTAATATCTTGGTTAGGGTACTGGAGATCATAAGTTGAAGATTAGTTGTGGAGGTAGAGCACAATGAAACAACAATCTTTGATTAAACACATTCACATTGGCATACAATGAACTTTCTAGAGTAGTGTGTCATTTTAGGTACAGTCCTATCATGAGATCGCTATACAAAAGACCTAACATATCCGTCTCAGTAGATCAAACAAAATACCCATTTGTTGTTGTTACTGATGACACTTGTCATAGACAAGCCTGCTGACGAGGTCAGCGATTTAAGCTGAGTTTGTGCAGTAGCTTCTGAGAATAAAGGTCCCTTAGCAGGGGTCTTTCACACACCTCGCAGATAGAACAGAGAGTAAAGAACAACCATGCCTGAACCAGGACTCGAACCCGGGGCGCCCACATAACAGGGAAGACGCTAACCCTAGGTCTTTAAGTCAATCATTTAGCATATTGGGACAACCTTTAATGAATGTCACTTGTAAATAAAGTGACTCTTTTAAACTTGTTTAAAATGGCAACTATATGAATAATTATGTTATAATAAATACATAAACATGACATTCAATATTTTTAAAAGTAGGAAACGAATTTATTCAATTACAAAAGTCTCATAAACTTGAATAAATTTTCTCAAACCTTATTACTTTTTAATTTTTTTGTCTGATCATTTCCTCATTTATCAACATGGATTTCACTTCTTTGATTAGTCTTTTATCTCATAAGTTTTTTTATGTTTATTTATAAGGTATTTAAATACACATATCAATAAATTAAACATAAATTTGTAAGTGAAATGATTTGATGATTTGAAGGTGAAATGATTTTTAAAAGATTCGATTATTTTGTCCTGAAACAAACTATTTAAATTCCTAACTTTTAGGACCTTTTAGATATTTTTAAGAGTTTAATTTAAAGTGCATTAATAGTAGTGAGATTCTAGTTGTAAAGGTCTAATCAATTATGAAAAATTCCCAGAGCAATAGAGATGCTTTATGTTAGCATAGCTTAACAAACAATGTTTACTGCATATATTTCAAGAAAACAGATGCAGAAATTTTTTTTAAAAAGTTCTTTTTTTTAACTAATTTTAATATAATTAAGCGATCACCATTTAAAAATAATTTACATCTTATTCGAGTTAGCATATAAGAATAAAACTCATTAAACTAAAATTATCAATATAAAAATATACATAATAAGAATTTTAAAAAATCATTAAAAATATATTGTATCTTACTTTTAATACTTTAAAATAGCTTACTTTATTTTAACGTCCCTGAAAAACATAAAAATCCTTGCCTTAATAAAAAAAATAATTAAAGCACCTTAAAGCAACTACCGAAAGAGTGAAATCAGTTAAATATAGAGAATTGCTGATGCGAATGCTCGTTTGGAAAGAAAAAAAAACCTAAAGTATTTGAGATAGAGGACATTTCAGCTAAGTTTAAATACTGATATTTAAATCTGAGACCTCGATAAACTATCAAGAATACACTTTCTGATAGTTTGATACTTTTCTGTTAAATATATTTGTGTCTTATTAACCAATCATACGTCATTAAATAACAATACGAAAAAAAACTATTAAAGTACGATTTTTTTTAATTAATCACCGACTTAAATACCGGAAAACAAGATGTATCATTTAGATATATTTTCTTGACTAATAAAAACCAAAATTTGATGCAAAACTACTTTAGTAGTCATAAAAATTGCATACCAGATATCATAAATTGAAGTCAATCCGTTTTCCAGTTATCGTGTTCACATGCTTATGAAAGTACAGATAAATAGACCGTCAATCCCAAGACGGATTTGATTTAATATTTGATACATATCTATATTTTAGATGTTAAATCTGTACACCAAATTTTATCTACCTAGCTCTCTATGTTTTGTAGTTATCGTATTAACAAATATTCTTGCAGTCGGAGATAAAGATTTCATATATAAAGATTTCGTTCAAATTTTGATAGAAGTCAACGAATATGAAGTAAAGACCATGCACCAAATTTCATCTATCTAGTCTGAAGTGTTCTTGAGTTATTATGTTCACAGACAGACAGATTGACAGATATAATTATAAAAATGTTCTACTTATTTAGCATCGTTCTGAAACGTGGAGGTTCGTCAAAATCTCAAATTTGAGTTTTTTGACGATTACAATACTTTCTCTCCGTGTATTTCATGTGCAAGAAAGTAAGAAATGAATTAAAGTACCTTAATCAATTGTTGTTGAAAGCAAATGAAAGTTTCTAGAGATAAGCGATTTCCGAGATTAAATAGAATTTAATATAAAATCTGGAATATTCGAATTAAAATACCAGTTCCGTTATGGTTAAATTTTTTCATTCATCCAACACATCCAAAGCTCAACAAAAAATTAATTAAGAACCTTAAGCAACTAGTGAAAGCAATAGAAAGGTCACTAAAGATCGGCGATTACCGAAGCGAAATCGCATTCGATATAAAACCTGGAATATTCGAAATAAAATAGCGCGAAGCAAATATTTTTCTTTTCTCCCCTACTTTGGGGAGAACAAACAGCAATCATAGTTCAAACAGAGGGCCTATGTCGGCTGAACGTGCAGCCGAAACAAATCCCATCCATTCTTTTTTAAAAAAGAAATATTCGCCGATTCAACTTTGAAGGAAAACCCTTCGCATGTCTCTCAACGTAGTTATCATTCTACTTTATGGCGGAGTTTGCGAAAGTTTTCACGTGTTAGTGATTTTCTACTTCTCACGGGCAGTTTTCATCCATTCCTAGAAATGATGCTCTAAAGCTATGGCGTGTAAACGAGCGCTGCTTCTTCGAGTTCTTTATTTCTTTTCTCTCTCTTTTTTTTGCCATTCTTTCTCTCTTTCTTCTCTATACGTTTTCTTTTCTATCCTCCTCCTTCTCCCTCTTCTATTTTATTTTTTCATGGTTCAAAGCACGAAAGCAGAAAGTGGAAGAAGGTGAAAGGTACAAACTTCTTCAGTCTTTAATTTTGAGCCTTGCAGGTATATTTTTTATGGCACATCCAACATTCACTGGTACCTAAAAAAATTAAATGAGTGAAGAGAACTAGAGTAAACATAATGAAAATGAGGAAAGACGGTATAAGTAAAGGATTTTCTGTCAAGAGTGCGTTGTTTACTTAATCTGGTATTTAACACAGTGACACGTATTTAAAAAATATCTCCTAGCTGTATTCTTTTAAAGAAGATTTTAGTTTATGTACAAATTCGATGCTATATCGCTATTTCATTTTGAAACTTGGGGGCATATTTTCATAGTAACTCTAACCTATATTCTTGCTTCAATAATAATAAAAAAAATGTGTTTAATGAAAAGAACTAGAAAAAAAGTAATGAAGATGAAAAAAAAATTGATGTAAGAATAATATTTTTTTCATTAATAGATGTTGTTTGAATACCTAATATTTAACATAGCGAAATAAATTTTTAAAATGCTTTTTGGAGGTGGGCTTACATAGATGGAAGATAATTAATTCATACGTAAAATCAATTCAATCATTTATGCATAGTAAACAAACCTAAAAACCAGACTTTAGCCTCAACCATTGGTCCAAATACTCCAGTTTTTCTTTCATGTAAATCGCGTGGCACTTTAACATGTCATCAATGATCTTCCTAATACTACTCTGTAATTTCAAAAAATACTTTAAAAATTCTGCTTCGTTTTTTTCTCCGCTAATTTTAATCTCAACTGCTATGTACCAATTAAAGAATATATATATTTGTATAGAAGCTCTTGACTGCTAGATTCATGGTTACGAGTCGTATGTCTTCGCATTGTCCTAAAATTTCGTATGATTTTGTAACATGAAAATTTGGTAGAATACCGAACCGTACTATGTTTACTGATTGTGGTTATTGGTGGCATTTTTAACCTTTCACAGTGCTCTTTGCTTATTTTCCGATCTAAAGAGTACTTTCTTTCATTGTAATGATATGTAATATGTAATTCCTCATAATTTGCTGACATCATTTTATTAATATCATTAAAAGTTTTGATGATCAATTGGTTGCCGAAGGCAGGCCGAAATACTTAAGAATGGATAAAGATGAAATATTTAATATATTTATTATAATACAAATATATTGAAAAATTGTGATCATTCTCAGTTTTTAATTACAAAATGTTGCTAACAAACTTTAATCACAAATAAAAGAATGAGTTGTTTTCGCCCCTCAAAAATAACCAGCCTTTCTTTTCATAAAAAAGTAGGATAACATGCTTCTAAACATAATACTACTTGGAGATAATACTCGTACGCGTAGTCCTCCTTCTATAACTAAAAGAAAGATAAGCATTAATTCCTCTTAATTTGTGTCTTTCTTATGGTAATTTATGAATTATCCGTGGTTGCCCCGTTATCAAATACTACAGACAACTGGGAGTTTGTGTAATAAAAACACAAACTGCCAATTGCACAGTCCTGTTGGGTAATCACAATCGTGCATAATCCTGCACAAGTTGAAATGCTAGAATTAGGAGATATAGATTTTATGGGGTAAGATAATGAATCATGAGGCAATGTAATTAATTATAGATTATAATTATTAATAATAGATATTCATATTAAAATACAATGATTAAAGATTCGAATAAATAATTAGGGAATATATAATATTAATTTTCCCTCTTAGGGGGCATCACAGTTGAAACTGATGAAGCAAATGAAAACGAATTTCAAATGCAGACTCTCAAAAGCCCAGAGAAATGCAAATTTTTGCAAACAACAACAAAAAAAGTCTATACTGTATCTTTTTCACGAACTTGCCTACTGAAAATATAACCCTGAATTTGATTAGCAAAGGAATATGTTCTGTGAGTTTCCTATTACATGTCATTCGTTTTTGCATGCGCATTTATAATCATTCGAATATTAATGGAATTTTGCATTAGATATTTTCGTGTATCCGTTGTAATTATTGATTTCACTGTTTTCATTCTAATAATTCCAAAATGTTTCTTATCGCTGATTTTTGATATTATAATTTTTTTAGAAATTTTCTGAAAGAAGTGTTTCTGAATTTTTTCGCTGGAGTTTATTACCAGAATTATTTTTCTTATGCCATTCGACTAATGAAATTTATTTTCATTCCATTCATCAGTTTTAACCTTGGGCACATTCAATTAAGAAAAGTTATTTTATGTCCGGTTTATTCCTCATTTTATATATTCATCCTAATCAGCAGCGCTTTTTAATATGAAAATGTACTACTAATAATTATATTATTTCTTTCATTTTATTCATTTCTTTTCTTTCAGTCCCTTGATTCGTTATACGGCTTGATTCTTTATACGAATACTTAAATTCGTTAAACGAATTATAGTATTGAATCTGTACCTCCAATTTTTACCGAACAAACTTTCTCATGTAGGATTAAAACTCAAACAAATAAAGTTTAATTCAGAATACAATAATCAGTATGAAGTAACTCTTGGGCAGTTTTAATTTCCCAAGTAGTTTGTCATACAAAAATTAAAAAAAATCCATGAGATAATCCAAAATCTTCTGCTGAGAAAGTCTTTGTTTATTCAGTCGAATATTTAATATACGTCTATAAAGTAAGAAACAATCATAAATCCTATCTTTCGTACACAAAAGTAAATATTTTGCAGTGATTTCTCACTGATTTGATGATGAAAAATTGATCATCAAATATTTTGAATCATGTGACAAATATTTAATTCACACATAGGTATAATCGGTGGTATGAAAAAACGCAGAAAAAAAGAGATTATATATGCAATAAGTGTATGATTTATGTTTTTTTTCTTTTGATATAGAAAATGCTAAAAATGGTATAATATATGTAGACGATTTTACTTGTGGAAACATTGCAAGAAAAATTAGAAGAAGGTCGCTCAATCCAATATGTTGTTTATTAAACTCGGAATAGTGAAAAGTTTGACTGTACGATTGTAGTAAATATTTTATAAAATTGAAATAGCGGTTTAATATATTTTTTTACCCATCAAAATTTCTGCAAATAAAGAACGTTTATAGTAAAAACTTCCAATTCTCTCGTATATATTTTGTCAACCAATCAAAATTCCTACAAATAAGGAACGTTTATAACATAGATGTCCAAATTTTCTGTGGTAGATATATGTGTATTTTCTGTGGTAGCATATATGTGCATTTTATGCTGTAGCATATACTATGTGTACTGAATTTATAAAATTCTAATAAACTAGAAAGAAAGTAATTACACTTCATACCTGCTAAATGTTACTGTAAATATATTTGTACATCTGGAGATTATAATAACAGATCTGTAAGCAATCTTGCGCATTTTCAATTCATCTTTTTCGATGTCTTCCCATTATATGAGTTCGGAAAGATTATTTTACTAAAAAGAAAAAGCCTTACAATAGTTAGCATTTCTAACTATTCTATTCCTTGTTGAAAATTTCAAGACAATAACTTTTCCCATTAAACTTTTCCGAAAAGTACCATTAATCATCCTTCTTATGTTATTCCCACAGCATTTAAAAGAAGCATCACTGAAAGAACATTTTCTCTTCAGTAACGCGATAAAAATAAAGCAGCACAGCGCATCCATGCGGAGAGATAATTAATATAAATTTCGAATTATTTCCATGCAGATGAGTTTAATTCTAATAAGCTGTCTATTCATCCATACATATTTTAATGAAGGCCCTTCGTCGGAAAGAAGGATGAGAAAATAAGCATTTTAAGGGAACATTAGTAATTTGAACGATCTTTGTCCCTTTGAGGCAACTGAAGTTAACGATAGGTATATCCAATTAACAAAAGTTAGTTCTGTGAATAATTAATTCTTTGTTCCTCTATTAGAAGCATCCGATGGAGACGACAAAGTTTAAAGGCAAAGAGATACGCCGATTTGATATAATTAAACAGTAATTAATATCGTGATACGTTTCTTTCCTTGCATTTATCATCATGGGCATAATAAAGTTGAACTTTTGGAAAAAGTTTCGGTTTCGAAGCAGTTATTTTTATTAAGGTCATTTTTTGGACAATTTTATTATTAAAAGATCAATACAAAAATGGTGAATTAAATTCGCCTTTCGTGAAGAAATGATTGGCAATATTAATTATTTTTCAGTAGAAAAAGTAGGGTTTTAGAAGTAAGTGTCGCTTTATATGCGGCAGAGTATAGCTGTCCCCCCCCCTTCCACTTCCGATTTCAGCTTTTTTCATGCTGACTTACCCCCTTTGTGTTCCTTCTTCGATTTGAGTTGTTTTCTGCTTTATTCTGTATTACGTCGTCTTAGAGTTGTATCATTTTCATTTTCCTTTTGAATCATAAGGTATTGATTTGAAATGTAGAGAGTGACATCATTTTTTTAGCCCAACTTAGATATTTGCACCAATGTTGATTCATTGAATTATTCTACTATCTTTTCTGAATTTAAATAACATATGTATTGATTTTCCTAATAAGAATGCTGGCAGAGTTTTGGTTTAAATGTGTAACTGTTAAAGAATAGTTTTTCATTTTCAATTTATTTGGATTAAAGCATTGATAATCAAATGACTCATTTTAATAAAATGTCATAAAATTCGAAATTTTTTTTTCTATAATTATTAATACGATGTATAACTTTTAGTGTGAACTATTATTCACCATTATAAAATTATATTATTATGCTAAAGCTTACAAGACTATTAAAAAATTAAAGCTTAATTTAATAGTATTAGCATCTATTTTATTAATTAATCTAATAGTATTAGCATCTAATACTAGATGGGAATTCGCCACTGATAATAGAACAAAATCACAACTATCTATAAAAAAAAAAGCCCAACATTTTGGAAGTGGAAAAAAAAAAGATACTGGCAGAGTCTATTGCTCAACAAATAGAGGAAGAAAACCACACCAAATAAATTGCTTCTGAGTTCATATTAGCATTATTACATGCGATAACATATTTAGTTATTTACTATGTAAAGTCACCAAGTTGAATGAATCCAGTTCTATGAATTATTCAGTTAAAGAGTTTAAATATTAACAAGCAGCTCATTTATGAACATTTAAAAGATTATTTATGCTCTGTATTATTTTATCGTTCTTTTCAAATGATAGTGGTAATGGATAATTTCTCCACATGGATAATGTTTTTAAAATACCAGAATCCATCAAAATCTAAGCAAAGAATGCCGATAAATATATTTACACTGATTTTCGTTAAACAGTGCTGGGATGAAAATCAGTTGTTACATTTATTTGGAACAAGTAGTGTATTAATTTCCTTCTAATTCCAGGAAACTTCAATGAGTAAGCTGGCATTTCCATTATAGTTCCTTGTCCATTCTGGAGATTATTATACTCAACATTCGAACAACTTCTCGTATTACACGAGGATTAGTCGATACGTTATTGTTGCGGTTAAATGAAACGTTGGAGCTAAGGAGCTTAAAAGGAATTGTTCTCTGATCCATGCTGAGTTAAAAGCACAGAAATAAAGGGAAGGATTTTCTCAGGATTGTGAGTGAATGAAGGAAGAAAATAGCTTTGTGTTAAAAATGATTAAATAAAAGACTTTTGCTTTAAAAATATGTTTGATAAGAAACAGTTTATTTTATTTAACCAAAGCTATTACCAGAATTAAGAGGGAAATATATTCTTACCAACTGCTTTAAATAGTAACGGAAATAATTAGGAACATTTTGCTAATTCATTGATGCATTCAATCTCCTTAATTCTTTTAACTGTATAAAAATTTTATTCATAGAAAAAATATAAAACATTAATATAATTTTTCAATTTAATGTTGACAATATAAAGTTATTTATTTCACTTATGAATTGAAATTTAGTAGTTCATAGTTAATTTGTATTATATTGATTGTTTTAAGAAGCTTCTATATTACTTTAATGAAGTTCAAGAGCATGACTTCATAACCACGTCGAAAAGATTATTACACATTATTATCATCTCAATTCCAAATTTGTGCTGCTTTTTATCGTATTATGACTTCTTGGAATTCTTCCTTCTTCAAGCTGTATGATATTCAAGGGTATGTTATATTGGATGTACCACTCATAAGTTAGAGCTCATTTCATTATATATTGAATAAATTGAAGCAAATAACTTGAATTCAAAGCTTTAGTAAACATCAGGTAGTTACTGTAAAATTTTTGATAAAGTATGTTTAGTCACCATACTTTATCAACATTTTCGAACAATATTCGGGCAAAGACCTCCGATCGATAATTCCATTCAATTTAGCATTCAGATTTTCAAAATCTCAATCAGAGTTATTTCCTGCTTAGTGACTTTTGAAAAGTTCACACGTTTATGCTCCCATATCTAGCTACATAGGTATGGTAATCCATATCATAATCGCTATTGCCTGCGTCGATAGGCACTTGTTTTAGGACGTTTATCGACCTATGGAATACAGGAACAGAAATTAAGTTGCTTTACAATGCTTTCATTCAAAACTTGAATAAATTATCTTTTGAAATATGCGGCTAATATTATTAATGTATTAATACAGTAACTATTAGTAGGTAAACATGTGAATCAAAGCGTTAATTTTGTCTTTCTCTAGTTAGCTTTTTTCACCTCTTTGCTACAAATATGCTGTTTCAAAAGACACAATAAGTTACTAAAAGAGCGCCGATAGCATAAGAAAGAATAAGTACTAGACTCTAAAAAGGCATATAATCATAAAAACAGTATAAGATGTGAACATACGACAGTAGTATATGGCTGCAATTGAAAGATAAAATGTCTCTGGAGAAATTTTTGCTACAATGAATGCCAGCACAACTAGGCATTCTATGAAATAAGATAGCAGAAACGTTGGTAATGGAAGTCCCAGTTAAAGATGACGTTGCCACGCGTGATCTCTAAAGTATTGATTGAGTGCTACGGATAAAATAAAAATTATGAAAAACACTAAAGCAAGTTTATGACTGACTGCCATAAGTAATTACAGTAGTTTAAAAAAGGAGATAAATAAATATAGCGTAAAATTATATTAGCCATATGATAATTTTCCTTATGTCACCTTTATCCTGAATCAGACATTTATTCATCAAAGATAGGTTCACTTTCAGTTTACACGCGATTCTTGACGTTGCCAAAGCATTTACTTGCATTCGCGGTTCTCTTTAGTGTTCCATCAATTGACAAATCAAAAAACAAAATCTCATTCTTAGTTTACTTTCAGTGTTATTGTAAATACCTAAGAAACAACAATGATTAATGATTTCACTTCAGATACATTAATACTTACTAACAAACGGTTAAAGTTAATTTTTATTGCTCTAAAGAAGGATGGAAATTAAGAATAAAATGTTAGGTACTGAGAGTTATTTTTTCAAATCATGCTATAAGAAAAATTTCAAGCATATGGAGACACCTGCTTTTCTTCTTTTACACACTTTGTAATTGACAGGCATTTTCATTTATTTGTTTTATTAGTGCATGATTTTTCATTTCTTTTACTTATGACCGCAAAAATGATAATTTTCTCTTTGTTGATGAGCTAGCAATGAAAGTGAATCTTCTCTTATGATCTGCAGATTGTTTTACACCCCTGTCTTACAATCAAAAACATTTTAGTCGTAAATATAACAATCACACAAGCATAGATATGAATTATTAATTACATATGCTATTACATTATACATATGCAATTCTTCATTTATATTGTTGTAATACAATATTATTATATTAATGTTATAATATAATATTATTATATTAATTCTAATATAACCCTAATCGTATTTATTCTTAATATAGAAAAGGTGATTGTTGAAGGGATTGCTTCGAAATGCGGCCGAAGATTTATCTTTCAGTGATTTGATGATTAAGAAGTCCTTTTACCATTTCCAATCGAAATCCTAGCTTCAAAAAGATATTGTTCAAAGATTATATTTAAAAATTAAAAGAATCATGGGCCTACAAGTAATCTTTCTTTGAATTGTAAAATATACTATACACATTATATGAAACATGAAATACGTTGCATAATTAGCTGCACAAATATACTTAAATAAAATTTTGATATGTGTTGTCTTTACTTGTTCTGTGGTTCAAAAATAACATATTTCTCTTCGTTTATACAAATTTTCTATCTTTAAGGTAATCACGAAATTGATTCCTTTGTTAAAGACCATCATAAATCTTGTAAAATATTTGGAATAATCAGCATTTACATTATAGATGGACCTATCGTTATATATCACTATAAAAATAATCTTGCAATTTAATTAATTCTTAGCATCAAATTCAACAACTTTTTACTCCAAGATTTCTTATTTTAAAGCCTCTATTATTGGGAAAAGGAAACCAAATATTTATTCTGCAGAATCGATACATCACTTCTTGTTAACACCCCTCCAGAAGGGTTAAATTATAAAAAAAAAAGTGCGTCTCTAGCACACACATCATTTTAAATCCAACACACTAACAAGGCAAAGGTGGCCCTAATCTAGATCCTTGCGGAACCATACTAACAAGCGAAAATGATTACAAAACCGTTAAGCAAACATCCATCTCCAAGTCAGAGATAGGGACAAGAGTAAAAAAAAGTAGTTTCCTAAACAAACAATTCTTTAAAAGTTGCTGGGAAGCAATTTATAAGGCGCCGCGGTTGTTTGATATATCGCCCTGTCTACTGTGATGCTTCCCTCCGTATCTTAATGGTGTCATTTGTCAACCCAGCTGGAGTTCCGGCTGCCCAATCTTCATTCAGTCCTCCACCTAGAAATAGAATTGTTTGCTTATGGGTTTCAGTTCCGAAGAAAGTTCCGAAAGAAAAGGGGGAAAACTTCGTAATTATGGCAAAATAAGTTGCTAAAAAATGAATACTTTTTTTCAAGCGTCATTTCGTTTAATCAATTTTTTTTCAAGATAATGCATGCATACTATATTTTTAATACCAGTGAAATGTTTTTGATTTCTATAATAGATTAAACAAGTTGGGGCTTTATTCATTCTTATTTTTACATATCTAAATATTTAGCAAAGCATTTCGCCAATATTAGATACTGCATTTTCATTCTATAAGGAGACTTGTATGATTCTTTTCCTTTTTTTTTTTTCTTTTTACCTTTCCTTCTTTTTCTATTTATCAAAATTACTTGGAATACTTAAGGAGAATCTGAGGTGGAATTTTAATTTAACTTTAAAATATGGAAATAGGTTGCTTTCCTGAAATATTTTTAGAGGAAATTGGCCATCATTTGTGTCTCATCTGAAGGAAAATCATAAAAATTTTCTGCAGACTGTTTTATTTAGGGAGAAATGATGAGATGCATTTTGATGTATCATTTCTTGAATAATACTTTTTAAACTAAAGATAAAGTTTATAAGCAAATGAATATATAATTAAATCAAATTTATGTATAAATATTTTCTTGTGTTTCCCTTTGCTAAAATTCTGCTCGAAATAAAAAAAAAATACTTTATAATGATGAAAAAATGTTATGTGTTTTAGATTTTCAAATTTTAGATATAATGAATTTGGCAATATTTGAGGGGAAAAAAATAGTTATACTATAAAAATGTCTTTTTCTTCCAACTAAATTTGTGAGGAAATAATAAATCTCATAAACTAAAGGGAAACATATGGAAAAATTCTAAGATATTTCGTTCATATTTCAAGATTGTTCCAAACTGTCAATTTGTAGGATATTTTGACACATCCAAAGCGCCATGTGAACTGAAATTGTACATTTCGAATCATTAGTCAATATGTTGCAGTCAAAAAATAGGTAAGAAAATTCAGTTTTTAAATGTGATAGTTCTATTTTGTATAAAATGAAAGTATTTTTTTAAAGATTAAATTGTCGTTTAATGTTCAATTTCAAAAACTTAAAAATATGAGACTTTGCTTTTATTTCCACTAGATAATAACACAAAACTATATTTTTCTTCTACGGTACTTTATATGAGCAATTACTACCGGTTACAATTTCTTTTAACCAGCTTATTAAGAGAAATTGCCGCATCTGTTTTAAATGGATCTGTAATCAATTGTTGCCACAAATCATTATTCATTTAACTATAAAGTCTCTGCATGGGATTAGGTAATTACAATTTTTTTTACATTAAATAATTTTTTTTTTTTATATTTCACAAATAATTTTTATATTTGTCCAAAGGGTATTTTTTTTTATACTAGCCCTTACTAGTAATACAATAGAGAAAACTGTTAATAAGAAATATATTCTTAATATGACATAGTCTGTATTACTTCAATTCATATCTCTTCGTATAGGATTTGCCCCGTACTTGGAGAGTTATATCATTTTAAATATTAATTAAAATACTGTAACCCGATCTATGATCAAGTCCCAATTTTTATTTATATATTATATTTAAAAATCTGTATGACTAAATTTTGATTATCACCTTAAGAAATACAGTAAAACTATTCTCAATAATTTTTCCTTTCGCAGATAATTTGCATTAAATGACGTTTTGTATTTATGTCTCATATTATTAATTTTATTACTTTTCCAGCTATTTATTTCATGATATTTGCAAAAGTTAAGTTGTGTCCAAAATGAGAAACAACATAATATATGAGATGATATCTTTTAAAATAAAATAACATCTGAGTAAGGAGATAAAAGAAAATTAAAGTTGCCTTAAAGATGAAAATTATAATTATCAATATTATGAAATATATCAAATAAAAAAAGTAAAATTTAAGCGTAACAGAAACAAATTTAATTTAAAGAAAAGTTAAGTTACTAATAAAATGAAGATTAAGATTATCGATATAAAAAATGATCAACATAAAAAAAAGAGAAAATTCTAATGTGAAAAAATGAAGGAATCCTTTAGCCAGTATTCTGATTTTTTTATGGCGAGTTTTCTGAATGTTTGCGTATTTCAGTTCCTTTTTTTATGAAAATAATCATGGAGAGATGTGGGAAAGATGAGACGATGCTCTTTGAGAACTAAAGTGAAACTAAAAATTCAGCATTTTCGTACATTTTTTGTTTTTTAGTCTTAAATATTTTTACCAAATTTTTTTTTTATGTATGATGTTTATAGCATGAATGTAAAATGATTGCCAGCTTTTTTCAAACAGTTATTGAAAAATACCATGTTTTTCTCTTTATAATGTTTGAGTTGATAACGTTTTAGAGAGAAACTCCCCAAAACGTTGCATATTGATATATACCGAAATTGACAACTTTCATCGGTAATTAACTAAATTTCAAAGACAAAGAAAGCATATAAAGCATCTTAATTCAAGTATGCGCATATATGAGAATTAGGAATGTGCATATATGAGACAACATCTCATCATATTAAGATCACTTGGTGTCTCCTTTTGGTCAACTTGACAACATCTTCCCACCGCTGATACAAAAATTTTATAAAATTATTTTTTGCATGTGTTTACAATTAGTTTTATAAAAAAATTGACCCTTCTAAACAGCAATTTTCAGTCATTCCAAATATATATATATATATAAATTTGTAAAATGCAAAATGAAGAAATAGAACTTCACTGTCTTAAATTTTCAGTTTCATCTTTAATATCATGCAATGAATTATTTTAATAGCAAAAATAATATGTCAAGTGAATAATAGTAATCTATTAAATCTTTTAAATATATCCCTTATGCCTAACGTCTTTTCAGTTTGTAAGGCAATCCCTGCTGTCTCTATCAGCGAACAAAAATTTCGAATATATAAATTTCCCGAACAATAGAAAAATTACAAACAAAAATTTTGAAATTCTAACTTTCTGATCTATCAAATCAAACTCCCTTTATATATATCAGACACGCAACTTAATATTTTCGGAAGCAATTGTAAATTTTGACGAATCGTCATGTACACGAATTGCATAATTTTTTTTTCTGCCATCTTTTTCTATGCGTGGGTGATCCATCTTCCCATTTGGATTCCCTTTCGTGTCGCCGGCACCGGGAACAGGCGCCTGCAAGATTCTTACAGGAGGGGTGCCGTCTTCGATTCTCGCTTCTTGTCACGCACCGGGGCAATCACTGACCCTTCCTCCTGATTGATTGGGACGCCAACGCACAGATCACGTGCGCTAAGTGCTCACTTGGGGGGACGACCTTACAAGTACGGGAAAGAGAAGGGGGGTTAGCTTGGATGTCGATATCTATTGGAATGGTGGATTTGTATGTCTCTTTATCGTCTGATGGGGTGGGGGGAACCCAATACTATTTTTGTCTTAATTCTCATTATTGTTTTCCTATTCTACGATTCTACGAAACCTGTTTAATTTGTAGGATTTGTATTGATTCGTTGGTATTTAGAAAAATCCATGCAAGGCAAATAATGATATATATATATATGTGTGTGTGTGTGTGTGTGTGTGTGTGTGTGTGTGTGTGTGTGTGTGTGTGTGTGTGTGTGTTGACAATTATTCCAATCTGTGTGCCCGAATTTTAGCAAACAATGAAAGCATTCTGTTGTGTACATTTGTATTTTTTAATTGAAATACTATTTAAAAAAAGAAATCAGCACTAGTGATTATTTTTTACTTTTTTGTATAAAATGTATGAACAAAAAAAATATCTCAATTTTTCAAAGATTTGCCCTCGAGAATTTAATGAATATCTTAGTTTTAGGCATCTATTTTGTGATTCTTCTTAATTATTAAGAAATTCCGGACTTGAGTTATGAAGTAATTTGCATTTATTTCTAAGTTATTACTGTTTTTCGTACTTTTTATTATATGAATCGAAGCATCGTTCCCTTTAGGTTTTGAGTAAATGTTTTGATCTACTCACTTCACTTAACATTTTAATTCAAAGTTGTTTAATCAGAATCGTACGTTTTAATCTATACTGATAAAAGCGATATGTAGATTGTGCTGAATATTAACGAAGTATATATTTTTTTATCTTTACTATGTGTTTCTATGCTATGTATGGCTTGTGTCTATGGATGTTACTATTACTGTATGCGTAATAGGATGAACATCAACTTTGTATGGTGGAAATAATGGAAATATAAATGTTATTCCAAGAGTATGTTGCAACTAAACAGCTTAAAAATTTCTTAAATTCGTAGGGATCAAGAAGCTTTAGCCTATCGTCTTTTCACCTGACATGCAAATCTGTATGGGATTTTGGAAACTGTCGGTCAAAAGGATGAGGATATAATGTATACCCAATTTTCTTTGTTGTGCCACGAAAGAACACAAACAGAAACATACTTTGTAAGCATGTGACAATGTCAAGGGCGGAATGTCCTTTCAGCTTGGCATTCCATACAATCGTTTATTGATTGATGACTGACATTATATCCTTGTGATTAAATGTTATTTTCGGGACTAAATGGCTGCAGTTTCAAAAACGAGCAAATTGGCTATTTATCGTACATGTGAACTTGGTGCATATAAAATCAGTAGGAATTAAATATCTTGATGTCAACAAACCGGAGAAAGAATTAAGCATTAAATCAGGTGTTCTTGAAATCTGATAAATGATCCTATGATCCTAATGATCCAAATGATCCTATGTAACTTTAAAAATTAGCACTGATTATATCTATGTTTCCCCTAAAGCAAAGACGAATATCTGTCTATGCTTGTGAGTGCTTCTTTTATTTTAGCGATCTACAACCTGATCTCTTTGAACTAGAACTACAAAATTTGACACGAGTACATATTAGAAGTAGGAAAATTACAATTTTTTTCAAGGATTTTGGTAAATTTTTAACTAAAAAGATTTAACTAAAAAAAAAAAAGTTCTGCAGCATTTAAAATTCTAAAAATTGCCTCAATAAAACTAATAATTAAAACTACTAATGCAGGTGTGTTTTTTTTGCCAATGTAGCCATTTAATAATATATATATATATATATATATATATATATATATATATATATATATATATATATATATATATATATATATATATATATATATATATATATATATATATATATATATATATATATATATATATATATATATATATATAACCATAAGTTTTCACGTTACATTTCACCGTTGAAAATTTTGTTCATGAAATTCAAAAGCTTTTCATTATTACATCAACTATTTAATCCCGTTACGTTCCTCGATTAGTGAAATCTGAGAGAAAGAAAGAGAGATATTGATCGTTATGTACATGAACAAAAAATATTTCAGTTACAGCATCGTGAAAGAGGTAGATGAAAAATTACATGGCCTATGTGGCGATTATTCAACAATATGAAAATGGTTAATAATAGACGCTATTATGTTGTAATAGAATTTGATTCCATTTGAAAGATTCAGACACCCATTAAACAAAACAAATGTATGATCTTTAAAACAATTCATCTGTAACGTTTATCACAATTCGATTCTTAAAAATATTTTATTTTGCGATGTAGGAACATCAAGTGATGCAAAAGAGATTTAATTGAAATCAAGCAAAACCGGTATTCAAGGAACAAAATGGTTGCCAGAAGTGCTATTCTACTAATAATAAAGAACAATGTATGCGTGTGTCTTTTTGGGCTCTACAGATCAGAAAGTTTCAGAATTGCTGATTTTGCATAAATGTAATTCGAAGGATGGGAATGTTAGATATCATCGAAATTCTAATTAATACCCTATTTAAGTTTGACAATTTTATTAGATATTTTCATTCATAACTTTTTTGTTTTAAAGAAATTCTTACAATTTCCATTGTTTATGAATAGCATCATAGCATGATTTCTTTTTATTATCGAAAGCTAAAAATAGAAAGATTCTGTTTATTCTGCATCTATCCAGGTTACATAAGAGAAAAAGAAATTACATTATAGCGAAAGATAATGTGTCATTTACTGATAAATTGATGTGATGCATTTTTAATAGCATTAAAACTCCATGCCATTAAGCATCAATAGAAAGATTTATGTACACAATAAACAAAATGAGTGTCAATCAGTTAAAGGAAGATTGCTTTATCATGTGTCATAATTTGATATTCAGAAATATTTTGTTAAAGAATTATGGATTTTAAGAAATACAGGACAGATTTGATAGAAATTAAAGGCAATCTATGATATCCGTGGATTAATTAATAATTCAGACAGTCAATCAACAATCCAGTTTATTTTATTGTCTTGCTATTGATTTTCTCAAATATATATTAAAAATATATAGACAAATCTAGGTATATATGAGCACTAATATACCACAATGAACTTTTGTCATGAAAAAAATCAGATCTGCACTTCGCTATATTGTTTAACAAAACAATAATCCAGCATTTAAATATCAATATTTTATATTTGCACTAAGTTGTTATTAAAAACTATTATTTCATATGTATCAAAAGTTTTAATACTGTTTTCGAGAAACAACGTTTGAAATAATAATGTTGATTTTTTTTAAAAAATTTTGTCCGTATAACAGAAAAATAATTTTAAAGTAGAACACCAATAGTATTAGAAATATGGAGTGTAACAAAAATATTTTAAGCTTTAATGAATGGAAATTTTTAAAATTATTCATTAAAAATTGAAATAAATTATAATGCAATGCATTACCTTGTGTATCTTCATTCATCTCCTAGTAATCAGCTTTTGCACAATTTGAATAGCTTAACTATAAATAATAATAAAAAAACATTTTTGCGCGAAATGAATTATTATCTCAAACATTTTCTTGAGTTTGGGTGAATTTTCTTCTTTTTCAGTCAACAATAGAAATTTTCATTCAGGCTTATAAGACAGAAACACCGCCTTTTTTTAGATATGATTCCACTAAATACAAAAGGTCTCCTTTCTGAAAATTGTTTATTCAGTAAGCTTGTTTTTTATTCATATTGAAGATAAATATTTTATTACAAAGTTTTCTTTAATAAATTTTCTGCATGTACATAATCATCAAATGATCTTTTATCTACGTTGATTAAGTACTACGTTATTTCTTGATTAAATACAAGTTTCTATTCTTTTCACTTTTGACTCATTTCAGCCACTCATTGACTCTTACACAAAATCAACTACCCCATCTTCGTTAGATCTGATTTTATAAACAACACATTTTAAATATCTTACACATGAACATTAAATTCCAAAATGATCTATAATAATTTCACTATATATGAAATATAGTCATGACACTATAATATGAATATTTTCAATTAATGAACTACTATTGATTATTATCATTTATTTATTTTCTTGGTTATAAATAACTTTTCTATTTTTATTCACACTACTTTTATACACACAGAAAACTTTCGTCCCCGTTGAATCTCATTCCACAATATATATATATGTAGAAAATGTATGCTTATAGAAAATGTAAAGTTTCACAAAATGCAAATTCTTACAATCATTTTAAAGAGAATTCAATGCTGATTTCAATACATAAAACAAAATTTAAATATTTGTAATGCAATAAAATTCTGAGGCAACCATTATCGAGATACATTAGATGCTTATGACTGCAATGAGTTATCAGTGCTTAGTAGGGTAGCCTTTATTTTTTATTACAGCTTCACACTGATGTTTTATTGAGCTGACGAGAGTTTTAAGCTCTTCCTTTGTTATTTCATGATGCCAGGAAACAATTATAGCCTCAATTATTCCTCTCTTATTTGATGAAAGCTTCATATGTATAACAGTTTTCAAACGGTGCCATAAATTCTCAATAATTTTGAGGCCAGGACTGTTTCCTGGCCATGATAACAATTCAATGCTGTTTTTACTAAACCACTCTTTCGATATTTTTGCTGTGTGGCAAGGAGCTGATTCCTGCTGAAAAATAAAAGATGCGTTGTTGGGAAATATATCACTGATGTGAGGTGTAAGTTTTGACTCTAGAAAAGTGTCAATGGATTTTCTTGCATTTAATGTCCCATCGATAACATGAAAGAGATCAATACCGTCTGCCGAAATGCATGACCAAATCATAATACTAATTGAGTTCTTTATAGTTGGAAGAATGCAGTCAGTATGTAGCTCTAAGCCTATTCTATGTCTTGAATATTTTAGTCATCACTACTGAATAATAATATGTTTGTTTCATCACTCCGTATAGCTGGATATCACTGATCATCTGTCCAATTAATGTATTCCTTTGTCCACTGTAATCTTTTTATACACTGCTGTAAATTGAGATAATGAATTTTTAGTTGCATTTTACCTCTTAGTCCAACATCTAATAATCTTCTCCTGATTGTTCTTGAAATGACATAAATGTCAATCTTGGTGACATACTCTTTTTATTCTTTTGTTATGAATAGATGTGGTGCACCTTTTTCAGGCATTTCCTGCTTTGTTTTTTTATTGACTTCGTCTCCTGATATCATAACAAAACTTTCAGACTCCTGATGTAGTTACTAAACCACCCACCTGTCTTGCTATTTCAGCATAGGAAAACCACATTTTTATAACACAATAACCGTTGTTCTCTCTCTAGGTGTACATACAATTTATTCTTTTAGTTGATGTCATTGCTTCTTCACTAAATATTAGAACTATTTCCAAAAAATTCCAAATGAATATTAAAATGCTTAACTAAATTTAATTAAAAAGTTTAACTTGCAATTTAATTACATAAAAAACCGTCTTTCTTTTACAGAAAAAGACCAATAATGACTTGTTCCAGCTTTAAACATGCTGTCATATCCTACTAGCAGTTATTAATATTTGATTGCTTCCTAGAACAAGAATAGTGATTTGACAGGAAAGTTAGAAATTACAATCCACTATATCACTGTGTTTATTATTCAAATTAAAGTAAGAAAAACTTTTTTGTATTGCAAATATTTAAATTTTGCTTTTTGTACTAAAATCAGCATTAAATTCTCTTTAAAATGATATACAAGAGTTTAAATTTTGTGAAATGTAACATTTTCTATAAGCATACAAATTTAGAAAACATAACGATTTTCAAAAGTGTCCACAATTTTGGCCACCACTGTATATATATATATATATATATATATATATATATATATATATATATATATATATATATATATATATATATATATATATATATATATATATATATATATATATATTTCATTATCTTTAGAAAAGTGTAAGATATCAAGCCATATGATATATTTATATCCGATTTTATTATATAATTTAACTGCAATCCAATAAAACCTCTTCCCATCAAACACACTTTTCATCTAATTGTTTCTGAAACGATTTTCTAATCATTCATCCAGATAATGTTCCGTTTTAATCCCTCTTGGAGATACGGCGATTCCAGATGCGCCTGACATTCAGCTCTGTACGTGAGACTGAAGACTAATTAGAAAAGAGAAGATTCGATGCAAATCTTTGGGAGAAAAAAAAGTGACAATTCAAAGTGTTTTACTTTCTCGAGAATGTTCATCCTTTCCAACATCTCATCCTGGAAAAGCGAGAGAAAATTGCGAACAGAAAATTAGGATGTATCAATTACCAGCCAATTTAAAATAATTTAAGCTTTCGCCATTTTATGATGAAAGAGGATTTGCAAACGCGCTTCTTGGATAACAGTTAAAAAGATAACTATGTTTGCAATTTAAGTATTTTAGAAAAATCTCCTAATTAAAAGGTGCTTTCACAATATGTATTTATGATGGAGGGGGAAAATTTCAATAATTATTTTCCTTATATTCTGAAGTGGCATTTTAGCACCCCATGCTTTCTTGCTTTTGCTCAATTTTATGTTCTTGTAATGTTTTTATTCTTTGAGAACCGAAATGTCTGTAAACTTATCTTCCGACATTAGATGTGTATAGTATACTTAACATTTAATAGTGTATACTTAACAGAGCATGTTATATGTCAGCTGTTTGTATATTACGTAATACAATTTCCACTCCCCAAAAAATCTCAATGGTAGGTAAATAGATGTGTGCAGTCCTTTTACGTGTATCGCTAGATAATGAATTGATCGCTTGACGATCACATGTAGTTACAGAAGATAATCAAGAAGCAGAATCAATTCATTTACATATTACTTTTTACATGTCTTGAGGGTTTCGAATACGAGGATGGGAATTTGCATTATAAGCAAGCATGTTTTCAGTTACACTTGAGGTTCAACTGGATTAAGCCTTTTAGGGATCCTCAAGACAATAAAAATTGGGATGTCCTTTTCTTCTCTAAATTTTAAAAGTCAAATATTTGTTTTACGATTTTTATAAGACTTACTATCTATACTATCAGTTTAATAGAATTTATTATTATAAGTAGTTTTCAGGAGAAATTTTCGACAGCACATAAAAGAATGCATAACTGAAATTTACAAAAAGTAGTAAAAAAAAAAGCAAACTGTTTTTAATACAATCTAAATCATGTTTCATAGCATCAGATTTTTTTTAATTGTAGGGAAACATTTTTTTAAATTAGGAAATAGCATATTTTAAATTTTTCAATCGTAATTATTAGTTAGAAATCGTACTTGAATATTACATTCCAACATTCATTTAAGCAATATTTGATAGTAGTTTGAATAAATTCAATTTCACGGCCATTATAATTGAATGGAAGCCCAAATTTAAATAACTTTCAAAATATCACCCAAAAAAAAGTCTTGAGGGAGAGAGAAATGAATTGTTTACTTTATCTGCTTAATAATCCGCCATTATATAGAAGATCCGTAATGATCTCATTGTGGGAAACGAGATAAATATTCTGAGAATTCGATGCTTGAGATGTTTATAATTAGTATGCTATGCATCTCTATTGTCCAGTCATTCTGTTTTCTTGGGCATCTTTAATAGGATGTCTTGAGTAAGAAGAAATTTTTTGTTTTGGAAATCTAATAGCAAAGGAAGAAAAACTATTAGAAGTCTGGGAAGCAAACTGCTATTAGTAGGTAAATTATCCAGGCAGCTACGTTTTTAATGGTACTTTGATGTCATGTGTCTCGATTCCATATGAATTTTTTCGAATAGGTGCATGGTTATTACAATGCGGCTTTCGTGCGCATCATAATTAGACATTGAAAACTACTTTATTGAGGGAATATTAGATCATTTTGTTACATTCAAAAGATTTTATTTTAATTAAAAAAATATATTCCTGGTGAACTAGCTGGTCCCTGAAGGTGGTTAGTGAAGAATATTCGAACAATTTATTTGTTTCATTTTAAAATTATTTACAGTGTGGCGCGGAAATCACCTGGTCAATTTTTAGATGTAATCGTACAAGCAAAACAAACAACTTTTGCAATACAATAGAGAATAGCAACCAGATAGGGCAACAACTAAAGAGAGTTCATTTCTAATTTACTGGTAAGTAAAGGATATAAAAGAGAAAGAATAAATTCAGGATGATACAAACCCGGATTGAAATTAGTTTAATGATTCATTTAGTGAGAAGCGAATTACAGATATTTCTGATCTAATTCAGTAAATGAGAGCATATAAGGTAACTGGTAACAGTTGTAATAGTAAAGTAAAACAACGAGTTCAGATCTGGCTGATTAAATTCGGTGTTTCTTTGTATAAGAAGGCCTTCAGTTGAAGGTACATTTTTTACGGAGCAAAAAACAATATATATTCGAAAATAATAATTCAAATGAAATAGAAAGTTATTTTAACCAAAAAAAATAATAATGAAATGATATTTTTTAAAGTGAAAGCAAAATATTAGTATTGAAAATTCATAATTACATAAACCATATATTTCATTATTTAATAAACTGAATTGCAAATCTTGGTTAAAACTAAATATTTAGCAAGCAGTTTGAGGTCATTTAAATTATTCTCTATTTTCGATAATTCTACTGTCATTATATGAAAAAAGCAACTATTTTCCTATTGGTTGGTTTAATTAAAATTTAAACGAAAAAAAGATGCTTGCAACCACTAATAGTTTTAATCTGTAATAGGTAAATACACACATACCTTTGATCATTGACCTTCCTAAATTCATATTTTTTAAGTCCTTCTGTCACATTTTTACTGCAATGTAATATGTACATTTATAAAAGCAATAAGAAATTTCACATTCTTTTCAGCAATTTTCAATACATTCAGTGGGTACTGCATCACCTGTTTTGATCCTTAACGGCAAAATTGTTGCAATCTAGATAATGAATACAGTTTAATTATAAAGATTTAAAACTTATTTTTATGAAAAATAATTTTTAATTATAATTGCTGTTAATTTATTATATTTTACTTTATACGTATTATTTATTATCTAATTACGAATTAAAAATGGTTTTTCATTGCTATTTTATTTTTAGTTTAAAAATTATCCGGTTTTTTTTTTTTTTTTTGCTGTAATCATTTTCATACCTTTTTTGTGCTGTATTTTAATAATAAAAATATAATTTTTACTAAGCTGTAATCAATTTCTCGTCTCGTTAAATTCAAAATTAATTGCGGAAATTTATCGACAAATGGTGAAGGATGAAATCTATCTGAATTAATTAAAATTAGAAGGAGATTTATTTTAATAAGAGAAGTTGGATAGTAATTATTAAATAATTGAGTGCTAACACCAATGTGAAAATTTTACAGCTTTTAAAATATAGACGTTTGTGTCTAATTGTTTTAAAATAAATTCTATTAACATCCAATGGATATGTTTATAATTCGAAGTAAATTTGCTTGCATTAGATTCATTCTGTGTTTTCCTAATAAAATTTAAGCATAATATGTCAATTCAGCTTCCCAATCAATCGCTCATTTTAAGTAATGACCGCACGAAACAGCGATGGGCGAAGTTCTGTTAGATAGTTCAACCATATGCACTTATTCATTTTATGATGGAGAATTTGGGTGATTTGGTTTTAAAGGCTAACTGTTAAATACTTTTGTTGATATACTGGCACGTTGGAAAATATGATTTTGAAAATTATATTAGATATATTTAAAAATTATATAAAAACTATCTCATATGTAAAATTATATGAAATTGTAAAAATAAATAATTGAAATAAATAAAATTTCAAAATATTTTGAGTTCTCAGGATTCTGTAGATGGCGCTATGTACACCATGATGATGATTTAATGAGAAAATTTCACTTAGAAGTCATGTCATAAGATTTTCAAAATTAACTTCTTTAGATTCCTTCATGCGTGTAGTTATGGAAAAATTTTATGTAAGAGATGCCTTCTAGTAATTTGCAGGATTTAAAGCAGCTATCACAGCCAATCAAGTTATAATTTTTCGAACGAACCCAAATGCATAGTGTGAAATTAAATTTATCTTGCACATACTAGGAGCAATTTCACACTGCGATATATTAACTTTAGTAGTTCTTTTGTAAGTTATTAATGACATTTTAATTCTTTATCTTATTTTTTTTATTTGCATTATTTTGTAATATATCCAAGACTTCTGGGACACCATGTTTGATAAATAAGGAACACTTACAAATAAACTTTATGTTCAAAACTGAATACAAAATTTTCTAAAAATCTTGTAAAGATAAAATTTTCGTTATTTAGAATAATCCCATATTTTCAGCGTTCAATCTGCAGATTTTATTGATATTAAAATATATGGACCATTTGATTTATTACAGTTACCAGGTAAAATAAAGTTATTATTATATCAAGAATTCAATATTGTTTTGATTTTGTCCTTGAATCCTGATGAATCTGATAACGAAGTTAGTTTTGCCAATATAGTAATAGATGTCGAATGGATGATGCACGGGTTTTGTGTCAAATTTGGTGATAAAGTTAAAGGACTCAGAATATTCGAGAAGCATGACAATGGCTACATTAGTATTCGAATTCTAGCTTATGTCGTAGAAACTTCTTCGTCTTGTTGCTGAAAATATGGAAAAAAAAGACTGAGGGACTGAGCTGATAAGAGCAAGCAATCAGTAGTCGAATAGTGAGTGAAGTCGAGAGATATTAGTTGAATTCCCTCTCATCGATTTGTGAGGTTCTGATTATTCAATAGAGGTCTATTCTAAATGATATTTTTATGGATGTTTCGGTCGTGCTTTACTACTGAGTATCTCACATTCGGAAGCACCTCAGACATGGGGATGTGATGTTCCCGATATGGCGATTGTTTCTCATCTCCATGGTGGGTACACAAATGGTGTGGGGATGGTTGACTTTAATCGATGATGGAACATGCCTTCTACCAGAGGGGTTGTTTTGTGACCGGTTATTTTTCTTTGAAATCAATCTTAATTCCCTCCAATGCTGTCCTTGCGATCTAGTTAGTCAAATATTTTCCGTATGGCTTATTAAGTGTCGGAGGAGCTCTTTATGGTTTGCTACCTTGCATTCGTGTTTCTGTTTAGAGTATTCGTTGGTGTAATTATATGGTTATTGAACTTGAAGGATTTTTTTCAACGTATCACACATGGACGAAGTTTTAATTTTTCCATTACAATATTTTAAATTAAGACCTTTGATTAATTTTTCAGTAGTTTTTTGGTTTTCCTTCTTGACATTTCATAATTGTCTCTTAATTTCTTAGATAGATTTTAAATTCTATCTCTTCATATTAAAATATTCATGTCATTTAAGAATTACAGATATTTCTTCACCTTTCACAACTCTAAATTTTTAATGTTAATAGAACATTATAGATTTTATAAAAAAAATTTTTCACAGAAACTTATCCTTCACATATAAAGCAAAGAAGAGTGTCGTACAAAATCTTCGGAGTGAAAAAAATGAAGACTTTGTCTCTTACGAAATACACGCAAGAATTTCATCTTAAAATTACCGGCAAGGAAATTTCGAGCTTAAAAGTACTGGAAATAATTAATGGTGCTGAAAAAAGGAATGCTTACGAGATGGGCCAATTAATTAAAATAAAAACATTCTCCTAGCATTCTGTTTGGAGACGTAATTAGAGTTTAATACTAATTCTTCTGGCTCCAGGTTTCTTAAAACGGAAAGAAAATAAGCTTCTTCTTCTTCTTTTTTTTCGTACCGAAGTTTTGTAATTTTTTTCTTCTTTTGTCTTCTTTTACCTTATGCTTCGAAGTTAAATATTCTCTTTGTCCAAAAAAAAAAAAAAAACATTATTTCTAATTTATCCTTCTCAAAGAAAGGGAAGACAAAAACGTAGTTAAAGAATGAACTCATCTTATTCTAACAAAGTTAGGCGTTCTGTTTTAATTTTTTTAAATAAATATAGAATCATCTTTCATTTTAATGACACAAAAATTTCATTGATTAAAAAGTTTGATTTCTTATTAATTCCGATTGGATTGTCTCTAATCTACTTCTAATATTAATACATCTTTTTTCGTTCTATTATGTAACAATATGATATTATATTAGGCAGCAAATGTTCACATTGCTGTAGTGCAAACGTTTGAAGAATGGAATTTAATAGCATCATTCATCTTACCAAGTTTCACAATATTGTTAAATGTAAGCGTTTACCTAAGAGAAAAAAATATTTCACTCGTTAATTTTTTTAATTTATTTTTTGAGCAGCAAATAAATCATGCGTGTTTGAGCATTTTTTTTCCCCTTCAGAGATTAATTAAGCATAAACTCAAACTTTAAAAACTTTTTATACTTGTCTATTCATGATAAAGCCTTTTTATGTTTTCATAATTATCGCTTCATAATTAATTTAATAAAATTTTTATTGCGTGTGCTAATGGGGATGCAAAATAGTGAGCTTCAGAATTTATTTCAAGATCAAATAGTAGAAAATAAAATTCTGCTGTTTATATACTAATAAAAGCTACTTTTAAAGCGCTTATAATTTAACCTTTATTTATGTATTTTTTTATATAAAATGGAAATGAAAGAGATTTACATATAATTCGAAAATTATCCCACGTACATATTAAAAACAAAAAAAGTAATATATTTGGCTATCATTGCAATGTAAGTGTTCATGAATATTGAAATGGAAAGCCTTCCATTTTAGGAGATAACGGAAAAATTTGCAAGTGTGAGAACAATAAGTAAGGGTTACAACCGAAAAAATTGAAAAATGTGCAATTGTGAGTGCAATTAGTGACTGTTGCAATCGAAATAATTGAAAAATTTGCAATCATGAGAGCAATTAGTGACCGTTATGTTCGAAATAACTGAAACATTTTTAATTCTAAGAGCAATTAAAGGCAGTTAAATGCAAAATTCTCTTTCTAAATTACTTTCTATTCCAAGCTTGACAATGGCTACACGTTAAATGATACAAAAACCACAAATTGTTTGGTAATGCTGGGACACGAGAAATAATTGACTGAATATATATGCAAAAAAATAAAATTATTAATATAATTGCATTTGATAAGAATTTTTGACAAAGTTGTCAAATTAATATTTTTGGGTGTGAAGCAATTGTTTCTCATGTATCCTCCCAGGTTAAAACAGGCAAAACATTTACATGAATATGTCAAATTTGCCTCAGTTCAAGTTACAACTTTTAATTGAAAATATAATTCTATGAATTTTTTAAAGAAATATGGAAAAGAAAAGCAACATTTCAAAAATTGATTGGAGGTAAATTTTTCGATGAAGAAAATGCCCGTTTCTTTGGTTTCATGGATGTATACTAGCCCAAATCCAGGTTATCCAAATCCATGTTACCAAATAGCTAGGCAGATAACGTAGGCTTTGGATAAAGAAAAAGAGAAAAGGAAAAAAGTCGAGTCTCAAGTAAACGTTACCCAGAATAATTTGTTTCGTAGCCAAAAGTTCACCTTTATTGTGAATTTGTATGGCTAGTATAAACTGTCTGTAAACTACGAATAAAAAAATAGCAAATCCATGTAAAGCATATGTGATTTATATGGTCTAATGAATATAATACATATAAAACGCAGTTCAAGGAGAGATTAATGTGTTAAAATACATATGCAATCTGTTTATGTATCTGTACATTTATAATTTATAATAATTTAGTTTTTAGAAATTGAACTAAAATATAAAATAAATTCATCGCCTTTTATCCTTTGCATTTGAAATATTTTTAGATGGGGAAAAAGAAAATATAAATCTGGTCATTTTTTTATAATCATATGAATGCTCTTTCATTCTTTAGTATTTTCTATTAAAAGACTCGTCACAAGATTTATTATTTTTACGAATCGTTTTCAGAAACTTTTCATTACGTAAACCAAGAAAATTGTTATTTATGTGTTTTAACGTATAAGTTCAAATATGAGATGTTATAGTCACATGGCAAATGTAGTTTTATTGTTACATTTCTTTTATATATTTCGTTTTGCATTTCATCGTGATTCTTTAAGGAACTTTGTCCTTTATCTTCCATCGAGGTATGCAGAAAAAAAAAGCATGACATTCAGTTGGTATGTCGCGTTTAATATCAGCATGAATTAAACTGATTCTAAACCTTCGATCAAACGATATCGAATATTAAATTCTTTATGCCTTTTAGAAACATTAACATAATTTTTTACTCAGAAATTTAAGTTATACTTTATATGCTTTATAAATATACAAATATTATATTAAAAATGCTATAGAAAAACTACCGCTTCCAAACCAATTTAAAGTTTTAAAAAATGCATCGAGAAAATTTTTTTCTTTTTTTCCTACACATGATTTCCCCCCTTTTCTTTTCAGTCTTCGTTATATATTACAGGCGAAATCAACTGCAACGAGTTATTCTTTGACAAGAGCGCACGATGAAAAAAAGAAGAAAAAATCCCTGCAAAACATGTATTGACAAAAAGTCTAACAATTCTTTGTTCGTTTCTTTTCCTTGGCGCGCTCTGATTTCTGTTTGCGTAAATACTTTCGTTGATTCGACAACTCCAGCAAACGAAACTTTTCCATGCTATAGGTATTTTTCTTTTTTTGTTTTTTGCAAAACCCACAAAATTCGGTCTGATTGGACTTATGATGTTTTCTTTGTATGGATAAAGGAAGCACCTAATCAACCATGTTTTTGTATTTTGACCCACGTTTTTCGGATCAGAACGGATTGAAAAACAAGGTTTATTTTTCAGCTGAAAGGTTTGGTGGTAATTTGGCGGATTCGCTTGTTTGTTGTGGTGAAAGGGGTTGGTTCTGTTTCAAAAATTATATTGAAAAAAACATAACATAAAATGTTTATAAGGAAAGTCTGTTTTCTAATAAATTCCATGGTTTTAAAATAAGACTACAGAAATAATTTTACTTTCATTTTCCATTTTTCATTTCATTATTTAATATGTATACTTGGATATTTCACAAAAAAGTAAATTGTTTGTTCTGTTATTAGACTTTCTTAACCAATTAATTTCGGCGTCGCTATTGTTTGCGAAAAATGTCAATTATCGCAGCTTACTTTTAAATTTTAATTAAAAAAGTATTTATAAGTGCCAAATTATGATAGAAAAGAGTTGTATGTTACTAGCCTTACACCTTTGTTTATTGTGTACATGAACGTGTACATTCCAAATCTTTTGCTGGTACTATTTCAGAATTCTTAGTGATTTATTTTTGTTATGAGGTGTGCCTCCTATATTCTACGTCATATCACCTAATATAACTGAAATGGAAGGTTATTAAATCACAATTAATCCAGTAACTTCCTCTCTAAATCAAAAATATTTTTGTAAAATGTATTCTTGTAAAAATATTTTTGGATAGTAAGCATAATCATTTCGGACGCAATTTGTATGTATCAATGAATAAACTTTATAATTTACTAATATCTTAGAGATGTTTCTTCTGATTCATTAAAAATTAAATTTAATAAGAATTCAAAATAACAAATTAAAAAAGTGATAATATATATTTGTATATCCAATTGCAATACTAAAGGGGAAAACATCTGTCTTTAGGATGAATGAACAATAAAAAAAGTATCATCGTCATTTATTTCTAGTAAGCTCTCAATTCCAGGTAGGAGAAAAGTTGAAAAATTTAAAGCATTTACAAAAAATATATTTTAAAAAGAAATCTATTAGGCATGGATAAAGTAAGTCAAATCTTCATAACTCGATTATTAATACCTAGTATAAATAATGAGGGCGATAATTGTAATGTATTTTTAAAATAAATTATAATAATGGAAAATATTATTGTAAAATATGCAAAATATTTTATTAATAATTAAAAATAGTGAAAAATTGTGCAGCAACAAATTGATATCAGTTATTTATTTATTTATCATTCTGAATTTTCAGGATGTAAATACTATTTTTTTATCCTGTAATATTTCTTAAAATGTTAACAGGAAAGTGTTACATTGCATCCCATTTTTTAAATTTTTAATTAAAATTTAACAGATATTCTCATTGCATTTAATATTTAAAAGGAATCTCAAACAAATTGACTGGAGCTGCTATAAGCATACAAATGTTTCATTTAATGAACCTTAAATGTCTATTTTTGTGCACATTAAAATTTTTTATGGACACATTTTAAAGCAATTACTTTATTATAAATACTAATATTTAATAGAGTTTTATATTACTTTTTATCACATCAAAGAAGAGATTTCTATTAAAATTACTATATTTTGAATAAATATTTTCTTGGACCTGAGAAGTCAATTAAATCAGAATTTTGATCGTCTTTTAAAGATTATATTAAAATGTCTTCTGAATTTTAAAGAACTTAACTACTATTCATATCACATAAACTTCATTAAACATGAAAATAAATGATGTGTATAAACGAAAGAAAGAAAATAAATTTGATGAGTCTTTGATATTAAATGACATTCAAGATAATGATTTCTCCATTCCTGCTCGATTTTCGCTCATTTCAAATGCGTTTTTTTAGTACAGAGAACGTTATGATATATTTTTCTAGACATTTAAATAAAACTGTGCTCGCGTGCATTAGAAATAACGGCAGAAACATTCCAATTAAAAGGAGTTTCAATTTATTTTGGTGTTGCGTCCGCCAATCAAAAACGGTATCATTACGACTATCTACTTTATTTTCTACATCCATAAAATCGCCCTGTCATTGCATTGCAGTAACGAGTCCCAGAAATCTTTTCGAGTCTCTGCAATAAAGGAAATGATTACATTAAAAGATGCTCATCATTGCCGTTTTGGATGTTTAATGATCATCTGCTGTTTAAGGGGAAAAAAAGTAACAGCGTTTTGGTGCAGCAGTTTTGCGTTTTAATTTCATTTCTTTGTCGACGAACGGTCCATTTAATAAATGTATGCGATGTGTTTATTTGTAAGGATTTAAAATGTATATTTTATGACAGATAAAATTCTTATTATTTTTATCCTGACGTTTTTACGAATTTTCAGGTTTATTTCAACATAAATAGTGAAAATAAAAAGCATGAATAAATATAATAAATATTGCCTCATTTCATCTAACATAGCCATCAAACAGTCTAGAACAGTTTTAGTAGAAATGAATCCTTTACAACCCGCATTATAGGATTAAAATATGATAATTTAAAAAACGTATCGGTAAAAGCAAAGATATTGTCTCTCTTTTAGTCCAACACGAAAGTAGCGCTAAATAAAAATCAGTGACTCTTTTCTTTTCGGAATTTTCAAATTTTTTTATTTCAAGAAATTTATATTATTTTCAAATTTTTTAATATCTATTCTTTACTTGCATTTTTAATTATTGTGTGGTTTTTCTTCTCTACTAAGAGTCTGTACCTTTACGATAATTTTTTTCTTTTTTTTTTACATATCCATTCTTAGTGTCACATTAGATTTCTTTCCTTTCTTGTTTTTAGTTTTACAAATATCATGTGATATATTATTTTAATAATATTACAACCTCTACATCTTTACAACAGCTTCAATAGAATCCGGAAAATTCGAAAGGTTTTATTTCTTTTCATCTTTACGCATTTAAGAAAAATCGTTGACAAAAATTCAGTTGAGAAAAAAATTCACGTAGCGGGTGAGATGACTTGTTGGTTAATTAGGACGTTTGGAGGATTTAGATCCTTTGGATTCCGAAAGCATGAATAGATATTGACGTTAGTGTAAGATTTGCCGTGAAAATTATCTTAAAATGTAGTTATGAACTTCAATTTAGGCAAAATTACTAAATCAAAGATATTAAATTTTTACTTAAATTTCTTCTATATAACGATTTTTTGTCGAATATTGTCTAAATTCGTTAAAAAAATGAGACTCATGCTTGTATCTGCCCTTTTTATATAAGCGGCATCATTACAACCAAAACAAATTGTTTATAACTTTTCAAATGCCTTGTGCATTAATGTGAGAGGAAAAAAAAATGCAAAAATGCAAAAAAAAAAAAAAAAAAAATCTTCAAATACGTGATAAATTGTTAAATTGGGAAAATTTACATAATACAGTATTTTACTATATTAGGATGTATTTTAGAGAAAATAATTATAAGATGCCATTTAATAAAATATAAAAAAATTCTCCACGTGTTTTTTGAAATATACATAATGGTGGATTTCTCATTTTGAAATATCCAATTCGATAAACCTAGATAAAAATATTTAAATACTTTTATTTTATCTCCTCTTTCAGAAAACAGAGAGAGCATTAATTGGCCAAAGGAAGAGCAAAAGTTTTGCTGCTATTATTATCAAAAGAAATTTAATAAAAGATTTGTGATATGAGGAAATAAGCATTTTAACCTTTCTTTCCCTGATTTTTTCTTTTTTTGTGAAATAAGTCATAAGTATAATTCATGCTCTAGATTAAAGGAAAAATGTTAAAAAAATTCTAGTATAAATATATAATATTAAATAATAATAAAAAAAGTATGATGGAAATATCTATTACCGTGCAAATTTACAGGTTAAGCTCAGTATAAAATCTCCATTGTCCCTCTCTTCTAAATTTCTCCACTCATTATAGCTTTTATTAGCAAAAATAATCTCAGATTAGTTATAAAAATATTCAAGAAATCGCACGTTTTTTCCAACCACAACAAACAGCGGAATGACAAGTTCAAACCAGCTATAATGACTGTGATATTTGATTTTTTTTTTGACAGCTACATTTTTTATTAAGTAATAGTCGTGAAAACAGTTGCCAGCAACAACCCATTTACAGTACACCTATTTTGAGTACAATTTTCTGTTCACTAAATGTCATGATGGAAATTTCCATCATCATGCCAAGAAGGGTTAGCATTATTTCGAAATAAAACTGTAATGCGCAAATCCAAATCTCTGGCAAATCTTTGACAGTTTCAGTGACAGTCAATTCTGCCAGAATAATATTACCGAAAGAAGGATTCGGAATCGTTGAGGTAACTTTCTAATGTAATTTGTTTCAGAATCAATTTAAAATGTTGCGAATATGAAGAAATAAAGAAAAACTTTACCGAGTTTAAAAAATTTGGAATACTGAAAGTAATTAGTAAGGATATGGCTTATCTGTTAGAGATTACACAACTGATGTATTCTAAAAAAGATTGTGAGATTGTGTATATTTTATTATGAGAAATGTTGAAGTAAGTATTTGCACTGAATTAAATGATCAAAAATCTGAAAATTCCTTCTTATGAAAATCATGGCATTGTGCTGCCTTTTTTTTAACTACGATTTTTGTTGTCTTTTCTTAATTAAAAATATATTATATTTATAAGGAAGAGTCTTTTATCTCTATTACATATTCGAATACTGTTCGCTCTCGTAAATACAGAATCTCCAAGAGATTAAATTAAAATTTCAATGAAATGAGTAATCAGGATATTACTTTTGATATGTATGTAGAAACTGTATTTAAGGAAAAAAATGTTAACTGAAAAGAAATATTTTAATGAAGTTGAATTGAAATAAGATAGAAAGATCACTTTAAATATTGTCATAAAATCTCTTAGTATTTTTTATGCAGTGTACATCACTTCATAGAATACGTATTTCCGAAGACATTAGAGCTCTCTTCATCTTGACTTGAACAATACCGAATCGGGAAATGTTGCTTCATGGTTGATTTCAGAGAGCTTGAGAAATAAAGAAACGTAAGTGATGGGCAATATGCTTTCTGTAATATTAACATACATTACAGAAATGTACAGAAAAAACACAAAATACCAGCCTTTCAACACAGTGAATTATGAGTTTTTAAAGATTCGTAACTTATCTTGGATAGTTATTGCCATGTGGACAATAATATTCATAACATTTTCGATTGCATTGTAACATATAAAAATTTAGATTGCCTTAGAAATATCCCAGTAGGTTGTATTTTCAATTGTGTGGCCAACGTATGGTAGACACAGTAGACTTGTCTTCATTATTGTTCAAATATCATATTTTAGTATTATAAAGGTTAAATATAGTTAAAATATGAGACGTTTTTCATTCGATTCGAAACACCAGTTTATGTTAGAAGACCAACAGATGTTTTTCTGTCTAATCTGAATTTTTTTCTAAATATTCTTTAGAAATATGAAGGATCAAGTATTTAATAAAATTTACATGCCGCATAGTTTATTTAAAGTCATAATGTATTTTCCTCTTTGATTGAATATAAAAGACTTTTATAAATTAATGTTGATACTAGTGGTATTAAAAGTTGAATATCTTATTTATTTTCAGTCTTCTTTTCTTGTCCGGAATGTTTATAAAGCATTAGGGAAGACATAATTCAATTTCTGTGGAGAAAAATGCTGCTCTGAAACCTCAACTAAAAGTCTTGCTTTTTAATAATCATATATAGAAAAGCTATTCCTCTATTCAATCTGAATTTCAAAAAAGGGTTTTCTCAAAATCTTTATCTTATATAGAAAAAGCAGCCGGAAGATAAAGATAATTTAGAGACCTTGTTCATCATGATAACACAGTGATTTATAGCCGCAATGCAATTCCTGGTAATTTTGTTTTGAACGGATATTGTTTTTCTTCTGGGAGATTCGCATGACTGACCATCATCAGTGTCATTTGATTTTATGAAAGAAAATATGTGAAAGTACCGGGAAAGGGTGTTAATTAATTTCTTTTTATTTTATCTTACATAATTTAAGAGTGTTTGTTTTAAAGAATGACTCAGCTACAATTTGAGAGGATCATTAGTCATAAAACAATCACTTGCTTAAATTTAACAGCGCCAAAAATTCGATGTCACTATATAACACTACGAAAAATTCGTTTGCATTTTCTTTTTAAATCAGAAGATCTGTCCGTCTAGGCGGACTGTTAACTTCTTAACAATATTTGATTGTTTAAATGTAAACATATATTAAGATTAAAAGTAAACAATGGAGGACCGGAATTCTAAAAATTAAAAAGCTTCGTAAACTCTAAAATCAATACTAATCATTAAAAACATTGATTGATTTACTAGTCGAAAAAATGCATTGCTAAATACAGAATAAAAAATGTTGTTGAAAGAAAACAATATAAATAATTAAATAATTTACAATTGCCCCTTGATGGAAGAATAAAAGCCATAAATTATACGAATTGAAAAACTTCACGAACTTTGATTAAGAAAAAAGAAAACGTATTGCAGGATTTACTAACAAAAAATAGATTGTCAAATATAAAATAGAAGAAAATACTAAAAGGGAATAACAGATATAACATTTAACTGTCGACAAAGGGAGGATATAAGGACAATTAGCATAACAACAATTTCGGACCGCAGCTTATTGATCTTTGCTAAATTCAAGTACAAAAATGTAAATGAAACATTTTTAAATAAAATTAATAATTATAGTAAATTATAAAATTAACTATTATAGTAATTATTAAATTAATTATTATAGTAATTATTAAACTAATTATTATAGTAATTATTAAATTAATAAAATTAATAATAATTTTTATTTGAAACATAAAAATAAAACATTAAAGATGAAACTTTTTTTTTAATTCTTGCTTATCTTCATCGCAAATATATAAAAAAAATGTCTGAATTGCTCGACTCCAACTAGAAGTTGGGGTTTCACACTGGGGAGGATATTTTTAAATTACACACAGTGTTATAGATGGAGCTAGGCAATTATATATATATTCAGTATCTTAAAAATAATTAGCAGAAAGAACTTCTGAAATATTATTTATTTTAGTTACTGTGACAACATATTGCATTTTGTTCTGAAAGTAATAATCTAATACAATTTGCAGCACACTAAAGTGAAAATTAATTTTAACATCAAATTCGTTACAGTCCACATATTCTCTCGATCGTGGCTTTTAAAACTGAATAGGCAAAAAAGATTCAAAAGCTTATGCGTGTTTGATATTTTTTCATGCAAATAATTTTCAAACAATACTTTATTAATAAACTTTGAATCTAGTTCAATTTTATTTATAATGACAATGAACAATAAAATACATACTTAATTTTAAAACTATACATAAATAAAATCTGTTTTCGTAATAGTTCCATATTAAAAAAATAATGCCAAATTTGGTCTTAAATTTAAATTAATCTTCATACAAAATTCAAAAGCGGAAAGTGAGAAATGAAATAACACGATAACAAGATCAACGGACTGCAAAATAACGCAGTTCATTGTGAAGGTCATATTAATAAAGTGTCCGTTTTGTTCGACGCACACATCCCTTTGACATGACATAATAAAATTGCCAATGAGTACCAGGCTTCCATCTGTCTGTCTCTACGCCTGCAAGCATGGTTGGAATCTAGAAACATCGAATTATCTCTGGTTCATTCAACAAAAATAATTTGCGGGTTTTTAAAAAGAACGTTACAGATGAAAATTGTTTCGTATTTGATTAGATATTCTCTATTCATATAAAAAAGATAAAATCAGGTAAATTTATTTTATTCTTAGATTTTTTTAAAGAAACAGTTAACTAGGCAATGAATATATAACTTTTTTTCTTTGTCCCATGAAAGAATGAAAAATTAATTCTATGATATATCTTACTAAATAGTTGTAAATATAGTATTTTAGAATATAATTTTATTTTAGAAAGATTTAATAAAAGACAGCTTTATCATACAATGCATAATATTGCTTTTATAAAATTTGCTCTTTATTTATTTGTAACGGTTGTTTTCTTATTAGTGTGCTGCTATCAGTATTGGAATATTACTTTTATCTGAAAAAAAGTACAGTACCTTGTCACAGGAATTAAAAGTAATAATATTTCAAAAAGAATTTGTTTCAGTTAGTAATATGCAATATAACAATTATATGTATTACAATTATTATATTTAATATAACAAACATCAATCTACTGCTTATTATTGCTTCCTTAATAAGAAAATTTTGAGTTTCTAAAGTAAGCGTGCCTTCTTTTAATAAAGTAATATATGAAAGGTTATAAAAAAGCACTTTAATGAATTTCCTTTAATTCTATTTGAGAGAAGAGAATGAAATTTGAATACATCATAAAAACACTATTTGCGCAAAATTTACTATTCATTCTCATCCGTAATATTAAATCAGATAAAAATATTCATATACAAATTAAAACTCCTAATTTGTAATAACAAATAATATAATGTAATTAGAAAGTAAATAGATAAATTCAATATAATAATTAAACCTGTTTTAAATTATTTTTTGAAAAATAAACTTTGAGTTAATGAATCATATTATTTAAATAAAATGTGACATTAAAATAAATGCCACTTTGAATTTCTTTCTTTCTTTACTTTTTACTTTACTCATGTATTAAGTGTGTCAAACAGATGTGTATATGGAATGTACCAAAAAAGTGAAAGAAGCCTTTATTTCTTTAAAAATTGCAATTATATCTATTCTTCCAATTACAATGTTTCATTGAATTTGATAGACAAGTGTACATTTGTACGTATACAAACAATTTATCTACTTTGGTGGTTAATAATAAAAAAACTCTCAATCAGTAAAATGATTTCGTTGCATTCATTTATGCACAAAATAAATTGTTTTTTTTTTCTGTCAGTAAAATTTGTAGATCTATGCTTTTTTAAAAAAATTAGATATATTAATCACAAATTATCACATGAACAAATCACACCAAATTTTATCTAAACGATTTAAATGGAATTGAATGTAACCAATGAATCCGGGAAATCAACTGGTCGTCAAAGGTGAGTAGTATATACATATTCGTGTTGCAAAAAGATAATAAAAAATAATAAGATATTTTATACGTGTCTTGTAATTCGCATAGTTATAAAAATTTTGAAAAATTATTAAAGCATGAGATGTTAAAATACATATTAAAAATGAAGTTCCGACAAATGACAAATACAGTATAATAGAAGTGCAGTTTTCTTGTGCATACAAGGAAATATATAACTCATTTTGAAAATTAGATAAAAGTTACGCATCTTTAAAAGATTAGAAAACTTTTTTGATAGATATAGTTGATTCATTGCCAGAACTTTTCATTAAGAAGCAATAGACAACAGGAAACTGAGATATTTCGTATATAGCATTAGTGGATATGTTAATACTTGATTATGAAATTTTCAAAACCGAATAAACAGAAATTTCTATTGTAAGTTTCTGTCTAAATACATAAATCTTCTGGAATAGAGCAAACTCATGTTTTGATCATTACCTCAGATAGTTTTGTAGTGCATATAACTCAATACATAATTCAAAGATGCTAGCATTTTTTTATCAACACAAGCAAGTAAACCGCCCAATTCCCAAAATCCATTCAACTGAAAAATGAGCCAGATTTTCCAGTTTATTCTAAACCCAGAAACGTGGTTCAAAATCCACAAACTATATGATTATGTGCTTTCTTTATCGTTTTCGAAGAAACGTCAGATGTCCAATCAGACTGGATTCTGTGGATTTCGTGGGAGATAAAAAAGAAAAATACACATACTGTGGAAAGTTTCGTTTGCTGGGGTTGCTGAATCAGCGAAAGTATTTACGCAAACAGAAATCAGAGCGTCAAGGAAAAAGAGGCGAACAAAGAATCGGTAGACTTTTTGTCAATATAACTTCGGTAGGTTTTCTGCTGTTCGTGCATGTCAAAAAGGAACGCTTTGCAGTTGAATTCTCCAGTAATACCTAACAAGCAGAGAAGAAATTGAAAAAGAAAAAAAAAATGTTAGTAAAGGAAAAGAAAAGAATAATTTTTTTTTCTGATCATTGCCTTTTTTTCAAAATCAATTTTGAAACAAAGCTTTTTTTTTTTAAATATTTTTTAAAAAAATCACTAAATTTTTGGATATAATATCTAAAGTTAATACGGAATCAGTTTATGTGCACATGGTATTTATAAAATGCACTTTGGCAATGCTAGAATCCATACTGTATTTAGGAGGAATATGGTCAACATAGCATAATGCTGGGGTAGAAATACTAAAAATTAAGGGCGTAAACAAAAATTGTTAGATAGATGACATATATAATTCACTGGTCACGTTACTCTGGCATAATTAGATTTAACTTCATTATGTCCTAATTCCTAAAGAGGGTTACTTTATAAGTTCTATGAAATTTGATATTTCGCATTCTAAATGTGTTATGTAGTTGGAGGTGTGCAAATAATTATTATAATAATTATTATTTATATAAAATAATAAACATTATATAAAATAATAAACATTATATAAAATAATTATTATTTTTATAATTCGGTTAGGACGAATGATTTGAAAATAATCAAATATTGATTATTTTTCAATGAATTTCTGAAAAATAACAACAATTCTTAGAATAATCTATAATTTATTTCTTTAAATATTATGAAAATTAGTTTAAATACTATGAATTAAAAATGAGTACAAAATCTGAATACATTTGATTTTTATTCAATTTTCAGAAAGTTTTCATCCATGATAAGCAAATGATATAGTTAAATTGCAAAAAGAGAAATTAAATAATAATAATAAAAAACGATTATAGAAGGTAATTCTGTAAATTAAAAATCTTCAACAGTTTTGCAGAGTTTCAGTAATTTTTTAAAATTTATATTTAACAAGAAATAACCTAGATATCTTTTTTTCATATACAATGGTAGATGCGAAGATATGATGATTCATTCTAATATCAGAATGCATTCTAATATCAGAAGAACCAGTTAACTGATCTTAATAAATTCATCATAAGAGTAAAATATTGCTGAAATACACAAGATCGTTTATTGAATAAACTTTAGAAAATATGATACGATTAATACATATATTTTTTGCAAAACGTTCTATAATTCATATGTTCTATGGTTTCTCTGTTCAATCGCATTCTCCTCTTGTCCTAATACGTTCAAATCTAAAGATTTGAGTTACAAGAATTCCACAATCTAATTAAGAAGTCTCTATATTTTTTCTAGATGAATTAAGCAACGTTCACAGGAGGCCAACTATTGTGCACGATTGAAGACCACGCCTAATTCAGGAAGATTGAAGTAACCGCCATGAGACAATGGCAAAAAGCTGCTCTGGTAAGACAACTATTTGTCATTGTCCCATTGGAGTCATGTGAACTTCCTGAGGTAGTCTTGATCTTTTATTGCCTGCAATAGCTGACCTAGTGTGAACGCTGTTTTAATCTGTTAGAATTGACCACCCCATCCTCACGAATGTTGGAGATGATTGTATGTACCATGTCAGTTGCATTGCACTTACCTCTCATTGGCCAATCAATAATCCTAGACATCTGAGAAATTCCATTGATTCACAGGAAAAAGAAAAAAAAACTCTACTTTGGATTCTCTTATAGCTGGATCAGAGCCTTATTGACAGGCTGTATCCTTATAATCACGAGGTCCAAACTTCCATAGTTATCAGGCAGCTGGAAACGGGATTTATGAACCAATTTTAGTCATCAAATCCTCAATGTCGGCATTGTGGTATTCAAATGAGATTTATAAATGCGTATCATACAGTTACGAAGAGAATTCGAGATACCATTAAAATATGAACCTTGATATCTCTTTCAAGAGAATTACAGATTTAATTTGGGAAATTATTCTTTACTGCTGAGGAGGTTTGCATTTTATTCAGGGTCTATTGCGGTTCGTATTGGTATCACAAGTAGGAGGTTTTGACAGAATTCCCGTTCTTGCTGATGTATTTACCTATCCAAAATATTAATTCTTGTATTTGCTGATTCGTGTATTTCTAATGGTATATCTGTATTATAATCTTCCTAGAAAAATCAGAATTTCATTTCATTACTACTAGGAACCATCTCAGCTGTAATTTCGATATTTCTTTAAAATCATGCATATTATCATTATTTATTCACATACCTTTAATACCATGCGAAGTCTGAAATTACAGATACATTGTTGAAGTATACATTAAATGGAATATACCTGCGTTATTGTTATGCATTTTCAATGAGTTCCTTTATATTCTTTTTATAGAATTGTGTATTTATTTGAAGTTTGCCAATTTTAGAAGAATAGTTGCAAAAATGAAACATAAAAGCAAAGCAATATCAAAATCAAACGAATTTTGTATGTGAGTTTAATTTTTTTTTTAAATTAAAGAATTGTTTTTTTAATTTATTAAATGAAACGTGATATTTCTTCTTTCTTATTTTAATATATATATATATATATATATATATATATATATATATACAGAAAGAGAGAGAGCGAGAAAGACATATGGTGGGACATTAATTTAAAAAAATATTATTTTAAAAAAGGAGCATGTTTCATCTACAAGGAAGAAAGTATGCTGCTGAAATGTAACTTCTTGAAAACAATATGGATCTTGCTTATAACTATTTATGCTAGAGATAGAACTGGATGTTATTGGTATCGAAAGTCAATTTATTATAATGATGATATTCAATACAAAACAAATTGCTTATGGTATTTACGGTAGTTTTAATCTAATTAATATAAAAAATTTTAATTAAAAAAACGAAAGCAGAACTTTTAATTTGGTTAAGAATATTTTTTATATTTTAATTTGATTAATATATTTTTTTTGTTTTTGTTCTTTTGTAAATTTGAATTCGTAATAATGAAATTTCGTGAACAACAAGAATATTCAGCTTCAAAGCGTAAGGTAATGGAAAAGAAATACGAAACTCCTAGGCGGAAACATAGAAAAAGCTTCTTTTCTTTAAATTTAAAGAAAACTGGTGTTAAGAGAATTAGCGTTAAACTCTAATTACGTCTTTAAACAGAATGTTAAGAGAATATTTTTGTTTTAATTAATTGGTGGATCTTGCAAGCATTCTTTTTTCAACACCGTTAATTATTTCCAGTACATTTAATCGTGAAATTTTCTTGGTTGCAACTTTTAAGAAAAATTCTTACGTATGTTTTTAGAGGATTAAAGACGAACTTTCTTTTAATGTAGAAATTTATGCAGAATACTTATGATCAACTTCAGAAGTTTTTAGATGATAATGTTTCATGGATATTTGTTACCATTGATAATTTGGTGTAAAACAGAAAGAAACGAATTATAGTCATCAATATAATAATAAAATTAGACAGAGTTTGAATTTCATCAGCATCAATAGGAGAGAACTGCTAAAAAATACGGAATTGTTTGAATATTTGTCTTTTTTTTTAAATGTAAAAATCTCAGTATAATCAAAGTTTACATGAATATCTTTTAGGCACGTTAATAATATCACCAGCATATTTTTTATTATTTTAAGCTTATTAAATAAAAATTTAAGAAACACTATCAGAATATTTTGAAAAATGAGTAATGTTATGGTGGTATTCTTGGAAAATGTGCTGTTTTAAGAAAGAAATTATTGCCTTGAATCTTCAAATAGTTTTTATTTGTACAATTTCGCATGTTTCCGTCTCCCTCTTGGTCATAAGTTTTAAACCTTAATGCATTTTATATTGTAATGCATTATTTTTTTATTTGATTGTATTAGCAATGTAGGATATTAAAATAAAAATCTCAGCCTATTTCCAATATTTTAAAATTCTTTAAATAAACATAGTTTTTGGTTATTTATAGAGTATTTTTAAACTTACAATAGTATCTTTGAATCTTAAAAAAGCCAAAGTATTTTCAAATTTCTAGGGAATGAGGAACTTATTATGATGTCAATTTTACATTTACTGAAAATATAATTCCGAGAAAATTTATTTCCATCTTACAAAATTATTTACCTTTTATAGAACAGTTTTGAAATTAAAATAATATGTGTAACATTCATATTTAAGTGATCAAAAGTATCCTAAATTTTACATTAACACTTTTTACATACAGTTGTTACTGCATCGGATAAATTAGAAATTCTTTTTTCGGAATATTGCATCAAATAAATGATTTATTATATGGTATGCGTTATATTTTATGGATTGTGGAAGAATGTATTATATTTTATAAAATGTTTATGCATAATATTTTACAAAATATGTTATGCATTATATTTTTGGAATGTTGTCTGCATCATATTATGCAAGATTTAGTATCGTGGTGTACATTTTAAAACATGTGTAACGTCTGATACAAAAAAAGGTAAAGTTAAAAAGAAGAATTATCTGAGAAAATTGACCTATTATTACTTTAGAACTCTTAATTCAATGTGCAATTGTTTAAACTTTCTTGAAGCACAGCTCTTATATACCTAACACCAAGTGCAAAAAAAAAAAGTCATCTAAAAAAATCACTTTTTTTACAAAAAATATTGATGTAGGAAATATATTTATTTTTGTTCATTTTTTTTAATATTTCAACTATGCTGCAAAAATATTTCAAAATTTTCTTTTGAGGAATTCTTGTCTTTAAGAATTTATTTTATGGATTTGTTTGTTTTATAGAATTAAAAAAATGTACTGCTTTTTAGTTCACAAAGTTTAGAAAGGCGGTCATAAATACAAATAAAAAGGAATCCTCACTTGACATGTTAATTTCATTTTGTAATTAACGATTACATTTGCGCCATATTCAAAATGTATTAATAAAAATATAAGAAAGCAAGGATAATAGAAAATTTGAGGGTCGGAAATCGGAAGATTTCTCGCCTTTCATGATGTCTATTGGAAGTCTAAATTTAATTCAGACTATTTAAAGATCTGTGAAGATAATTTAAAGTTCTTGAAAACCTTGGCCATTGGTTTCAAAAAGAAAAACAAAATGGAATCCAGAGATCGATTGTCCTTGTTTGACAGTCAGTTGATCTTTTCAGTATTTATGAAAATTATCATTAATTGCTACCTTATTATATCACATGCCATTCATAAATAAAATGTTACAATAATGTATTTGAATTACTACATGGCGATAGTTGAATTATGTGTAATTGATGGATGGTTCCTTATAACCTTTTATTTTTTATTTTTCTCCTCACGCATTTTCCTATGTTCTGTAATTTATATTGCAAGATTCGGAATTACTTTGGTTATCTTTTTTTTCCTACTCATAATTTGATTCATGTTTTAAGTAACATGTTTTACTTTGGTCTAATATTATAAACTGAACCACTGAAATGCGTCAGTAGGAAACGATTTTGAAATTTGATTATCAAAAATTCACCATGTACGCATGTCTTTTCTGTGTCAAAGTTGACGCGAAGATCGAATGCTTCTATAATGTTTCTACAAATATCTAAGAAAAAATGCCTGTTAAACTGGTGCTCTTGAAATTTTTGGTAGCTTTTACTTAGAAAAATATCTTTGTTTCAAAACGGACGTTAACATGACTATTTTTACAGAACATTCGTCCAGTACAGAGTAAAGTCGAAGAAACTCAATAAGGGACAGCGAAACTTTATTCTACACGAAAATAATACAGACGAATCGCGCAACAAACAACACTTTCTGAAATCAACAACACACAAGCAGCGAATCGTTGTTAAACATTTACTATAGCGAGCAGAGGATGGCCGTTGAAACAACACTCCAAATACAGAATTCACTCAACACTCCTCCCATTTCGACTACGTTCACCTCTCTCTCTTCAGTGTTTCCCCTTTTTATAATTTCCGTGACAAGACAGGGAAGATACTAGAGGGTGTAGCATCTTTGCTCCTAATCGAAATATTGTCGAAATTCTCTTAATTTCTGGAATAGTTCTTAGGAAAAATCTACAAATTCGACTTTGAGTCAACAAATGATCACCATGTTTGCCAGAAATGCCAGCATCAACCCAGAATCTGTTAAAATATCTGTAAAATACTCTTCCTTAACATAAAATAAACTGCGCATGGAAGTACAAAGGCTAATTTAGGCGTGGATTTCTATTTTGAACGATCGTTCTATGATTACCTACAACACATTATATTTGTATATTTTTCTTTTTTACCGCTAATATTTTCTTTATCAAAACTATCTTCCAATTTCAGCTAAAAGTAATTCACCATAACAAGTTTAAAAATTTTCTATTAGTAGTGCAGGATTTTAAATCGAGCAGCCCGTCAGAGGGCATGCGCTGCTATTGATATTTGTGCTACTTTTAAACATTTGCCTTGTTCCATTTCAGATTTTTTTTAAACTTTATGATTTTTTTAAAAAAATTAGTTCGAATAAGTAGCTTTTGTTTCACCATATTTTTGAATTCAGAGCTAAACAGATACCTTCCACAGTTTAAAAAAAAACATGCTGTAGGGACTGGAACTTTTACTAGTGTGAATTTTAATCTTTTATCGGAAATAGATATTTCATAAGGTTTAGTGAATAGCACTGAAATACGGGGGCGGTTAGATTAGGTGAAAGTCTCCATAAATACGAGACAAGGAAGGTTCTATTCAGTGAAAGCTTTCATGAAGCTGTATAAAAGATATTCATTTCCTACGCCTTATAGCTCATAAAGAGGATTCATTATCAGAAATTACGGACGCTGATTAATATTTGGAGTAGATTGAGTAGATTATAATGTAATATTTAGTTTGACCCATTTTATCATTGACCCATTATATGGAATGAACCAACTGGTAATGAATGAAATGGTTGATTAACGATAACTTTTATTACCTTATAAAATCATTGCTGCATCCACAAAAAGGGTGGCACAAATTCGTATTCATATGATATAGCAATGCATACTGAATTTGTAGAATTTTTGTGTAATAAATGCAAAAAGCGTTTTCATGAATGCATTTAAAAGGATAAATAATTTTCTCATTAAACATTTGGAAGTGAAAAAAAACGAGAACTAGCAAATATTAAAAGAATGTAAAAACCATAATGAATATCATCAGAATTAAAAGATATTCATCCTTTAAAATACATTATAATTGAGATTATGATTCCAATTCGTTCAAAGACTTTTTTTTTTAACTGCATCTCATGGCTTTATGTGTTTTGGCCTCAAGATCTTTGATTAAAGAATTTTTCCCTTTTAATTTACTGATAAAAGCGTTTTTTTTAAATATACATATTCATTATTTTCAAGTTTTGTTCCTTATTTCTTACGAAATTCTTTTCGTCTTTAGAAAAAACATAAAGTATCCAAACCTTGATCAGGTTTAAAATTTTTTAGTTAGCGTTGCGGCACATTACGACTGCTATTATATTAAAGCAATGGGTCTTCTTTACAATTGGATCTATATTTTAAAAAGCCATGCATATTAATCTCCATATAATCCTATTTAAAAATATTTTTCAATTTCAAAAATGAATAGCTCGAAAAGCCATAAACTTTTGAAATTAATGCAGGAAAATCTTGAAGTTCGTTGCCATTTCGAGGAATTTTATATACTCTATACATTTATTTAAAACATAATAATGAATTATAATGTTTGATTCAACCTATCGTGATTTACATAAAAATGAAATCACCATATGTTGATTCATTATAATATCAGTCTATTATATAGGGTTACTTCTCACATGATATGTAATATTAGAATTCTGAAATTTTCGCGTGTTGTTTTTACGATATTTGAACACTTTTAGTCTCCAAATGACCATTCATTTTTAAATCTCTAGTGTCTTTTGAAACATTAAACAAAGAATGACAATATCAACATCGTACTAAAATGTGTATTTACACATTATTGTACACGATGAAGTACATCTCTCATATTAATATGATGCCCATTATTTAATCATATTACTTTATGCAACATTTAAATCATTAATATCCATGCGAAATAGAAAATATTTCGTCAAAGATATTAACTAATTAATTTATGAAAGAATCCTGAAACTACATTGAAGTTAAATTTTAGCCCGTTGTTAATTGAACTATTTTCATCAAAGAACTATTTTCATCTTAAATATAAACTGCAAATATAATTTATCAATTAAATAATATTTCGTAAGGATTCCTATTAAAAGTAACGTAATTGCAATTTAATCTGCTTACCTGTATTCCTTCATCAAAAAGTAAAGAAAGCATAAATGATATTTAATTGGTTCGTAATTAATACATAATAATTTCCTGTGAGCAATTATTGTTTCGCTATTTATGAATGAAGTTTTCGATAGTCATTTTGGAGAAAGTAAATGCATTATACATTGTCACATAATTTTTTCCCCTCAAAGATTTACATAGGATATTTCCGTTTCTAATTATTCTTCAATTTCATGTACAAAGTTGAGTGTCGGAAGCATCTGGTGATGCAGGATTTCGAAGAAAGATTAAAACAAAACATTAACGAAATGAAGATTCGAAACAATTAGGCAAAAGAATCTTATTGAACTATAATTAGAATATTTAACGGATCCGAATAGAAATACTCTTTTATCATATTACTTTGAAATCTCTTACCTTTCAATAAATAATGTAAGACAAGGAATTTCAGAAGGAATTTTTAATTAAATACTATTTTCTAAAGGATGTCATAAATAATTTGATAGTTTAAGGTATTTTTGGCTTCTATTGAAAAGGGAGATTATACTGGTAAAGCCCATCAAAATAGTATGAAGCGTTTCTTATTGTTCTTAAACCATAAATGTTAAAACCAAGCAAAATGTTAAGTTTAGTTTAATAATATGACTTCTTAAAATATGTGTGAATCGATATGAATAAAGGATGTCTTCGTATAAAGGGGTCCCAAAATGAACGCAAGATTTGAATACAAAAAAAGTTGGCAAAAAAACCATTTGACAGCCGATAGAACTAGTAAAAATGGAGAGTTACACGATAGAACAACGTTTTAACGCAAGATTTGAATTAAATAAAATACACAGATTTTTTTTTCTTTCAATTGATATATTTTTATTTAATCGTAAAGTACACAGGATAGGGTTATGTATGGAATAACACATAGAGCCAATGGCCTCTATGGCTTTGCTGTCTCATAACGCACTCTTTTGTCAAAATTTTCCATGACCATTTTGCATAAATGTGGCTGCATCGTTGAATTTCCTTCTCCAATACACGCGTGCATTGACATAAACGTTTTGATTTAAAATAACCTCATTAAAAAGGAGACCAATGGTGTTAAATCACATGATCTAGAGGACCAATTCCCGAATTTCCGAACTGAGACTGCAAGACTTTCATTATTTTCGAAATATTGTTCAACAAGGAAAACACTTTGTTCTATCGTGTAATACTCCCTTTTTACTAACCCTAAACTATCAGCTGTCAAACGGTTTTTTTTATACAGTTGACAGCACTTTACAACACGAATGGTAGCAAATTAAAATCTTACATTAATTTTGGGCTCACTTTATATATTTCATATTTATTTTCATATTAGCTTCAAAATTTCCAACAACCACTCTCGATTTTTTCTTATTTTAAAAAAATTCTAACAGTGAGAAAACTCTAAAATAAATTTTTTACATATTTTAATTCAAAATAATTGGAGGGAGAAGATTAAAAAGATAAGAGAATAATCTCAACATGCATATATTTCGAAAATTAGCTATTCTCATTACCTTCTTCCATTTCATAAGTGGAGAGATTAAGTTTGTAATCTTAAAAACATATATGTTGAAAAAAATTCAAAATATTTGTCAAAATAAAAATTAAAACTGCACATTCTTTGTTTATGTTTATTTATGGAACGAAAATATGAACAAAAGAAATTATATATTAATTAATCTAATTATAAAACAATAGAATCAGAAGTAGGGTAAATTTAAAGAACAGAAAGATTAAAATATGTAAAAATACTCTATGTCCCAAAAGGATAAATCTAAACTTACAATCAAGATACCAATAGATAGTTTCAAACGAAAATATATTAAAACATTTTAAAAGCAGGGCTGCCTTTAATCAGATCAGCCAACTGCAGATTTCTTCAGTGATTTTAAAAGCTTCAGTTATTTTAGTTGCTGTAGATTGATTCACTGATTTTAAAAGTTATTTTTTGACCACCACAAAATATTAAATTAAATTCGTAGGATGTGCTTTTCTGTTCTACATAGATGATTTTTGAGGAGTACAATCCCAGGTATGCATGGATTTGGAATACATATTAAGTGATTCTATGATGGCAATGCATTTCTGGCTATATTTTAGTTCCTGCTTTGTTAAGAAGGTAAACTATTCAAAATTCTAAAAACATTCTATTGCGAGCAGAACTGCTAGATTGAGAGTGGGATCCAGCAAGTCAAATATAAAAAAAGCATTTTCTTGTTTGTTCTCCTTAAAAGTTTATTTTTCTGTCCTAAAAAAATAAAAATTCTACAAATAATAAAATGTTAGGATAATACAGGATGTCCCACAAGGTATGCATCGTCTAATTTTTTCAGATACGAATAGAATACGTCAAGACGAGTATTTTGACATACAACATGAGGGGTTCCTGAATATAGCATCATAGTCTAATTACAAGAAGAACATTAGTTATGAATTCGACAGTTTGTATACCAAATCACGACGCATACGACGACTGCATATCATTCCGTAGATGACTATGGAAATTTGTGGCAACCAATGAGAGGAAAAGCGCGTCTGTAAGTGAATATACAAATTTTTGTGCTGCTCTGTTCCCTTACAAAATTCAAATCAATCACCTTGACCAATTTGGATGGTTTAAGTAGGTTTGATTTTGTAGGCACGATGATTAATAAAGTTAAATGTGACGAAATTGATTTTAATCGGACCTGGTTCAGTGACAAGAGGCATTTTCACCTCCACGGATAGGTTAAAAAACAGATCTGGAGGTTCTGGGCCACTGAAAATCTTCATTATGTAATAGTTCGGCCACTGCACCCAGTTAGGCTCACATTTTGATGCGCGATATCTGCTAAAGCAGTCATTGGCCCAGTTTTTGTAATCGAAAATGTCTCCGGTGAAGCTTACTTTGACGTGTTGAATGGCGGTGTCAACTCATTCCTGCATGGTATAAACAAGATAAGCGATTATTGGTTTATGTATGACGTTGCTAGACCTCACCGCACTCAGCGAAGCTTCGATCTCTTAGCGGAGCATTTTCATGATAGACTGATCAGGTTGTATTCCGCTATGAGAACATTCAAGGGTATAGATTGGCCACCTTGCTCGCCGTATCTTATCCCAAACGACCTTTTTTTTTTTTTTTTTTTTTTTTGCGGACTTCTGAAGAAAAATGATCTTATACAGCCCTCAACATTGGACGATCAAACCGAGAATATGGAAATTGAAACAGATGTTTCGCAGAAAGCAGTTGTAATCTTCTACTACAGACTTCACAATGTCATTTGTTCAAACGGCGGACATTTCAAAAATCTGTTGTATTGACAGTTCTCAATAAATATTGATTTTCTCTTGGTTTTTTTTTTTTTCTCATTTCTTAAAGTTTTCATATTTTTGAAATATATTGAAGTTTTTTATATGTTACAAGATTCACACCTTAATTAGGTTATGACGCTATATTCGGGAACCCCACATGTTATACATCAAAATACTCGTCATGACGTGTTCTATACGAATACCAACCTCTGATACGTTTCATTATTTTCACTCAATTATTAGGATATATATAAAACCAAATAATTGCTTCAATAATAATGTGCACAAATGTAACTGTTGGACAATCTGGAGTCATAATGTATAAATGAAAACAAATATATATTCGCAAAGTTTATAACATAAGAATATATTAATCTCAAATTAACCATTAATATGTTAAAAATGTGATAAAGCATGAAGCTAAATTAACCTTTTTATTAAAGGAAGACTTACATAAAATGCACTGCTCAAGGAAGTAAAATGTTTGAATCTGTCTTCATTTACAAGTACCGTTACTTCAAACTTTTCCAAAAACTTGAAATTTTGGTTCTTAGAAGAACGAAAGTACCCAGAAATTGCTTTATTCCTATAATAGGGTAATATGTGATAAATTTACAAAAAATGTTGTGATTATTAGACAATTTTTAAAAGTCTTCCGACCACTTAGCTTTCTTTTCTAAGTTTTATGAGACTCTATTCGATATCACTATCCGCTAGTAAGAAGTACGCCATTTCAATGCAATTTTACATTAAGATGGCATTTTGCTGAACGACAGTTTTAATTTTTTATTTAAAAAATCTAAAAATATGAAAAGTTAAATTAAAATCGTAAGTGCTTGAGAACGCAATCCCTTAGATTTAAATAGATTTCAAATATAAAATGAAATTAAATTTTTTTCTTTTTTTATGTTACACTAGCTAGTATCTGGCGCGTTGCTGCCGCAAATGAAATGATTTTGGAAATATCGTTTGAAATTTGAAATAGCTATCTTGCTTAGTTAGGAATTATAGGAAGAATGATAATTATTTTCTTTTCGGCAATGAATACATTCATTGAAATTGAATGATATATAAAGGAGAAGTATAAATAATATTTATTCTATTTTTTAAACTTTATTATTCAAGTGCTTACGGTAAATAATAGTTTTTGTTTTTTCCGTCTTCAGCAAAAACAAATATATTTCTTGGCTGTCCGATTCGTGAGCATGCAACTGGCCATGTGAAAAACATGGATTTTCTTAATTGAATTTCAAGTCAATTTGAAAATGATTGACCTTGCGCCTTGTTAGTCGTGTCATCGTGAATGCATCGGATGGAGAACTGCTGTCATTTGAGATCAAAAGGCATGTCGATATTAATAATGGAAATGCGTGTATGAGCACGTCGTCTTCTCCCTTCAACTTTCTGTTAAGAATAATTGCCTCGATTCTTGCCGCATGTTTGTCTTGTGATTCCGATGAGCTATCTAAGATCTACTAAGTGACGAACGTTTTGAAGGCATATTTTTTGACGAATCAAATTAATATGATATACACAAACGATATTCGATACCATCGAAATATCGTTTGTTGCTTCGAATAATAAATAAAAAAAAATTACTGTGTGCACTGGAACATTACCATTATATATAACTTATTTGATCGGCATCAATAATAATAATTCGATTTTGTATGTATGAGATATACTCTGGATAATATATTTGGTTCGCCGCAGCCAAAATAGTTTGCACACTGAATGACGATATATTGTGGAGATGGTTATTCATTAACAAAAAGAAATGAAAAAAATGAAAGAAAAAGATTAGCGCTTACACTAAATATTTTCAACATCATTTTACTCACATTGATTGGCATCTGTGATAATAATTTTATTTTGTTTGATATATCTGTGATTAATTCCGAATGACACATGCGGTTTGCCGTTTGCTGTTTGTCTTTTGTCAGTCGTCAATTTTAAAATAATGTTGAATAATAAAAACGTATGGAACGATTTGTTTGTAAATTTTATTGCGTTCAAAATAAATGCTAATAATTGCACTTCGAGCAAGTGCAAGCAATAAGTTCGCAATATTTATTAAAATCGAATGAATGGTACTTTCAGCTCATAAAATACGACCAAACAAACATTCATTTTTATATATTAGATGCGAAAAGTTTATTAGTTATACGAAAAGAACCTACAAGCAGTAAAAATATTTAAAAAATGTTATAATAGTTATCAAAATATTTCGAACAGTCCCGTTTAATATTTATATAATGAATTTTTTTTTAAAAAATTCCCGTATCAATTTCTTTTTTAATTTCTCAAGATTTTTTAAACTTTTACTCAAAATATTCCTCGAACACTTTAAATTATGAATAGGAGGTTGATTTTTATATTCATACTTATTTCCCAAACAAACACTTCACAATTGATTAAGATCCATATCATAGTGATAAAATGGAGACGAACGATGAAATCCGTAGAAGTCCTTTGCCTGGATTTTGTTACAAATTGGCGTTTCAAAAGAAACCTAACAAAGCGCAACAGGCTGAAATAAGAGCAAAGGCTTCTGTGCCTTTTCAATTCCTGTCAACTCTTGCACTGCCTGGGGCATTAATTACGAGTTCCCTGAAACCTGGAGAGGGATATGTTTTGACAAGTGCTTTTGGTACCATCGATCGTTATCAGCGTTTCTCTTGTCTGCGGAATTAATGGAAATGACATCTACATTTTTGCAACTTTCTTTGCATATTATTCCTTGAAGAAAAACTTCCTTCGTGCTTTTATCATCTCTTTTCTTTTCTTATTCTATTCTTTCCAAAATAAAATGAATTATTCTGCCAGAGAGTTTGGTGTCGAGAATGTTAGAAGTGTAACTTGGAATTGAATGAAATTTACATTCTCAGAAAGGATATATAAAATCAAAATTTAGTCTGTTTGGTTGGATGAAAAATGGGGGGAAAAGCGGGTTGTGCTTTTGTATGATACGAAAACAGACAAGAAAAAGAGTCTAAAAAATTTAGATTGAATGGCAATGCAACTGTCTTTAAGGCAGAAGTGGTGGTAAACAGAAATACTTTGTAGTTTGTCGCTAAAAGCAATATAAAAGGGACAAAGGTAAGTTTTAATTCAGGATAGGCTTAAATGGTACTTGATTACGTTGGTGAAACAAACAAAGTGATATTGCTTATAAAAGAAAACGCTGCTGAATTTGGGGTTGAAATGATCTGGATCAGAGCTCATCAGGGGTATATTAGAAGCAGATACACTATCCAAGGAAACTTTAAATTTAGAAACCCGAAATATATTTCCATGAGTCCAAAATATTACTCAGAAATGCGACTAAAAACTAATAATTAAGGTTTTGTAGTAGAGATGAGGAAGAACTGTGGTATAACGAAGAAGCAAATGTATATATATATATATATATATATTGTATATATTTAGTCATACCATATTTGGTGACCTCAAACTTTGAACTGCAGTCTTGAAATTTTAACCATTAGCAATATGGACGTCAATAATTTTGTACAAGTGATCATAAATTAAGGTATGTTCGTTAAAGTAATTTAAAATGTCTATAACGGAAGAAAAGTCACCTGCGTTAAATCTTGATATCCCAAATGATGAAGTCAATCGAGTCGCAATTAAGCCGCCAAATATTTGGCGAAACAAGACAAAACTGTGGTTTTTACAGCTTGAAGCACAGTTTGCAAACAGCGGTATTTCTCAAAATTCAACTAAATACAATACTGTCGTCGCTGCTTTAAAAGAAATTGTTTTAGATTTTGTGTTTGATATTTTGTCCGATCCTCCAACAGATAATAAATATGAAACTTTAAAAACAGCTTTATTAAACAGATTAACTGATACCAAGGAATAGAAATTAAAATAACTCTTGACTGATATGGAACTTGGCGACAAACGGTTTTCCGATCTTTTAAGGCAAATGAAAATCTTGGCAGAAAATTCTATTTCGGAATTAGTTATTAAATCTTTTTGGCAACAAAGGCTTCCACAGTTAGCCCAAGCTATTTTAACAATAAGCAAAACAATAACAAAAGATACTATTGTTAATATTGCATAGCTGTCTAAAACTTGTATGTTGAGTGTTGTGAGCCTTCTATAGATCACAGATGGAAAATGTTGACCCTTCATTACCATTTTAAAATTTCATCTCTTCCCTCACATCCATTTTTTAACTACAGACAAAGTCGTTTCATACATCACTTACAAAATGCTAGGCCAACACTCATTCCTTCATTTTCTCAAGAGCTACAAACATTCTCAATAGCTTAAGTATGACTAATACTCATGTTATGCCTATTTTAAAACGTCATCTCATCCCATGGAATTCTTATGGTATAATGTATCTAAATCCATTCAAAACTTTTGACAAATCTAATAAGATTCCTACAGCTTACCAATAACTTTTTGCACATCATAGGGAAGAATATATGAATTTTATTCCTATTTTTGCAGACCGTACAAAATGCTCTTCTAATACTTCATTTGCATGTGTTTTTATCAATTCCATTCTCTCTTTCTAACTTCACTCATCATGCTCTGTTTTTATTGCTATTCTTCATGCTTTATCTCTGCTTTCTAATTGTCCTCCTGATAATCATATCATATATTCAGATTCGTTAAGTGTCCTTGAGTCACTGACATTGCTACATCATTTAAGTCACCATTTAGCCTTTAATATTCTCGAACTGCATGAACATCTTACATGTCAAGGATTCTCTATTCGCCTTTGCTGGGTTCCCTCTCATGTCCGGATAGCTGGCAATGAACTAGCGGACAGTTTGCAAACATCTGCCACTACTATTTTAAACTGTCCTGTCCCTTTCAATGATATAAAAAATATGTTTAAGTCAACCTCCACTCAAAATGGCAAAGTGAATGGAATGTCAAGAATACAAATAATCTCCATTCAATTAAACACTTCATTGATCACTGGCCAAGCTTATCTAATAGAAAGTATGATACAACTCTTACTCGATTAAGAATAGGTCACACTCTACTCACGCACAAACATTTGTTGCCGGGAGAACCCGCCCCTAAGTGTACAGAATGCCAGTGCCAATTATCAGTTCAGCACATTCTAATTGATTCCCACAATTCATTTCACAACGCACCCGTTGCTTTCAGTCATTCTAAACTAAAAGTCATTCTTCACAAAATTAAACATCCAAGTCTTTTGACTTTCTTAAAAATGACCGGTTTTTACCATTTGATCTAATTAAAAATGGTTCAATTTTAAGGTTTTCATACAGCGTTTTTTACCGTTTGCATAAACATTGACAAATCATGACAAAAGAAGTTTATGATTATATATTATTAAGATTAGTTTATGATTATATAAGAGTTTATAAACAAGGTTTAAATTAATACCATACGTTTGGCGCAACATAATAAAGAATGGTTTTTGAGTCACAAAACTCCACTAAATCAAATAAAATCAAATATTGCAGAGATGGCCGGTAAAATTATAGCGGTTTACAGAACTTCCGAAGTATGCCAAGTAACGAAAGTTGGCTCTTTGCCAAAATCAACTTTTTCAGACGACTCGCATAAATTAGAAGAATTACAAGCAGATGTAGCTGCATTAACGAAAAAATGTGATGAATTCTCTCGAAATACTAGATCACGCAGCAAATCTAGAGAATATGAAAGACAATCTAGATCGAAATCCAAATCAAATAGATATGAATTTTGTTATTACCAAAATAAATTTGGAAGGAATGCTAAAAAATGCCTAAAACCATGTCAGTTTAAAACGGAAGATCCGGTAAAACATTAAGCCAATCGCTTGATGTGACTAGCGATATTGGCGAAAAAAGTTACCGCTTATATTTATATGATAAATCAACCGTCAAGAAATCTTTAATAGACACGGGAGCTGATATATCTGTAATTCCAATAAATAAACAAAGAGATCTTTAAACATCAGATTTTATTTTATTTGTCGCCAATGGCTCAAAAATTCAAACTTTTGGCACCAAAGCGCTAAAATTAAATCTTGAACTTCATCGCCAATTTACTTTGTTTATTCACAATAGTAAATGTTTCAAAAGCTATTATTGGAGCAGATTTTCTCAAAAATTTCGGTTTATTAGTTGCTTTGAAAAGGAAATGCCTTATTGATCCATTAACATTTGATAAAACAGCTACATTTCCAAATTTTTCTCTCACTACGATAGCTTCTGGAACATATGATTCATCAATATCTAATCTTCTTAATGAATTCAAGGAAATTAGAAGACCGAGTTGTTTGATTAAGGACCCTAAGCATTTCGTTACCCATCACATCATAACGAAAGATCCTCCTGTCACATCAAAAGTTCATCGCCTCGCACCTAACAAGCTCAAGATAGCAAAAGAGGAATTCTCATATATGTTGGAGCAGGGAATTTGTAGACTTCAAGTAGTCTTTGGGCAAATCCGTTACATCTTGTTCGAAAAAAAAAAACAGGTGGTTGGAGACCTTACGGGGGCTATCGAGCTCTGAAAGCCGTTACCCAACTGGCAGATACCCCATTCAGCACCAACATGATTTTTTTGGATATATATGGATGTAATTTATATGGATGTAAATTTTTTTCCACTCTTGGTTTAGAAAGACCCTATCATCAGATTCCAGTTGAACTTCTGATTTAAAAAAAACCCGCCATTTATACACCTCTCGGTTTATTTGAGTTTACAAGAATGACTTTCGGTTTGCGCAATGCAGCCTAAACCTTTCAGCGATTTCTTCATTCAGTGTTACGGGGCTTAGATTTTTGCTTCAGCTATTTTGATGATATTCTCGTCGCACCGAAGGATGAAGCTCAGCACTTTAATCATCTTAGGCAAGTGTTTCAACGTCTTCAAGATCCTGGTCTGATATTAAAGGTTTCAAAATGCAAATTCTCGCTAACCGAAGTAAATTGTTTAGGCCATCGAATTTCTTCAAATGGTATTGAACCAACAAAAGAAAGAATAAAAATTATCGAAGATTTCAAGCTTCCTGAAACAGTCAAACAATTAAGAAGATTTTGGAGAATTATCAATTTTTATAGAGGATTTATTCCTCAAGCAGCTCAAAATCAAGCGAGCTTGTAAGATTATTTAAAAAGTAGCAAAAAAGAATGATAATCGAATTTTTAAATGGACTGACGAAACTACAGGAGCTTTTACAACTTCAAAAGAATTATCGAAACCTGCAACATATTTAGTTCACCCTGTACCATCTGCTAAATTTGCTCTCATGACAAATGCCTCCGATGTCGCATTAAGTGGAGTTTTGCAACAATTTGTAAATAATGATTGGCAACCACTTGGTTTCTTTTCCGTAGGATTGACACAAACTCAAAGGAATTATACCACATATGATGGAGAACTGCTTGTTGCGTATTCGTCCATTAAGCATTTTGATATTTGCTAGAAGGTCGTGAATTTACTTTATTCAAGGATCACAAACCGCTCGTTTATGCGTTCCGTCAAGATTTGGAAAAGGCATCTCCACATCAACGGAGACATTTAGAATTTATTAGTTGGTTCACGTTAGAAATTCAACATATTTTTGGAAAAGACAATATTGTTGCTGATGCCTTATATAGACTGGAGGAAATTAGAATTTCATCACAAATTGATTATTAATCCAAAGCCAAAGCTCAAGAAACAGATACGGAGTTCTCTTCATTGAAAACTCTTGAATCTCAAAACTCTTCATTGAAAATTGAAAAAATACTTGTATTTGGCTCTAATTACGAATTATATTGTGATATTTTAACTAAAATTAAAAGGCCATTTATTCCAGTCAGCTTCTGCAAAATAGTAATCCATAGTGTTCACGATCTATCACATCCCGGAAGCAACGGTAAGATTAGCTTCATCGAAATTTGTTTGGCCATCCATCAACAAGGACATTCGCAATTGGACAAAAAGTCATTTAAAATTCCAAAAATACCAAATAACTATACATGCCCATACTCCATTACATAGTTATCCTACAGTAAGCTAAATATTTCAAGAAATTTACCTAGATCTTATTGTTCCTTTGCTATCATCGGAGGGATTTCGGTATTGTCTTACAATAATTGACCGCTATACACGATGGCAGAGGCTATTCCTCTACCTGACATCCGAGCAGAAACAGTAGCTGATGCTTTATTGAAAAATTGGATCACCCGTTATGGCATTCCAACTGTAATTACAACAGACCAAGGTGCTCAATTTGAATCTTAACTATTCGAAGAACTTTCAAAATTTTTTTTGTTTAAAAAAAAACAGAAGAACCGTACCCACACGCTAATGGCTGCATCAAACGTTGGCACTGCACACTGAAAGCCAGTATCATGTGCCATGAGAAACAAAATTGAACAAAATCACTTCCAATTATTCTACTTGGTTTAAGCTAAGTGTGGAGTGATGATTTTCAAGTCACCCCAGCTGAACTCCTGTATGGTGAAAATATAAAATTACCATGCGGTTTTCTTCAGAATTCAAGCTTTCAACCACAATTTGAATTGATCCAGAATTTAATAAGCACCGTAGAAAACTGAAAACCCGTTCACTTTCATAATCATTCAAGCCAAAAAATATTTGTTTTCAAAGACTTAAAAAGTTGTTCACACGTATTTGTTCATACTGATAGTTCTCGTCGTAGTCTGCAACAACCATTTTCACGGACCATATAAAGTTGAAAGGAGAACAGACAAAATTTTCACATTAAAAATAAATCAAAAGGAAGTCAACTTTTCTGTAGACAGAATAAAACCCTATTTTTCTGACAATTCTACAAAACCCGATTTGATTTCCGAAATTCCAGCAACTGTTAAAATGAATTCAGTAGCTGTATCACATACTGCAAATTCAGAAACGATCAAGCAAGTCATCAGTGACAAAAGAGTGAGATTTGCTTCTCCGAAACCAATGACAAAATCTGGACTTCCAGTCCACATTCCATCTCGTTACAAGTGACATTCTTCATCGTTCGAGTAGCTCACTAGGGGGAGTATAGTGGTGCAACGAAGAAGCAAAAAAACCTTTTATTTAGAAGTTGTGTAACAACTCAACTCTACCTTGATTACTGGCTTTTATTCTAAAGATTTGAAATATGCATTAACGTTCGCTCTGTTAATCTACGATCGTATATTTAAATATTTAAAATGTAAATATTAAATGCTTATGTCGTCTTACTTTGGATTGAATTATTTTAACAAGAAGACACCTAATGTTGACAGCACGACTCCTTCAGTTTCGCTTTAGTCATACAATAAAACTAGCTACCTATCAAAAATTTCAAAAACGCTTCTGTTAATCGAGCTGAGGGTAATTTTTATCTTAACCAATTATATTCTGGACATGATTCATTATCTGTACATCAAAGCCGTTTCTGTGACAAAAGTTCTTGTCAGTGTGGAATCGAAGAATACTCTATCAATTACGTGATTGAAGCCTGTGCACTATGGCGAGAACACAGATGGCAAAAAATTCGATTTCTCTTAAAGTCGAAAAAATTCCAGTCATTAAATTTTTTATTCAGAACATTTTGTCAAAGCTCTTTTCTTTAGTTATCGCCTAATAAGATCAATGCACATTCCCTCTGGAGTGTCCTTTGTTGTTTGCAAATGTCCAATATCATCAAGTGCCGTTTGTTCCTTCGTGCTTGTTGGGGTAGCTCTTCGGCGTCCCCATCAAGTTTCCCGCATGGCTTCTGACTAGATTGGGGTATTGCTTGCCTTATATTTATATATTGCATTATATGTGCAATTCTTGTTATAAGAATTGTCAATTTTATATAATCAGATTAAAAGGTTCAGATTAAAATCAATTGTTTCCCTAAAAAACATGGTATTCTAGTCTGGGAATGAATATTTCTTGGAAAGGATTTAGGGAATGGAACATTGAATCTATAAAATAAATATTATCGTTAAAATGTATAGTTTAATTATTTCATAAAATCCCTAGTTATTTCATGAAATATCTGAAAATTAATTATCATTTTATATGCATCATTTGCTTACATGTAAATATCTGATTTTTTCATAAACTAACTCATCATATTCTACGGAATAAATGTACAATAATCTAACAATAACAATTATTTCTTTTAATGGAGCGATATCAAAAGGTTGCAGACAAGAAAACTTTTGCAGTTTTTCTGAGGTAAACAAAAACATATTTTTGAAAAAAAAAATTAAAAACTCACTGACAATGGAATAAGGAGTTGATTGGAAAAGTTGTGAAGGATTAATGTAGAAAAAAATAAATCGAATATTGATTATTATTAAACATTTTTCAAAATCTATTATGTACAACCTTAAGAGAAAGAAACCCAAATTTTTGCAATGTTTCTTTCCAAATTACTCTTTGGCGAATTTTTTTTCTCATAGAACTTTCTTCAAGCATCTGACGTTTTTGATCCTTTTCTTACTAAAATATTCTCAAAATTAAATCAATATCTATGCCATTGAAATGCTTATTATTCTCGAAATCTAGTCAGAAATTCAATACATTTTTATTCTACGGATAGAATATCAATATTGAAAAGTGTGAACTTTCCGTTATTAAATCGCCTTTTTTAGCAGCAGGATTGACAAATACTTTCATTTCGATATAAGAATCTAAGGAAATAATATTTCTTGCAAGCAAGATTTCCGATCAGTTTTATGTTCTTTATACTTTTATTTCGATATATATCCGAAATTACTTTCCAAGTACATGCATGCGAATGTATCCATTGATTTTCTTTGTACGTGGTGTTGAGTGTTTTTCTTGACTTTTCATGGAACGGAAAATTTAATTAAGAACAAATTCTAGGAGAACAAAAACGGAGTTTTAGACGCAATTTATTGTTTTTACTTTAAAATTTTATTAATTCTAGGATTTCATTTTTTTCATTTTATGGTTGTTATTATTATTTTGTGACAAATATCAAAAGATGAATGTTCTTCATAGCAAAACTGATTATGTTATTTGAAAAAAAAAAGATTTATCAGAATTTTATACCAAACATGGTTCTATTCTGAAGGAAAGCCGCAATTTTTTTTCCGTGCACGAAATATGGAAATTTAGTAATCATCAAAAAAAGTTGAACTCAAGATTTTGATAAATCTCCACATTCTAGCCCCCCACCCCTGAGTTTAAAAAACGCCTTTTTGGAAAATGTCCATCTGTTTATCTGTGACAAAGATAACACGAAAGTGCTTTGACATAGACGGTTGAAATTTGGTATTACTGCAACTTTATACTAAATTAGAAAATTTCTGTCAAATTTTGTGCAATTTCTGCTCAGAGGAAATCCGTCTGTTCGACTATTCAAAAATAAGTTTACACGATAATTACAAAACGAAGAGAGCTAGAGAGATAAAATCCGATACATCGATCGGTGATTCGATTTAACATCTATAGTGCAGGCAATTTACATTTATTGACCCCAAATTAACCAGGAGTTAACCATCTATCGGTCTTGAAAACGCGATAATTAAAAAACGCAATGATTTATATCGAATTTGATATGGAATTTTGTGACTGCAACCGTAATTTTGTGTCAAATTTTTGTTTCAATCGATTGAATAAATGCCTCTACAATATAAATTCAGTGATAATCGCCAAAAGAATTCCCCAAGAGTGGTACGATGTTAATATTTTCCACCAAAGATTAATATTTCTTAACAACTGGACGCCAATTCTATGTAAGGCGCTCTTTAGAATAATATCTTTATTAGAGAGTATGCCAGAAAGTTTTGAGAAAACCACTCACACTGTTTTTTTTATCGCTGTCTGAAATCTGGAAATTCCAGATATACGAAATCGGCGCTCAACATCACGTTCGAATCTTCTTTATAAAATAAGGTATTACTCAGAAATTCTGTAAAACTAATAATTTTTGAATATGTATATATGTATAAAGCTCCACCTAGAGATAGAAGTCCTTATTTATGTTATAGCAGAAGATCGAGTTTATAATTTTATATAACAGGTTAACATAGAATTTTTACTTTCTCGTATGCGTAGTATAGAGAAAGTATAGTAATCGTCAAAAAAGATCAGATGAGTCTCGATATTTTGATGAATCTACATTTATAACATCCCCGAAAACAGGAAATACATTTTTGGAAAATGTTTGTCTGTCTGTGACAAAGATAACTCAAAACCGTTTTGAGCTAAATGGTTGAAATTCGGTTTACAGTCTTTACACCAAATTTGCTTAAGTCCATCTGTCCAGCTGTTTGAATTTCAGTTAAAACGATAATTACAGAAGGAAAAAAGCTAGATAAATAAAATTCGTCACACAGATTTAACATCTATAATGTTGACACTTGACAAATTTTATGACAAAAGCAACTTCTGGTTGACTGTCAGTGGACCTATACTTATAAAAACATGTAAAGGTGATAATACAAAAATTCAATGATTTAAATATATCAAATTTGATTACAAGTGCTTCAAATTTTCTTTCAATCGATTGAAAAAAACATGTCTGAAACACCAATTCGATTTTAGGATTCTTTTAAAAGCATCACAGGAATTAATCGCTAAAACGCCAAGGATAACACGATAGATCCAGTAAAAATACTAAATTCGCGCCAAAGTTAATATTTTGTTACTATTATAGGCCAATGCCATGTAAGGCATTTTCTGAAAGGACACGTTTATTAGAGAGTATGCGAGAAAGTTTTGGAAAGACTACTCCTGCTGGTATATATAATGGTGAGAAGGTGGAAAGGTAAATAGCTTTACGAAATAATGCTGAGAATCGAAAATCTTTTTAATTAATTAAAAAAATTAAAAACAATTCATAGTTTCCACTTTGATAATGAAATTGTTTGAAATTATTTTATGTGTGCATATCCATTTATCATGTAAACATCCTGAATTATTTTAATCAGGCGGATTTTGAAGTCTACATATAAAAAGATTTACTTTTTTAATATCTCGTTCTAAATGGTATCCCCCTCTTAATTAATTCCTTCAGTAACTACATATAGCCGTATCCATGCAACTAGAAATCAATTGCAAAATACTATTATTATTGCAAATTATTAATTTAATGCGATTAAATAGTGTGCATCTAAATTTTTTTCAAAACTCAATAGATTGTGATTTTTTTCAATATTTTATGATTATTTGAAAATGCAAACAATCAGAATTATTTATAAAGTTGATTTCTTATTGTATTAAACAAATTATTAAATTCATCAATAATATGCAATCTTTATCAGTACCTAAAGGGAATAAAAGCATTTCACTCTTAATAGGGAAAAAATAATTCGGAGAATTTAAAAAGGAATATTAAAATTAAAAGGGAATTAAGGGAAATTAAATAAAATAAAAAGAAATATTTAAATGCATTTATTGCATTTTTGAATGTTTTAGTGTACAATCATTATTGGAGTTAGAATAATTAATTTTAATAAATACATTATAAAATTTACGAATCATAGCTTATAATATTGTAAAATTGATTTAGTATTCATTGCCATTAAAATTAATTAAATATTTAAAGATACAAGTGTTTTTTCTCAGAGCCAAACACGAATTCATGTTTGGAAAAACTAAAATATATAAATCTTATAAAAAGAAATATCCAAGGCATTGAAATTTTGTATATAATAGAAACAGCCTGCTGAATTTTTTCTATGAATTTCGGCTCTATACATATTATTATACATATTTGGCTCTATACATATTTGTCTATACATATTATTTTTATGTCTTAAAAATGGCTTTAAAGCCATGCAAAACTCTATTCATTACATCTATTCACTCGATTTCTCGCTTGTCTTATGATATCCAAGGCATTAAAATTTGTATTAAATAAAAACAGCCTGCAAAATTTTATCTTTCTATGAATGATGACATTATTACATTTCAACTATTACAAAAAAGTCTACTGATAATTTTAAACATAATGCTAGTCTTTTCATTATTCAACCTTTAAAAAAAACATTCAATTTTTTTCTTGTCTATACATATTACTTTAATGCCTATAAAAAGGGCTTTAAAGCCATGCAAAACTCTATTCATAATTTCTATTCATCTGATTTCTCGTTTGTCTCATGACATTCAAGGCATTAAAAAATGTATTAAATAGAAACAGCTTGCACAACTTTATCTTTCTGTGAATGATGGCTCTAATAAATTTCAATTTTTACAAAAAAGTATGTTGGTAATTTTATACATATTTCTAGTCTTTCCTTCATTCAACCTTTATAAAACCAAACAAATGTTCCATTCTTGTCTATGCATATTAATTTATACCTTTAAAAATAGCTTTGAGGCCATGCAAAACTCTGTTCACTCGATTTCTCGCTTGTCTCATAATATCCAATGCAATAAAAAATGTATTAAATAGAAACAGCCTGCAGAGTTTTATCTTTCTATGAATGATGGCTCTATTATATTTCAATTATTACAACAAAGTGTGTTGGAAATTTTAAACGTAGTACAAATCCTTCCTTTATTAAACTTTTATAAAACCAAACACATTTTCTATTCTTTTCTATGAATATTACTTTAATGCTTTTAAAAAGTAGCTTTAGAGCCATGCAAAACTCCATTCATCATATCTATTCACTCGATTTCTCGCTTGTCTCATAATGTTCAAAGAAGAAAAAGCCCCTCCTGGATCCAAATTTTTTTCTATCTTATCAGCAATCCTTAAAATTTCACCGCAAGGCAGAAGATTTATATATCGAAGTAAAATAATATAAACCAGATACTGGCTGTCACAGGAGACGCGCACTAAAATATAAGGCTGGCATCAAAAGGGAGGAGGGAACCAAAAAATATATAAAAAGGGAAGCTTTCCATTAGGTTATTTCGTCCCGAGTTTTCTGATGGCGGAGCTTTCGGGGATTTCTAGATTATTTCTAGTAGGTTTTGGTTACTTACCGAAATAATCCGAGGCTAAGAACGGATGCCGCCGGCTACTTGGCTTGCTTTTAAGCCATGAATTACAGATGTTTCTTTCAGGAGGTTTTCATCATAAAACTTTTAGTGGTACCAGGAGATTCCGAGATTGCTCAATATGTTTTTAGCGTTGCGGAGTTAAAAGGGCATTATAATTCTGACTCCATGCTGCGATAAAGTTTTTTTTTTTTTTTTTTTTTTTTTTGTAAATAGTTTTCGGTGGTTTTTGGTAAGTCTTTTACCTCACAAGCACGCATTTAAAGTATATTGCCTTTTTTTGGGGATAAATATATCAAAAAGTTAGGGTTTTCAATTTAATGGCTAAAATTTTATAGATTCATTTTATATTATTATCATTAACTGTAATGCCACAGTGATCTAGTGGCTCACGACCGGTAGTGGTCGTGGTGGCATGGTCTTGGCTTCGGAAACCAGAGGGTTTCAGGTTCGATACCCGATTCCATCGAAGAACCATCATGTGGGCGGGTCTGATGCACGTTAAATCCGTCGGGGCCAAACGTCCTCCCACTTGTGTCGAGTAGAAGCTTGGAGAGGATGTGTCAGCGCAGGCGTCGTCCTAGACAACTCACTGAGGTTCAAAATGACGAGGTGCGTCCCACAACAGCCCTAGCGTTGCTTTTAAAACGGGACGTTAATATAACTAAAATTAAAAACTCTTGTTATAATTGGGAGTGGAAAATCTGCTTCTAGCTGATTCCATTTAAATCTTTGGAAGTTGATTTGTTATGTTTATTAATTGCTTTAGAAAAAATTTTCTCTTTCATGTTCAATAATAATTTATATCGTATAATCTAGGGATGTCCTTAGACAGGTAAAAAATTTAGCATGTTTCCTGACTCTTGAATCGAATGCGATTCACACTTGCTATCCAAGTATATAATCCTAGTCTATTACATTTAAGGTACAGTAAATAAAGGATAATCTAGTTAGATTGATTATCCAAAGCACAGCTATGAACCATAGCAGCTATCATGTTAAATGTACTCTTAATAATAATACTGACATTGTAGTGTGGTGGTAATGCTTTAGTTCTAAGATCAGAAAATTGCAAAACACTGAACTCAGTTCCATCGAAGATCTGCTTGTATGCGAATTTGGTGCTTGGCAAGATATCATTTTAAAGAAGCTTGATGGTTCACTAGTATGCATTAGAAGAAGGTTTTCGTTAATAGATTTGTTTCAAAGTTTTAGTATAAATCTACATTTTACATGCTAAAACTATATACCAAATCTATTTATCTGATATAATGCGCTTTTGATTTTTCATAATTACATGCAAGTCAACTTACAGACTGACTGATAGTGAATCCATTGATTGATTTGATTCAAAATTTAGTGATCTACACTTTTACATGTTAACTCAGATAGACATAGATTTCATGTGGATGAATTTCGTTGAAAATTTGATAAAAATATATAAATTTGGCATAAAAACCACATATAAAATTTCTCTTTTGTAGAGCGAAATACTTAATCCTGTTCAAAATAGATGTCCCAAAATACTTTTTTTTTCAAACTCAGAGGAGGTTAAAAACATGATAATTCAAAATTTCGAGTTCGAGCTTGCGATGATTACAATACTTTCTCTTTGCATATTTTATGTATAAGAAAGTAAAAAGGAATTTCCCATTTTTAAGAAATAATTTGAAAACATTTTCACTTAATAGTACACCCTTTTAAGAATCATAAAAAAATTCTCAGAAGACATGAATATGTAATTATACAGATAATTTAAGGATTTGCTTAACAAATTATAACTCAGAGTGAATAATTTATTTATTGGATTGACAATAATTATCATTCATCAACTGAATTAAATTTTCAATTAGATACAATTTGCAGGGGAAATCAAAATCAAACAGATCGTTCGTCATTGGAAGATGTACTCATCGTTACCATGACAACACCGTGTCCCCACGAAAAGCTGGAGTACAAGAGACTGACGAAAAAGAATAGAGGCGAACCCTTTTTATGAAAAAAAATAATAAATAAAAATCCCATAAAAGAAAAGAGAAGGAAGGAAAGAAACGGAAAGAGAAATACAGTTCTGCAAAAAACTGCATTAAAAATATAATCAATAATACTTTCACCGTTTCATTTTTTTTTTGCTTTTGTTTTACCTTTGTCTTAGTAATTAATTTAGAACAAACAAGATGCACAGCACTAAAAAGCGTCTTTTTCAAGGTTGGACGAGCATTTTCTCAAAAAATGTGCGTTTGAAGGGTCCAATTAGGACAAAAGAAAATTGTATGCAGGTTGTAATTATTTCAGCCTGATTAGTGCAGTCACACTTTTGTAAAGGAATAACGAAAGACGAAAATTCAGTTGTTGACATATCTTATTCTGATTGTTGGATATTTAAAAATGCTTAGAAATCTCTTGATTCATTTGGGCTTTTATTAAAACGATAATTTTTATTTTAATACTGTTTGCTGTTTTTCAGTGCTGCAAATCTGTTGTTTAAATAAAGATGTCAAAATTCTGCTTTATTAATAAGTAAAATTTTACCTCATTATCAGTAAACAGAAATTTCTTTTTTTTTATCATACTTTAGGCATACAGAAATAAAGTATTGTAATTGATAAAAAGTTTGTCCTCAAAATTTTGACGACTCTCCAGGTTTCAGAATGGTTTAAATCCGAAAAAAATACATTAAAAAAATTATGTTCGTCTTTGAATACGATAGCTCAAAAACGCTTTAAGATAGAAAGCTGAAATTTGGTAAACGGACTTTACACCAAATTTGTGGGTTTCCATCAAATTTCGAATAAAGTTTGTTCAAAAGAAGTCCTCATCTGTCCAAATTTAAATTAACACGATAATTACAAAAACGAAGAGACAGATGGATAAAATTCGGTGCACAAATTTAACATCTATAAAGTGGGAACCTGTTAAATTTTTAGTAAACTCTTACTATGGGTCGATTGTCTGTTAGTTTGAATTTTCATAAACATGTAAATGCGATCTTTCAAAGACTCAATAACTTAAAAATATCAAATTTGGTATGGAATTTTGAACTGTAAGTGTAATTTTGTGTTAATTTTTTTCACCCGGTTGTGAGCGAAGTGTCTAAAACACATATTCAATTTTCTGATACTACTAATTCATGTCAGGGATTAAAATAACTCGCCAAGGATGACACGATAGATTAAATAAAAATGTTAAATTCACGCCAAGAGCTAATATTGCATAAGTGTTATAGGCCAATACCACGAAAGGCATCCTCTGGCAGGACAAGTTTATTATAGACTAGCCGCCTTTGGCGAAGAACCGGTTCACCAGTATTACCGCTCGCTACAACTTTCAATTAAATATTTTCAGTAACTTGTCTCTTAATAGCTTCTCAAACAAAACATTTTTAATCTTCAAATTTTGATAGTCATACCAAACTTTTACTGTTTTTTAGATCGTTTACTATATATAATTTCCTAATTTGTTGTCATTTCCGGTAAAACTTCAATTTTAATTTAAAGTGGAAATGCTGAGATTACAATTAATATAAAGATATTTTTTAATGAAACCAAGCGTTTTATTTTATTTATCATTTTTATTGTTATTTATTTATTATTATTATTATTGAATATGAGTACTGCAAACAGAATCGCTCAGTATTTAAGTCTTATGTGAATTACAAAATATTTTTCATAATTTATGTAATATCTCAAAGAAAAATTCAACAAAAATTTCTCAGATTCAGCATAAAATTCAGTTTTTAGTTTTGCTTTCAAAAGGATTGAAATGAAATCAATAATAATATTTTGTTCCGGCCTATAAATATATTTCAAAAATTATGAAGTCTAAATTGAATGCAGTAAGGTATCATATTCTGAGAAATATTCTGGACACACCAAATTTTAAATAAGTGAATGAATGTTTCAATTTTCAACGATCAACTAAGACTGATTTATGAAGTTTTGAATTTTAAAAATTTAAAAAAACTGAACATTTTCATAATCTTAGACCAATTAATCTTGAGAAACCTGCGCACTGATTGGCGTATTTTCTTTGAAACGATCGATGGAAAATCTAAAATTATCCTTTTTTATTGAATAGTGATATTCAATTTTTCATAAATCAGTCTATTAATCAGTCTAAATAATAAGTGATTGATTTAGTTGATTGGAAATTAACTCTTTTTATTTAAAATATTAGTGTTTCAAGAACATTTTATTAAACGTGATTTCCACAGCAGGAGCTTTATGTAAAATCAAAAATTCGTTATTTATTAGAGCATTTATATGATCAAGTTACATAAAATATAATCATTTTCAATTTAGACCATTTTAGAAGATCTGTGTCTATTACTAAAGGTTTGCAAATTAGCTGTGTGACCCTGATTTGAATGGATATCCTGTTCATATTAAACAAAACTCGCCTTAAAATAAAACTGATTTATTGGATTAATAATATAGATAGTGTAAAAGATCATAAAATAAATTTTCTTGAATTTATTTTTTAGAAAAAATAATATTTCATATTTGTTTCATTTCCTACAGACACGTGCTGAAAATGATATTTTTGCAGATTTCATTTCCAAAAAGATTTAATTTATTTTCAATTGGAGCTTTAATCAATGTGATGGCAACACTTTGAAAAAAGCTAATTTTTTCCCCATGAATGCGAAACGTGCTCGTGCAGCTTAAATTTTATTTTTATTTTGTAAGAAAAAAATTGTTGAAAAATATAGTTAAGAAAATTAATTAAAAATAGAAATTTAATTTTAAGGTTAAAACATTGGTATCATTTAAAAGAGAAATTTTTGCTCTTTAACTTGTTGTAAAAATCGTTTTTGTGCGGTAATATTTTCGGAAGTTATAGCAGAAACACGCCAAAATTTCGCTTATTTTTTAAATAAATAAAATTCTAATTAAAAATAACCCAGAGGTGCACATTCCCGGCCTCCAATGTATACACGTGCCAAATTTTGTAGCTGTTGGTCGAACGGTCTGGTCTGTAGAGCTCCAACACACACATACACACACACACACACACATTGAGCTTTATTATAAGTATAGATTATACGAAAAGGTTCTGGGAGAACCACTACTCCAAGCCAAACTTGCTTAAATATTCTTCAAAGCATTTAAAAAAAATTCAAATGCTTATTTGAGAAATTCATATTATAACCCGTACAAATAAAATTTCACTGTAGAATTATATAATTTAGTTATTTTTATTGTTTAAATTACTGTCGCAGTTTTTTGCATGATATTATTATTATTATAATTATTCATTTTAAGTTATTTCTCTGTTATTGTGCTGAATTCTTTTTAAACTTTTCACTTCAGTTACCTTTTATTGTATTATAACCTTTTGATATTTGTAATACATTTACTAAGCTATAAGGCATGTTTTATATTAAAAAGAATGATATTTTTAATAGCTTCTGCACATTTACTTATTAATTTCAGTGACTTAATATGAAAATTTGTCTTACAAAATATATCAAATTTTATTAATTAGCCTAAATTCACTATCTCCAAATAACTAATAAATGAAAAGGATTACAAATCTTAGACTGCAGCTGAATTTCTATCAGAATAAAAGATGACACAAGTCTTCTCATAAAAGATTCAACTTTGAAAGCACATGTTATCAGAAGAAAAAAAATTCTGAAACACATTTTGGTTCAATTTGCTATTTCCTTCTTTTCCATCACTTTGAAACTTTGGATAAAGTGGGACACTTTTAACCTTAACATAAAAGTATAAAATCAAAAATCACGTAAATGGATGTCATCTGCCTTTTACGACAAGAGGAGAAATTTTCGTCCGGATACAACTCCAGTGAACACTTTGGATGGAGTTCGAATGATGAGTACCTTTTGGAAGCATCACTATCTTCTGGAGTGTCTGAAATCCTTTTCGATAACAAAAATTCCTTTGATGTCGGGCAAAATGGTACAAGTTTTGACATAGTTTTCTATGTGCTCAGATAATAAAATTTTTTAAAATAATAAATTAGAATAAAAGTCAAAAAATATTTTAAATGCCATTACGAATTTAAAAATCAAGAATTTTCACTTCATAAAACTTTTCAAAGTTTTAATTTATTAATTTTAAGAACATTTGATTAAATTAATTTTTTTTGAAATATAGTTTTAAAATGTACAAAGAAATAAAACAAATGCCATTGCACTATTTACAAAATAAAGAAATATAAATGCAATATTGAGTTACGTATGGAATGCAAAGATAAGAAAAAAAATATTTTCATTATATTACACCTGATGTATTAAAATAAAGGTTTAAAATATGCATTAAACATGAGCTACTAAAATAATTCAAAGCATTGTGCTATATGTGATCGTCGAGATTTGAGTGTTGGAAAAATGTTGCATATATTCAGAAAGAAAGAAAAAAATGAAAATGTTAGACCTGTTTATGGAAAGTATAAGAAATGTGAAAAAAGCATAATGTATGGAAAACAGAACTAGATGAAAAACAGTATAAAAATATATTGTATTAGGAGTGAGGTGCAGAAAATACGAAAGAGAAAAACCTTTACATTATGTATGATAAGCAAGCATATAAATAGTATCATAAAATGCTTATAACATGTCTAAGAAAGCAACATTTTGTTTATAATTAGATGCAATTATTGACGTCTTCGTTATTTAGAATAATAAAGGCTGAAAGTCTATATTATGGAAATAGTATTTTTATGTGAGAAATTGAAAGAAAAATAATCCTATTTTTTGTCCGTCAACAATCCGTCATTTTGCTATATCAATGAAATTTACATTATTTTTAAACTATTAATAAAAATGAACGTGTGTATGTTGTTGCTTTGCAGGGCATACTATTTAACCTAAAGCTATCAAACTTGATTGATATATATTTTACAGAGTGAAAATGGGCATCTTGTTAGGTTTTTTTTTTCCGAAAGTTTAATTTATTGAAGCCTAATTTTTGGGGTTTACCTCTGTTACTTCTGAAAATATAACAGCATACTTTTTTTTTTTTTTTTTTTTGCATCATTTCAATATTCCAAAACATTTCCTTTCCATAATATCACTTATATACTCAATATTGTTTTTCTTATTTTAAGTTAATTAAAAAATATTTTAAGTATATTTTGCAGCAATATATTTCATTGTTGAAATGAAGGTCAGATCGCCTTCATTGCGCTGCTTTTATTTAATCCTGACTTTTCTTTTCATCGTTGATGACGAAAAATGAGAATTCGTTTTGTTTTTCCATGTTTATTGGGTTTAAATATAAAGCACGTTTTTCATATTCTTTTGTAAATATTTTGTTGTATTTTTAATTAAAATTTAACTTTAGAATCAAGTAAGGAAGAAAAAGATTTGAAATGTGCTCAAATGTGCTTTTACTTCAGGTATAATTAATTAACTGGATGAATATATATATATATATATATATATATATATATATATATATATATATATATATATATATATATATATATATATAAAGAGAACGTGAGGGAAATGCACTACATAATGAACAGAATTTTGTAAGGTTTTTAAAAAAGTATGAAATATACGTCAATGAAAATTAAAAATTTAAAAATATTTTTGCTGGGTAAGCCATCAATATCAAATTGCACAGAATGATTCATTGAAACTTTTCACAAACAATAATCCAGGCAAAACAACCAGACAAATAGCAAAGAATTGTTGCATTCATTTTCATATTTAAATTATAATACTGAATACGAATTCATTGGGTTCAAGCATTTGAATCATTTCACCTCTGAATAACTCTAGCGTCGACCATGCCTTATCGGTTGCACTTTAAATAGATACACGGGGAGATAGACACGTTCTAAACCTCTACCCTCCTCCCACCCTTTTCCTTTTATCGTCCCAGTGTGAGATCGGCCGATGACAGGTGTAAGAGCGAAAAGGAAAGAAATATCTCTTCCATAAAGAGCTATAGAGATAACCGCCCCGGTATGGAAAGGACTCACGTAGCCCCTGTGCAGGGATCGAGATGTCACCTGACATATATTTCGGAAGGAAGCTCTGGATCCGTATCCATGACAACGTCACCATCCTAAAGTGCTCCCGGGATCATCTACGGAGTTTATGAACGTCGAGATCTGGAAGTAGTCTGGAGCTATGGCGTCGCAAAATGCAGGACAGGGACGGGGAAAGATTTCTTTTCTGTTGGGAGGGGGGTCGAAATGGTTTTCTTAGAGAATTGGGGGAAGGCGAGCAAGGAAATCAACTTGGGGAACAGAGAGGTGCATATCTTCTGCGTCGTTTTGTTTCTGCAATTGATGCGGAGAGAAGAAGATATGAAAATCGTTTTTAACCCTTGTGGGGTATAATAAAACGGAAGTGCGAGGATGTGGAAAATAATAAAAATATATTTGCATGCAGCCGTAGACGAAAAGTGTGAGGAAGTGCGAGAGTGTTTTATTGCTTTGGTAAATCCTATGCAAAAACGTAGAAAAAAAGGGGTAAATCGTTGGAAGTAAAAAAAAATAAAATATTTCCGGGAATTTTATTTTGGCTTCATTTCCGCTTACTCGCTATTACTTTAAATATTATGCATGCGTGCAATTAATGTAGAATGTATTTTGACTCAATTTAAGAAAATTTTAATATGCAAAAAATATTTATTTATAAAAGAGAAAAATTTCTTGCGTATATTCTCATTGTATTGGTTAACTGCTGAAAAATATAATGCCCACCTGCATTTAATGTGCTACATTTTGTGTCTGTTCTTAGGAAACTAAATAAAGCATACATGAAACATTTATTCCTATACTTTTAAGGAAGAATTTCCAGGGAAAAAAAGGTTTACACTTTTTATATTTTCTGATAAGTTCAGGAAATTTTTATATGCTAGCCAAATTGTTCAAGAATTAAATTAAAAGTATTCATTTAGGCATGTCACCCATCTTGGAAATCAGGAAACAGAAAAAAAGTTTTATTCAAGATTATATTTGTTCAATGAAAATAGAACTTTAAAATGAGTTGCAAAGTGATTAAAGATATGGCTCTTCCAAAATTTTATTTTGCAAAACTGCAGGTTTCTAAATTACAGATGACCTCTAATGACGTATTTAGAGATTTTGATTAAATTAATTCAGTGATTGTAGCTTTGATTAAATTGGTTCAGTGATTGTGGCTAGAGAATCCCATCTTGGTGTTTTCCGATACAGAATGTAGAATGATTTGGGGTTTTCGAGTGTATTCTGAGAAATGATAAATAGAGAAAGGAGAACATTCGTAACTTATCTAGAGGCGATGATCTTTTATATGAAATTAAAAAAAATAGAAGAATCATCACTATGGTTAGGGATAGGAAACGATGCCATTTTTTTATTGGAGCGATTATATACTGAAGTAGACTTTTCTCTCAAAAATAGGATTATATGGAGATATACAATCATTGATAATACTTCTAGAGGTCATGAAAGAAATACGAGACAAGTTTTTTTAAATCACAGCTTTTTCATTCTTGATGAATAATTAAAATTTCGATTTAATATCATGATTAATATAATACGTGAAATCATGATTAATATAAGTGTGAGACATGCAAAAGGTAAAAGCGGATATGGAAACACATCTAGAGCTTATTTAAGTGCAGGCAAGTAGTATCCACAGATTTAGCGGAGCAGACAATATTTTTATAGAAACGTAAATATAAGCTTTGCACGTGACACTGCAGCTTCGCTTTGAAATGTTAAAGTTTTCGAAATTGATTATAAGATACGTGGAGCTTATAAGTTAATTTAGAAATGAAGTTTGCATACAAGTGGTTAGAAAATAAATAATATTTACAACAAATTTATTAATTCTTTTAATTAATTTTTATAATTTAGGTTTACTATACAAATAATCTTTATTTATTCCTTTTTGAATGTATTGATGAAATGTATCTAAAGGCTCAAACTCGTTATATTATTTTAGAATCCAAACGGTAGTATGAAATTAATGACATGTAGTCGACTAAAATATGGGATTTGCGTAATATATATATATATATATATATATATATATATATATATATATATATATATATATATATATATATATATATATATATATATATATATATATATATATATATATATATATATATAAATTTCTGACGAAAAAAAAATGTTTTCAATTTTTCCTTATTTTAAGGGAAGATAACATTCATCAAGTAAATGATACTTGAAATAAAAATACATATCAGTATGCACACATTACCTGGGCAGATATTAGTGCTAAGATTTCAGTCTTTTAATTTTTAAAACTTGATACAGTTAATTTAACTTCAAGTATGATTATTAGCTTGTAATTTCTTATAATTTTTCTTCTATTTTCATAAAATCACTTTAAAGGATTTAAATAATCAAAAATCAAAGGCTCACGAATCCTTGAAATCACAATAATAACCAGATTCCTATTATAGTATAATATGCTTTTTAAATTAAAGTAGTAAACATTTCTCTTGGGAAAGAGAATAAATATTTTCTTTGCTGTAAGAAGAAGTGTTTAATTATTCTGTATATTTAATAAAAAATCGCCTTTTAAATAAGTGTGCGGCAGCGACATCATATTTTTAATTTTAATCAATTATTTGACTTTTAAAAAGTCTTATTTCAGATATAGGAATAAAATAATAAAGAGAAGAAGCATTGACTGATATCGTTTTATAATTTTTAACTTATCCTTGTCTGCTACTTTTTTGCAGTGAATACATTTCATCTACAGTAAACATTAAGATGACTTTGTAAAAGACGGATCCTATTAATGAAGTTTCTCAGATATTTATGTTCTTATCAGTTTCAGAAATGGAAATACTTCTAAAAATAGAACAATCGATTGAAGCCTTTGTAAAAGAACGTCATTAAAAAATTAATTTTTGGAAAAATGGATAAGATGTTAACATATTATACCCTTGATTGGATTTGTTAATAATTTTTTTTTCTTTTCAAAATTAAATGGCATATCTACCACTAATTCCCAGAATAATCCACTCTTTGTTGTATTAATAACTTGAGGCTAAAAACACAAATAAAGCAATTTAAGAATAACTTACTAAATTATTCTTAAATTGCTTTGATCATTCAACCGCTCAATGGTGAAAAATCACTATGTGATTTGTAACTTTAATTTCCTGTAAAAAATTAATAGAGAATGGCAGAGATTAGTTCTGGTGATTGTTTTATCGAAATGCGATCTCTGTTGAATGGAAAAATATTCTGTAAGATCAGACTGATGTAACGAAATTACAAAATAAATCTCGAAAACCTAATCTGTATTTATAATTATAAAATACTTCAAAGCTGAGACTGCAAATTAGAATTTATACCTTGTTATAAACCAAGAATGCCAGGAAGAATCTGACTAATGAAATGTTTATAGAAATTTATAAAATCCCCTCCTGTAATGAATCATGTATTTATATTTCATGTATTTCATGTATTTTTTCGAAAAAGCGAGTGGGTCTACGCATCCTCGGAGAAATTTTAATAAAAACTAAAAGTAAAGCATATTTATGGTACAGAAAGCGTTTATTGCTTGTAAGAAAAGTGCATATAAAATGCAAAATAATAGTTTTCATATAAATACCACAATTAATATTCCCTACTATGACATATACCAAACGTAAACTTAAATTATTATTTATCGATAACAAAACAAATTTATATTGCTAAATTCGAACTAAAATTTAATTGCAACTTGCTTTTTTTGCAATTCAAAACCGAAATGCTAGCTGGCATGTCAGAATTCGGAGCCCCGTATATTAGTTATCTGAAATAAGTAAATAAGGAAAATTCACGGAAATGCTTGAGGTCAGTTTCCAAATGTCCTTGGAAACTTTATAATAGATGGATTATTTTTTAACGTGAAGATCGAATTTATGCACTGAAACATTGATTTTTCAATGATATATTTACAAGACTCTCGGGTCTCGGATTCTAGATGTGAATCCTCCTGAGTTAAATTTCGAATACTTTATAAAATCTTAATAAAACATCAGTTATATTCGATGCTGACATATCAACCTCTGAAGTTTAGTAAAATTTTAGGAAATTGAGTACGCAACCACTGAGTACTATGAAATATTTCCTAAAATCAAGCTTCAAATAATTTATAATAATGTATATCAATAAATAGAAAAAAATATCCATTGATATCGGTTCCAAAGTTTAATTCTTCAAATAATGTAAAACGTGTATTCTTTTTGAAAAGGCATTTTAATTAATAATTCAGCTGCTTCTAAGAATTTATATTTATATTTCGAATTGAATTTGATCTCAACACTTGCTATATTTAAAAAGACTAAGGTGATGAGGTTAAAAGATCTCAGATTTGAGGTATAATCCAAAGTAGTCTATAAAGAGTGCATGAGCTAAGTTATCAATACATTTCTTGCATGTGAAATTTTCATGGAATGGTCTATGTCTAGAATAATGCGGGTATTTGGACAATAGGGGGTTTACCAGCTCATGTATGGTTTCATTCAATAGATTACAATATTGCATGCTCCTCATCAAATCCCTTTTGTAGATTCAAAAGGATATTATATCATGACTCAATTCTAAATTTAAAATTTTATATTCATAAAAATTAAACATAGTCAGTTAGCTGGGAGGAAAAAAAATATATTAATAATTTTTCTTTTTTGTCTATAAAAAAGTTTCCAAAAATTTAATATGTGTTTGTGATTTTATTTCTGCCGAGTATATTTATGAATGTTTGATTGATTTGGAACAATCAACCGGCTTTTAACAACTAATCCTTACTTTATTTATTATTTCTATAATCAGTCGTTAAAATAGCCATTTGAAAATCCATACAAAAGGAAAGAAAACATTTATGAAATTGTTCCTTTCCACAAGATATCTGTGACTTTTGTTTTACGTTCTTAGCTGACTGTACAGAAGAAAATAAAAATTTTATTAAAAAAATATGAGAATTTATTTGAATTACTTTAAAATGTCAAGTTCGAAAGTAAAGCATCATGCTAAAATAATCATACCGAAGTTTACTGTAAATAAAATGATTGTCGAAAGTGGGAAGAATGAATGCAAAGAATTACTATAAAATGTTTTCACAAAACAAATATAAATTTTTTTAGCTCGGCAGTAAAATAAAAGGATTTTATTTTAAAGGAAAGGCACTGTTTTGATGAGACTATCAAAGACTTCGAAAATTCAAAAATGAAATGAAGAAACTTTGAAAACAAATCCAGTATTTTTCCGCATTCACATATTTTTCATTTTTGACTTTCAAAAATTAAATAAAAGAGCATATATCCATGTCAATAAAAGAACGCAATAAAATCTTATTCTGAAACAATTCTCCGATTACACTTTAAATATGCAGTTTTATTTAACCTACTTAAAAGATGAAAAAGTTACTCGAACTCATTTAAACAAATGCCATGTTTGCAATTTCTAAAAATACTTACAGCCAGAATTTATAAATTGAAAATATAGATAAAAGGGAGTAGACAACTATAAAAGTTTTGCATCAGATAGGATCAGTATCAAATTGTTTCACAAAACATTAAAACAACTCTCGTCAGAAATATGTCTAAGATATTAATGGGTTAAAAAGAATACAGAAGAACATTTTTTCCCCCTCAGAAACTGTAATGGAAAACGCTCATAACTCGCGATATAAATTTCGCATAAAATGCGTTTCATTCCTATCTTTCATGAGAACGCTTTCCTTTCAAATAACTTACACGGCAGAATTTCCAGAAACAAAAGATAATTTCAACAAAGCATGCCCGACTTAGTTTAAATCGAAGACTTTTTCAGAATGGGGGACGGGAGGGGGTAGAAAAGGCTGGTATCTTTTTTATTTCTGATTAACAGTCTTCCTCTGATGGATTAAGTACCTCTTCCTTCCTATCTCAGGGAGGGGTTCACCACAAATGAAGAAAGTATTTTTTATAGGCTGTTTTGAAAGATAATTTCACTTCATAAAAACATTATACACGACGTATAAACAAACTATTATTGATAGAATATAACTGTATAAAAATAGTAATTGTTCTGCAGCATCTGCGAAATACTATATGGCGTACTTATAACAAGCTATTATGGCAAAGAATATAACAAATATAGATAGTTCTGCACCATCAGAGATACAGTATACGGTATCTATACTCAGTTATTTTTGATAGAATATAACTATATAAAGCATAGTGATAGTTTTGTAACTACATCATTAGAGAAGTGGTAGACGGGTTATTTATAGTAACTGATATTGATAATTATGTCTATATAAAAAATGATGATTACTGGATAGCATCAGAGAAGTGGTATACGGCTTACATATGACTATTTACTATCTATAGAATATAATTACATACCAAATATTGATTGTTTGGCAGCTTCAGAGAAGTGTAATATTGCTCACTTGTTACAATAAGGAGTTATCTATAGAATATAATTATTAACAAATACAGATAGTTTAGCAACATCAGATAATATATCATGTATAGTGATAATTTTATAGCATCAGAGAAATAGTAAATGGTGAACTTATTGTAATTGATACTGGTAAAATATAATTATATAAAAATGGTGATAATTTCAAAGCATAGCAGAAGTGGTATACGGATTAACTGTTTACTCTTTATAGAAAATTACTCTTGATAGAAAATAATAAATAGTGATCGTTTAATAACATCAGAAAAGTGGAATATGGCTTAATCATAACAATTTATTTTCAACAGAACTGTAATAAATGATGATACAATACAAAATAAAACCAATCATCTCCCAAATTAACTACAGAAGCTACTTTGGGAAAAGAAAATTATCTTTACAAACATTATATTAAGGATGCCTTGAAAAGAATTTCTTAGTAATAAATATCATTGTCGTATAGAGAAGATATGTAATGACTAAAAGCGAAACTGAAGAAGTCGTGCCGTCACTAAGCGTGTTCTTGTTAAAATGATTAAATCCAAAGAGATAGATTAAGGCAACATAAATATTTAATATTTACATGTCATTAAGTATTAAGATCGGAGATTAACAGAAGTAACGCTAATGCGTATATCAAATCGCTCAAACTAAATAGAAAATCAACAAAACAGAATTTAATTGTTACCCAATTTCTAAGTTCAATAATAAAATATTTTAAGTTGCGCATGAGTTGGGGTTTTTTTGCTTCATCGTTGCACAACGAGTATTATAAAAAATTTATCACTCTATATTTAGTTTAATTCTAAATTAAATAAAAATAGACTTTCAGAAAATAATGGATAAATAAAGAAAAGAAGCTGAATATAAGATAACTATTCTGCCTCGAAACTAAAGATACGATTTAAAAAAGCTAAAAATCTGAAAAAAATGGCATTGAAATTATTTCTGTCATTTTATTGCAGTTTTATGTGAACCCACTAAAAATAATAATCCACAACATCAGAAGCTCTTATGAGAACGATGAATTATTTTTCATATTAGATGCATTATTGATCATTCCCATTTTAGTAACTGGTACACGATATGTTACATAACTATGTAAAAAATAAAAAGAAATCTAGTTCCAAATTTTTCCAAATTTAATTACTGCCTTAAAATTACCTATGGTACAATCTATGAGTGCTGAGTTTTAAGGTAAAATATATAATTTGTAAAATAAGGTAAATGTGAATGGAAATTTTAAAATGATAGAATTGTATTTATTGAACAAATATTTAAAATTCCAAGTGTCTTAATGCATTTTGCTATTAAATAAAGCCTACGAATAATTATAGAAAATACTAGCAATCGGAAATTCCTAGAATTTCAATGCAATCAGTACCGATATCTCTATGAATTTACTAGTGAAAACTGCATTTAATGTAGTGTAAAACGACAGAAGACTAACTTACTAATTAATACAAATGCTCATAATCCATCTATCGGTATCTTGACATAACTATCAAATAGAGAATCCATAGCAACGTTTTTAAAAAAATTGATATCTCAAGACTTTTTCTCCTTACTTCCTGAAAAAATATTCTGAAAGGTATTTAAGACAATTTGCATTGCTATTTGCTTGCGCAGAATAGTATGACTTTTTTCTATCTTTAAATGAATATTTGATTAATTTTATTCATATTTCAGATAAATTTGAAATGTATGATTCCTGATATTTGGGCAATGAATTTCTGGTGTTAAACTTAAATAAAAAGTTTTCAGGGCTAAATTTAGAACGTCGAATGAAGAAATTTGATTTGATTTTATATTTTATTTGAAATTACATCATTATTCGCATATCATGCGTTGTATACTATTTTTTAAAAGGGAATAGTTAATTTATTAATATTTCAAAATCAAATAATTTTAAGAATTTATAACAAATGCATAACTTATGAAAATATATTAATTTTTACATAAAATATTTATAAATGATATTGGAAATTAGTATTCCATTTAAACATTTAAAATAAAATTTTTGTTAGAAGATTAATTTTTGTTTAGAAGATAAATATAGAAATTCAACATCTTCTGGAACTGTTGATATTCACTTCAATAAAAGAATCTATGATCACATTATCATTCTATTCTTGCTATACATTTTCTTTATCATTGAATTAAAATAGTAATAAATCGGATCACCGACAATTTACCATTTTTTAATAAAGTGTTAAACATTTTAAGTATAAAAGGATGTCTGGATAATGAACTTGATCTATTGTCTAAATTATTTTATTTCAAAAAAATAAATAAACTTGTCATATTCAATTTAAAATTTGTTATATTCAACCATCTTCTGCATATTTTATAACAAGAATTTTAGAGAAATTTCTTTGCTGTTTCAAAAGTTTATATAAACACTGAAAATAAAAAGAAACCCATTTGTAGTGCAACTCCAAACAAAGCATAGCCCTCTCTTGCCTAAACCGCAAGATTTTTACTTCTATACAATCGATACAAACCACCTGCACATCATTTGGAAAAGCCGTTTCCTCATCAACTCATCATGGGGTTGCTCATTGCTTCATGCAGACATTTCATTTTCCACAAAACGCAGTTACACAATCGATTCACCTCGAAAGAAAAGCATTTACAGAGCATTTGCAGACAGCCCCGCTGCAGGTAGACCCCCGCCTACTACTGCTGCATCCCCTTTCCGAATCAATGGAAGGAAACGGCGAAATAATTCGAGTGAAAGCGATATCAAAAGGGCCCCGATGAGGACTCCCACATCCGATTCGGACGTTGTTCCCTCCTGTTTACCCAGTGATATCCTTTAGTTAGCCATCTCCTTCGTTTCGAAGGCAGGGAAGACTTGTAATGAGTTGAAGATGGGGTTTCGCTTCAATTCGTATGATAATAGGAGTCTGTTACGAAGTTAAGGATTGTTTTTTTATTCCCAGGGAAGGTTACTATATTCGTTTAACGTGCTTAGCACGCAGTTGCTGATTCTTTCCCACACAATTGGAAAGGGGGAGCATTAGTGGTTTTTGTTCACAGCAGAGGGTTCTAAGTCCTTGCATTCAATTTATCTAGAATTACTCTGAGGAATATCGGATTACACCTTGTACAAAAATATATCACAGGATTTTTTTATTGATCAAGATTTATTAAAAATGATTATACACTTTTGTGAATTTTGATACATGTATCGATAGAAACAAATTCTTGAGCAACCAAGTTAAAAAGTGGAACATGAAACTACAGCCACATATAACAATAACTATAACAGAAATTACTATATAGCTGAACATATATAACAACATGACGTATTCCTCCCATTTATTATACATTCAGGTTATTCATTAATGTTTCCAAAAAGACGAAAGAAGTTTTATTACACAAGAGAAAATAGAGATATTATATTCACTTTGATGTCATTTTTAATGATTATTATTCACTAAACGATTCGATTTGATTTTTATAGAAATGTTATTATTTATTAATAAACTTTAAAATTCTCTCATATTGTATTTATGATGGCACTAACGAGAAGTACATTTCATCATTAGACGAATATCTCTTTGGTGAAACTCTTCTATACAAAACATACTATTGGTCTATTACTACAAAAAGGAATCACGTCCTGAATATATTTGAATATATTTTCAATTCACATCCTGAATATATTTGAATATATTTTCAATTCACATCCTGAATATATTTGAATATATTTTCAATTCACATCCTGAATATATTTGAATATATTTTCAATTCACATCCTGAATATATTTGAATATATTTTCAATTCACATCCTGAATATATTTGAATTTATTTTCAATTCACATCCTGAATATATTTGAATATATTTTCAATTCACATCCTGAATATATTTGTGTATCATTGTCACTAATTGTCTAGCAAGAATTCAATTAAATGCGATTTAAGAAAATTATTGATGTAAGCTTCAAATCTCAGAATAGAAATAATTAATTAAAAACCTGGAAAGTAATTTAATTGGGCCAATTCTTAAATTATCGGTGTTAGTTTAATTATTAAAATTAGTGTTATTTTAATTATTAAATAAAATTAGTTAAAATGTTTCACATTTCCAAATATATATTTAGCTAATTTTTAAAATTATTTGGTGGTAAAATGTTGATTTTTTTTATCGCATAAACAGTTAATACTACCTAAAGAGTAATTCTAATCATGTATTATTGCAATATCTTCAATTAGTTTTATCATTCTACTTATTGGAAAAACTAAATAAAACCCTATCAAGAAATTTGTAGGTTAGAATATTGATGCCAAATAGGGCATTCCTTTTCTGCAGATTCCTGCTACTTTTTTCTTTCTAGATGAAAGTTTTTAAGATGAGATTATTTTTTTTTTTCATAAAAGATGAATATGCTTAGCTTCTACTTCACACGAAAAGTGGAATCTGTATGTAAGCCAAATCTTATCGTTTTATCTTATTTTATATTAATGAATTTTTAAACTTTTTGTTTTTTTTCTTATATATTCAAAAACATAAGTAAATGTATTTAGTAGTATGGGAATAATTTTGGGAATATGGGGATGTTTTTGTTCGATTTTTGCAAAAATAATAATGTTAAAATTTTTAATAGTTAAAGGGGGAAAAAAGGAAAGAAAGATATCAGAATGCCCATAAGAGAAAATATATTTAGGAAAATAAATGATCTTGTATATCTATACAAGCACTTATGTATACTCACAAAAACTGAAAACATCACTATAAGATATATACTGATATGCCTGCTCATTTCAAAGCATTTGAGATTGTATAAGAGCTCTTCTCATTTTCAGCTGCAATAAAAATATTAAAAAGGCTAGTTTCTAATTAGGAAATCAATGCTTCTTTTATTAATTATCAAAATAACCTCACATATATTAGAAAACATTCGCAATACTATCTCTAAATTATCTACTCTTTTTCCTTAAGAAGGAAGATATCTCTTTATTTCAAAGAAATGGGGAACAAGAACACTAAATTTGCAAATTCCTTCTAAAACAACATAAGATCAAAATTCTTTCCCGCTCTTGCTCTTTCATTTTTTCTGTTCGCCGTTGTGCTCTCGCCACGGCTTGGATAGAGAAATCTCGCCAAAATTCAAAAATTGTTCCATATACATGAAATGAAATTCTGAAATTCTAAAAAGCGCTAAGAAACACACACACACACATACAAGCATTTAGGGTAGTTACAACTGATCTCAAATAATAAGTGAACGTTTATAAGTAAATATATTAGAAAGTATAAGATCAATCCATTTCAGTTTTGTAATATCAAATGAAATATATAAGGCGGTTTTACCCAGATTATTTTGCATCCTATTATTTTATGCATATAAGATTTTTTAAGTCATTTTTGATTACATAACTGTATAGCATGACAAAACTTACCCGTACAACTGAAATTAAAACGGCTGATTCTTTAAGTAGTTGGTTTGGTAAACAGTTTCTTTTTCAGTTTTATTCATTATAATAATTGCAAATATTGCATGATTGGCCACATGAAAAAAAGAAGAAAAAAGATTGATCGAGATATTCCAAATTAAAAAAAAATACAGATAAAAAATAGTCAACACAATAAGTTTACTCGCACTTATTTTAACATAATCAAAATACGTATGCTTTAATGTGTAAGCAAGACAAAAATGTTTATGATGATCATAAATAAAACTGACCAAAATGTAAATATTTTGTACGAAAATAATCCACGAAAAATTTTTAAACATAAAAACAGACATTTTTATGTTGTTTGAATCAGAAATCTTGAAAACAGACATTTTTATGTTGTTATACTTGAAATGTTTCTTTTCAAGTGTTCAAAGGAAATTTCTCTTGCATTATCGTTTGAACTTGAAGAAACATATGATGATAAGAATATTGAGTTGCTAATAGTGTGGAGTAAATGGGGAAAGGTTAAGTCTTTAACTTGGAGAGACGGATATTATGATGCATGAATTTAAAAATATTGTTCATTTTCTACCATGAGAAAAATTAAAAAATACCTTTTTCAACCATTCTTACAAAAAAAATGTTTCTTTACTTATACGGGAAGATATAGTGAAGATGAGATGAATGGTGCAGAACAATACATGCCTAATCTTCCACAAATCTATCTCCAATATTTACAAACCTATGTTTAATTACCGCAAACCTGTCTCAAAATTTACAAACTTATGCCTAATTACACAAACCTATCAATAAAATTTACAAATCTATGTTTAACTACTGCAAAGCTGTCTTCAAAATTTAAAAATCTATGCCAAATTATCACAAACCTAGTCCCAAAGTTTTGGATTCATTAGTGATAAAGATTATTGATGAATTTAAAATTTTGGAGCTAGATTTGGATTCATCATGGAAAAGATTCATGTTCAAAGAAGGAAATTATTTCTTCCTTACTTCATTTGGTCTCTCTAACATACGTTGTCTCTCTCGTTAGAATCATACAGATTTGATAACTGACATCAATTTTATCCCACAGCTTCCATCTCTTTAGTAGAAATTTATTTGGAAGGAGAGTTATGTTGAAAGAAGAAAGAGAGCTCACAAAATAGTAAAGTACTTAACTAGTAATTGAAAGTACTTCAGAAAATACTCATAAATGCATTTACATATAATTTGCATAAAATAGGGGAATAATTTTGAATAATTCATTGTTAGAATAATTAGTATCTGGAATATGATTTCAAAATATTATAAATTATATCCTATCAGCTTATTTCGCCTATAATTTCCAGAAAATACAGATACAGTATGCAGCTGTTATGAAATTAACTTCTTAACACACGCATCCACCTTTTTGACGCGCGAAGTCCTTTTAATCGCAAATTTTCAGGCACTTACCTTTTATCATATTGGATATTTGTATAAAAATAAAATATGGTCAGAGTACATAAATGGTTTTCCGTGCAAATATATTCTTATTTAAGATACAAATGTGATTTTTAGTAAGAAAAAGCGAAATTGAACTTAGTACTTTTTTTATGCCTTTTCTGTATTCATTTCCTTTTTTTCAATTATTTTCATATAAACCTTATTATTTATAATGTAAGTAGTTTTCTCCTTATAAAAATATTAAAAGAATAAGAAAATATGCATTTTGCATATAGTTTACTTTTTAAATTTTTTGAAAAAAAGGAGCTTAAATATACAACTTTGAAAATTCCTAACTTTTGTTTTTCATTTTTATAGACATACTCACAAAATGCTCTTGTTTTTCCTAATTAAGAATAAAATAGATTGTTAATTCAAATTTCAAGACAATTTATTCATATCATAAAAGAATGGATTTTATATAAATATTTATTACATTTTTCACGAGTTGAAAAGGAGTCGAATAAATTTTTTAGAATATTCTAAATTCCTGTTTCGTTTTGATTCTGTATCATGATCGCTTTCCCAAATTTCATAACTATATGACTAATTTGAACTATCACCATTTTATCTATCAGTAGAAAGACTTGTGAAAAGATCTCTGAACCTGTACTTCTCACTATCGTAACCATAACATTAAAAAGAGTTAGTAAGTTGTGAAACGGTAGTACATATAGGGGTCAATCTGACACTAAACCTTCTGTAAAAAATTAAGATACATTGTTTCATTGTTTTCTGTTGTTCTAATCTTCTTCTTCTCGCTCTCTCATGAAGATATACGAAGCAACTAGCGTAAACTTTTATAAATTCCTAGAAATCCTGAACAAAAGAGAAATGATGGAGTCAAAAAAGACCCCGTTCGTGTTCTAACGGGTTAACTGCTAACTATTTCTATCATTTATTTTCATTTTTTATTGCATGACTAATACAAATTTGAATATAAAAATTTGCCTCTCATGAATCTGTATTAAAACAATAAGGAAAAATGTAACTGTATTAAAAAAATTTAATACGGTTTATATTTTTGGAATGTGAATAATAAGTCAAAGAGTTCGAAAATTTTTAGCTGCTATTTTTCGAAACTTTTTACAAATCATGCAAGATATGAAATCTTCTGCCTAAAAAATATGCACATGAGATTTTTTTACAACTTTTGCCTTCCATCTCTTTTATTCAAAATCACCAGACCACTATGCATCTGATGCCATTCCGTGTAGCATAATACCAGCCCTCAGGCAACGTTGCGTTCACTAATATAGAAAAAGGAGAAAAATGCTAGACGGAATGTTTTTCCCGCATAGCCTGAAGCCTCTCCTGTTGCTGAGATGATGTTTAAAAAAAAGCTACTATTTATACCAGCAACATACCATCTTCCGGAAAATATGTATTTTATTCATGCATGTAACTCAAATAGAAATATGGAATGCAGGATTACTTTCATTTTAAATCTTGAAGATTTTGTTTCCCGAAAAAAAAAAAAAAATGTTGTAAAATCTTCGAATTGTAGAAATTGCGCTTTTGATTTGCATTACAAATATTTGGGTAATGTGAAATACCCTTGATTTTGAATTTAAAAATTCAATAACAAAGTCATGAATCTGACGGAATCTAGGAATGGATATATTGTATTGTTATAAAAAAAAGTAAAGGGGTTTTAATTAGATTTTAAAAATATCCAAATTTTGACGTTCCTTTTTAATAGTTTGAGAGCATATTATTGCATAGAAATATTTTTCTTTGTAATTTTAAGCTTTAAAATTCAGTGATGTCAATTCTTCTACGATTTTAATAAACTATAGAAGTCCTATTAAAAGTATTTTACATTAATGTTTTCAGCCCCTTTTACAACTTTGTTTATATACACGCATAATGCCACGATAATACAGATAAAACCATTTGTTTTGTGTGCAAGTTAACTTTGCTGTAATTAAATTATTAAAAATTGTACAAAGGCAAACGATTCAGTCGCAAAACTTAATGATACGAGAATGTTTTAGACTGAAGGTTCAAATAACTCCTAATTTGTTTACTTAAAAATTTGGAAGTCAAATTAAAATAATAGAATATTAAAGAAGTGATAGAAGAATTCAATGTAAATCGGGATTTTAATCCTATTTTAATATTTTTTTTTTATTTTAGAGGGTACTGAAGATTTTTTTCTAATTTAATTTCTTTATCGTATTATTTATTCGGTGCCTTATTATTTTGCGATTTTTTTGACGATATTTACGTATTTTATTAAAAAACAGTATATATCTCTGTCTTTGCATATAATTAAAATCATATGCTGAAAAAAACATTCTTTTATTCATATTACTTTTTAGTTCTTATTAAAATTCATAGTTAATTATTACAAATATACGGGAATCTTGTGATATTTTTTCTCAAATTCATTCGACCGAGTGTTTTCTCAGATAGAATTATAGAATTACAAACACACACACCCACACACACACACACACACACACACACACACACACACACACACACACACACACACACACACACACACACATATATATATATATATATATATATATATATATATATATATATATATATATATATATATATATATATATATATATATATATATATATATATATGTATAAAATGGTTATATAAAATATAACCATTAACAGAAAATTAATTGAAGAAAATATTAAAATATTTTAGTATCATAAGATATGTACAATAATACAGAATTTCTCGGTATTCTTTGTATTTTTCAATTTCGGAATTTTGCACTTCAGGAAGTTTTGGAAAAATCGATTATAAATTCTATTTTTATATATAAAAAAACATGCTTAGTTAAATGGAAACTATTGAAACTAAAATAGAATAATATATCAGTTTTTAAATTGCATCTTGATAAATAAAGAGAATAAAAATGTAATCTTTTTTTTTTTATAAAAAGAAGAAATTAAATATATATGACTTACATTCGACTATTAATGAAATTTTAGAAAGAATTGCCCTCGTTAAATATAAATTATTTTCTTTCGTATAACAATATTTCAATGAAAAGTCCAATTTTAATATAATTACAATACCGGCATACTATTTAAATAATCCGAATGTACGTATTTAATCTAAAAGTTGCTATTTTTCTATATTTAAAGAATGTATTAATGTTTAAACCTCTATAATAACAAAATTTGCAATTTTTTTATACATATTTCAATTTATTGCAAGTTTTAATGAAGTCTCATCAGTTTTCTTGATAATTTGCATTTCAGCAATATTATTTATAGCAAGTTACTCAAGATAGAACCTTTTAATCATCGTATTGAAAATGCCTTCCTTGTTTATAACCTTCAATTTCTAGTTTTGAAAACTTTACAACTCTAATCTTTCAGCTTTACATCCAAAATACATTAACATCTTTTCCTAGTACTTTTTAGTGTTGCCTGAAAATGTAGTATAAAGATCCGGATACTATTTAAAACATTCAGATTCATCTTAATAGCTTTCTAGTTTTCTCAACTTAAGCACTTATTCCTAGAAACATTAAAGAAATGAAGCGATTAAGTTGGCTATTTATCATCATGCTTTATATTTCCTTTTAAAGCAACATTTAAACTCGTGCTAAAATTTTTGAAAGTCTTCTAAAATATTTCCACTTTGAGAAACACAAAGTTGAAGCACTTATTTTCAAGAAAGCCTCTTAGGAAAGTAACTTTTTTCTTGCTGATTCCATAGCTGATTAAACTACACTTAGAAGTTTGAAAAATTGTAAATCGTCGATAGTAATTAAGAAAAGCTCATAAGATATTTTTTTAAAGTAGAATTTTATGTTTCTCTCGTCTGAGCTACTCCTCGGCGCTTATTAAACGCTGTTTAATGAGTTAGTACTGAATTTTTTTAAGCATTTAGGGTCCCCCCCCTCATTCCATTTTATCGGCTTAGTAAATGCATTTTTTTAGTTGCTGGAAAGTTTCATTTTTCTGTTTAAAGTAATGCATTTGCAAGAGAATTCTTCTATGAAAATTTAAAGAGAACAAGGAATTGGGTTTATCATATACGTGCTTCGCTGTATCCGAAATTACTTAGAAGAAGATGGCCGTATATCCTTAATTAGCAGGTATAATCTAGTATTAAACTTCTCATCCCGATATTATACGAAATTTAATTACATGTTCTGAATTATACTAATTTATTAGATGCTTTTTATTAATAAGTCATCCATATTTAAAGATATTAAGTAAATTTTATTTTTAAAATCTAAAAAAAAATATTGATATTGTTTTTATGTGCTTATTATTTGTATATGCTTTTATTATTATTACATATCTTGTACTATAATTATTAATTCTTTCTTATATTTACATTACATATTAGTTTTTTTTTAAATATATTTATTTTATTACTTACCCTTTCTAGAGCCATGGGAAGTATGCTTCCCACCCAATTTATCAATCCTTGTATGAAATTATGTAGGTTGGCATAAGTTCTGAAAATTTGTTTTAGAAAGACAGAAACTTAGATGTTTCAGTTCTTCCTCTTACACAAAATGATGTGTTTTGATTTGTTACTTAATTATTAATTAACCAAATTAATTAATGAATCAAATTAAATTTATCTAACAAGTTAAATGAATTCCTTTTCTTATTCTAATTTCAAGCCTAAAAATATTTAAACATAATATGACTAGAAAAAAATGGCCCTTTAAAGGGTTAAAGTATTAAAATAATTTATAACCTTAGAACTATCGTTTTTAAATCCTCTTATACCTTACAATTTATACGTTTGAAGTTTTTGTTTAGTGTATTTAAATTCTGTTTTACTTTTTTGTTGCATCTGGAAGTTGCAAATGCTGGTAGATTTGGAAACTTGAATTTATCAGCCTAATTAGTTTTCCTTGAGCGAGCTCCCGTTCGAATATTTAAATGATAAAAAATATAGTTAATTCGAAATTTCAACTTTTGCTACACATATAAAATCAAATGTTTAGGATAAGCAAGGACACTTGATCCAGACGCCCAAATTTTTACATATACAATACTTATACTTGATTCAAAAAACTTCTTGGATTTGAATTCAGATGTCAATACCAATTTTAATACACAAATAAAACATTCATTCAAAACAATCCTAAAAATTAGTTTTAGTAAATTTCCTAAGAATTTTCTACATAGCTTTTATAATATAAAAAATAGGGACCCCATAATATGACAAATATGGGAAAATAAATATTAAGGTAAAAAATAGAGAAATTGTTATAATATACTTTTTATCTGTCTTTTTACACCTTCCAAGATTCTGGAATTTTTCTTTTTATTTGTTTAGAAATAAATTTTTTTTCCAATTGTTCAAAAGTGTACCGTATTTTAATTTCAGAAATCTACTTACTTGAATTAAGATGTTTCCTCCAATTAATGAATATTCTGGAATTCATTTTTATTTGTTTAGAAATCGTATGTATTTTCCAAACATCTTCCAATTGTTCAAAAGTGTGCCGCATTTGAATTTCAGAAATCTACTTACTGGAATTAAGATGATTTCTCCAATTAAAACTTCGGAGCACAAAAGCAATCATTAGATGAACTACGTTATTCCAATTATCTATACTTGTAATAAAACTCAATGTGTGTGTGTGATGTCGCTCTTCAGGTCAGACCGTTCGACCTATAGTTATTAAATGTAGCACATGTATACTTTGGAAGTCGGGAATGTGCACCTCCGAGAGATTTTTTTATAAATTTCTAGTTAGAATTTTAAATAATAAAATAATTAAGTGAAATTTTGACGTTTTTTTGCAATAACTTTCAAAAATATTATCAAACAAAAAATATTTTTTACGTCAAATTAAAAAAAAATTTCTTTTTAATGATATCAATGTTTTTACCTACAAATTAAATTTAAATTTTACTAATTTTTAAATAAATATTTTTACCATATCTTTCAACACTTTATTTCAAGCAAAATAAAAGGAACATTTAATCTGCACGAGCATGTCGAAAAATTCTTTTCTATCAGTGTGTTACATCACGTTGACAAAAGTTCTGAAAAAAATAATAAGTTAATTATTACTTCAAATTAAATCTAGAAAAATATAATTTTCAGCACGTGACTCTATGAAATGATATAAATAAGAAAATATACGCAAGACAAATTTCTCTATGATCGTTCACAATATCTACATTATTAATTCAATAAATCAGCTTTATTAAAGCAATCATGGATTAATTAATACATACAGAATATCCATTCAAATACGGACCCAACGGCCAATTTGTGAATCTTTAGTAACATACATAAATATTATTTTGTACTATTGTTAAAATGATATAAATGAAAAAAAATTACTATATTTTATGTCATTTAGTTCAATAAATGCTCTGATGAATTACTAATTTTAAATTTTTTTATACTCTGCCCTGAGTCATCTGTACTTATAATAAAGCTCAGTGTGTGTGTGTGTGTGTTGGCGCTCTACAGGCCAGACCGTTTGACCTACAGTTACCAAATTTGGTACCTGTATACCTTGGAGGTCGGCAATGTGCACCTGCGGGCCCTTTTTTAAATTTTTAATTAGAATTTTAATAATTAATTAGAATTATAATTAAAAATTAGATTTAGAATTTTAGTTAGAATTTTAATTATTAATTAAAAACTAACTTTCCAGCCAAAAAAAATCTTCATTTCTCCACCGCCAAATGAGTAGGGCTTCAGTTTTTTCCCCCACGCTAATCCGGTTCAGCTTAATATTTTTCGACTGATTATTTCAAACGATTCTGTTTATTTTCTTAATGTTTGATTCATTTAAAATTAAACATCGTTAATTAATCGATCTTTCAGATTCATTCTGAAGTTTTTTCGAAATAAAATAAAACAGAATAAAGGAAATTAAAAATTTCTAATCTGCAAAGCGTTACCCCAACTGGCGTGGAAAAATTCACGCATTTGCATTACCATAACTGGCATTGAAAATTCACGCATGCGCATTGTGTTTTGATTGTTGACAAAAGATGCGGACTTGATTTAAATTACTTTTAGGTTAGTTGTATGCTTTTTCTAATTAAATTACATTTATATTAGTCACATATTTTTTGCACATGCTTATAGTTTTAAGTACATCGTTTTTTAAGTAGTTTATTTTAACCTCTTTTCAACAGGTTATTTTAAACGAATCTGTTTATTTTCTTAGTTTTTAATGCATTTAAAATTAAACATTGTTAATTAATCGACCTGTTCATGATGAATCTGACAAACTTTTGAGATATTACATAAATTAAGAGAGATATTATTTAGTGCCCATAAGGTTTAAATGCTCAGTGACTCTGTTTTCAGTAATCATATTATAAAAAAATGCTTTGTTTCAGTAAAAAATATTATTATATTAATAGCATTTTAATCATTTCCGCTTTAATTTAAAGCATAAATTCTATGGGAGCTAACAGAAAATTAGAGAGATACATATTACGTTATGACTGAAGGCCTTTATGATATTATGAGTGAATTATATAACTATCAAAATTTTGAAGTTTTAAAATATTTTTATGAAAAAGCTATTAAAGTAGGAATTGCATAAAATATTTAATTATTAAAATTTTAACGAGCATTCAGATTGGCGAACCGGCTGGTAGCCAAGGGCGAATAGTATTTAATAAAATTTTCTAGGGGCATTAATATTTTAAATAGAAAGAATTGCACTCCAATCAACTAAACCAATCATTAAAATTGATGGATTTATGAAAATTTGAATCTTACTATTCTATAAAAACTTACGATTTTAAACCTTTCCATCCACCATTTAAAGAAAATATCAATCCCTGACAATCAGCTCCCGGAATTTCTCCTAGGCTGATGATTAGATGAATGTGTTTGCGTGTGTGTGTGTGTTGGTGTTTTATAAACCAGACCATATGATCTAAGTCTATCTCACTTGGCACATATATACCTTTGGGTGAAATTATATACGTCGGAGAGATATTTTTTTAAAATTTCAATTAATTAAAAATTAAGCTAAAATTTGGCATTTTCCCGCGACAAAATCCGAATATATTGCAGTAAAAAAAAAACTGATTTTTAAATTATCTTAAAGTTTAAAAAAATTATTATTTTTCAATAATATGAATGTTTTAATAATGAAATAAATAATTATAATAATGAAATAAATAATTATAATAATGAAATAAATAATTATAATAATTAATTAAATAATTATATATTATGTAAATTGTGTAAATAAAGGCTGATGTATTAGGAATTAAATATATTCTCTCCCCAATGAATCATATTTAACAAAATATTCTTGAGAATATAATATCCTAAATAAATATAGTTGCACCCCAATAAATTAAACCAATCACTAAAACTGACCGATTTAAGAAAATTTCAATAACAAGATTCTATAAAAACGTTCGATTTTAAATCACTTCATCGACAGTCTCAATCACCTCTCAGGATTTCTCAAGAGTGATTGGCCTAGATTATGAAAATGTTGATTATTCTAATACTGTAATATTCCAAACTTAATAAATTGGTCAGATTTGATTGCAGAACGTAGAAACGTTTATTTATTTATTTAAATTTTGGAGTATCAAGAATATTTTGTAGAATAGGATTCCTTAGGAGAAAGGGAATCATATTTAGGACTGCCTAAAATTAAACTTCATATTTCTTTTGAAATATATTTCTAAACAGAAAAAAAGTAAAATATTATTTTTGATAGCATTTATAAATTATGAAAATGATTCTGTAGTGCATATGAGACTTCCATGCCGAACGACTCTGCTTTCAGTTCTCATACTTTTTTTTAAAAGATAAGCTTGTATTCAGTAAAAATGCCTTTATATTAATTCCTGTTCCGTCATTTCCACTTTAATTTAATGTAAAATTTTACTGGCTTTGATAGAAATATAGAGATGAGTACTACAATGTGCAGAACAGCTTGAGGCCTACATAATAATATAAGTGTATTATATAACTATCCAAATTTGTAGTTTAAAAATATTTTGCTGAAAAACCTACTATAAGACCAAGTTAAATAACATATTAATTGGACATTTTAGTGGACATTAATACTGGCTAACCGGCTGGTCGCCAATGGCGGCCAGTTGTATAATAAATTTATCAACAAGGATAGATACCTGGTAATTTTTCACATTTATAAAGCAAATTCATGAAAATATTGTCCACTTAAAAGTTATAAAAATGTTTAAATAAATGTTATGGATTTAATCCATACAAGAAAATTACGTAGCATAGTTAAATTGGTCTAATTTTATACCTCCAAGTTAAGAATATTCTATTTTTCAGAATTATTGTTAACCCATTGTTTTATTGAAATGGAAACAAAATTGTATCCGTTTATTAGCTTGACCACATTTCCATCCATTCGGATATAAAATTCTTCCAGAATTCTCTTTTTCTGAACTTTATTTGGATATCAGAAATGGATTTTATTTTACTTTAACAAATGGAAGATAAAAATTTGTTTTCTCTTTTAAAATACAGCAGGATACATAATTGTTTTAAATAATTTCTGTTACATACAATACAGAAATAATTTCTGTTCTGTTCTGAATATATAAAATTAAAAGTATTTTACATTGCATATGTAAATTCTCTATAAATATATTTAATCCATTATTAAGGATAAAAATCAAAATTCAAAATATTAACTTATATTCGAATGTAAAAGAATTGAAATGATGCAGTCACGAGTTTAAATAATGATATAGAAATTTATGAGTGTATAATTTAAACTGAAATTTAAAAAAGTTTCAAAATACTATAGTTTAAAACAAGTGCATGCGTATTTACCTGTTTCATTTTTAAACATAATTATATTTTTAGTATCATGCTCTACTTAATATTAAAAAGTATACTTCTTTTGCAAAATAAAATGCTTTTAATGAAATGGATTATAAAAATGGGTATTTGAATCTTAATATTTTCATGCAGCATAAAATATAATGTGAGTTAAACAAAAATATTTAATAACTGTATTATTTCGAAAGATTACATTGTTTTGTTTTTCTCATATGAAATTCCACTACTTTCTGAAAATGCGTAATCATAATTAAAACTAAATAATAATGTCAAAAAATGTTTGCACTGGTGCGATTATTTTCTTCAAAGGAAATGACAATAATTTTTAAAAAGCGTATAGAACGGGGCTCTATCACAGAGCTTAAATCATTTTACAAGCGAACGAAGCTTTTTCTAAAAGAAAGTACGTGCCTAAAAAGGAGGGATTAGTGAAGACTAAGCTGCTCCAAATCCTCCCTCATTTCGCAGATGGCTCAAGACAGCGCCCTGAGAAGATAATTAAATTGTTTTTAGTCACGCAATTCGGTCACGGCGGCTCGATTCAATTAGACATTATTTTATTAACAGCCTTATGCTATCAAACACTAAGACGAAAGAGAACATGTGCCGAGCAAAAGGATCACTAAAAGAGGAAAAAAATGCGAAGAAGCTTAAATTTATTCGCTTCGACGTTTGTTTGGATTACAAAAGCAAAGTAGAATTACTGCTTTGTTTGTTGATATTAAGATGTTGTAAAATTAATTCAAGGAATTTAATTTGTATTTCGTCTTGTAAAATGCATTCAGTGCGATCTTTCAGAGAAATATCAGTTATTGCCATTTTTCGTTTTGAAGACATTTAATTCTAGTTCAACGCTAAGATATTTGGAAATTCGGGCTGCTTTACATTTCTCAATAATATGTATGTTATAGTCATATTTTTGTGTTTGGGTTAATTTGTTTTTATTTTTCTTTTATTTGATGTAATTAAAATATTTTTGCCATATATCAATCTCTGAAAATTTTATCGTGCTATCAAGTACTGTACACTATCATCATTCCAGGTCTTAAAGTGTAGTGGATTGGAGAAGAGTAATGACGCAAATTTTCGAAGATCAAAATATCTATAATAAAAAATATGCAGTTTATATTAAATATGTTTTAAATTTAACTGATTAAAATTCGCTCAAAATATTTTTCACATTCTTATATTTTCCAATCGACTGTCCCTGTATAATTTTTACAAATTTAAAATTTGAATATATTTAACAGTTTCAGCTTTAGTGTTGAAATCTACAATTTCAATTTTACACTATCTCTTCTTCGGGGGCTTCCAGAATACTAATTATATTCATAATGAAAAAAGAGAATTAATTTCGTTTGGGGATTTCTTAATTTAAACTCTGCTGTGTTTGATGTTATCATTCATTACAGAAAATAATTCTGATAGTTAAGGTAAGCCAAAAATGTACATCAATAAAATAGATGGATCAAGTAAAAGTTTAACGATGATAAATTTATATTGTATTAAATTGTAACTATTGGTGATGTAAATTAAGTATTATTAACAATTTATATGTGTTTAAATATGATTATACATAATAGAATATTCATTCAATATTTTTTGAATCTATATTTCTTAATAAAAACAAACACTTGAATATGTTAATATGGTAGAACTGAATTTATAACGATTTCGTTTTACACATAAAGGAATAAAATGTTAAAACTGGCATCTGCCGATTTTGACAATTTACAAGCATTTATCTAATTGGATGTTTGATAGCATGCATTGTGATTGAAGCTAATGAAAAACAAACAAAAGCTGATAATTTTTTTATCTGCCCCTGTTATTGTGATTTATAGCACTTTACAAGCCCGCTGTCATTTATCTGTCAGCGATTAAAGCCGAGTGAGAGACTCTTGTTCTTCAGTAGCGCCAACTATGGCCAAGAGTACGGTTAACTACTTGTTGTGTCACATTCACTTGCACAACCCTTGTTTACAGGGGGTCACATTCACACACCTCATAGCTAGAACAACATCCATGCCCGAACCGGGATTCGAAACCGGGACGTCTAGATCACGGCGAAGACTCGTTACCGCCATGCCAGGACGCTGGCTTTTCAGCTCCTTCTATTGTCATAGAGCATCTGAAAGGAAATCAGGTTTAGATTTACCTACCTAAACTTTATTTAATAATAGTCTTCAGCTCTTAATGGGAGTGTTATATAAAATCCATTTTTTTGGCTACCATTATTCATATTTGATAACTGATTATATAGTAAAATTAATCCATCAGGCAGGAAATTTAACTATTCTTAGTAAATTTACTTAATTTAACTTGTCTTTAGTCAAACATCTCTATGGGAAAAAGCTAAATTAGATTAAACTCCTTTTTGGAGCTCAAAAGTGTCTTTATGTAACAAACCTACGATAATCTATTAATCGGAATAGCATTTAGATCTTTATTCTCCTAATTGGTTGGATTGATACTCGGTTTTGTTATATCAGGGACAAGTTCATACTGATACTCGATTTCACTTGATATTTTTGTAGCTGACTCAGCTTTAATCAAATCTTTTGCTGCTGGAATGAAACAGGGTGATTAGTATATATTAGTTATTCCATTTGTGCCTTGGTTAGTAGCTGTTACCAATACGAATATGTTTCTTAATTGGGATTTCTCTTTTTCGGGAGAAGATAACGATGTGCGATGTAGTGAACTATTGTTAGTTTTGACAGTGATTGATGGTTGGGTGATAGGAGGAAAGGAAGAAACTTTATTAATATAGCTAATATAGGAGTAAGCGAGAATTCTTCAATGAATTTTCACCGTCATATAGAGCTGGAACTGAAATACAAAGCGATCATAAATAAATATCATTTTTGCAGAGTTAATAAATGAAAAGAACAAAGAACAACCTTGTTGTTCGCCAGAAATTACAAATAATAATTGGAAGTTTAAACTTAAACAATTATAAGTGTTTATTGTAAACCTCTCCAAAAATAAAAATAATATCAAGATAATACAATTGCTCATCCCGTATTTTTCAGTATCTTTGAAAGCCTTTAAATATAATATAATTTAATATCTTAAGTTCGTTAATGTCAGCTGAAAATGGTGAAACAAACACCTGCTATTTGATGTAGTCTAATAAAAAAAATCAAATATTGCCATAACACGCATATTTGCATCCTCCAATAGCTTTACAACAAGAAAACAGAAAAAAAAAATGTAGGATAAATTATTGTATAATTTTAATAAATCATATTTCTGATACACTTAGAACTGTGTTGATTTTAAACTTCCAATTGTTATTTTTGATTTTGGATGTGTAACAAGGCTATATATTTCTTTCTTTTAATGGATCTTCAGAGTCGGAAATTCATTTATAACCGTACTGTATATAACGTTAAAAAACACTATGTATGCATTTTCAAGACAGAAGAGTTATATAGCCTTATTTATAGTAGAATGATATAGTGACACGGATGAAATCGGAAACATTATAAATGGGTCCAAAAACATTTACCAAATACTTGATATTGTTAGTCTATCAATTTTGTGTATTTAATACTAATATGTACGTGAAACAAACTATTAAACTGATACAATATCACTCAACAATATGAAGACATTAACGGAGAAGTGCAGATTTATGACGATGCGCAGATTGGTAACGACGATTAGATGCAGCGAGGAAAAAGAGTCGTAGTTAACTGTGAATCCCATTTATTTTCTTCTATAGAGTTAAAATTCATAACCTATTTAGTTTTAATAGGACGGTAGGAAAATTCCGATGTGAAAAGATTTTGAGCTTACGTACTTTTAGAAGAGTATTTACTAAAGAAACACAATTCAGAAGTTAAAGTGAAATCTAAATTCATCGGATTAAAAACTAATTATCTTTAAAATGTAGAAAAAAGATCTGGAAAAATTTTCCTGAAATCATGTAATGAGATCCATAGCAATAGGTAGTTTTTTTTCATAAGAAATCTACCTAACTGGTACAGAGATGTGTACTTTAGCAATGGATGCTTAGCTGTTATTGGGTTGGCTATTGGATCTTTTCGTGTTTTCCCTTCATGTTAAATATTATTGTGGGTCCTAAAACTGTCTTCCTGAAAATCCTTCAACAGAGCAACCTACTGACACACATATATAAGTTAAATATTTTATCCCAGGTATACTTGCATTCTCTAAACATGGAAATTTACCGACTTATATATGTGAACAAAATCTTTTATCCCAGGTACACTCGGATTCTCTAAATATGGAAGCCTACCAGCATGTTTAAGTAAGTTAAATCTTTCATCTCAGATATGATTGGGCTCTCTAAATATAGTAAGCAACCGCATATGTAAGCTAAATCTTTTATCCAATGTATATTTGGTAGCTCTGAATCCCTTTGATCAGAACAATCTATCGCACTTCCACTTTTACGTGAATCCTCAAATCATTTTCTAGAACAAAATCCCTAAACCAAATGGGATTCAGCAAAACAGAGAAGATCGGCTTATTTTATAATCTGATATTTATCCTAACTTTAAAAGTCATTCTCTCAGACGTATAACTAAAAATTTCATAGAAAAAAATCATCAAGAAATCAATTATTTTCCGGGATAAGTTATTAATTTTGGTAAATAATTTGCTTGAAATGTATTTTCCAAACATTATTAATTCTAAGATGCCTCTATTCAAATGTAATTTTTTTTTCTAATTACCAAATTCGGTTGCATGAATAACATTTTAAAAATTTTTGTTTCACTTCAATCTCTTTAAGATATGCTTTCAAGCATAACCTTTGAAAATAATAAATAACAATAATAAAGAAATAAAATTAAATATTTTTAAAGCCAAGACATTTTCCTTTCCCATCAAACCTTCAGAGATCAAACAAGAAGCGATGCGGAAAAAAAATCACGAAAGGCTCCCAATGTATTTACATTTAAAAGCAAATTTCAGCTGCAAGCAACGAAGAACTCTTTTATTATTCAAGAAAGTAACGAAATCGTTTTATAAATTTCATCTCCACTTTCACCTTTCAAATGCAAAATACCTCAAGCAAAATAATCTGACTTTTCAGTAACCCTTTTTGGCAGCGAAGTCATCATAACCATCAAGTATTCGCAAATTTATGAAAAAATAATAAAGAACGGAACACACAGTGAAAGATGGTTATTAAGGTTAAAAAAATACTAAAACAAGATACCGGGATTCAATTTCAAGGGAACAAACACTGAGTTTTAATGATGTGTACTTACTACCGCCTTTGAAGACGATTTTTTTTTCTACGTTCTCGTATTTTGTTCGCTGGTTCGAATACACTTTTTTTCTCCTTCCTTTCCCGCATTTTCCATCTAGTCGATAGTGATTATAGGGGAGGCATAATGATTTGATATAGAAATTCGCTGAGGCGTACTTTTCCTACGAAAATGTTCTTTGCGAGCTCTTTCTCGTTTGGGAAAGGATTTGTCCTGTCAATTACGAGCTGAAGTGAAGTAAAGATTGGCATCTGGTGGCTGCAGCTAGCGGACGATTGTGCGGTTGAGTTGATAAATTAAATATATTTTCTCCGGTTGAAAGAAACTCCTTTGAACAAACACAAAACTTTTTCAACCCGGATGAGGAGGAGAAATCGAATGTAAACTACGCTCAAGTTGTGTGCTGAGAACCGAGAAAAGGAATTGCGTTACTCAATATGAAAAGAAAGGAAAAAAATATTTGGTTACCAATTATGGTTATTTTGAATTCGATTCATCTTTTCATTTTGTGTATTTAACAGTGATAAAATTGAAAAGGAATCGGTAGGAGTATAGATATGTATATATTTCGTCGTAAAATATTCAGGTTTTGTGAATTTTATTCATTTCTTTCAGTAAAAAGGGAACATTATGAATTTTCAGAGAAGATGTACGTGAGATAAAGCATATATAGGATGATTATAAAAAAACTATCCCTATATGTAAGATCGTAACTTTTTTAAGGTTCACAAAAAAGGAATAATATTTTGGATCTTGGTATTTTGAGGTGTGAACACATATATCATATAAAAAACAACAGTTCAGCTCTTAAAGTTACGGTTGCAGTGACAAAATTTCTAAATTTTCAAATAACAGCTCCAATTTTTTTTTAATTGGAATGTCTTCTTAATAGAAAAAGCAATAAATTGCGTTGGAACGGAATCTGTTGTATGAAAAACACCAGTGCTAGACAGCCTAAGAAGAAAAGAGAAAAGAACCAATAACAGCAGAGAAACTACAAAAAAAAATATACTTGACATACTTTAACCACGATGACACCTTGCATGCACCTGTGATGCCTAGAACCAAAGCACTTGCCTACAGAAAGGAATTTGTTGAACTTCACGGCTGTGTTAGGCAGACCGCATTTGTTTTCTCTTTTCTTCTTAGTCTGTCTAGCGCTCGTGACTTTCGTGCTACAGCTACCGTTCAAACGCTATTTATTGTTTTCTTACTATGAAGAACACATTCCAACAAAAAAAAGGTTCTGTGTCCATTTGGAAATTGTGAAATTTTGTCACATTGTGATCTTAACTGTTAGAACTTAACTGTTGCTTTTCATATGATTCTTGAGCTCATACTTTAACCACGATGGCACTTTGCATGCGTCTGTGATGCCTAGAACCAAAGCACTTGCCTACAGAAAGGAATTTGTTGAACTTCACGGCTGTGTTAGGCAGACCGCATTTGTTTTCTCTTTTCTTCTTAGTCTGTCTAGCGCTCGTGACTTTCGTGCTACAGCTACCGTTCAAACGCTATTTATTGTTTTCTTACTATGAAGAACACATTCCAACAAAAAAAAAGGTTCTGTGTCCATTTGGAAATTGTGAAATTTTGTCACATTGTGATCTTAACTGTTAGAGCTTAACTGTTGCTTTTCATATGATTCTTGAGTTCATACCTCAAAGAAACTAAATTCCTGTGAAGGGTAAGATGGTTACGGTCTCATGTATGCGTCAATGATTATAAAATAATTTACTATAACATGATAGTCAATTATTTTATAATCATCCTATAGGTGTGTGTAACATAAATCAAAATACAAATAATACTTGTTCATGAACACAAAGTTTTGTAATTGCTATATATAAATGATTGGGAGTGTTCATTTGTTTCAGAAAAACAAAACCAAATCTTTTGTTAAACATTAAAAAAAAAAAAAAAATCCAGGCTATCATAAATGACTGAAAGGTTTATTCACCCGCGACTTTTACTTACTTATTACATTTATATATCATACATTTTGCATATTTTGCATATTCTACGTTTAATTAAAAGATTAAAATTTAATACGTAATATTTTTGGCGAACTAAAAAAATGTTAACATGAATCTATCTATAATTTAATATTACATATGTACTTATTTTTTTGAAATATTTTTTTAAATAATAAATACCATAATAAGATTCAAATCTCTACTGAGGGTAATATTAATTTTTTTTGATGTTACAGCTGTTGTCAGATTACGAGGCTGATTTTGTCTAATTAAAGAAAACTGTCTAATTATTCCTAAAAATATCTATTATAAATATTCGCACATTAGAAAAATGCTGCATCACATTTTTGCAAAGAATAATTATTTAAAAAAATACTTTCTTTAAGAAATTTAAATAAGATTAGTTTACTAATTATTTAAAATTGCAAATATTCATTTAAATTAATTTGTAAAAGATTAAATTGTAAAGAAGTGTTTAAACACGGAAAAATTAAATTCAAAATGATAAATATATGATATTTTGATATTTTTTTTTCTATTATCCAAAGCTTTCAGGCAGTAGAGAAAATTAAACTGCTTTTCCAAAGCGAACATGAAAGTTATAATTATATTAATTTAAATAATTGTAAAGAAGGGTCAAAACACGGCGGCAAAGTTAAATTCAAAATGATAAATAAATGACATTTAGATCATTTTTATTCATGTTATCCAAAGCTTTCAGACAGAGAAGAAAATTAAACTGCTATCCCAAAGCGATTAAATCTTATTAACAAAGGAGTTGTGTTCCACTCTTATTTATCTTCAATACACATACACATATGCCTGGATATACTGATTCCGTAACTTCTTGAATTATGAGAAATGCAGTATCTGCTTTCGACTTTCAGTAAAAACACAACACTTCATAAACCATAACAAAAGCCGCTGCATCATAATTTTTAGCATTCCTTTCCATAGCCTGCTATGCTACCAATGCGAGCGAGCGCATTATTGTCATCCTTCCATCTTGGAAGCGAGCCAGCTGTCTCAGTCCGAGAAATGATGACCCAATCTGCTGAGCATATTTCCTCATATATAAATATTGCTATCTTTTTGTATCTCTGGTAGATTTTCCCATCTCTCGAAAAGAAAAACAAAATCTCCGAAAATCATTGAAAGTTATTTCTTCCCCCTCCCTCTGGCAGACATAAATCTATCGTCAGTGTCCGCTTTCCCAATCGACCAGACTGCACCAGCAGCTCTTGCCCAGTCATTCCGTGATTATTATCACATATCAGCGACCTTCTTCAGGCTCTTATCTTTTTTCTATCTACTGAAGGGATGGATGTAGAAAGGTGGGAAAAGAAGGGAAAAAAAATCTGAAACAAGACTGTCGTAAATAACATTCCTTGCCTTCTGGGGAGAGACATCGAATCCATTTCTTGTTTCCATCACTTTTTCGAGGGAAAAAACACATCATGCCGAATTTTTCTTGTTGAATTGAAAAATCATAAAGCCTACATTTATTGTTCAACTTAAACTATCGAGTTTGCGTGCATTAATTTAAAATACCAAGACATATCTTATTTATATATTTCGAAATGCATAAACACATCTTAAATTGATTTGTCATCTTATATTGAATAATTAATAATATTTGATGTGCGTTAGATCTTCAACACCCGAAGAAGAAAGCTGGCAATTTCTTGTCAAGGTGTTTCTTTTTTTTTTTTAATGGAATGAGCAATAATGAATATTTCCATTAGTTTTTAGTTCTTAATTTTTCCCTAAGTCCTTTATTTTTAAACGGGTTTAATTTATTTGAAAGTTTTGATGCCAATAAATATGCATTTACAACAAAATGGAAATTAAATCTAAAATAGCAACAACATTTCTTATTTCTAAATTGTATCATGACATTTGCTTGTATTTTACTAAATTTAATCTTAATCTTTTCTTAATTTCAAAAAAAAAAGAATAATAATAAAATAGAATATAATGAAAACTGGTTAAGATGCAGAAATTAGGGCAATAAATAATCGTATTATACCTTTACTAACACGCATCTTCGACTATCATCTTGAAAAATAAAATATTTTAAACATTCGAAAACCGATGATTTATTACATGACAGCAGATCAAGCTTTGTCAAAAAATTGACATACTTGGCATTTTATGAATATTTTTTTCATTATTGTCTATTGATGCGCTTCTTTGTTCTAACATAGTTTCGTATTTCTATACATATAAAAGGAAGTGTTTGTTGGTGTGGAATACGGTGGGTTGTCTGTGCACTTAACAAACACGAAAATTTCTTGCACTTAGAGTCATGAAATTTTGGAACAGAGAGTAATAAATAAAGCATCTGCAACTGCGCTAAAATTACTGCATCTGTCATTTTTATTTCTTGACCTCTTTATTCTTTCTTTCTTAAAAATTTCTTAAAATTCTTCTTTTTTTAAATTGATTTCTAATTAAATGTCCTCCTATTGAGTTCAAAGCTTACCTGTGACGATACGCAGTAGGAAATGCTGGGAGAATTTTTATACTTTCTCTGATTTGGCAAGGAGCCAAATTAATGAAATTTACTTTTATGTAATTTAACTTCTGATACCAATGTCAGCAGTAAACACTCCAATTTAATTGTCTCTCTCTTTATTTTCAGCTATTTGCTTCGATTTTTATCCTCATTAAGCAGCAGCATTTCCATGAAATAAAATCCAAATGTAATATTAATAATATTTCTTATTTCATTTTCATGCCTTGATTTTATAATATTGAGACTTTTATTTTGTTAATTTTCATCACACCAGGCGACACCAAGCATGCTCTGTTATCTCTGATGAAGTAGGGTTGTTATTTTATTTAATACGGCTGTGTTGAGTATTTTTGCTTTGTATTTTACATGCATTGATTTGAAACTGGGCAAAATTTGGAATTGTAGTTTGATTTTTCTTTGTGTAAGAAGGTTTATTTAATATATAAAAATGTTATATTAAAATATTTTAAATGAAAATGAATAGTAAAATAACATCTAAAAGGTAAGATATAATTCGCCGTGTATATGTTACAACAAAAACCCGAAATCACTCGAAGCCCGAATTGACAAAGTTAAACGCGTTTTAACTAACAGCGCTAAGAATAACCCAAATTAACTAAGGAAAACGCTTTCTAACTGACAGAGTTACGGGGAATCCGTTTTATTCGTATTTTAAATGATTTATTCTACAATATTATTTGTATCTTTCCAAAATTATTGCATTAAACTATATTTAGTAAAAACAGTGTTTCAGAAAAAAAGCCTATCATTGAAGGGATAAAAACAATCAACAGCAACAACACTTTATTTGGATATTGTTTAACTCAGTGCCCTTATTACAAATTACTTATTTTGACATGGCAAACTACCATGACACTTAGAATTGCAGAGAGGACCATTTTTCATTCTGAAACATCTCTTTGAAGAACAATCTTTTTACAAGAATAGCGGACGAACCTTTGTCCAGTTACTGAAGTTTCTTTTCATAAATAAATCAACTATTACAAGCACGTTCCAATAAGAATAAAACTAGACCACTGCACTTCCTTTGAAAATTTCATAAGCAACAAATCGAGATTCATATGGTTTTAACTGGACAAAACCAGAAATAACTAGAAAACCGGTTCTTCCTGTAGCTGACACTTAGAACGCATTTTTTTAGTTGATTCTGGTTCTCCCTACCCCTGTCATTTAGAAAGCTTTTTCCTTAATTAATTCTGGTTTTTCCCTATAGCTGTCAGTTAGAACGTATTTTTCCTAGTTAATTCGGGCACTCCATACCGCTGTCAGTTAGAACGCGTTTTCCCTAGTTCATTCGGGTTCTCCCTAGCGCTGTTAGTTAAAACGCGTTTTACCTATTTGATTCGCATTTTGACTGATTACGGGTTTTTACTGTAACACACACACACACACACACACACACACACACACACACATATATATATATATATATATATATATATATATATATATATATATATATATATATATATACAGTGGTGGCCAAAAGTGTGGACATTTTTTGAAAGTTTCATGTTTTTCAACTTTGCGTGCTTGTAGAATATATTAATTTTCACTTAAATACAAGCGTTTATATATCAAATTGAAGGTAATTTAATTTAAAATTTAATAACAAAAACATTATTACAATATCTGTATTACAAACAAAGTTACGCTTATTTTAGTAGAAGAAACAAACACAAATGGTTTTGAATTATGACGTGTTTTGTAATAAAAGCGTACTAGCCAGTCACAAACACTGTTCTGGGGACCCATCAAATATCTGTAACTATAGTTTAGGTTATTTGGATGGTAAAAGCGTTATTGTTGTGGAAATATTTTGCGGAATGATGCATACTAATACAATTAAATAGAGTATTGCTGTTTTTGGATATTTTAAGTCTTTTTTTTTAATTAAACTAATTTTAAACAATATCACCAACAAGAAGAACTGATTGGACATCTACAAAAAGAAGCCGAATTGTCATATTGAGAGAAAATGGCCTCTCTTATGCTGAAATTGCAAGACAAGTTGGTGGTTCAGTGACTTGTTCTGGTGTATGAAAGTTCTGTTTACGTTATGAAAAAACGAAATCAGTGGAAAATAAGGCCAAATCAGGCCGAAAAAAATGCACGTGCTACTGCCGATAGAAAAATTAAACGGCTATGCCTTCAAGATAGAAAAATTTCATCAGGTGCCATTAGATGTGAAATGAATGCAGCGGGTATTGCAGAAAGTTCAAGAACAATAAGAAGAAGGTTATCAGGATTTGGACTACAAGCTAGAATTCCAAGGAACCATATTTAAATCAAAAGCAACGCGAAAAACGAGTTAAGTGGGCAAAAGAACACATTAAATGGTCAGAAAATCAATGGAAGCAAGTAATCTGGAGCGATGAGACTAAAATATCACTCTTTGGTAGTGATGGTAGAAAATACGTGAGACGTAGAGTAGGTGAAGCGCTTCATCCTGATTGCATTGAAGCAACTATAAAAACAACAACAAATGCCATGATTTGGGCATGTATGTCTGCAGATGGTGTGGGCCGAATTCAAGTGATTGATGGCATCCTGAATGCTAAAAAATACATCGAAACTGTCCTGGAACCAAAATTCATACCTTCCATCAGGGATTTCTTCACCATGGAATGCACCATTTATTTTTCAGCAGGATTCAGCTCCATGCCACACAGCAAAAGTATGCAAAGCATGGTTTCAAAATAAAGGCATAGATGTATTACCATGGCCAGGGAACAGACCTGATCTCAATCCAGTTGAAAATTTGTGGCGACGTTTGAAAATTCTTGTACGAAATAAACGTCCATCCAATAAAAGACAACTTATTGAATGTATAATTGATTCTTGACACCATGTGATTACGAAAGATGAACTCCAAACACTCGTTCACTCGATGAAAAGACGCTGTGAAGCTGTCTTAAAAAATAAGGGTTATTCTACTAAGTATTGATTGTGTAAGTATCACTTTAAAAAAAATGCAAATCTAAGCTAGATCTTACTAAAATGAGCATAACTTTTTTTTGTAATACAAATATTGTAATACTGTTTTTGTTATTAAATTCTACATTAAATTACCTTCAATTTCATATATAAAAATTTGTATTTAAGTGAAAATTAATATATTATACAAGCACGCAAATTTGAAAAACATGAAACTTTAAAAAATGTCCACACTTTTGGCCACCACTGTATATATATATATATATATATATATATATATATATAACTCTATCTGGTCTTTCTCATCGTCCAATAGACATCATGCTTTAGAGTTCCCACGCATGGATTTGAGTGCTGAACAAAATTTGAATGATATTTCAAACTTTCTTTACCCCCAAAAATTAAATTCATATATGAAAAAAATAATTTATTAAAAAAAACTAATTAAATTTATACATGAGTGTGATTTTGTGAATGAGAATAAATTATAAAATGTCGTCTGGAAGAAAAACCGTAATTTGTTGCATATAAGTAATTCTATCTGGTCGTATATTTTCCTCATTGCCCAAATTAAAGGGCAGGATTTCGGAAGACATTGAAAGTTATTTCTTTCGTCTAGTGGAAATAAATCTAACGTCACTCTTCTCTTTACCAATCGACTAGGGACGGCAAGACTGTACCAATGGGTCTTGTCCACTCATTTTGTGATTATTATCACATATCCACCATTTTCTTCAATCTCCTTTTCTTTTCTTTTCTGTCAGTTGAGATTTTCGAGGAGAGGATATAAGGATATAGAAAAGTGTAAGGAAGAATCGGAAAAAAATTGAAACAAGACAGTCGTAAATAACGTACTATTCCATCTGGGATGTAGCATCAAGTGCAGTTTCTTTTTCAATCATTTTTGTTGACTGAAAAGGAATAAAGAAAAATAAAACTCTTAAGAAATGTCTAAATAATTATTTGTTTATGTCATTTATTATCTATTCTTCTTCTTTATAGCATAAAAATTCTATAAAGAAATAAAATTCTGTCTTGACATTTTTATTAAAAATAACTTTTATAGATTATTCCTATAATTTACCTTAAAAATTATATTTAGTATTATAAATAATTTTTCAGTTTTGTTATAATATATATTTTTACTATTTTAACATTTTAATATTTATGGGCCAATATACTATTTGTAAATTATGTTATTTGACAAATATGATGCAAAGTTTAAGATAAAAAAGTAATTTTATCTATTGGACGAGGATCAAACGATGATTGTCAAATGTTAAATGTTATATTTTACTGTCTTTTATATTAAAAATTAAGTTACATTATTAACAAGCAAGAAATAGCATACTGTATCCATTTTTTTCTATAAGTAAGCTAATAAAATATAAGAGAAATGCCCAGTAATATGAACGCAGGGTCATTAGAAAAGTATGTTATACAGTTTCACAATGTTGTGACTGAAGACGATCTTTTATCTATAAACTATTTATTTTACATTATGTACAGGAACTATATCAAAAAACTTAAACATGGATGAAATTCTACACTCATTTTTCTTCCGTTGCCAGTATCGCTAGCTGAATAACAAGTTACATAATTAGAAAAGACAACAGGAAGTGCGAAATATAAAATGAGTGGCAATGCACAATATATATTTTGACTTATACGAATATAAGTTTTAAATTTGAAGCTTTAAGATATTTTCTGACAAAGCCATTAAGACGAAGTTATATAAAGCATTTAATTAAAAATTATAGGTACCAAAATGCCAGCGAACCAGCTAATTGCTAAAAGTAGTTTTATAAAAAAACAACACCTGTTATATCTTATCAAATAAAAGAGACGATAGGGAAAAAATTCTATATTTGGTTTCAATACATAATTTACACACACACACGCATATATGTGTGTGTGTGTGTGTGTAATGATATTTTAAACGTTCAATTAAATTAATTTCCAAGGTTTTATCTTAATTTAGCCCATAGTAACTTCATTCTAAAATAATCTCTTATTTCGTGATCCAATTCCACTTTTTCTACTTAATTAATCCAATAGAAGATTTATAAAATTGCTGAATCGACTAAATGCCGACACATTCTCACGCTCCGCGTGAAGGGCTAGAAAAATGTTCAATAAGCACATTCTTTTTAAAAGATCCCTGTGTTTCCCTTACTTATGATTGACATGAGTTAGAAATCCCTATCAGAATCTTAATAATATATTAGCACTGTAAAAAAATCTTTTTCCTAACCATATATCATGTTATACAAGACGAGGGATAATTTATGTCTCTCTTCTTCCCCATTTCTGCTTTTGTGACTCGCTGTGGCGGACGTGCCTTGTCCGCGTCTCTTCTTGTAAATAATTATGCTTTCTCTGAATGGATATTAAAATCAATTTTAAAATGTAAAAAGTCTTTTCACTGTATTCGAAACTGCATTCTGCTTCACATAAAATAATGCTTACATATTAAATCTTTAATATGTAAGCATTATTTTATGTAAAACAGAATGTAGTTTCAAGGACAGTGAAGAAACTTTCAATTTCGTGACGTCGTTTTATTTCGTCTTGGAGAAGCACGCAGTATTTACAGAAGAAGCGACGAGCAACACACAACACAGAACGACACAGAAAAAGAATCAGGAAAAAGCACTTGAATATTTTATCCCTGGTCTTATATAACTTAAGATTTTGATAGGGAAAATATTTCTTCATAGCGCTAATATCTAATGAGATTTCGATAGGGATTTTCGTTACACGAGCCTACAAGGCAGGGGGATGTTTTAAAAAGAATGTGCTTACTGGACATTTTTCTATCCCTTCTCGCGGAGAGTGGGAATGTGAGATTTTTCGCGGATTCAGCAATTTTACATAGCTTCTCTTGAATTAATTAAGTAGTGAAAGTGTAATTGGATCACGAAATACGAGAATATTTTAGAATGGAGTTACGATGGGCTAAATTAAGATAAAAGAGGATAAATAATCACCATACAACATGGAGTCCCAAACGACGTTTAAGGGGTGAAAATCGCAAAAATAAAAGAAGTCGGGAAACTTTTGGAAACTGTAAAAAATTAATAAAAAATAACAAAAGGTGTTTCAACTATGAATTTTTTTTAAGTGAAAGCACATTCTTGAAGGCTAATTTTTATGTAAGTAACATGACGATTTGATGAACCAGGGGATCGTAAATTATTGAAAACAAAAAAGTAGTTTAGAACCCTTATCTGCAAAAATATTTAAACATTAAGAAAAATAAAGGCTTGAAAATATAAAGAATTTTATATTCCTTAATTTGATATAAGTCTGTAGTTCGAAAATTGAGGAGGTTTTAAGATATTCAAGAAAAACTAAAATGTGTGCCAGGAAACATTGCTTTAACATCGGTACCGATGTTTACAGAGGGTGCTGCAAAATTCGAAAGGTAAATTTAGAGAAGTGATACTAGGCATTAATAAGATTAAAAATTATCATAAAACATAGGATTGCAGGAGATGTTTTTTCTGAGAAAATCGAAAAAACAGACATCGAAGAGACAATTAGCCTGGTGAAAATAATGACCCTAAGAATGCATGAATTTGGAACAAGGTAGTCGAGAAGAAGTTTTCTCGTATCTAAATTTTCCATGCGTTCGAGGAATATAATAGCTGCGATCATTGCAGAATTGATGGTTCAAGGAATATAAAAGCAGCTTATATTCATTAAAGAGCAGTGCAGAATTGATACTCGATAAGTTTCATGCGCAAACAACATGTTAAATTTCACGAATGATGAATATGAGGATATGCATTTAATTTACGACCGAGTGAATGGTAATGGACGGCTAGCACAAAGAATATACCAATAGCAATATCCAAGTAGGCATTGTCCACGCCACAGCACCTTTGCAAATATTCATAGACGGTTGCGGGAGACAGGATCCTTCAAATTAACGAGGCCAAATGCAGGGTTCGAATGCCTCAGTGGCGCAAAGTACCTTGTTTTCTTGCAGCACGTCCTTCCGGATTTACTGCAGGAAATACCGGCCAGTGCACACCAGAACATGTGGTTAATGTATGGTGGTGCACCAGCGCATTTTTTGAATGCGTAACTAATGTGTACTGTACGTAACTAACTAGGTGATACATATCCTGGGACGTGGATTGGACGTGGCGGACCTGATGATTGGCCTCCAAGTTTCCCGGACCTTAAACCCTTGGATTTATTCTTCTGGGGCCATATAAAATATCTTGTTTATCAGAGACCTTTGGATACATTGAAAGATCTCGTAGCACGGATCGTCGTCGCTGCTGGAGAAATCGCAAGCACACCTGGTATGTTTGAGCGCGTCCGGTGGTCCTTTAAATGTCGGTGTTGATTGTGTAATGACCTTCGCGGCCGCAACATTGAGCAATTTTTATAAAAGTTTCTCATCTTCTCCTTTCTTTTGTTAAAATGTCTGTGCTGGAAATGTATTTTGTATCTGTATTCCAGCAAATAAATTTTCACCGTCGTTTGAGAGTTAATATTTCTTTGAAAATTCTTATCGCCTTGATGCCTACTATTACTCCTCAGAATTTTTCAATAGAATTTTGCAACACCTTCTGTAAACATTGGTGCCGATGTTGCAGTGATGTTTCCCGGCAAACATTTTATTTTCTCTTGAATATCTTAAAACCTCCTCAGTTTTCACACTACAGACTTATATCAAATTTAAGAGTATAAAATTCCTTCTATTTTCAAGCTTTTATTTTTCTTAATGTTTAAATATTTTTGCAGATAAGGGTTCTAAACTACTTTTTCGTTTTCAATAATTTACGATCCCCTGGTTCATCAAATCGTCATGTTACTTACATAAAAATTAGCCTTCAAGAATGTGCTTTCACTTAAAAAAAATTCATAGTTGAAACACCTTTTGGTATTTTTTTATTAATTTTTTACAGTTTCGAAGAGTTCGCCGACTCCTTATATTTTTGCGATTTTTATCCCCTAAACGTCATTTGGGACCCCATGTTGTATGGTGATTCTTTATCCTCTTGCCTACTATCACCCCTCTGAATTTGTCGGTCGATTTCGGCAACACCCTGTACATATAATCAATTTAAAATTTCTTAAATTATACATTAACTTGTATAATTCATAAATAAATAGCGAGTGATTTTAATAAGCTAGTAATGACACACGAACATAGCTTTTTTTTCAAAATTTCATAGAAAACTATAATTTTGGTTGAAGAACATAATAATAAATTTACCTTTTTGTTTGTTACGTGTTTGAGTTACAATGTTCATAGGAAAAAAACAATTAAAAATATAAGAAGTTTATATATATATATATGTATATATATATATATATATATATAGATAGATAGATAGATAGATAGATAGATAGATAGATAGATAGATTTAGATTTAGGTGGGAGTTTAGGTTCTAAAATACTAAAAATCGACAAAATTTGATGATTGAACTTTTTGACAATAACAATATATTCTATTCTTTCATCGCATTCATGTGTGAAGAGCGAAAAAGAACTGCTACGCAATCAATTCATTAATGGTTTCAGTTAACCAGTGGTTCAATTCACTGAATTTAATGCTTAAATTTTTATCAAGCATCATCAGTATTCAGTAACAATAGCAATGAGCTATTCATAAGCCTAATTATATTTTTTTATAATTTAATTATGCATAATTGCATTAATCCATCATACTGATGAATTTTCGTATATATATAGTTAACCCGCATACAAAATTTCCTAATTAATCAGTAACTTATAAATTGGTATATGTAACCATTTTTTCATAAAAATATCATTCTAATTTTACCTTTATTTATTAAGAAATATGAAATCTTTCAAATGTGTTTTATGTTATTCTAGCATAAAATAACAAAAACCTATGAAATAAAGAGTAAATTTGAAAAAATATTAAATGATTTCCAGGAAATTAACATGGAAACTTTATAAGATATGATTAGTATTAAAGCATCATAAAATATTGTAATAAGGTGTAAATCTGAAAAATTAAATAACTTCCTAAAAAATAACATGAAAACGTTAATAAGATATTATTAGTATTAAAATAGTATAAACTATTGCAATAAGAAATAAACTGAAGAAATTAAATAATTTTCAAGAAACTTACATAAAAAGTGGGAAAAAGGAATACTACATGATCTTTCTTTGAAAAAAAATTGTTCTAATTAATCAATTTATTATGGATTTTTGGTAAATATAACTAGAGACAATAAGGACATTTTTATTCAAATCCAAAAAAAATTTGAAATCCGAACAAAGAATCTGAAAGCTTCTGAGTAATTCTAAACAGTTGATTATTGTTCATTTATAGAAAAATTTGACAATTTAAACTAAATTAAAAAAATATTATTTCTATCTCATTAAGAAAAATATTATTTTGATTTATATTATTTACTTACAACTACAATTTCGATAATCCTAATCATTTAATAATTTTTTTTTTCAATCCTATAAAAGCAGTTGAAATTCGAAATTACCCTGGTCAGTGCGGGACTTCTGGTCATTTCAGAATTAATTCTTAATCTTTACTCCATCTCTAATAAGCATCAGTATTTTCTAGAAATATTTCCCTTCTTCTGCTTAGTAACAAATTCTTGATTGAAGCTGTCTAACCCATTATAATGCTATTACTATGAATTCCGTAATTCACGGTTTGTTTAATTCCACCGATCAACCTTCGCATCGGCGTTACGTGCTTAATTAAACTGCACGTGGTTACTGAAGATCTAATGTCTATCATCCACTGGTAATGTAAACAAGTGCACTTGGAATAATATCCATTAGTGGACGGGGAACGTTTCGGCAAATCTACAGGGCAAATTCCTACTCTGGACAAACGGGGTTGGGGGGGAAGAGAGAACATTTAAGCTGATGACCACTACCTTAGAGGCATCATTGCCAGTTCATCACGTATTGTGAATGATTCTGCAGACGAGATTTAAATGGTTGCCATTTTCCTTATTTCTACAACTGTAGTCATTTAATTTGTTTATAAGAATATTTTACAGAAAGTGTGATAGCAGAGTTTTGTTTTTATATAAATCGGAAATGATAAGTAAAATTTCAATTTATTACTAAAGCAAAATTTTATAAAGAATCGAGGAAAACGCGTCTAGGGCTTTGACGGTGAATGTATATTCTAAATAGAAAAATAAAATCTAAATCTAAGAAATCTAAATTTAAAGTAATAAGAATTATAAAGGAATTAAACGCAACTCTTAATTGTATACGTATGGTAAAAAATACGTTATATATATATATATATATATATATATATATATATATATATATATATATATATATATATATATATAATTTAAACTCTTAATTTAAATAAAATTAATTTCCAAAGCTTTATCTTAATTTAGCCCATAGTAATTTCATTCTCTTATTTCTTCATCCAATTCCACTTTCGGATTAATTAATCCAACTGAAGCTGTGTAAAAATTATTGCACAATCAATTCTACGTGTCAAGTTAAAGTGAAACTTTCGGTGCCCTTGCCAAAGGGTCAAAGGTCACCGCGTGTATTGAATTGGAGCATGGCCGGAAATCCCATGTTATATAAGACAAGTAATCATTTGTTTCGACCCTTCTTTACTTCTTCTTTTCTGCCGTGCTGCGCCTTCTTGTAAATAATCATGCCTGCCACCCGGAAGAGAATAAAACGAAATTCAAAATACAACGTCTCGTCTATGTCTTCGAACCTGCCTTCTGTTGCAACCAAAATAATGTTACATATATATAAGTAACCAATCTAAAGTAAGAAATAGTTTGAAAACGAAACTAAAATGAAAACGAAACAAAACAGTTTCGAAATCGCAACTAAAAATCATTACCTATACAAACTAAAGCTAAAAAAGGAAAAGGAAAGAAACTTCATAGTATTTAGAGAGCGCAACTGCAGCTACTTCTAAAACACAGATGAATTGATACAAAAGTATTAAAATCAAGTTAATAGGAAAATCAAATAAACCAAAAAAAAAATAATTAAACCAAATAAAAAAGAATCCGGCCTGAAGACTTTTTCAAGGGTCACCCTCAGGCAGGGATTCAAAGAAAGGGATTTTTTCTGTAAGGAAATCCAGACAAAGGTCTAATAGTGATTCCTCGTAACCCGAAAATCCCCTGAAATTAGGCCCAAGAGATATACCATTTTAACAGAAAGGAAATTACAAAACAACAAATTAGAAGAAAAATAACCACCACAAAGTAAAAATACAATAACAAAATTAACAATATAAACAAAAATATCATAAAATAGCACTAACGGAAAAAAGAAAGGCAAGAACTTACCATTAGCAGTCAAGGAAATTTTAAGCTATCGATGGTGACACCCACTTTTTAAAAAACAGTAAATTAGGTAACGGTAAATTAGGTAAGAAATTGTAGGCTCCCAGCGGCATCTATTGAGTGATCTAATATGCAAGGAAAGATCTATTTTTATTTAAGCTAAAGGATTAATCCCAAACCATACCTTGTTTAATTAAAAAATTGACATTACAGTAATTTCTTGGAAATTCATTTTTAATTAAATTTTTAATGAGGTTGTTTGATGCTTCAATATAGGAATTTTTATTATTGCAAACCATTTTGATCCTGTTAACTTGTGAGAAAATTAAATTTTTGAAAATTTTAGAGTTTAGATTGGAATGGTAGTTACATAGTTTTGTTATTTTAAAGTTGAATTCATCACTTTTATCGTATATACCAACTATTGTTTTATCCTTAGCAATTTCAATTTTTAAATCCAGAAAGGTAGCCTCAAGTTGATTTTTATTTGTTTCCGTTAGAATTAAATCTTTTGGATAGCAATTAGTAACAATATTAGTATTGTCGAAGTTAATCAAAAGTAGGTCATCAATATATCTCCACCCGTTTATTAAATTATATTTAATTATTTTTTTCTCATAGTAATGTAGGAAAATATTAGCTAAAGCACTTGAGAAAGCTGTTCCCATTGGAATGCCCTTGACTTGTTTATAAAAATTAATACCATTAAACACGTAATTTTCAGTAATATTAAAATTACATAACTCAAACCAGTTATTTTTAGGAATGATATTTTCATTTAAATATTCGTCATATATAAAAGTGCAGACCTTTATTAATTTTTCATGAGGTAGATTAGTGTATAAATTTTCGAAATCAAAAGTATTAAGTTTATTAATGTTGTTATCTTTAAGAAAATCCAGTACTTCTTTGTTACTAGAAATAATAAAGTTGTCTTCAGTTTTTATTTTGTCTAGGAGAATTTTTAAGTATTTAAAGAAATGTTTGCCCGTATAATAATTATAACTGCCAGTGCTACAGGTCACGAATCTGAATTTTAATGGATTTTTATGAAATTTAACTGTTGGGAATAAATAAGGATAATTAAGAGAGCAAGTCTTAGTTTTGGTTTTTTTTGCGAAAGCTAGCATTCTTTTATCTAATTCCTTTTTCCCGGTGTTCTTTAACATATAAGTTGCATTAGAGTTATATTCATTAATTAAAAGTTCTTTATAATAATATTTACAAATTAAACAGAAATTATTTGCTGATTTATCTATTAGTGTAATAACAAATTTTTCTTTTAAATTTTTTATTTCGTTTTTCAATGTTTTAATAAAATAAATCCCACGTTCTTTAGATCTGTCAAAATCAGTATTCATTTTTATTTTAATTTCCTTTAAAATTCTCACTTTCCATTCCCCGAAACCTTCCGCAGGCCAATGGTATTTTCTAGATAATTTAGCAATAAAAACATCCAAATCATTACCAATAGAAATCAAAATTTTGTTATGTTTTGTTCGGATTCTTTTTTATTTGGTTTAATTTTTTTTTTTGGTTTATTTGATTTTCCTATTAACTTGATTTTAATACTTTTGTATATATATATATATATATATATATATATATATATATATATATATATATATATATATATATATATATATATATATATATATATATATATATATATATATATATATATATATAAATGTATATATATATATATATATATATATATAATTTAGTTTTTTTAACGTATTTTTTTAGAGAGAGGATGGGTAGGAAAATGAATATTATTTAAAAGATTAATTTTATTGAAGAAAAGTATAAAATAATAATGTCGAAATGTTTAATGATTTTTTTTCTGTAATAAATGAAACTAACTGCTTTTGTGATCATCTTGTTCGCTTGTTTATAGATTATTTAGGAAATTAAATATTAATGTGAAATGCTTTGTCTAAAAAAATCACTTTGTTACGTCAAAAAACGTCAACACGAATAAACGAAAACAAATTTTAACTAGAGCAATTTAAAAAGTGTATGTACTACGAAATAAAAGTAGAAGTCACAATCTGACTTCGGAATGAATGTCGAAAAAAAGCATTTTACTTTTTTTTAATTTTAACAATGGCAAACTCTCTTTAAGTGCAACTGTAAAAACATTCAATGAAACAATTTAAAGTTTATATGGCGATTTGTTTATATTTGACTAATGTCATTCAAAAACTTTTAATAAGAGAGATTTCTGCACCACATACATTAGAATTCTATATACATAATTTAAAACATTTTGCTTGAATTAATTTTATTAGAAATATTATTTACTAATTCTTGAAAACAGGTAAGTGAGTATCAAAATCATATAAGAGTTTTATTATTTTAAAATGGAGAATAAGAATAAAATTTGTAAATTGAATATTTTTCTAGATGTTAATGCTGGTTAATAGATTACAGCATATATTTTAATTAGAAGAAAAATGGAAATATAACTGTTTCACAATGAGAGATTTTTTTTCTTTTATAATAAAATACATTGCATTAATATAATTTTGTAGCTTTCGATTAATCTGAAAAATCTATTTATCTTCAGAAAGTCTTGTAGAAATATAGATAAGTGTTAACATTGTAATAATAATGTTAATATATAAAGTATTTTATTACTTTAAAACTGAGTATGCAATTAAAAATACTTAATGTAAAATCGGATGCTTTAGTAATAAAATTCATGTTTTTTAAAAACATTAAAACATTAAAAAAATTGAAATATCATATTATATACAAACGAAAATCATATTTATTTTCAAGTTCCGCTCATTTCGTTTACAAAAGAAATAGCTTTATTGCTAATTATTTCATAAAAAATTCCCTTTTTATTACATTACAAGATTTCGTTAAGTATGATATAAAAGAAATATTATCATATATGTGGGGTGATAACTTCTCATTTCGAAGTATCACAAGGAAGGAATTTTGGAATAATGATGAAGAATTGGATGAATCACACTGAAATGATGAATATAACATTTAAATCGGCAGTAATTTTTTAAATTTCATTCTATACCATGGTAATGCTCGTAATCGTTTTGATAGGAATTGTTTTTCTAATCCTACACAATAAAATGAATATTTTGTGTTTCGACATTTACTGAAAAGAATCGATTATTTGTTTTAAACATTTTCCTTTGATTGATTCTATACCAAAATTTTGATACCAAAATTACTCATTTCATTTTTCAAAGTCATTATGTATTTCACTTACCAAATTCACTTACAAGAGAATGTGCGGAAAAATGTTATTTATTAGATGATCGATTTCATTTCAAATTCGATAAAATAAAATTTCGATGATAAAACCATATACTCGTTGCACTTTTGGATTATTATATTCACATGCACAGAAACTGACTTTTTGTTTATGGATTTTTTTCATAACATGACAAAAATTTAAGCCATATATAAAATTCTGTTCTTGTTCGATGCGCCTTTAAATTTAATCCTATAATGAATTATTTTTTTTTTTTACAGAAACAGATGTGTTTGCAATAACTACATTTGATTCAAGAAAAGTTTTAAGAATTTTTTTTAAGTATTTCTTTTAGTATTTTTTTAAAATTAAAATGTGTCAAATAGTTACATTATAAATTAAACAACATCCAGTGACACAAATCACATTAAAACAGTTCTATAATAAAAAATAAAAGTCCCTTTTTATCAAAATATTTTATTAGAAGCAAAAATATATATATATTGATCATACATTTTAAATTAAACAGTATCCAGTGACACAAATATTATGATTATATTATAATATATTCCAGTGACACATTATAACAATTCTAGTCCCTTTTTACCAATATATTTTATTAGAAGCAATAAAAACGTACATTGATCGTACTTTTAATGGTTGAACTATTCATACAACAGTCGTTCTGGGATTTTTCCAAGTTTCTAGTTTAAATATGATTCTAGTACTGCTATTACAATCTACCTGTCCTTTCTACTAATTTTGATCATAAAATATTTACACAGAATTTCCAAACATTCATTGTTACCCTTTGAATAGTCGCTTGAAATTTATAAATGGAAACCAAAACCTTATAGCCAAATAGCTACATGATGCTCTGAAGGGTTAGGGGTCGCAAACAGATTGACAGACAGACATAATGCTAGATAGGAATTTTCCCCCCCATGATTAGGGATATCTGAAACACTTTTCATCCAAACCTCAAATTTGAATTTTATACAGTTTAGGACCAGCTAGGTTACAGTTTAAGTTAGGTTCTTTTGTATATTTTGCACAGAAGGATAAAAATACTCTTCGACATTTTTAATAAATAAACATCTCTTTATTTATCTGCTTTCATAGAATACAACCATACAGAAAACAGTCCATTACCTTACGGAAAGTTTCATCTAATATATCATTTCCTGCATCCACAATCTTTTCCTTTACAAAATATTCTCCCAAATATGCACATATGAAATACGTCCATATAAGGGACGAAACTGCATTCGAGCCGCGAAAAACCAATTACGGAAAAAGGTGCTACTGATTTATGTAACAGTCGGGGACTTGGAGCAAGTCCCCCGTCATAAGTGGTAATAAGGCCCCGAATAAACTCCATCCATATGTCAGCAATTTCAGGAACGTGCGCGGCAAGGCGAAGACTGTTGATTCACTTTATGAGCAAAAAAGTTGTGAGCGCAATTCGTTTGGCAGCGCCGTATTTAGATCACGAACTTGAAGAAAAATTCTCCGACATCTTGTCATCCTCTTCTGAAAGATGCGGAAGAGATCGGTACGTGACTGTCTTCCTTAAGGATGAAGATCTTAGAGGTTCAAAGCCTTAAGGATCCTCCTGTTCTGGTGGAGGGAGGGCTTAATCCAAAAGATATCGTAACGGAGTTTAGGGTCTAAGGGAAGGCTTTTCCTGAGCTCTAGGTGAATATTATGCTTGAACTGCGTTTAAGGTAAAAGGAATCTTTCGGTTGGGAGACGTGATGGTTGCAAATGTGTGTTCTGGGTCTTTGAAAGAACAAATCTAGGAGATAAGACTCATTAGGAGTTGCCTAATTCGAGCATATTATTTTGAATATTTTTTCTAAGTCCAAAGATTTTCCATTATATGATGTTTAAACATAGATTATGTTCATTCGTAAAAATGTAATGAATTTAAACTATGGGTTCAATGGCTTTTTATTGAAACCGAAAAAGGGATTAATTCCGTAACTGAATGATGTTGATTTTTTTCACAAGTATGGCCATTCCATGTCTTCTCAATTCACATAAAGCATGGATTTTTATGTACCTTAATGCACTCTTAAAGTTATGCGCTACATTCAATAGTACAGGGTAATCAAGAAATAACAGGAGGTGTTCGGGGCCCTGAATCGTGTTATGCACTGGATAAAATATTTAAAAAATTGGCCACCATACGCATTAAAATATGCGGTTTCGATTTAACAAGAAAAATAATTAGTACCGAAAAAACTCCGATAGTAGTAATCCTGGAGATGAAAGCTCAAAATGTGTGAAAAAAAGAATACATAACTGCCAATGGAAACAGTAAATAGCAACACACCAAATACCAATGAAAAACGTTTATTATACCAACTTGCAAATTTTGCTCAAGGTGACCACCCACATGATATTCCAATAATTGCATGCGGTAACTAGGTTTTCGACGGTGACTCCTAGCATATCGGAAATTTATTCGTCTGATATGTAACATTATTTGATCTTTTAAAGTAGGAAGTCAGGAACATGTCATTGATACACAACGTCTTTCAAGAAACCCCACACCAAGATTGCCAAGATTCAGATCAATGTTATCAGTGAATGGGTGTTATCTTATACGGAAAAAAATTCATGATCTTACGCAATATCTTCTGTACCGTCAAAAACGGGATATATGTTTGCCGTGATAATGAACGTGCACTGCTGGTACCCAGCTTATTAGCTCTCACCTGATCCATTACAGCAGTTGCAACTTCTTCCTGCTTAATATCTTTACGTCCTCGGAATACTTGCATATTAAGAATTTCTGTTGTTTCAAATTTTTCAACCATTCTTCTTAAGTCAGTTGTGGTCATTGGTCCTCTACGTAACTTTTTTAACCTCTGGTATTCAAGAAAAGCAGCACTGACATTTTCATTTAGCTGATAAAACTGTTTGACTAATAAGGCGCGTTCACGTAGTGACAACGCAATCGACGGATGAATTCTTGCAGAATGATATAAATTCCCGTAACCCTTCCTTTTATCTTCGATGTCATGTCACAAAGTACCGATATAAGCAAATTACATAAAAAAGTTTTCGATCGCAGCTCCAGAATTTCCTCTATTGGCGTTTTTTGGTTCTACTTTTTTTCATGATAAATTGAAATCGCATATTTTAATGCGTAAGGTGGCCAAATGTTGTTATAGTTCGTCCAGTACATAACACGCTACAGGGCTCCGAACTCTCCTGTTATTTCTTGATCACCCTATATGTAAACAAGGTATCTTTCACCCTTCTTCAAAAACTTGCAGTATTGTTCTCTAAGTTCTGTATCATTTTAGTTTATTTATACTCTTTATTTTAATATCTAAAATTATTATTTTTAATTTTTTTTTAATTTTATAATTATTGCTGCCTTAGTAAAATTGCTTACTGTGTTATAATTATTTATGTATAGCTTATTTATAACTTATTTAAACTCTTAAAAATTAAAAACAAATCTTCATCCTCATTCAAAAATTGTATGTATTGTACTCAAAGTGCTGCATCACAATATTCTATTAAAATTCTTTATTTCAATAACTGGAATAATTATTTTTATAATACAGATTTTAAAAAATTTTATAATTAGTACTGCCTTAGTAAAATTTCTTACTTTTTTTGTAATTATTTATATATTATGTAAAAAAATTAAAACCAAATCTTCTTCACCATGCTTAGTTTAAAACTTTCTCTAAATAAAGTTTTTCTTTATAAGTTGTTTAAATTTTCAAAATTAGATTATAAAGTTTGCACATTAAAATGATTAAAAATTTCTCTGATATCATTTAGTATTTTGTGAAATAACGCTATTACATTGAACCGTGTAAATAAAAATTGATATCAATAATTCCGAGCGGATCCAAGTGCTGAACTTTCAAGGTACAATTTGTGACATATGGTGCGAGCAATTCCTGCGACTATAAAATCACGATGATGGATGCTGAAGGACATGTTCCATGCGCAATATCTATAACTAAGTTATTATATAAAGGCATGCAAGCACATAATTTTCTGGGAAAATTAAAAGCCTAAATGCAAACAGATTTGAAAGGTTGTCCCAAAATTAACGCAAGATGTGCATTGGTGCAGTTAAGCGATGGCAACACTATGAAAAAAAACCCAGTTGACAGCTGATAGTTTAGGATTAGTAAAAATAGAGCGTCACACGATAGAATAACGAGTTTTCATAGTTGAACAATAGTTCAAAATTAATGAAATTCTGGCGGCCACAGTTCGAAAATTTGAGAATTGACCCCCTAGATCATGTCATTTATCATCATTGGATTTCTTTTTTTATTGGTTTATTTGAAGTCAAATGTCTATCCCAACAAGCCCATAAGCGCGCGTGCGTTGAAGGAGGAAATTCAACACTGTATCAATGAAATTCAAACACATTTATGCAAAATGGTCATCGAAAATTTCGTTTCAATAAAAATATTTTACGTTTCAATAAAAATATAGCAATTTAAAGAAAAAAAAAACCTTATTTTTTTATTCAAATCAAATTTTGCGTTAACAAATTGTTCTTTCGCGTAACGCATCTTTTAACTCACCCTGTAGCACCTCTTTTTCCCCTTGAACAGAGCACGCCCTCTTGTGGCGTTTTACAGACAAGCAGTTGAACGGAAGACATCCTGAGGTCGACTTTTTCCTATGCGCAACCCTTGCGCTAACATCTGAATGCTTTCGGTTGGAAGCTGTGGAATCCCTCTACCATATTGTTTACTTTAACTTAATTGTCTATGTGTGTTTGTAAATTTTGTAGTGTAGCTGTGTTTGTGTAGATTAAAAATATTATATTTAAAATCGAGCAGTTCATTAGAAAATCGCAACACACTCACTATAACCCTAAATTATCAGCTGTCAAATGGTTTTTTTTATTAGGGTTGTTAATACTTACGAATGGTGGCAAATTCAAATCTTGTGTTAATTTTGATACACCCTTTAATTATATCCTTTAGATGATAATTAGCGTTGGGCAATCGAGTAAAATTCCATGAATTAAAGAAAAAAAATACTATTATTACGAGGCGATATCCAATGAAAGCATGAGACATGGGTTTCAGATCGTGCGAAGAGGGAAAAATGCATATGTGATCTCTCCTGGCCGGTTTATTATACTATTTCGAAGAATTTGCTACAACGTTTGGTGCTTATCTGTTATTCTAGAGATAAAATCATATTCTTTATTTTATCCCCATAATACTTCTCTTTAACGTGTGTGAATGAACTCGGATTAACAGACTGATAGAATACTTGTTGATGGGATCTTCCCAGAATTTCTCAGAAATCTACAGTGCTGAAATTTTAATATTATAACCATATACAAAATTTCAGCTGTCTAGTACAAAATGCCAGCTGTTGACTTATCATGTTAACAAATAGACAAATAGACATAAATCACAGGTATATTTTGAATCCTAAAAATTTTAAATAGAGAGAGATTCATCAAAATATCGATGTCAAAAGTTTTACGTTTTCAATATTTCCACTTGGTATATTTCGTATATGAACAAGTAAGAAAGGTGTTTCAGCTCTACGTCAATTTTGTTCACAAGAAAGGAAAAAAAATCATGCGATAGAATTAATTCCTTAAGTCGCATTCAGAAAAAGGATGCCTAAAAAAACTCAAAGTTAAGTCAAATTGGAAATAAAATAGTAGAATTATTGAGACAAAATAATTTGAAAAATATTTCATGAAGAGAGTTTCAAAAAATTTCATGAAAAAAAAATTGCAGTTTAAATTTTTAAACAGAAAACTATACCTATATGGAAACATCGACACAGAAAATGCTCTAAATTTTTAAAAACTTTAATTTCATTCTATATTCATTACTCAATACTTTCATTCAATGCTCATGAAAGAAAATAATGAGAATGTTCTGCGCTCATAACGTATTACGAATAATTTATCTTTTACTTATTTTATAAACAATTTCATTTGTTATTTTTCATAAATGTTTTAAAATCTTCTAATTTTCTTAAACTGTGCACATGTGAAGTACTTTTAATGGAATCTTGTCAGAATTTCATAGAAATCTACAGAATACTGTCTGTTGAAATTTTAGTATTATAACCACATAATAATAGTATTAAATAAATTAATCTATAATTAGTTTCACCCTTTCAAAATACCAAAAGAATAGCCTACATTGTGTCTATTTATTTTAACATGAAAAAAAAATCTTGTTAATCTGGTTTGGGAGCAATTTTTTCATGCCAAATCAGAGTAACTAAAAGTATGAGAAACAATGTTTCAATAATCAAAACTACCCCATTGATAAAAGTAGTGAGCCATTTTCTAGTATACGATGTATATGAAAAAAAAAATATTCTAACCGTTAAAAAATTCAAAGCCAAAATTCTGACGTCTCTGAGTTTATAAAATACTAATTTTATGATTATGTCTGTCAATCTGTGTATAAACACAGATACTCTAAAATGCTTTGAGTTAAACGGCAAAAATTTGATAAATAGTTTCTACAACAAATATATAAATTTCTATTAAATTTTAAATGGAATCCACTCAGCGGAAGTTTGCCTGTTTGAAAAGATAATAATTATAATAAACTACAAAAAAACATGATAAACATAGCATAACCAGCAAATCCTAAAGAAAGTTGTAGATAAATTTTGGTATACAGATTTAATTTCTAAAGTATAGATGCATATCGAATTTTCAATCGAATCCATTTACTTTCTGTTTATCTGTATTTCCTTGTGCTTGCAAACGCGATTGCTCAAAAATGCGAAATATTAAAGTATGTGAAATTTGGTGAGCTTGTTATTAAAATTTTAGTTTTTCTACACAAAACTAGAATTATGTTTTCAGTTGGTGGGAAAAAAGGAAACTGAGATGAGCATTCAGTTTTCTTTTCTATACTATGAACACAGACCTTCTTAGTGTGGGACTCTGAAAATAAAAATCTGAGCACATGTAACGTTCATGGCCTTGCTCATAATTGTATGCAGGGAAGAGAGGATAGCATTTTATCAGGGAATATATGAGGAAATTTCGGGCAGGCTACTCCAACTAGCGATAAGAAAAATACTTTTCCTCAACAATGTATTTGCTATCCCATAGCAACATTACGAAATTTTGCTGACTGAAATAAAACGAAGTATAGAATTTACAAACATGACTTCTAATTCCCAAGATTCTATTTTTCAAGCATTCTCACAACTCCAATAACTGTAAGTAAATACATGCTTTCTTGCGCAATAAGGAAAGAATGAAAACAATTAAACAGACGCATCTACGCCTCCACAGTCGCATTTTGATGTGAGCGAACTTCCCCCGATATCAAGAGAAACACGCTATGGCAACACATGAGCATTCACGTGATCGAGGTCAAAAGTTATCTCGATTACGCTGTGAATATCGCACCGCTGAAGATATTATTACAATTGCTTCGTTCTTAGACTGAGGAGTAGACTTGAAAAACTGCCAGTTTAAAAACGGTAAGATAAATCGCACTTTATAAATTATTATTACTTAGGTACATTGTAATAAAATATTTCTCACGTAAGTATTACTACGAATTTAAGGATTAAATTTAATGGAAAAAGTATTTTGCTTTCTTATATATATATTATTCACATTGGAATGTTAAAAAGTTCAATCTTGAGGTTTTAATAAAATTTAGATTTTTTAAAACTTCTTGATTAGAGTTAACTTAATTTTGGTCTGTTGGTATGTTTATACAATCATTCTTGCAAAATAATTTTGAAGCATAATAAATTGTATGATTGAAATTTAACATGCAGACATACCAAACAAACAAAACAATTTTGCAAATCTGCAGCTTTGAATAAAATTTTTCCTTGAGCTTTTTTTTTAAAACTCAAACTTAATTTGTCCTCTCTACTATTAAACTTCAACACTAAACTTCTGTAATAAAGATATTTAATATTTGTAAGGTGATTAATTCATGAGCAATAAGAACATTGTTTACATTTAAAAAAATTTTGCTTTTTTTAAAATTTTTTTATTTGTGTCCCTCATATCAGAGGATGTAATTATATCATTTTAGTTTTATTGAATTTCTTTTTTTTTAAATTTTAACGCTCATTAAAATTTAATTGCTACTCAATCCAATAAAATATTATAGTGAATTTAAATGTTTACCAGTCATATCCTGGCAAAAATCTGTTTTAAAAAGGTAGAAATCAGAGATAAATAGTTAAGCAATCTAACTGGTATCACTAAGTAAAGAATATTTTGAATTTCATGAATAATTATCTAAAATATATCTTATCACTTTATCTTCTTATACATATCTTATCACCATAAAATACCTAAGATACCAAATCAAACTATCATAATAAGATTTGAGCGCAGAGGAATTTTTTTAAACTATCCAGGCTAAAACTAATTAAGGATTTTCAGACTATCAAGATTATTTAATTATAGAAGATGCATATAAAAGGATATTTGGTTTCATATAATAAACGACATCGGTTCGTGCTATTATTATCCAATTGATTTATATTGTTTTTATCAAAACATTTTCGGACAACATAAATGAAACTCTTTTGTTTATTTAACCCATTCACTGCCAAAGAAATTTATAAACACTTACTTTACAGCAGTTTCCTACGAGATATCTCGTGAATGGCAGTGAATGGGCTAATAAAAAATTGCCAAGGGAAGAAAGTTCCACGCTTAGCTTTCCTTTCATAAAAATCTAACATTTCGATGAACATGTTTAATATAAGCATATGTTTTTGTAAATAAGTAATGAATGCAGGAATAATAAATTAAGTTTTGGTAAAAATTCGCTTATAGTGAGAGTTACTTACATGCCGCATTTAGTCCTTTCTGCAGCGAATAATACCTAGTATTTCTTTTTCGGTATCTGACAAGTTTTAGACCTCGAGATAAAAAAAAATATTTATTCATGGTATTGTCAGAAAAGCAATTCTTTGTCAATCATTCAGAATTGTCTCATGTCCTTTTGAGATGCTTTTTGAATTCATAATTTATATGCAATTTATAAATTACATATATCATCACCATATATATAAAACATTTTACATCATTACTATTTATGAATTTTACACTTGAATTTTGAAGCCACTTATATTTTAATTAATTTTAAATAGAGATATTTGATATGAAAATACACCCTTTTTCAGTCATAAAGAAAACTTTTTTCAAAAATAATATCCTTTCATATAAAGCATCACCTCACAATATTTTTTTCGAATGTAGCTCCAGAAAGTTCATGACGATGTGTATTCATGATTTAGTTCAAAGGACTAAACAAATATTTTCGTATAAATCTTTCTCTTAAATATATGCATATAATTATTCATATTCATATAATATCATTGATAAGAATAGGCAGCATAAAGTGAAAGAATTTATCTTTTTATACAAAAATTCTATGGCAGTTTTCAATATTTTTATTTTTATCTGATTATTTAATTGACATTTCTGTCTATACACTTCAAATAATCAAAAATTTGTTAAATGAGATATGAGATTTTTTTTTTCTTTTGGTGCAAAATATTTGCTCAAAATGAAACGAGAAAAAAGAGATGAGGTCGATAAAATGTCTTTTTCTATAACAATAAATGATAAAAAATAACTAAAACTGAACGAAACTAAAAATTGTTACATAATAAGAATTATTAATCATTAATATTAGAATACTAGTTACTAATAACAGAAAAAAATTAGCGAAAATAAACATCTAACAAACTGAAAGCTAAATTTCTAAATGAGCGATATATTTATAAATTATCCTGAGCGGATTTATCCAACGCACATATTTCACATCAAAGTATATGCAAATAATATTAATAATCCCTGTGTTAATATTAGATTTCTCAATTGTTTCTATTTCAACTGTTTTTTAAATTTATTTGTCATGTTTATGTTAATGAATGGAGTCAATTTAATTGATTAGAGCTATATAACCCATTCAAAAAAGATATTACTGTATTTTTTTGCTGTTTTTTTATGTTCTTTTAAATTTAAATTATATATATATATATATATATATATATATATATATATATATATATATATCTGCAATGTTTAAAAATTCTTTCTAATATTTGAACAAAAATAGTGTCCAACCTAAGGGCACTTTTCATTACTACTACTAAGGAACTCTTAGGGTACCATTTGACATTTCCATTACCATCAAATAAATGCATTTATAAAGAATAGCTCAGAGAAATCTCCGATTTTTCACGAAACTTTATACTTCAAGAATTCTCTGATTTTTCTGAATATCCAACTGCAATATTTGTAGTGTATCATAATTTATTAATTTAAATCTGCTTGTTGGTGGAAAGTAGTTGGTTTCATGGAAACTGACATTTAATTTGTCCATTTTTGAACTTCTAATGAGAAAATACCTCAGACACCTGGATGAAAAATTCACTTATAAGGCAGCTGGTTCTCATTCTCTGTTGAGTAAGCATTGGTGTAAAGTTTAGTTATCTTTCCTGCGATGACGAAATGCATTTCTCGGGAGAGTAATTGGTCCCAATGGACATTAAGACTCCGACCTCAATTTCCGATTATGATACCATGACGACGATAATTCAGATAAACCGGATGCTTTGGCAGGAGTGGGGTAGATTCATTATTATCACCCATTTTCAAAACGATTTATGTTCGGAAGATCATTTAGTTTATTCTAGTAATAGTCTATTTTCAAATTATATCTAAATATTAACTAATAATGTTTAAAGATATTATTAAATCACAAAAAAATCCTTTATTATTCAATGAAAATAAAATAGTAATGCTTTGAAATTTCTGTATTAAAGTGGAGAAAATAGTATACAGTATTTTTGAGTAACTACGAAGTACAAAGATTTCATCGTTTAACATTTATAGCAAAATTTATCCAAATTAAAAGTTTTCTCAGCAACATCCTTGCGCTCAATCTTTCAATTTCTTATCAGTTTTTATCGAACTCTGTGTGACAACACATATCATAACAAACTTCGAACTAATACTGATAACACAAAATGCTTTTAGTTGATCGTAAGCTGTTCAGTTTAAGTAAACTGTCAGATGAAGATATATTTGTCTTAGCAAAACTATGTGAACGATAACGATTGGAAAAAGAATAAGTAAGGGCAACCACTGGCATGCGATAAGTCTTGAAAAACCTCCAAAGAGATTTGATGTCATGTGAACTCTATAATAGGAACATAGATGAACAATTAGATAGATAAATATATCTATATGTAACATTTTCCATAGAAAATCGATTCAATATTGCGATAGTTTCTATTTATAATTTATTTATTTTGATTTAAAAACGAGATGTTTTCAAGGCTAGCAAAATCAATTTCAGCCATGCTTTCTCCCTCATTCATAATCATAGAACTCAAATCGATTCAAAATGACATTTTTCAGGATGATATTCAATGTTTGAACTAAAATACCTTTTCTTTCAGTATTTTGAAAAGTATTCTAGTTGGAAATGTGTTGTTTGGCGATATTTTCACTACATGTGTAACAATATATAAATATTTTTAAATCAATTTTCCTTTAAAGCAAAGTGAGAGGGGGTTAAAAATTAAGCATTTTGATATCTGATAGTAGATTTTGATGGCTATATATACACTTAAATTATACCTGCTTTATCAGTTACGAATTATTTGATAATCTGAATGAGCAAAATTATTTGATCAAAACTATCATTAATAATCAGATATTCTGAAGTTACATAAACGACGTTCACCAAAAAAGGCATTGATATGGAATTTAAATTATTCTTGTTAATTTCTCAACAGTAATTGAGAGATTAAAATTTTCCTAATAAACTATTATCTAACACATAATATCCAAAATCGTACATTTTGAAAATCATACCTAATGCATGTTTGATACATTATGCCGATGATAAATTAATTGTACTGCATGAATCTTGCAATACAATTACAATACAAATGAAGGGGCAAGCTACATTTTAATTTGACAAAAGGAATGGTTCGTGCATTCAAATACATTTAGTATAAAAAGAGTAAAATAATAATAATAATTATATATATATATAACAATTCACTAGTTAAGTTCAGTTATAAATCTATATAAATATTCCAAAATATAAATCGGAGTCCAATTTATCGATCTTACTTATCATAAGCACTTCTGTTTCTTTTGCTATTTCATAAATTTTTTTTCATATTTTAGCCACAGTAAACGATGGGTGTCCATCGTTGGCTGTTGGGTCCTTTCATCTGCTTAATTTTGGCCGTAGCCTCTGCTAGGCCTCCAGAATGCGAAGAGCCTCCCTCGTGGTCCATCGGAAGGCGGCAACCTCTGGTGGAAGCAAGAGGCAAGGTGACTGTTCTTGCCTTACTTCAAGCTTCCTGACGATTCTGCTTGCAGCAGGCTTCTAGGTAAGCTAATATACTAAATATTGCCTTACATCATCTGTCCTCATATTTTTCTTACTCTAGGAAGTGTGTAACTGGACGCGAAATATTCTTCAGAATTTTTTAAAAAATACACTCATTTTTAAGACAGGTAAAGCGCTGTCTAACGAACTAACTATTTTGACACAAGAATATATGGATAAAAGTAATTCATTGAGAAATTTTTTTAAAAAAAACAGGAAAATATCCCAAATTATTTATTTACGTCCAGCTATTTAAGCTTATTTTTTTCTTTTCGGTATTTTTATAATAATATCTCAAATTCGCATTCATCAGTAATCATAAATTCAAGGCAGCATGGGTGAAATAATGGTAATGAGTTACAATGATACCAGGGATATCTGGCAAACGTATATTATAATGAAACACGTGCTAATCAACGAAGTCCATCTAAAAACACATATATCTAGACTCAATCGGCACGGTAATGGTGGAAATGGTTTACCAATTTAGAAATGAAATCGTATTTTTTAATCTATATAAACCCGTGTACAAAAAGTGATATATTTGTTGAAAGCTTTTTTAGATAAATTTCAACAAACAGTATATCGTTACTGATAAGCTGAATATAATAATTCAGAAATATAAAAAAATAATAAAAATCAATGTCCTTATAAATTTCGACTATATATTATGAATAATATAAAATATTAAAACAATGTACTCTGATATTATTCATAATAATCTTGCTGTGTTTATTTATTAATACAACATGTTTCATGTTTATTCTAAACATTTTAATAGTATCAGTCATATTTGTTTTAATAATTTATCAAAATATTTTTATCATATAAGGTGAATCCTGAATAAATTATATCTTTGTACTAATATATTTCTATTTTGAATCCTCATATGTTAATGAAAATCATTCTGATTTGTTTTCTTAGTTTATCAGAATCTTTTATATCATATATTGCAATACTGAATTATTTTTTTTCTTGAAACTGGAAATATGATTTGTTTATTCGAATAATATCATTGATATTCGTCTTATACTTGAATGTTTCAATAATTTATCAAAATATTTGTTGTTTCACTCCTTTTAATATAGCTTTCGATTTTATTTCAGTTTGGAGTCGCTGCTAAGGCATTTCCGAACGTATGGTATGAACGATTTAGAATTCATGATAGTGAATTCTAACTTACCTCATTCACAAGCTGTTTTACATGAACTAGAAAACAGAGTTACATTCAACGTGTATCAAGATACTGTTGAAAAGAACATATGGGGATTGATGGAAGGAGGAAAAGATGATATTTATGTTTATGACAGGTAAGTTTGAAAAAAATCATTAAAAGTCAGTTCGTTAATAGTTTCTAAAATTAGTTTACATTTATTTTGCAGACATTTCAAAGAAATTATCAAAAAACAGAAATAATGATTGTATTCAAGTAATTGTTGAATGTCGATTTCATAAATAAATGTATACATTATTTGAACTAATGATGATAACATTCATAATAAAATTCATTTAAATAGAAACAATATATTCTGATAAATAACAAAAATTAAATTAATTTGCAATATATAAAATAAATTAAAAATAATATTATTATTCAGTTATTATCATAAAAGTGGAAAAATTCCAGAATTGAATCATTGGTATCATTTCATCGAGCTTATGAAAACTATATCTTATTTTTAATTTAATTTAAGCAAACTTTCATGTTCTTCGCTTGAATCATGTTTGGATATGTTACCTCAGAAATATTAATAATTCGAATGTAAAAATAAACTTATGTTACTCAGGTATTTACTTCGTTACTTTATAAAAGTCTTTCCTAATTCAATTTAACTTAAAGTATGTAAGAAAACGTTATAATTGTAGTGTATTTTGACACCATAGATTTGCAAAATATAGGATGTCTACTACAATCGCAACCCAGGAGGTATTTCAAAATAATTTAGGATGAGCATATGCTTCGAAATGGAAAAAAAAACCATTGAATGACTTAAAGAGTTAATGACACAATGCTCTGAATGACGTAAAGTTTTCTATTATTTGAGTAAATAACGATACTTAAAGTATACTGAATACAGTTAGTGAAATACAGAAAGAGAATACTAAATGCTGAACAATTATTACATTTTATACAGTCTTCGGTACTATTGGTGATTTTTAGAAAAATTTCTCAGACACTTCTTCGTTATTTAATGCATTCCAATATTCTTTGACTAAAATTGGAAAGAGCTGGAAGTTTCAACTTAGAGATCTTTGAATATCACTATTTAAGATCATTTCCAATGCTACCCTGAGAAAAATTTGCCGATAAATACCTGGTCGTTCGGCCGTTGATTGGTTAGAATGTAAAGTTTTATAATTTTGTTAATTTTAGTCACAGAAAACTGGATAAGTTTTGTTTAGAATGACAATGGAAAAAAAATTATTTGCTAAGTTAATTAATAAGACAGGGTATAAAATAAAAATTTTTACTTCGTTATTTTGTTTAACTGTTCAACAAAAAATATAATTTTCTGCGTCCTTTGAAGTTTTTTCCCATTGAAAACTCTGCCTCTAAAGTTATAGAAATCGGCTACTAAAGCACGATTGTTATGGACTCCTTGCGTATTTTAATTTTTAAAAACAATGGATATAATCTATACGAAATAAAACGAATGTCATGGTACATTTATCTTAATTTAACCCAATACTGAATAAGAGATAATTGCATGATAATAATAATATAATATTTTCAATATAGGATGATTATCTTATATAAATAAATGGGAATCACAACTGTAATGACAAAATTTCATTTTAAACCAGATGTTGGAGGGTATTAAGCTATTTAACGACTTTTAGGCAGTTACCTATTTAGGAAAAACTATTTCTTTTTCGTTATTTTGTATTTTAAAAAGCGAAATACGCATAATTAATGTTTTATCAAGACTAAATCAATTAGATATATATATTGTGATGAAATTCGTTCTCTGGGAACGAATGATTCCAACACGTTGGACATCGCGTAAAATTTAGTAAAACACAGAAGACGATTACACGAAGAACAATTTTAGAAATGAAGGACATATAAATCTGTACCAAATCGGTTCTTAACTGTCAGCAATAGCATAAGAACTCTCTGTGCACGACCTCGCAACACATTCAACATTCTGAAAAGAGTAAATTCATATTCATATAAACGCATCATTTGATATAACCTTTTGAGAAAGTATGGGATTCTCTAGAAGAATCTCTAGATTCCGGGTCTTAATAGAGATACAGCCAAAATTTCAAGGTCCTTTATTTTTATCTTCAAGATCGAGAGTCATCACTTTGGTATAAATTCAGTTTTTATGAAAAATATCTGTAAATCTCTCTTTCCAACTATGACATTTACTTGGCAAGAACGCTTATTTACTGTTGATTAGTAATAATATTATTGATATATTTTTTATTTTTTATTTCAGATGTGGCCGTTTAGCTTACTACATTCCATATCCTTTGAGCATCATGAATTCAGATGAAGCTCTTGTAGTGTCTGCTATTTTAGCCACTTATTACAGAAGTCCATGCGGCGTGACATGCGACAAACAAAACAATTCTTCACTTGAAGATATTTTAAATGCTAAGGAGACGACTGAAGGGGTTTGTAACTGTCATACAATATGTGATGCTCAAATTAAGTTTCTTACATTTACTAATTTTGCAAAATATAAGTCATAAAAATTTCATTTTTCAAGCTATAAAGGCGATACTTCTCAACCTTCTTGAAAAAATATTCCTGAAATATAAATAACTGCATACATATATGTGTTTGCATACAAATCAAAAAAATGTATGCAAAAATTTGCTGAATATTTGTAGCTTAAAACCTCAAAGATATCGTTTTATTTCGTTAAAGTAATTACACCAATTGAACTTTTTTAATTTTATAAAGTATATATTCCTAATTTATGTAAAATTTATGTATTCTAAAAATGAACGAATTCTATGTTCAGCACTCTATGCTGCAAATTAAGCTCGAGTTTTTATTAGATCTTACTTTAGACAAGGACAACTCATTTTGACGACATGGAGAAAATTAGGCCATTTATCATCATCTCCAGTTATATAGTCTAGAATTTGACCCTAATTACTTTCTTACTTAATTGTCATGTAGAAGTATCAGATTCTTATATTTCGTAAGGGATTTGAGTCGTTCCCAATAGTAATAACCTTAGAAATTTCCTGAGTTTCGTTGCAATAAAATTTTTATATATGTTTAATATGTTCATTGAAAGAATGAACAATTTATATATATTTGTTTCTTAAAGCATTTATTTTCCATTAGAAAATGAAATATATATCAATATACCATAATCCAAGTTTTTAACTAAAATCAGTTCGCAAAAAAAAAAAAAAGTATTTTGAATGAATTCTCTTTAAAAATTAGCATATGCGATCATTGATTCAATGATTATATTGAACATATTTTCATTTGATTATATTTACAATTAAATGTATTTTCAAGTATTTAATCTCACGTAAAGTAAAAATCGAATTAGTATGTTAGAACTTTACATACAGTTTATTCAAATGCAATTTTATCAAAGCGCATAAATAAATAAAAATATGTAGTATAGAACTAACTTCATATGATTTCAGTGGAAATAATTTTTCTATGCCTTCAGAAATTTGAAATAAAATAAATAAATAACTGAGCTCTGAGGAATATTGAAAAAAGTTATATCCTTCTGTGATAAAGGCTCCTCTTAGCTACATTTTTAAAAACTAATTAATGAGTTTCTTCTTTTTTAAACATATAGACATCACATACTACTGTAATCGTTGAAATGTAGTGTACTTTATAAGTCTAAAATTTAAAAAAAAATTGAAGGCAAACATATTTTCAGTTTCCTTGAAATGATGTCTCTCGTAGCATAAAATCCAATACTAGAATAACATATCAACTATTTATAGTGAATGAATGTAACAGCACATTTTCAAAATAGGGAGCTTTATATTATTAGAGCAATACAAAACAAAATAATTTAGAGATTAATACATTTCGATACATATATTCACGTCTAATAAGAGCTATAACTTTTAAACATTTAGTAAGAGCAAGAATTTTATTTTTGGAGTATTTTCGGTAAATTTTAGCATAGTAGAAATAACAGTCGTCACTCATTAAGGCTGCTATCACTTGTAGCTTAGATTTCTACATGATTCGAATTGTCTTTGAATGCAATAACTAAAATGATTCCGCAAAATCTGTATATAAGTCAAAATTAAAAGAAATGATAAGATTATTAGCAATTAAGGAAGCGATTTGCTTTGTTTTGTGATTATATATATATTTTTTTCATTTCCAGGACTTCTTTGCCACAACAAGCTCTTATTCAGAAGAGCCAGCTTACGGCACTGAAATTTTAATTCCTACCGATCAACCTGAAGAAAACAATTTTACGCCTTCAAATGAAACAGATATTAATAAAAATGACGAATCTCTGGCGAGCAACGATCTTCTAAATAAAATAAATGACTTTGATTATCCATTTTATAACGACACAATGGATGATCTCGAATATAATGAATCAAGCATAGTATTCAAAGATGACTTGTACAATAGCTTGCAAAGTGTATTATTCAACAATAATACATTAAGCGTTCAAATTGAAGATTTAAATTTGACTTTGTCTAACACTAATTCTACGGATGAGCTTCCAACGAACAGCACATACGAAGATTCTTCGAAATCCAACGATACTCAGAATCATGACTTACACCATGACCATAAACCAACAGTGTATGCTAAGCCTTCTTTTCAACCACCTAAAAGAAAATCAGACCGTTGTATTGAAGCAGACATTTCTGTTTGCAAGAACTGGAGCAAGAAAAGGTTGATTAGAGCACACAACTGTTGCTCAATCAGTGAAGAACGTCGTGATCTTGAAATGTGCAGGAATTTTGGTAAGAAACGTTGCAAGAAATTGCGCACTATCCTCAAATGTTGCATCAAGACTGCATTTATAGAAACTCCAACAACTTCTGTAAATGAAACAGAATCAATTCAAGAAAATACTACTTCCACTATGAGTGATAAAATCGAAGAAGCTGCAGTTGCAACAGCAAGTTATGATGTTGTTTGCTGTCGAGACCACCCAGATGGAAAATTATGTAGGGTTATAGAATCGCCACCTTGTGGTGAAGGTGAGTACATTGCAGAAAATGTTGACCTGTCAGAGGTGAGAGATTCAAATCCATCTAAATGACAAAACGCTCCATGACAAATAGCGAAGCCCTCCCAGGGCTTCGACAAATCAAAAAATACAATCGAACGTGTCTGATGACAGTAAATGTTCCGATTGTATTTTAAGTGATTGTGAAAAACAGTTTCTTACTCAAAATATTTAAATTTTAATTGTTGTATCGTTTAAAAGAAACTAAATGCTTAAATTTATAAAATTAGACAAAAGAATGCCTGATTATATTTTAAATATCATCATTTGAAAGTAAATTTCAATTTGATCACACATAATTTTGAAATAATTGCTTTATTTTAACAAAATATATTTATTTTTTAGGCACTTTTTGATAATAATTTATGAAAACTGAAATAATAAACTTATTGTAAATACTTCTTATAAAAACTAAACTAATGAACTTATTATTTTAGTTTTTAGTTAGAAACTTATTTAAATAAATAACCCCAACCTCTAAACAGTTTAGTTTATTTATTTAGAAAATGCATTAAAATGGAATTTCTTTTATTATAATTTCAATTTTACATGCTTATTTTTTTTTTTTTTTTTCATTTTATATATATTTTTTGAAATGTAAATACTTTGTGAGAAACTGTTTTATAATCACAATTTTTCTCTAAAATAGCTAAAGTTAAGAATATATCATATGAAAACAATGGAAAAAATCTTGATGGAATTTCATTGTTTGATGGCTGTTTATTCTTAATATAGCTATAAATTTGAAATTATTTTTTTCTACTATTTGTAATCCTGTATTTATCTAAGTACAAAAATGTCGAGATAAGAACTTTAGAATTTAGATCGATTATTCTTATTTATATACTAAAATATTAAGACTGAACAAGACTTTGAGGCATCTTAGTTTTTTTTAATTAAAAAAATCCTTATATCTGCCTTAGAATATATGGGAAACAGATGAAATATTTTTTATTTCGTTTATATTTCAATGAGATGCCATTTGCGCTTTTAATAATGTAAATGACTTTGAACATAAAGTTTTATAACTAGTTCTAAATTTTTCTCTGATAAAATACGCCTGGATTGTGGGCATTTTTTTTTTAAATTCTGAACATTTTCAGTTTGACGAATAATGCGGCAAATATTTGTTACTAAATTTCAGTTATTTTTACTTGTATGAAATTCGTTTTATAATATGATGATACCAATTTAAATAAGAAGAATTGGTATCGGATGAAAGCGATAACGAATCTCTGCAAGTGGAATAACTGATATTTTAACAATTTGTCTATTATTAAATTATTATTCACTCCTGAAATTCAAAATGTTGACTATTATAGTTACCAAGAGATATCTTTTAAATGTCCTATTTCATGCTATGCATTTGTTTCAAAGATTGTAAGAATAATCTTTAATTTTTTATTTAAATAAAGTATCTTTTTATTTTTGTTTTTATTTTGTGTGAATAATTTCTTTTTACAAAAATGTTGATGTTTATTTTGTATCTGTAGTATTTGAAAAGAATTAAAACAGTTTAAGGTATTCATGATTTTCTTATAGTATCTAAATTTTTTTTTAAATGAATATTCGCTTTAAAGGATATTCCTAAAATTTATATAACATTTCAAATAATTTTCATTTAATTTTAATGTAATAGAAGAGATTTACTAAGAGGACTCAATAGAAAAAATAAGCAAATTTTTAAATACCAAACCAAAATTAGAAAAAAAAATAGATTAGTGAAATTTGTACGCATAGGAAATCCATAAATTTAATGAAAATGTTTGTGAAGTAGAATTTTACAGATTTGGAACAGTGACAAAATAATAGACTTATTTTCTGTCTTAAAACTGCACAAAACAAAAAAACATAGGACCTGAAAGAAATGTGCCATCAGCTTCAATATTAACTGCCCACTTCTGTTACCTATGTAGGCACTGCAATGATTTCCATCTTGAAAAAGACTGTTTCTTTACCCCGTAGGCAGCAAAAATGTTGTGTCAAATCGAAAAATTTCAAAGAGTTGTCTAGAGAAAGTTTTTGCCAATGCATGCACACAAAGAAGATAATTCTTCATCAACCAAGTTTTGAACGGGTTTACAATGTTATTTTACCTATTGCATCTGTGAGAGGACGGACAACTGGATCTTGAGTGCCATCTCTATATAACTCTTTTACAAAATAACGATTTTAAAATTTTTATATGATTTACATTATGATAAAATCTATAGTAGGTTACTTTTGCTTGAACACATTTTTATCTTTTTCAAAACAAAATATCATTCACGTGGAAAATTAAATTTAATTTCGCGCACTGAATCTGAAGCAACGAGCTTCAGATTCAGTAGCGTATCGAATTTTCGGTTCTTTCAGTGTCATTACATATTCCTCTTCAAACACATCCCTGTAACTCAAGTTATATAACGAAACGGCTGTTTTTAGGCACAGGCATTGAGTTCTTGGGAGTCCATGTTGACATTCAATAGTCATGGTTCCGAGGGTGATTCTTCGTCTCCATTCTTGAGCAATCGCATTCATGAAAGATGGTTGTTTCCTATATTTGAAGTATGGGATCTTGAGAGTCTGCTTCTATACTGAAGTACACAAACTAGCATAAAAGATCCGAAAAATGGGACAGAGCTGGATACGCATCTGAAGGAATAATACAATTATTCGTAGCAGCAGTTAGATAAGAAATGGAAAGGAAAGTGTTGACTTATTATTTATAAAGTTCTTCTTGAAGTACGGCATAAATTTCACTGTTCACTTCTGTTGTTTAATACGTGTAATGCTTCTAAATCACTATTATGAAGTTTAACTTTGCAACCCACTGTACATTCAGCATATTCTTTGCCTTTATCTAGTGGTTACTTGATCAGTTTTCTCAATAGTTTAATAAAGTTTGCAAATAGTCTAAAAAAAGAGTAAATTTAAGAACAAAATTATCATTGATCAGAACTGTACGTAATTCGTTAATTACATGCTTTGTTGTACATAGTTGCTTCCAAACGGCAAATATACAGGTTGCCTCAAAGATTAACATTTTGAAGTGTTCAGGACAAAATGAATTATTGGTAATTTCTCGTTCCAAGAACAATGATCACTACCTATTGTTAAATCTCACCTGGGTTTAAATAATATTTTTTTTCTTTCGACTGAATTATTGTAAGGATGGTAGATCAAGGTTTACAACTGGCAGACATCCAATTGGTAATATTTAAATTGTATTATACGGTTAGCCAATTGCAAGCCGTTGTTACCGATGTTTCTTAAAGGCAATACATTAAAGATGCAGCTTCGATTAAAGTAACAGGAAACTTTGCATGTATAGCCCTACTCTAAATAAATAATTCGAATCATTTCGCTAAAATTTCTGCTATTAAGAGATCTATTTTTCTCAATTTTTAGTTTCTAGTAAAGACCCCAAAATTTCAAAGGTTGGATGAAGTGTCAAAATATTATGGTTATGTTAATCTTTGCAATAAACCAGAAAGTTTCTAACTTGTTATACTGTCACAATTCTTGATACATTTAGATATACTGAATATGTCAGAATTCTTGATATATTAAGTATATTTTTTGCACATGCAAGTCCAATAGAGTAACTTTGAAATTCTCCGATACATGTCATTAATCCCATGTTTACATGCTGTTGGAGAATGTTCACACTCTCCTAATAAGCTTTATCATTTTTAGGAGGATATCTTTATTTGAAATATTTCACTTTGAGATTAAAAAATATATTCTATGTAGCAGCCCAGGTTTATTCTGTAGCTGTAACTTGCTACGTTGTCATAATTAGCATTACTGCCCATAATGTATATTTTTGTATTATTCAGAGAGTGTTCTAGAATTTTGAAATTGACATTTACTTTTACATTTTACTTTACCTCATAAACGTTTCAAGACAAGGACACCAATCCCACAGTTTACTACCATTTAGTACTAAAAACAATCTTATCTTATAGTAATAGCCATTATAGCACCAAATACTTAAAAAAAGTTTACCACTGTAATTGCAGTTATTCTGATGTTAAGAAGACGTAAGATAATTTAATGATCACCTTAAATATATCATTATGTATAAATTAATCATTTAAAATGGGAATGAAATTAATAAAATTTATTTGAATTTATTAACTGTGACTTACATTTATAAGAAGTTAAAAGTTTCATCTAGTAATCTATTTGCTAAGCATGTACTATTTGATTGAGAATGAATGTGAATTTATTTCCAATTCACAGAAGATTTCGCATCGAAAAAATTGTTTGTTAATCAGGTGTTAACATGTATAAATGAATCAGATGTTAGAGGAAGAATTTTAATAAGAGGTTTTTCCCATTCCATCATAAAAAAATATTCAAAAATTCAACATCATGACACATTTCTAACATATTTAAAATGAATATGTTGCTCAATGAGCAACATTTCCTATTTATGGAACCTCACTCAAGATTTTCCTTTATTTCTGGAGCTCACCATATCATGCTTCAGAAAACATTCAGTTACAGACTTAACCCCGAAAACGAATCTGAATTTCCCTCTTTTTTATTTATGCAAAAGATCCTTTAAATGATGTTCCATTATAAAACGGAAGGGGAACAACACACAATAACTTTTTAAAAACAATCTCCAAATCTTAAGATACGATGGCTCTTTCCATCTGGATAGTCATTAGCGACATCTGCTACAGCGAAATAATGCCAGGAAAGATGCATCCGTGCAGAAATAATTGAAACTTTTAAAGGAAGAAGATTGCTGTTGAAAAAAATAAAGGGAACGATCTTCTCTTCCAAGTTGTTCCCTGCAAATTATGTTGAAGAATTAAATGACGCTGTCAGAGTGAAGTTTCCCTTTAGCTTTTTCGAAATGATCTCCCTTTGTCTTGCTACTCGATGTGTCAGCTTCTTGTTCCTAGGAGTTGGCTGGCACAAAAGATTCCTGTCATTTCTCTTCAGGCAGTTTTCAGTTCTGTTAATGTTAGGGGAAGTTCTTGGTTCAAGAAAGGAGGTTCGTATTGAAACTCATCTTCTTGTCGAATTCTGTTGGAGTGTAAATAAAATTTCTCCAAACACGTGTTTTGTGTTACAAAATGAATGTTAATTAATTTTGCACATAAGTATTGCTTTCCCAAATGTGGAAAGTTTGCTTATTGTAAATCAGTATACAGGGTGAGTATAAATAAGACGGATAGTTAAATAATTAGATATTGCGAAATAGTAATCTTAAACCAACAATTCAATTGCAGATTAGCAGTATTTTAATTTAAATTTGGGAATGGATATCCTTAGATTTTTCGATTTCAATTAAAATAATAAATTCTTTTCCAGAAATGTGAATGCTATTTTATCACATAATTAAATTTCGTTGTTTATACACCTATCTCTTTTTAATGGATTAAAAGTATCACACGATCAAACACTTCAATAATTAGAGAAGTTTCATTTTTTTTTGTTTTGTTGTACTTGACACTGCTGCAACAAAATTAATGGAATGCTATGATACGAGGCAAATTTACTTGTGCTAAGAAATAATATTCACGGTTCCTCGAAAAAAAAATGTAATAAAATTAATATTTTTTAAAAAGAGTTCCAGTATAATTTTTAAAATCATCAATTGCAATCTTACAGAAATCGTATAATTGGGCTATTTAAATTGAATGGAATCCATTACAGGAAGGTATATCGATAATCTGTTCACCGTACTTTCCATTAACTCATAATATTTCTGGTGGCAAATGTTAAAAATGCAAAATAATGTCAATGGTTTTAAGAAACTCAATTTGTTCTGTAAGTGTTACAAAATTTGTATGGATATTATCTTAAAAATCTCATCATTACAGATATTATTTGCAATGCCTTTCATTGGATCGACATAAATATACAATAGGTGTAAATTTACTGAAGGAGATTATCAGTCTGATGAAGTGCAGCCACATGGAAGAGTTGTGAAATGAGTAAATTTTGTGTGTCTTAGTATTTTACAATACTGCGTATTCTTCTGCTTCAGAACGTAGTTTTCTATAATATGGCATTCCTTTTATATAAATGATTTGCGATCATCTTCCATTTTTATGGCGCTTGCTGCTTTTCTTCTTGAAATTTCTTCTGGAATACAAAATTTAAGGGATTCTGTGACGAAATTCGGAAAACTTGGAATTAAAAAAATAACGCAGAAGAAGAAGATTATCAATACTGAATATGCGGTAATTTACTAAATTTTGCGTTTAGACTTTTCGAAATAATTCAAAGTGTTTTAAACTATAATGTTTTTATTATTAAGGGAATAGAACAGAATGCCGTTCTATATTCCCGCATCCGTAATCATTCTGATCACTAAACGGTTTGAAGGCATACAACGGAAATTTTATTAATTATCAAAATATTTATGGCATCACCCATCCCCCACCCCATCAAAAAACACCTCACATTTGGATCATTCAGAAAAAAATTTTCAAAAATATTTTAATGAAAAACACAATTTTTCCATTTATAAAATTTGTTAGTTTTCGCTTAAAACTATTTAACTTATAAACATGACTATATAATAATTTTAATTTATTAATAAACTTTGCAATCATAATATATTTAGCAAGAAAATAATTATTTTAATTTTAGTCCATATTGTGAGAATTTTTTAAGTCTTGTATAAATGTTATCATTTCCAAACTATACGGTAAATTCAATTTTAAATTCTAAAAATAAAATATGAACGCAATGAGATGACGAAGGAATTCCTCTTGAATATTCCTACCTCCTTTGGGAGAAAACTAGAATTTTCACAAAGACTTCCCTAAATCGCTTTCCTTTAATCTCTAGTAATTACCAAACAAACTTCAAATGCACTTTCGAAATCTCTCTAGCAGATGGACATCCGACTTTTACCACTTCTTAACGCTTCGGAAGCCGACTTTTCTTTATTCTCTTTGGGCGCAATTTGTAGTCCTTCCTTTCCCCTATCTTTCTAAATCGTGATTGAAAGTAATTCTCTAAGGTGGCGAGAGAACATCTTCCCCCTTTTGCAAAGGAAATTTGAAATCATCGCCAGCGAGAATGTCAACTTAGTACCACTTGAAATTCCATCGGTTTCCGACTAAGTTCTCTTCGCTTCATGAATAACCATCCTTCGCTCGGATTTATGAAAACTAATTTATTTCGGGTGTCTGTGTGCAGGAATTGTGCTTCTGGAATGAATCCTGTTCAAGAAAAGCCTTTATGGAATGAAATATTCAGACGGAATTGAGGGAGACCAGCAACACAAGTCAGGGATTCTTCAGGGGGGTACTTTTAATAGGCGATTGCACATTGGAGGGTTCAAATTTCATTTCGTGTTTGGATTTCATTCTCGGCTGATTCATGTTGAGAGTCGGGGAGTTATTTCGTCGCTATTTTATTTGAGTTGGTTAGATGAGATCCGATGTTTACGTGAAAGCGATGAACTCGTTTTGCTGTTTCATTTAAATATTGATTCTAGTCGAGGAATGAGATTTGCAACACTTATTTTGGATTGTACACTAGTGCTATTCAGAGACATAAATTGTGATATTTATGTGATCTGCCAACTTTCTTACTTCTGTAGATGTCTTGACTATTTTCAACAAGACACAAAGTGAATTTTTTTAATTTTGTATCTGATCGGATACTTCTTTTCATAAGAGTGAATTGCTCAGAACTGTATTCAGAGACTTAAACTTGCGATATTTATATACCCCACCATCTATCTTATTTATGGAAATTTCTTGACTATTTCCAACGTGGCACAAAGTAAATGTTTCTAATTTTTTATCTAGCTGGATACATTTTTTTCATAAGAGTGAATAACTGCAAGGATCAAAAAGTATTCGAAACTTGAAAATAATTTCGCCTGCCAGTTTTCAAGTATTTTGAAATTTGTCATCTGGCAAATATTTCTAAAATTTAAGTATAATTATGCATAAATAGTAATTTTCAAAATTCAGCTACATAATTTTTATTAAAATATTTTTTTAAACAATATTATATTTGTTGGTGGCAAAAAATATTGATCGTGTTGAGCACGAGATTGAGATTATTGCTCTATGCGCAGTACATACTTTAATCCAATAATAATAATAAAAGGATATTGAAGCAGATACAGTGACACGTTCTAATGAACGTAGAATTTTATTACAGTGGAATTATTTTATTTTAGGCGTTTTACTATAAAATATATTGTATTTGAAATAGAATATATTTTAACGCTTTTAATAATATTGACAAATCACATTTATTTAGGCATATCACTAGATAAAAAAGCATCTTCTATTATTTTGAAATGAATTTTTACATTTGCACTATATACATTAATGAATAACATCGTAAAAAGTTTCAGCTATAGCGAAAACAAAGTTTTGGGAACTGTGGAGGCATATCATTGTTTATGTTTGAAGTCTCAACGCCATTATTTAAAAAAAGCAGAATCACTCCTAGAACTGTATTATAGAGTTGAAATCGCATAAAATATTTCAATTTATAGACGGAAGTCACTGAAGTTATAAAATTGAGCTTCACAAATAAATAAATGCAACTGTGGAGAACTCTCGTAATGTACCTATATTTGAAATGTGCAAGAAGGCAATCTTGCCTATTATAAATGGAGTTGTAAAGAAAGAGTCTTTGAAGCCAGTACTCACAGATAAAACAGAACCACTACTGGAACTGTACTATAGATTGCGAATCACATAAAATATTTCCATTCATAGACGGAAATCACTGAAGTTATAAAATCAATTAAGTAAATAGACGAAAGTCACTAAAGTTATAAAAATGTTCAGAAATAAGTAAGTGCAAGTATTGAGAATTTCCGCAGTGCACCTAGCTGTGAAATGTAGAACTAGGCTGTTTTGTCTCTAAAAAATAAGGTTTTAAAGGAAAATCTAATTATAATGTTCTTAGTATCATAGCTTTTGTAGAAAATAACACCTTAAGTCAGATATTCTCTTTTTCTGATGAATTATATGTATTATTATATGTTGCATTATTTTACATGACCCACGGATTTAAATCAACTACGACATTAACTTTCAGGAACTCAGTCTAAATACTCGATATTTAATCAGTGACCATAAGGAGGCCTGTTTCGGTCTCAAGCTCATCAGCTGTTTCTCTCAGAATTTAATATTTGTGAAGAATCCGTCATCATAGAGCCTGAAGTATGATAAGCGAGACGAAATTTTAAATGCTTTTGGAGCTGCTTGCTCAAGTGGCAGACTTTCAAAGAGCTTCATTGTTCTCGGACCCTCCACTTCGCCTTTCATAATGGACGGAAGGAATCGCTCTGACGTCAGATGCTTCATCAACAATTGAATACTTCAATTTTCATCGACTTTTCCGACTTGGCGATGAAGATTGGAGTTTTGGCCCATAAGGTTAAGAATGTGAAGTATGATATGTTTGAAAAACAATGGCGCGGCAATAAAGAATTTTTTGTGGGAAGTTTCATTGTTACTAATATTGAATTTTTTACTTAAATGAATTAAATAGCAATTGGAGGAAATGAAAGAATGAAAAGAATTTAATTTTGTTTAGAAAAGGAAAATGAAGGCCAAAACTTTTGGACACAAGAATTTTCGAATTAAAATTTTTTATAAAGTTTTATTTTTAAATTTTTTGGGACATATGTATTTAAAAGATTAATAAAGCTTGCAAAAATTCATAAATAAATAATGAAATTAAAAAAAAACTTTAAGTATTTCGTTAAAAATTATAATAAGTAATTTTATTATTTATATTAATTTTATAGCTTCATTATTTAAAAAACATACTTTTTACTTGCAAACGGGGAAGGTTCTTAAGTTTATTTACTCATTTTTGTTTTAAAGAGTAAAATAAAAATAAATAAATGAGACAAAACAAAAAAAAACACTCAAAGAAAATTCTAATCAATTTTTTAGGATTCTAAAAGTAAAAGAAAACTTTTTAGTTTAGGAAAATCGAAATAGCAATCAACAAGCATTTTTTTCACTCAAAAGATTAATTAAGCTAAAAAAAATTCATAAATAAATAAACTTAATAAAATTCATAAATAATTTAATTATTAATTTTTAAAGTTAATTACATTATTAAAAAATTTTTTCTTCAAAATAAGAAAAATTCTGAAGTCTATTTACTCAGTTTTTTTTTTAATAAGCAACAAGAAAAAAACCCACTCAGAGAAAATTTTATCAAGTTTTAGATTTTTTTTTATCAAAATTAAAAGAAAATTTACAGTTTTGGAAAATTGAAATAGCAATCGACGAATATATTCTTTTTTTCTTCATTTAAATGTTAGCTAGCAAAAAGTATGAATCCAGAAAAGTTTTCGATATATATGAAAAGCAAGATGAGAATTTTCGAAATATTTAGTGTGCAAGAAAAATAAATATAAAGAAGAAAATTTTTATCTGCAGATTGGTTTTCCGTTGTGTGAGTGCTGGTAAAATGGTCATATCTGAAACTCATCAACATTTACTGATCCTGTGAATCTCTTCTATGATGATTTGTGTAAATCATTTACTCTCCTATTCTAATTCCTATGGCTAAATCAATTTAGTATAGTTACATTTATATTCTGTTTTGAAGCAACTTGGAGGCGATGGTGAGACTGACCAAATCGTCAATGATCATGTGATTGTGAATCATAACTGAATAACGATATAACAGCTGAAATAATTTTTGTTGAGGAACGATAGGAAAACGCAACATCATGGGCAGTCTACAGAATGTGAAGATTTATTCTCCATTAGCTTCCAAATAGAGAATGCAATTTTCCGTTACGCCACCAAAATCTTCATTTTAACAGAATCTTAGTGAAGATGCGATTTCAAGTTAAAATAATGGGGAGAATTGAAAATTTATTATTGAAAATTAGTTTTGTTCAAGCTTACGAAAACTAAAAAAAAACGATTCTCTTATATTAAATGTTAAGTAGGCTCATTATAAGCATTATCTCTACTACTAATAAAGATGAATGTATGTGTTTGCATGTTTTGGCGCTTTACAGGCCATATCTAGACATACCAAATTTGGCACAAATATATTTTGGAATTTGAGAATGTGCACCTCGAAAATATTACAATAATATTAATAATTATTATTATTAAAATATTACTGAATTAAACTTCAAATGATATTTTGACTTTCGCTACCATTTTAAAGTTATAATAAGAACCCAATTGCGTAAATCCAGAACAGGCGTAAAAAACACAAAACCAATTTTTACGCCATTTTAAAATTAAAGCAATTGTATTTTTAATGTTATTAATTCAGTACTCGTTCAAATTTTCTCTTAATTTTGTGAATTTTTAAAACTATTTTCATGTAATTTCCAACAATATATCTATAGAGAAGAACAACCAATCATATATATACATAAAATATATAGAGAAGTTACAATACCTTGAGATTTATGACAGACAAGCTAGATGATGATGATTTTCAATAGCACTATGATGTGTGTCACCGTTAAAAACGGTTATCAAAGGAATTAACAGAGTAGGCGTAACACTATTACAATAAATTTCATGTGAGTAACAATTTAATTGTTGGCAGAATCATGAACATGAAATTTTGTATAGTTGATTTCATAGAAATTAAACATATCCAGTTTTAAAGGTGTACTATGTAGTCGCTTAAAGCGGATAGTAAATGACATAGTTACATTATGGTTATGGCCCCTATCCAAATTATTTCTTGCTATCTTTAGTTTATTTTTTATTTACTGCAGTGTCAATCTCATATCTCAGTTTTTCTACACAAAGCATTTATGAAATTAGACACTAGGAAAAAATCACTGAATATGTCACTGAAATCACTGAAATTCTTCAACACACTATTCCAGCGCAATGGAGAGATTGCCCAAGTGCACAGAACCCAGCAGATCATCTTTCAAGTGGAGTATTCCCAGTAGAATTACCATATCTAGAAATTTGGTAGAACGGCCCAAGTTGGTTAGTGCAAATTTCAGACGCCTGGCCAGTCCAAAACATTTTGACAAACGAAGAAAAATTATGAATGGATATTGAAGCTCGTCAAGTAAAGAACTAAACATTGTGTACATCAACTATCTAAACTTTAATCGATATACCCCGCTTCAGTTCATACACAAAACTCTTGAGAATAACAGCTTGGATTTATCGTTTTCTGAACAACTGCACATCTCAACAACATTTCACTTCAAAATTAAAGACTGATCAGCTGAATAAGGCAAGAAACTATTGGATTTCAGTTGTACAAAAATTGAGTTTTTCTGTAGAAATCAACGCACTAGAGCATAATCGTTCCTTACCTAAATCCTCAAAAATTTCTCGTTTTCGCCCATTTCTAAAAGATAACATTTTGTGACTTAGTGGTAGGCTACAATTCGCACGAATATCAGTTGAAGGAAGACATCCAATACTACTTGAAGGATCTCATCATTTTGCGCACTTGTTGATTAGACACACGCACATTCGTTTACATCATTTGGGTGTTCGTGTAGTTCTTTCAGAATTACGCTTCGACTTTTGGATACTCTGTGGTCATCAAGCCATCAAGCGAGTGATTAAAACTTGCTTACCGTGCATACTGTCCCATGCTTTAAGTTCTAATGGAATAGAAGCCCCTCTTTCAGCTAACAGACTTACTCCTTGTATACCTTTCGATACTACTGGAATAGACATTGCAGCCCCGGTTTATATTAGGACCTTTAAACCTTCAAATACAACTTACATCACGCTATTTACATGTTCTGGTACTAGATCCTTGCATATCTAACTTGTTTCTGACCTTTCTGTAGACAAGTTTTTATTTTTTATTTTTTTACCTTGCAAAGATTTGTCAGTAGAAGAGGACTTCCACATACTATATAAAGTGACAATGCCACTACCTTCCATGCCGCTAACAAAGAACTCATTTTCCTTTGGAATACATTGACTTCAGATAAAGTGCAGCAATTCTATGCTCACAATGGTATAAAGTTGAGGTTTATTGCACCAGGAGCAGCTTGGTGGAGAGGATGGTGGGAGCGACTAATAGGTCTAAGCAAACGATGCCTTCGAAAATCCCTTAGTAGCTCATTACTAGATGAGGAAGCCTTAACTACAGGAATAGAAGCCTCACTTAATAGTAGACTTTTGATTTATGAGCGTGGTGAGAATGTACAGAGGAAACTTTGACCCCAGCTCATTTCCAAACTGGTCGAAAGTTGACCACTGTCCCATCCGAACCTGAGTCTAGAAATAACAAGCTCACAAATATTTACAGGTAGCAACAGGACCTACTCTATACATTTTGGAAAAGATGGTACAAAGAATATCTTTTGGAGTTACGTACATTTCATCAAGTACGGAATGTAAAGCAATCACCACGAGTACGAGTAGGTGACCTGGTCCTATTACAAGAAGATCTGCGACCACGACAAATGTGGAAGAAAGCTCTCGTGGTGAAATTAATCGATGGTCGGGACGGAAGAATTCGAACCTGCATCCTTCGTGTTAAAGGAAAGGATATTACCCATCCCATTCAATTGATCATACCTCTGGAGGTTGACCAGAGTGGGGAGGTTGTTGCGGGAAGCAAGCAAGCAAAAAATTTTGTATAATTACTTTTAACTTGAGTGGCATCATCTTTTTCTGTTGTTATTCCATAAAAGTAATTATATGTTTGTACGTTTTACTTATCGTGACGAATAAATACATGTCATACTAACGCCGTCATCTTTAACCTAAACATACCTCAGTTTTCTACACAAAGCATTTATGAAATTAGACATTAGGAACAAATCACTGAAATTCTTTACTTATTTTACTCGAGTTTGAATAAATAAGCTATTGTATAATCATTTTTTTTTATTTGGGGATGAAAATAAATGGAATTAAAAAATACTTTCCTTTTTTCACATTCCAATTTTTTTTTAAAAAAAATTAAAATATATTGAAAACTAAAGTATTAAACTTGAAATTTAAGCAAATAAAATCTAAATTTAGAAAAGTAAGAAATAATTTACTCAATAATTATTTTAAAAAATTACTAAATATTAGAAAAATTTAATTATGAATTACCGAAAAAGGTGTTTGTTTATATATGTTTTTCAATCATTAGAGCGCAGAAAAGGTCATAGAAGTCCTTTCAAACGAATATCATTTGTTTTTGACATAAAACTGCAATATTGCACACCGATTTTTGACATCCGAAATATTTAAGATATACATAAAATAAAATAGCTATAAACATAAAAGATTTCGCCTATTTCGGCTTTTTTTCACAGGAATATTTGCATTTCTTTATAATGCAGTTTATTTTTTCGAAAATTTGACACCATATTCTGCAGCCCGCTTTCCGAAATACTGTTACTGCCCTGAAGGCATTATTTGTTATTTAAATGGTAGCTTCGATTTTTTTTTAATGTTGTAAAGCTTTTTTTTTTTTTTTTTTTTTTGTGGATATTGCATCGGATCACACAACTACACATCGTCTAGCCCATTAGTCAAATATTTGGAAAAACATATCCATTTTTTTCTTTTTGTAGTAAAGAATTCTTTGCATTAAAGTTAAAAATCTTTTCCAGAACTACATTTCTGATTTGACTTTTTAAGGAAATTCTTTTCATTTTGAATATTTGTTTTATGGGGGAAAAAAACCCTCTAAATCAGTTTCGCAAGTGAAATATAAATATTAAATTTTACATAAACTTTTTGTGAATAAATTTAATATTCACGCCTTATGTGTATATGTATTCTCATTCAATTTTTAATTTTAAAAATATGGTTGGTTTGGTTTAAATAATATTTTCATTTGAAAACATAAATGAAGTACTCAGAATTTCATTAGGAGGAGTGACATCTCCGTTATTTTTTTAGCTATTTGGAATGAGCCTAGTATTGAACAGTGATCAGACGATGAACACTAGAACGATGCGATGCCTATAATAGGATGTTATATTCCAGATATCAGATTTAACTCTTTAAAGGGCCATTTTTTTCAGTCATGATTCATTAAAATAATTTTAGGATAGAGATTGGATTGAGAAAAGCGATCCATTTAACTTATTAGATAAATTTAATTTAATTTATTAATTAATTTGATTAATTAATAGTTAAGTATTATTCAAGATACATCATTGTGAGATAAGAGACACAATTATCTAGGATTTTGTCTTGATAGATTTTGCCAAATTTGTGGCAAAATAAAATTTCATTCTTCAACCAAATATATATAAGTGAAAAACGGACGCGTAGGGCCTTTCAGTTTTGTTAGAGTAAAATCATTGTCTCAACTGGGAGTATATGTTTTTCGCCAATGTTTTAAAAAGTTATTTTCATATACTTTAAAAGCCTGGATATAAACTCGATATATTTCATTATTGCACGCCTTACTATTGAAATGCTGGAATAAGATAACGTAACGCTCTCCTTGTTAACCTCTAGATTCATTAGGGCATTCGTTTAAAGTGAAGGAAACTCTTCCTATTCTGAATGCCTATTTAATCTGCTCCTTGTCTACCAGGTGCTCTTTAAAGTTTAAAAAAAATGCTATTAATGTGTAGTATTAGCTCAAAATCATGCTAAACGTTTATTACTAAAGTAGTAAGTAATTTAATGTAATATATATTTAAAAAATTGTAAGCAAAATATTCTAAAAAATGTCGAAATATAACAATACTTCTTCACTAACTAATTTGATACAATAATCAGCAAATACTATTTATATATAATCGTAAAATATTGGAACATATTATTATTTAATTACTTTTTCAAGAATGATTTTGCGAGTGATAAATATAATTCAGATTATATACATAAAATAAAAATTTTAATCGAATGGATATGATATTACACAGATTAATTTAAGTAATGTGTATCATAATGGCCTTCAGACATGTTAAAAATAATGATATGGTTATATTCCTCCCTCCCAGGTTAAGAGAGATTAATTAGATAATATGTATCCAAATGCTTTTCAAACATTAAAAATGTTAAAAATAATGATATGTTTAACTTCCTCAATTCTATAAATATGTATTTCTAACAGATGACGAACACCCTTAAACCAGTTGGATTCTTCTCATCATTTTCATCTGAATAAATTGAAACACAATTTTAGCAAATTGTATTACAAAGAATCTCAAAAACATAACTTTTTTTATAACCTCACTTTTATTAAACCTTCTGCTTATCGCAAAATATTATCGTTTTCTGACAACGTCATATCTCCCAAAGCAACAAACACACATCCCCGCCCAAAACATGTAGCTCCTGAAATCAGTATTTCCGTTTCCCAGGGCTCACATTTTAGGAGTTCTTCGCTTCCTGCTTATTTTATTCGTTTTCTTTTTTTATTTCATACCCCTGCCATCTGTTTCATTCTTTTCAGGATAAAGAATAGGAGGACAATAGTGATAAAACGAATTTTGAGGACCTCGACAAGAAAGTAAGACGAAGGGGTCCAAAAGAAATGGAAAAGAAAGGCGAGATATGTTTCTTACGATTTCATCGGCGGCGGTATTGAATCGGGGGAGGAGGTATGAAGTGTGATATGAAGGAGGGTGGAATATATGCGAATTGTCGAAGTTTTTCCTTTTGTGCTGATGATAAGAGTAGTTGTGTATAGGTTTCTCTCGACAGCAATATTGGAGATTATATGACGGCTCCGTCCAATCGTTGCATTCATTCTGAATTTTTTTTAAATTCTTAATTTTTTCCGAAATGAAGAGGAATGAAAATACTTAATAAGATTTTCAACTCAAATGCAGATTGCTGTCAAATAAGAATACTGCTCTCATAAAGTTTTTTTTTTTTTTCACATTCTTTTTATGTGTGGCATGGATGTTGTACTAGTAATTTTTTCCTTCTGTATATGAGGCTGTTACGAATGCTGAAGTAGAATTTATTTTTTTTATCTATTAATACTGGGTTAGTACATAAGATGTATTACTAGATCCTTTCGTTACCGCATATGTGACCGGTACAAAACCTGTACGACCTAAATTTTTCTTTTGTATTTGAGGTGGATGTAAAAGCTATGCCAGACAATTTTTCTCTTTTCCGTACAGGGCTGGTAAAAGTGTCTTTTGTGTATAATTTTTTCTCTACATATAGAATTGGTGCACATATTTTACAGGAGAGTTTCTTTCCACATCGTATATCTCATACAATTAGCATACCGTTAAGATACAAACGGTAAGATCATACAAATAGCATAATTTCTTTCTCTACATATGAAATATACTTTATATGAAATTTGATTCCTCTTCGTATGTTTCTCATACAAACGGTATACCGTCCAGAACAATTTTACTTGAATATGAGCTGGCGTAATACTGTATAAACAGAATTTTTTTTCTTTGCTTAGGAGACTGAAATAATCACTTTACCAGAAAAATTTCAACAATTAATTTGAAGCTCTATTGCTTTGAATAAAAGAAAATCTTAATATTCAAGAGTGATTCTCATTGATGGAAATGGAAAATTCTATAATAGTAATGTTTAAACTCTTAAAGATATTACAATGACAATTCTATTGATTTGAATCATAATGCAATTACTAAGATGACTAAAAACATTGAAAAGAAAGATGTGGTGCAATGCTAGTAATATTTAAATTCTATTGATTTGGTACGTAATATAGCTAGAATATTGACGAGAAACATTGAAAAGAAAGATGTGGGGCAATGTCAATAATATTTAAAATTTTAAAGATGTTAAACTGAAATTTCTATTAATTTGAAACATAATACAGCTAACAAGTTGAAGAAAAATATTGAAAGTAAAAATGTGACATACTCTTAGTGATGTTTAAACTCTTAAAGATGTTGCAATGAAATTTCTAGAGATTTGAATCTTAATATAGCTGCAGAGTTGACAAAAAACATTGAAAAGCAAAATGTGGTGCAATGTTAGTAATGTTTAAACCCTTAAAGATGTTACAATGAGCATTCTATTGATTTGAAACGTAATACGGCTACTAAGTTGATAAAAAAATATTGGAAAGCAAAATGTGGGAACAATTTTCTACTTCCAAGTGAATAAACTCTTATCATAAGAAATAAATAAATAAAAAAAGGAACGACACTGTACAACGTCGAAATACAATGAGTAGACTTTGGCCATCTCCTCCAAGTTTGATGAAACAGTCAATCCGATTTCAAGGGTTCCTGATCTTCGCTACTATTTGCAGAAATAAGAAGTAAAAATAACGAACTAAAGTTTGTGGGTTCTGCGAAGTGGAAGAATGAAAAACTAGACGTCTTATACATTTTACCCCGCGGAAAAATAAGATGAGAAGAGGACGAAAGAAAACAGTAAAAGAAGAGTGAAAAAACGAATAGCGTCATCCGGATTTTCGACCTTGATATTTACAAAGGGAAGAATCTAACGTCGCATTCAGAGCAAAATTTAGCTGCAGCTTTTTCTTCTTTTCAGTTACTACTAAGACTTTTAAGTCGCCAGCCCATTAGCGAAACAAATGAAAAGCTTACTTTGAAACAGGGATTTTTTTCACGTTATTTGAAGATGAAAGGCAAATATTTTAAAAGAAAAGAAGCATATGTATTGGGGATAATAAGCTGAAATGGAAGGGTTTTAATCAGGAAATATTTTAAAGTAAAGAAATAAAATTGCTTTTGAAGCCAACATTCATTTTGCTTCCATTTTTGAATATTTAACGATCATTTGGGGGGAAAATGCTATTTAATATTTAAAGCATCCAAGTCAAAATTGTTGAAGAATTAAAATGCGTGCGAAAGTCAGAGAATGAAGGAAAAATTGTTATTCCGATGTTTAAATATATATTTTTTCCAGAGAATTAGACAAAATAATTTTATTTATTTACATTCTAAAAAATAAACAATTGTTTATGGCTGAATAGTAAACACTACTTTCCTTTCATCTTCGAAAAAATGTGTTAGTGGGTTCAAACAAAAAATTAATGTTCTAAAAAGATGAAAATGGTAATTTATAATCAAAAGCCTAAAAAGATGAAATTACAGAAATAATCTAGGAGAATTAAAATATTAATTACACTTACATGATCAAGCTTTTTTATGAATGTTCAGGAGGTATTTTTTTCCTTACAATATTCGCTGTATATGGAGTATTGCTCCCAACAATTTATATTTTCATAACTTTCATTTCAATGTAATGGCTTTTTAAAAAAATATTATTATTGCCTTGAAAGTCACAAAAAGGTTTTCTTATTACTCCGAATCTTTTCAATCAACTGAAAATTCATTATTATAATTACAATTGCATCCTTAATAATTTTCGTCTCATAATTATTAAACAATAACTCCCGTCATGTCGATTACTATTTTAATAGCTTAATTGGCGTTACAAGTCTGAAAGTATTACAGTATATCGAGAACAAGAACTATAAAAAAATGTTAGATAACAATTAATGAAAAAAGATGTGAAACAATTGACAGAAACATTTCATCTTTACAAAATAGCCGATAAAAGGAAATTAAAGAAACAAGCATTAAAAGAACAGCTATGAACTAATATGTCCTAAAATCATCCTCTGCAACATGCAATGACATCAAAACATAAAATGCTATAGATATTCTCTCAGGTATTCTAAAATTATTTTATCTGAAAACCAATAATATATATGCATCCTACGTGTGATATTGTTTAAAAGAGGCAATTATGAAAACAGTACATATCTTGACAGATACAGAGGTGCATCTATATAATATAATGGATAGGGTACATACTAAAATCGCACCCAATCCCATCTTTTTAGCTATAATCACCATATCTTCCCCACCCCCAAGAAATTTTAGTTCCAAGGGTATGAGACTTCCGTCACACGAAAATGTAATATTTATTGATTTTATGTTTTCCTAACTTATCGAAATTTTTAAAAGGCCATTGTTCAAATTTCAAATTTAAGTATATTTAGTGGTTTAATTTATTAATCAATTTATAATTTACTATCAATTATTCCATAATTTCATTAAAGTCTTTCAAAATTATTTTAATTCTTAAAAAAATTATGACTTATCATTATAATGCCCATTAGATAAAAAAAGCCGTCTGTATCATTGTGCTAAGCTGTTAACTCTATTAATATTATAAGCAGAAAGGTGTCCTTTGTCTATTTGTCCATTAGTGCATTGCAGGCCAAAATGTTAGAATTAATGGCACAAAAAGTGTACACAAAGAAAAATGGGAAAGTGCTACTGAAAACAATTTTTGGGCACTTTAATCTGTTTTAATTAATCAAATTAATGTTCTGGAGTGTAATGAGATTATCTAACTATATAGGAATTTGATTAATTAGAGATTGTAAAAACTTCTCAAATGGAAAGAATTCGTAAAATAGAGCTTAATTTCACCAAATAATTGATTTTTAAACGCAACTCTCTTATAATAGCGGCTAAAAAAAATGTCAAAGTTTCTTTCTTGATTGTTGTAACTCGAATTTACAATGAAATAAATTCATTTAATCCACTCAAAAAGTACCAAAATTACCCTTACATTTTTTCTTTCTAAATCTTTTAATAATCTTATAATAATTTAGGTTACATACAAAGTCATATTTTCAAATTTTGAAGAAATTAAAAAAAAGAATACTTTCTTTCAGTTTACATTCGTTTATTACTAACACAGATATAAGTATATGTATGTCAAATTAAATATATCTTAATTATGATTCCAAAACTAAACTATTGCTACTGCTATTACTTGCTGAATTCCATAAAAAAATTTTTAATATAGCTTATAGATACAAAAAAAAATATTTTAAAAATTGAAAACAAAATTTTTTTTACCTCTTTATTCAGCATTTCATTCATGCAATTTAGGTAAGAATCAAGTAGAAATGCAATATAAATCAATATTTTTACTTCATTTCATTTCATTGACAGAAAAAAAAAACTAGCGAATACATCATTCTCCTACAGGATGCAAGAATCTAAAAAATAGAAAGCCTATTCAATATAATATTTGAAACTAGAATTTATTTTCTTCAAAATGAACATATCTTATGCAGAAACAAAATTTCAAACCCCTCCCCCCCACCACCACACACACACACAAAAACAATTGCGGCGACAAGAAATAATGCGAATACAAATGAGTTTTTAATTATTTCTGCTCCCAACGATTCTTTTCTTTTTAATGATCTTTAACTAAATTAACGACCAAACAGCCAATTAAAGCTAATGGCCGCAGCATAAGTAAATGAATTTTTGTACTGCATTTTATTATCATTAAATATCATTACTGTGACCGCAGAGCAAAAGCAATCCACTCTTACGTTATTTCTGCCAACGAAATATAAACGAACGAGACTTAATCCGGTAAGACCACGTCTCAAAAATTAAAGAACTAAGACGTGCAGAAGCACCATAAAGAGAAGGATTATTTCTTTTCATAATAAGTATTTTTTTTTCAGGAATCATTTTAATAACGGCGTATTTTTCAAATGAGATAGAGTTCCTTTTGAAACGGAGAAAATTCCCTTGAAGTTATTTCTGGGAAAGTTGTTTGAGAATCTTATTTTATCATTATCGTTAGCATAAAAAAGAATAATTCAATGTAAATAAAGATGAAAAAAAAATTCACTCTGAAACGAGCTACTTTGCATATTCATGATTGCTTTCATTATTTTTCCAGTAATGTTTTCGAAAACTAAAGCTGGATCATAATCTAAAGCAGTTAAAAAAATTTGGATATCACTTTAAATAAGTTTTAGATGGTTTTCAAAGGTTTTTCCTGCAATAAAGTGCAAAAGTTATTTTTGCTGTTGATTCTAAAAGAAAACGAAGAAGCTAATTTTGCTATATTGTCAGCTCTGTGGTTCTTACTTTAAATGATAAAGAATGCAGTGCCTAAAAAGTATTATAGAATTTTAAATAATCACTTAAAAGTGAAAACTTAAAGCTTGAAGGATAGCAATTTAAGAGGAATTTTTAATATTATATTTGAGTATTAAATACTGACAGGCCCATTTATTTACAATAGGAGAAAGTAGAGAATCATTCATAAATATGCAATTTACAATAAAGTATCTTTCTACATTTCTCATCATTTTATTACAGTTCCGATTCATTCGTAATCATTACAATGATTAAGCAATTCCTTCATACAGCGCAAAGATTCAGTCATACGTCCTTTTTTGTATTGAAGAAGATTATGATTTCTTAAGAGCAGAAATAACTTTTTAAAAGTTTGTCAACTGTATTAAGAATATTATATTTTTGGAATGAATCACAATCGATGAATTAAATGAAGACAAATTGTTATGTAATACTAATTTAAGTGATGATGACGATATTTTACCATCTTCCATTAAAGACACAATGAAAAATTGACTTTCTATTAAATTCTACAGAAAAAAAAGGATCTTTTTGATTATCACTCAAGTGAAAAGCATTCAGTGGGTTAAAGTGATTAAAATCACTATACTCAATGCTCACAGCCCAGCAGAATTAATTCTAGATAAATTGTTATCAGTTTCTAATTTAAGCGATGATGGAAATATTTTACCATCTGCCAATAAGGATATAAGGAAAAATTGACTGTCTATTGAATTCTACTGATTGATTCTACTGGAAAAAAGAATTTTTTTTTATTATTATCAAGTAAAAAGTATTCAGTGGATTAAAATTACTAGACTTAATACTCACAGATAATCAGAATTAATTGTAGAGAAATTATGATCTGTTTCTAATCTAAGCACAGATGGAGAAATTTTACCATCTTCCATTAAAGACATAAAAACTGATTTTAGACTGTTTTCTACTGAAAAAATTGGTTTTTTTTATTATCACTCAAGCGAAAAAATATTCAGTGGACTAAATTAATTAAAATTACTATACTTAATACTCACAGACAATCAAAATTAATTGTAGACAAATTATTATCTGATATTAATTTAAGCGATAATGGAGAAATTTTACCATCTTCTATTAAGGACGCAATAGAAAATTGATTTTCTACTGATTGATTTGATTGAAAGAAGATTGATTTTGACTCAAGTGAGAAGTATTCAGTGGATTAAATTGATTAAAATTACTATACTTAATACTCATAGGCAAGCAGAATTAATTGTAGACAAGTTGTTACCACCTTTCCATTAAGGACAAAAAAAAAGATTTTCTGCTAAATTAAAATGATTGATTCTACTGAAAAAAATTATTTTTTAATCATCACTCAAATGAAAAATATTCAATTGATTAATTGATTAAAAATTCGATACTTAATACTCACAGACATTCAAGATGTCAAGTGACGTTTAAATATTTTTAATTTAATGCCTATTTAGATGTTCACAAATTGTATAAAATAAAAGAAAATGTATAATTAATTTTTTTATGAAAAGCAAATAAAATATTTTTTTTCCTTTTGTCATCAATATTTAATTTAACAACTACTCCAATATTACATAATATGATTACTACAATACTGTATCATGACTTCGGAATGAATCACAATCGGCACTAATTTAAGAATTTATTTTCTGGCACTAATTTAAGAGGTGTGGAAGAAATTTCTCTATCTTTCATTAAAGACATGTTGAATAATTGATTTTCTACTTAATTTTACTGATTGATACTACTGACAAAAATCATTTTTTGATCATCACGCAAGTGAAAAATATTCAATGGATTAAATTGATGAAAAAGGTAATCTATAATATTAACAGATAATCAAATGACAATTAAAGAGTTTTAATTAAACACCTATCTAGATGTTCATAAATTGTATAAAATAAGAAATGCATAGTATAATATTTTATGAAAAGCAAATAATATATATATATAAAGTTCGTATTGATATGATACATAGATTCGCCATAAAAAATTTCTTGAAGATTTTAAATAAAATCCATGGGATGTTCGACATAATTTAGAAGTTGCTGATGATGTAGGTGTATATAATAAAAAATATACGAGACGGTCGGAAAAGGTATTGGAAAGATGCAAAAAAACGGCATGAAATTTGCATATGTTAATTTGATATCAGTTGTGTGTTTTCTAATTTAATTTTTTAAAATAATTTCATCCATCAATAAAAATGGTTATGACAGATATTTCAATAGAAATTATTATTTAAATCAACAGAAAATAGTGCCACAAATATTTTCATTTCGAGTGCTTTCTAATGTTTTGATATAAAAATTATAAAAAATAAGCAACTAAACTCAGTAGCATTCAAACAGAAGTCTACGATGTTTAATAAAATGAATTTTAATATATAAATATGCATTCAAATACATCCTAAAAAAATGATGCATTTTAAGAATTAAAAACAACTATTTTCAATTGTCGAAGGTAATGTATAAAATTATTGAGTGTGATTTGCTAATTTTCTGTTATCAATCTGGCATTTAAATATATTAAAACTAATGACTTGTATAACTATTGAAACTACAATATTTTTGTGATTAATACTAATAATAAAGCTGGTTGGATTCCAAAACATAAACTAATAATTAAATTTCTAAAGTGAGCAGAATTTATACAATAAATTCTACTTAAATAAATAACTATTAAATTTATTTCTAACCTTTTGCAATTAAATATTTAGATTTAATGTCAAGGAAGAATCCATTAAAAATTAATCAGTCAATGCATCTTCATTTTAATTTGAATTATTTACTTACTAAAAGCGCTATTTAATCATTAGAGAAACGTAATAATTTACTCAAAAGATTTAAATAAATATCAGTTATTATATAGAAACACAATAAATTTAAAATAATGTTTTAAAGTGCAAAAAGGTTAATGCTGAATATTTAAAATTGCAATAAGCGAAAATTTAGAAAAATAATATTTTCTTATTTATGACATTTCTTTGTCGTTAATACCTTTTTGGAACAGAATTAAATTAAAAAATAAAATGTTTGTATGAATTGATTTTGTATTAAAAGATCATATTATTAATCTTTAATAAGAAAATACGTGGATGGAAACCTTGATAATTTCAAGTAAATTAACAAGGACTCGAGATTTTCATCTTTCAAATCAAAATACAGGAAAGTAAATTTAGTAAATTTAAAAGTAAAATAAATTTAGTAAATTTAAAAGTAAAATAAATTTAGTAAATTTAAAAGTAAAATAAATTTAGTAAATTTAAAAGTAAAATAAATTTAGTAAATTTAAAAGTAAAATAAATTTAGTAAATTTAAAAGTAAATTTAATTTAGTAAAATAGAAAGTAAAGTTTTTAAAAACAGGAAAGTCATATTTTATGGATTATATCATGGAATACTTTTTAGAGTCAATCAATATTCTTTAGCAGAAATAATTAAATAAAATTTCTTTCTCATTTACGTACGCATTATGGAAACTTATTTACTTACTTTTCTTACTCATTGTGGAAATAGAAATTTCGGCAATTCAGGAAAATTCCAGCTTTATTCATTAATTATTTAAGTCGGAATTATTTTATATATTCAATAAATTGTGGAATAATAAATACAAATTGCAAAATGAGATGCTATATTAAATTGTTCATACAGTACGTGAACAAAGTATTCTACAAACGCATAAAATTAATGGATGATTACGCTTTTATAAAAAATAAAATTAAATACAATTAATTAAATTAAAATTAAATTGAATTATTTAGTATTTTTTTAGCTTTGATAAAGCAGGAATAAGCATGACTTCAAATAAATTTTATTTTTATTTACATTTTTAAATAAAATCTTTTTTTTGCACCTATTAATATTTTTTTTAAAATAACATTTAGATTTCTGCAGAATGTAGTTTTTTTTTTTTTTTTTTTTTTTTTTTTTTTTAATAAAATCGTATCATGACGTTCTTTCCGCATTTTCAATAAATAACATCTATTATTCTTTAGAATGCCTAAATATTAATAATTAAAATAAAGGAATGACCGGACTAATTATTCCCTTGGCGTTTAGAAAGACGACATGACAATAAGAAAGTGGTATTACGAAGTTAATATTTTCTTTACTTATGAAATAAAAATACCACTAATTTTCTAGGGAATCATGTAAATGAATCATTACATAATATTAATTCAATTTATTTGAAATCAAACATCGAAACTACTGTATCGTTGGCAAAATTTTAGATAATTAACAATTTATGTACTTTAGTAACTTATGTTATTATTAATAAATGCATAAAATATATGAATATGGTTTAAAAAACAGTTGATACAGAATTTGGTTTTGTAATTACAAAATAAAATTTGTTCCTAAATTAAAATGTTACTTACAAAACTAAGTTAATAAAAATGTATTTAAATTCTATGGAAGGATATAATAATACGAATTTTAAAATACAATGGTATATGCAAAAATTTACAATATCAATATAATAAATTAAATGTAGTTAGAAAACTATAAACCATTAAAAAAAGCAAATGTTTAACTGCTTAACTTCCTTGTTCGAACTGCATACATGCATCGAATTTTCGTTCTTAAAAGCTACTATTAAACAGATAAAAATACAATAATTCGGTACTAAATTTCACATATTACTCTAACACTTCATCTAAATTCTAAGCTGATATCATGGAATAACCCATTCCTGAAACAGAGGCATCTAATTAGACACTGGGAGATACAAATCATTTTAAGTTAGTTAGTTGTTTTTTTCACGAGTTGTTAATGTGGCATAGTTTTTTTTGACAATGATAATCACTTATGCATACCACAATCATCATGAGTCACTTCATCAAATCTCTGTTTTCATTATTAAACTTTTGGTAGCTCATATAATGAGAATAAAATAAAGTGTTTTGAGCAAATAAAAAAATCCATGATTTTAAAATTTAATCAGTTCATGATTTTTAAGCTACTCATTTCGATTCTGAATTTCTAAAAAGCTAGACACAATTTATAATTATAATTCTTCTCATTTTGAAACAAAATTATTAGTAAAAATGTATGAGATTAAAATGTCAAACTTATTTTGTTATTTACATTTTGAATTAAAAAAAAAACGATATTTTTCTTCTATGACATTTTTGTTTATATTACAAAATTATTTTCTTCTAAGCTTAAAATTTTTCGTAAAAATCCGTCACCGTTCTATTAACACAAAAGCTGGAACCTTTATTCTTGAAATTGATACAAACGAAATCATCTTGATAAAATTTAAAGTGTCTTACATTTGGAATGTCAAGTAGCTTCTGAGTAAAATGTCAGCAAAATAAAGAAGTTTTAAATGTTTGTAGAATTTTTGCTATTGCATGCAAAATTTCAAAAAATTACATTTTAGCTGACGCCAGCAAAAACATTCTATCATGACAAATTTAGAAATGTTTCTTCCAATTGTAACTGCCAATCGTTTCTCTTTTCAATTGCTTTTCTACAGATTCATTCTATTTGTTGCAGATTATTCGAAATAACACCAAGTTTTTGCATTCACGTTTCTTTTTCCATCACCTTCTAAGTTTTGACACACTGTTAACTTTATGTTCCTCAATTGTAAATTTTACTTAAATGCGTTGTTTTAAATGTGCACCGGATTGTAAGTATAGGAAAAGTTAGCTAATAACTATAAATGTGTTTTTCCTTTTTTCCGTGTGAATGATTCTAAAGAAATTAAACATTATTCTAACTTCCTTTCTGGGCTACATATTTAAAGTATTGAAAGGGAATTTAATGTGAAATTTATGTATAAAGGAAAACTTTAGAGATAAATAAAAAATAAATATGTTTGACGAACAAACGAAATCATTTTCTTAATTTTTCATAAAATTATTAGTTGATATTATTAAACATATATTTTTCTAGGAATACAATATTGAAATAAAAAGAAAACTAATAGAAAATATTATCTAAGTTTGATGTTCGGTAATTTTTTTATTATGCTTTTAACAACTAGTTGGCAAATTTTTAAAAACTTGTACTTTCTTGTCTGTTTATCGACACGCAATTTAGTTTTATAAGAGACTTCATTTACTTTTTCAAAATTAACTTTTCTTCTTTTCTATTTTGCAAGAATATGTTTCGTTCTGGAAACCTTTGCTTCATTGAGCAATATCAATTTTTTCTTTCCGCGTCCTGTTGCTATGAATACATCTCGTTATTTTCTGTTGAGATGTATATTACAATTATGAAATTAGACATTATCTTTTCGAACATGACCCATGATTTATGCGAAAACACTGATTCGGAGAGTACGCATCTCTGATTTTCAAAGATAACCGCCCAGTCGGCGGAACAATCCATTCACGACGCGTGTGACGTCACTAAGGCATAAAGCGCAAGCGCATCTCTGTCACCAGAGTATTCCCAGAGATTTAGAATCCTCGTGTTTCGACGTTGCCCCTTAAATGCTGCTTCACTTTCGAGACGCAAGCAGTCGAAAGGTGTGCTTAACGCCGTATTGGGGTTGACGAAAATGTTGGACAGAATGTCGAATGTCAGTTATGTTTACTTCATCATCAGTTGGACAAATATGAATTTGATTTAAAAAAGTTTTTTTTCCTTCCCTAAATTTAATGAGGAGCTAAAATAGAAATTTACTATGCTGAATAAGTTATAGTAACAGTACCGTTAGTATCAGTTATTCCAATCTAGGCATTCGGAAGAGAAGTTGTGATATTCCTCAGAGTTAGTCAACTGTGAAAAATATTTATTGTTTATTAGCTCATGTAAAATTTCAGCTTTTGTTTGGTTAGTAGAATTTGTGTTTTCCAAAAATATAATTATTTTTTTTTGTTAAATATGAATTTATTTTCAGGTATAACCTACAAAATTTCATAATTTGTGAGCAGTATTTTCTTATTTAATCGGTTTAGTTTTAGTTCAAAAGAAGCGAAATTTTATTTTTTTTTGTTTTTACTGAATAAGTATTTTATTGCTTCGTATTAACTATAAATTAACAAACTTGCTTGAAAGAGAAAAGCATCGTATGCCTTTATCGTATTTTTTAATGTGTTCTAAAAAGAGGAATTATAGTTTAATAGAAAAAGAAGAATATTTACTCTTTAAACATCGAGGGAAGAAGTTGAATTTCTTATCAATTTATAGAACAATCTATTAAAATTATCCAAAAATCATCAAAATCTTGGATTGTTTGATAAATATGATGGAAAAATAACAATTTGATAAAGTCGAGTGAATGACAGTGGCAACGATTGAAAAATAGAACACCTGAAACTTTTACGTTTAAGATAAAATTTTCTAAAAGCTTACTTTTGTCTGGCATATTTTTAAACTACCTTCTTTTAAGAAAAGGATGAAAACTTTTATTCTGGAAAAGAATCAATTTATGATTTCTTATGCGGTTAATGGGAACTGTTTCAAGAGATGATGGAAACTGAACAGTTTTATCATTGAAGTAACAATGAAACTACCAGATTCGCAGTCTTTGTATTTTTCTACAACAATACTTAAGACTTGCATATTTTGTGCCAGTTTTGTGATTCAATGGATGAGTTTATTAGCTACCGAAGGAGGACAAGGTAAGCAATCATTATATATTTAATTTTATACAGATTTTACATTAAATTGTATTTTAGAATGATTTTTTTTGTTGTGCATAAAGAGTTTTTTAATTTACAAAATCATGCAAATAGCAGTTCAACTGTTTTCAAAAGTCAGTTTAGTTTATCATTACTTGAAAAATCATTTAGTGACTTATTTTTATATCCACATAACACGCTTCTGAACAATCAACAATAATGAAAAATTTTTAATATCTATTACATGAAAATAAAATATCGAAAGGAAATATATTTGAATTACAAATGCAATTTTAACTATGGATAAATTCCAATAGAAATAATTATATGTCATAGAGTTATAGCATTTAATGGTCTGTGCTCTTGTTTTCTCTTTTGAAATGATAGCAGTTTTTAAATGTGTGATTTATTTTTTAAATCGTAATGAAATTTGAATTTTTTTTAATATTTTATAAATAAAAAAATACTATGTTCACATTTAAATTATAAATATTATAAACGATTTATTTTATAAAATATAGTTTAACGTTTTTAAAAGTTATTCATAGCAGAACAGTCTTTCATTCAAGTAAGATTATTTAACACATTTAATTTATACATCTCTAATAAGCTATTAAAATTATTAATTCACGAATATTATACAGAACCCTACATTGTTTTAAGTTAAATACAGCATTAACTAAATAAGAAATTACACGAATAGTATATACTAACAGGATTTTTTTTTAAAAAAAGAAGTAATTTGATATGTATATCGAAACATTGTAATATGATTTTTTTTATTTCAATAAAAACGAAATCATTAAAGAAAATTATTTTAAACTCCTGTATGGAATAAAATTTTTGAAATGTAAAATCTTTTTATTTATATAATTTATTTAAAATAATATATGCTTACGGAAAGAATAATGGAGAGAACCAAAATTGGGATGATACATACTGATGAAACGGAAACTTCAAATGTTAAGGATGAGTTTATTGATACCAAAAACATTCTTTGAAAATTCTTACTTTAAATTCGGCGAAAGATAAAATAAAACTTAAGGTTTATTGATGTATCTTTTCCCTCTTTTATATGAAATAAATAATTAATTAACTGTTCAAAAGCATTCTTTGAAAAACTTTCCTTACATTCATTAAAAGTTAAAATTTATGGTTTACTACTGAAGCCCATACTTATTTTTAGTGAAATAAATAATTAATTATGGTTTTTAAAAATGATTAATGTTAATATCTGAACATTTCCTTAAAAATAACTCTCTAAAATTTGATTTGTAATAAATAATGACAAATAATTTATACTTAATGTAAAATTAAATCTTCTAGATTCTTTAATATCTTGAGTTATGAATATTTATACTACTTGAACACTTTTTCAATAATAAAAATTAACAAAATAATCTTTCCACTATCATGTCTCTTAAGAAAAGTTCCATGCTTTCTGTGAGTACACGACGAAAGCAGGAGCAAATACATATAATTAATCCATTCACGACAGTCATTTGGGAAATATTAATGAAATTTGTTAATAATATTATTACTATTAATAAATTTCTTAATTATGTGTCATTATTTATTATCAATAGCTTATATATATATTTAATATTGCGTACCATTTAAATGTATGACAGTAACCAAAAATATTTTGTGGTAACATAAAATGTAAAACTTAAGGAACAATATGATTTGTACAACTATATACGACAAAAAAAATCAAGAAAATATCTGAAATTTAAAAAATAATAATAATAAACACAGTACAATTTTGTGAACGATTTTTATTCATATATCTTCCTATACTTATTTGACTTTAAATGCTGTATAAAGAAAACCCTGTATAAATATATTTTATTGCATACCAATTAAGTATAAAAATGTAAATTATTTATTTTTTCACCTAGCAGTTAAAAGCATCAGAAAATTTTAGACACATCAGTCAGTACATTCTGAATAAAATTTAGTACCAGCAGAATCATTAAAAATTCGTTCTAGATTTCACAAGCATCTAAAGCCGAAATTGCTTGATTTAATAAAATATGTTGTTTGTTTGCATATTTGAAATCGAGACGTACTTATTGGTTGGTGGAGATAGTGACAAATAAAAAGTATAGACACAATGAAATTACATGTTTAGTTTCATGTCAAACTTGAAGATAGTGAATGTGCAAATGTTAACGAAACATCACCTTACTTATATTCCGAAGTGTCTCTATTAATAATCAAGACGAATGCATGAGTATGTGAATGTGTATGCTGACACTCTTCAAGCTTGAACATTTGACATAAAGCTACAAATTTTGATTCATATTGCTTTGAAGTGTGGGATGTGTAGATTAGGAAAATTTTATTTTTGAATAGTTAAAATTTAAACGAAACATTGGGGTTTTTTTGGGAAAAATTTTGAAAATATTTCTGGAAACAGACACACACACACAAACCAGTTTCAGGAAATATTTTATTGCGTTATTTTTCCTTTCTGTTAAAATCTAAAGTAAGAGCAATGTATGTCTGTGTAGCTTATAAGATGAATATAAAGGAATGGTTACAATGTGCTACGAAATTTAGAAAATAGATAATAAGCTCAGCATTTAAAATTTAATAACATCATGATGTCATGGTACTGTCTCTATTAAAAAAATCATGTGCACAATTTGCAGGATATATAATAGACAATTAAAATAATATGGTTTTAATTTGGGGTTATTTGTCAGAATAAGGGGTATGAAGTTTTTTAAAAATAGACCTCTGAAAATAGAATAATGTTCTCATTATTGCATCTCAATGAAAAGTTACGACTAACAACGAGAGCTTAGGCCAACTCAGATAAATGATAAACATTCAATTTCAGAATATATGCTATTTTTCATCATTAACGAGAAATATTTCTTCATAGCTTATTCAAAAAATTACTTCAAATATTATACATAGAAGTACAAAAATACATACCTTTTTTTTCTAACATAAATACTACCTGCGAACATAAAAAAATAAGCTGAATAAGCTGGGAATAAGCTGAAACATCATTTAATTTAACATAAGTAAGAAAAAAATAATTTATTTATAGAAAAAGTATGAAAAGACATGCAAAATATTTTTAACGAATAATACCAAATTCCAAACGATTTATTTTTGATTTGTATGTGATCTGAATCGAGAATTGAAACACTGCCAGATAAGAAATAGGAATTCCTCTGTGGATTGTCAACAGGAAAAAATTAAAGTGCAACAATAAATAAACAAACAGTGCAGATATTCTTGGCCAAGCAACTACTTTAAAACTGAATTTAGATTATTTTCATTATTATTTTTTTAATAATAATATATATCTAATAAATTATTAAGTAATAAATATAACTAATTTTTTATTATTTTTTGGCAATCTATAAAATTAAATCCGATTAAGTATGGGAATTAATAAGTAAAAAAAAATCATTCATTCAAGCGATGATACAATCTATGAAAATTCGAATGCTCTTAACTAATTAAAACAAAGCATTTAAATTATTTATTTTATACCAAACAATTTGATTGCCTCGGAAGTTTTAATCGTAAATTCTACAAGTAGTCCACTCTCAAATCTTTTAAATCCTTTCATTTGTTCATAAAATATCCTGTTCGTTTACACACTTAAAACTCTGGATGCACTTTTATTGCCAAAACTTCGAGTATAAACTAGATGGCGTCTGGCGAGAATTCAAATTATTTCTGCAGGTTAATCGTCTGATTAAAGCGTCCTGACTCTTCAATCGATCTTTTATGATCTTTTATGCCTCGCAGCATTTTCGAGTCAAAATGGTGTAATTGAACTTTCCATCAAAGCTCGTTAAAATTTCATGCTTTAATTGCAGCTCATTACGTTGAGTGGGTAAAAGCATTTAATTAATGTGGGTCTCTTGACAGAATACTGAAATCTTGCTGAAGAATTTTCGGTGATAAACTAGTGAAATTTTGGAGGCTGAAATTTATCTTTAGGTGACTCGAAAAATTCTAATGGGTATGATTTTTAGATTATTGTCCATCAATATCGATTTTGTGTCATCATCATCAACGAACTTGTAAGACTATGATTAATGTAAAATATTTCAAAATTAATGCCATTTGGAAGAATTGTTTTAATTCATTTTACAGTTTAATTTAATTGTTAATGATAATTTTTATATTACTTTTTTTTGACAATGTTATTTTTTAAATTTTATTAATACTGATCGGGTTTTGGACGTACTTCATCAACAAGCCTAAACTGTAGGTTACTTATGCTGTTTTTTCTTTACTACATTTTTATAAACAAAATAAATTATTTTTTACTGTTTTCTGGGTAAATAAATTATTTAGATATTCTTAAAAATGTTTTGAATCTATATTTGTATATTTCTCAATGAAAACTATTCTAAAAAAATGTAAAAAAGAAGTCATATCAAGTATAACAGTATTTCAAATTCATAAAAAAAAAAAAAAAAAAAAAAAAAAAAATTGAAGATAAACAAAGAAAAAAGTATTTTAAATATAATACTAAGCAGAATAATACTTTTGTACCCAATTTAATTTATTTAAAATTACACGGCATTTACTGAATTGCTTGAAATGCTCAATATTCCATCCTTAAAATGTGTTTATGTATCAAATTATGATGGGTATTAAAACATTGTTCTTTCAATACTTTTACATAAGATGTTGTAAAAGAACATTATTTCACGATACTTTCAACGGTATACCGTGCTCTTAAAAATTATACAATTTAAGCTTTCAACAAAAGATGAAAATGCACGATTATAGATTTGTAAAAAAATTGAAAAACCTTTACATGTCATTAAATTAATGACAATACTGGTAAAAGTTATGCCAAAGATTCTTTAAATTTTTTTTTTCGAAATTCAGAAAAAAAAAAGAATTTATGGCAATTAAAGTTATGCCATTAAAAACACACTAAATTTTAAAATTAATAAATTCGTGATTTTTTTTATGTAACACATTTTTGAAATATTGTATAAAATTGTCAAAATCTCATTTAATTTAGAATTTATTGCAATTCTAATTGAACTTTTTAAGCCATTTGTGGAGCATATTCCTACCCTCCAAAGTATACTTGTGCCAAATTCGGTTCCTATAGAGTGAATCATGTCTTTTGCAATATTGCACCAGCACACACTCATTTTTCATTATTCGTAAAGATAATGTCAGATCTTTTGCAAACATAGGAATCGTAACTTTTTAATCGAATAATAATTATGCCTTCTAATGCCTTCTTTCCTCATCTTTCAACTGCAATTTATACTATAAATAAGATTTTGGTTACATTTTTTAAGTATTTATGTGTTGGTTGGAAAATATAACGCCAAACACATACTAGTTACCACTTGAGATACTAGCTGATGATGCTATTTTAGTGATAAAACGAAGAATATATACATCCATTTATTTCAAATTTTGCTCGTTGCCTAATTAAGTATAATATAAATTAATTAGGCATTTTCTTTCTTTTGTTAATTATTGACCTTTATACTTTTATAGGGAGAGTCTCTATGTTTATATTAAAGATCTGTTTTTAAAGCTGAATCCCGGAGGAAACCACTGAAAAAGAATTCTTAAAAGCAATAGAGGAGAGATTTTCTTTAAACAAAAAAATAAGGCATCAGAATTTGTGGAAGTCTAATTTTGACTAAAAAAACAGCTGAAAAATGTTACAAATTTTACCTTTTTCCAGATATTTCTCAGATTATTTCATAAATACGTAGTTTTTTTTCTGAATAACTAAATCTTTACTAGTGTTAAGAGTAAGATTATTTTCTTAAATTTCCTTTTTTACATTTAATTAATGATGCTAAATTGCTAATCCAAACATACTTTCTTTCATATAAACTAGAAAAATGTAAATTGTTCTTCGGAATTTCTTCAGTTATTTTCGTAAAGTTTTGTAGAATATTATAATAATTCTTGAACTATTCTTAGAATTATTTCAGTAAAAAAATAAAAATTTGTTTTTGATTATGTAGTAAAGATAATTTTACCTATGACATTGCAATTCCCATAGAATAGCAATATCATAAATATTTTAAATCATTTTATTTATTTACCCTTTATATGCTCTTAACAGTGTTGTATGAGATTTTAAATCATCCTTTAACATTTAAGAACATTTCTTTCCAGAATATCAGTTTGCGGTGGTTGCAGAAAACCTTTGTAACAGTTTGTAATTTTTCTATAAATTACTTTGGCATCAATAATATTATCCACTTAATTTTTTAAAAAACTGGTAGATAATAAGAGGATTGTTTATATTAGAATATTACCTTCAATAGTATGTTCGATATGAAAATATTTTCATTCCAAAAATCTCCAGATTTATCAACAAAGACTTCAGTGGAGAAAGTATAATGTTTATCATGTGAGAACATGATGTTGTTTTGGTTAGGAGGTTTTGTAGCTCGAAATCACGTGGACAATGAATATTGAAGCTAGAAATCGTGTAGGCAATGAATAAAGCATAAATGGCCCTTTTCATCATCATTTTATAATCGCATATATTTTTTTTACCTGTTTTTACCAGTATTGTATTATTATTATGCATGCTTCTCATAAAACAGATGCGTTTTATAAACGTTGACTTGCTTTTATCAGTATTGCTTTATTATTACGTATGCTTCTTTGGCAGCAGATGCATTTTTTAAAAGGTTGACGTAGAACTATGATATCATAGCTGTTATTTGCATGACATGCAATTTTTTTCGGAAGAAATCAAATAATTTAATTTTTATAATATTTTCAAAAAATTTCACTCGCGTTTAATAACAGTTTTGATAAAAGTATTTTCAATTTCCCCCAATGGGGAAATATCCCTTCATTCATTCATAAGAGGGAAAGATTGAAGGATTTGATTCCTGTTCTAAGATTAATCCATTATGAAACTGTTTTATGATCTCAGAAATTAGAAAATAGCAGTTTGTGTTTACACAAATATTGTTTTCATAAAAATTCTATATAAATTAATATGTTTAAATATTTATTTGTAAATAGTTTATCATTTGGAAATCGCATTACTACAGAAACGCTTGTTATTCAGCTACCAAATGTGTCATTCCTTTTTGTGAGAACATGATGTTGTTTTTGTTAGGGGGTTTTGAAGCTCTATATCGCGTAGGCAATGATTAAAGCATAAATGTCAATTTTCATTTTCAATTTTTTCTTGGCTGACAAAAACGTTTTGAAGCTCTCGTAAACCGGTTTAAACTGGTTAATGACTTAAAATAATTAATAAAAATAATGACTTAAAAAAATAATGTTCTCACATAATAACTTGAAATTTGCGATCGTAGATTTCATTTCTTATATATTAAAAATTTATTTTGGATTATTTAGATAACGGTAATTCTTAATCAGTAACAAAGAGTTTAACGTTTTTATAAAATTATTACTGAAATAAAAGCAACATAACTGTTTTATATTTAAAGAGAACTTTTTAATCGTATTTCGAGCATGTTTTGATTTGGAAAAATTTTGATACATAACGAAAAAACTATCTTTTATTGTTTGAAAATAAAATCTCTGATATTCATGAGCTCCGAAACATTTTCAGGAAAACAATAATTAATTCAAAGAAAAATTTATCTGTTAAGTAGGATGGAAAATAAATGAAAGAAAAAAAAAACCTTGTTCCTCTGGTTAACTTGTATATTTGTTCTCTCTAACAATATAAATATTTATTTTACAAAACATTTTGGAAGAGAAAATGCATACCTTGCAACTCAAATTTGTTTTTGTTTTTTGCATATTTCAGGAACTTATTTCTTTTAAAAGAAGATACATAGTCTATACATATAACTGAATGCATTATTGTTTAAAAATTCTTCTCTGTTAAAGGATAAACTGTTTCATTTTTTTAAACAAACTGTGAAAGAACACGACTTCTTTAAAATTTTATTTGCAAACATGATTTTGTGATGAAAGAAATGTTTCAGGAAAATATTGCTTTACAATTTTTAACCTGTATAAAATTTTTCTATTCATTAATTTTCCAAAACAGCAAGAATTTACTGTCAGCAAATATTTTATGTCAATATTTCTTTGTATATTTTGTCTCAGAATGGCGTTTTTTTCACTCTCATTAGTTTATTTAAGCAGTTTTTTTAGTGTTTAAGACATTCAGCTATCATTAAATCTTTTAATGCAACACTCTAAATCCTACCTTATGCAAATTTTCATAAATAAAATTATTTATTTAAACTGTTTGGATCTTGCAAAAATTTGTATTTCCATTAAAAAAAATATCTAGGTTCAAATATTTCTCTTTACTGTTATGAAAGTAAGAATCTTTAGTTTTTAAAATGCTTTCGAAGTTTTTCATTCAGCAGATCTTCAAAGGAATATTGTTTGACATCATTTTCTGACATAAAATTTTTGAATGAGATTATATAACTAAACATTCAGCAATTCATGCAACTTTACATTTCCTTACGTAAATATTAAATACTTCTTAATTCAATAGAAGAGTGAAAGATTTCTAATCCAAAAAATGAATGTTATTTAATAAACGTGAAATAAGTTATTATTCAAATGTTAGAATACGAATTTAGACACTAAGCAAATTACCTGAAATCATCTGCTAAAAGTCTTTTCTTTACATTAATAGAAACAGTCAATATTTAAACAGAAACGAGTCTAAACCAACATATGCATTAAGCTAGAAGAAAAATGCAAATGAGGTATTCAGAGAGATGAATCTTTATAAATTTATGATGTTTTAATCAGAAATATATATATTTATTGAATGTTCTCCTCTTCGCGAAAAATAAAGATTTTTTTACAAGACAAAAAGCTGCATTATTTGATAAATCAAAATCCTATTAATTTGACTGTTTCTAGAAGGTATGTTTAAATATTTTCCGTTTAAACTGATTAACAAAGAGAAAGAAAATAAGGTTCAAAATATAATTACGTTATTATTGATCTATGTATTCCAAGAATTACGTTATCATAACTGGCTCAGAATCGATATAATGAACGATGGAGACGAGAGTATTTCTGTAGCTTATTGAAATATAAATTATCCATTTTCCTTATTCAGTGAATTTCCCTTTTTTATTTAAAAATATTTCACTTTTATGGAAAATTGTTTTTTTATAGAATAATGCTTCTTTGGAATATTTTATTATGAAAATAAATTTTAATTTGTAATTAAAAATATTGATCGCAATATATTTGTTTTAGAGCAGATATCCGTTATTTGGAAAAAATAAGGAATAAAGATTACATTTTCAACCTTTAAGTTAAGAATAAGTATTAACGTTTGTGAATCAAAATAAAACGGATATGTTTAATCAAAATCTAAATACAATTTATTAGATTTTTTTATAAACAAATGTTTAAATGTTATTTTTAAACATTTAAACATTTAGGTGAGAATGGAACATATAACGATTTAATTGTTTTCAAATATTAGTCAGTGTATTCGTTTTTTAATTGAAAATAATTACAATGATATTATAAACAGCCCTATGATTAAATTCCAAATTGCATTGAATTATCTGATGCTTAGTTTATTCACTACAGATTTGGCTAAATGGAACTCAAATAGTTTTTGGAAATGTTCACGCAGTGATGTTAATGAAATTTAAAAAGACTTTCTAATAGAGATTTTTTTTAAATATTATTCCATTTTTTGAATTGCAAACAGTCCAATCTTAATAATTTTATTCCGATAATTTAAATGAGAAGTTTTTCCTGTGTCTTTATTATTTGGTGATACAATTTACAAATAGCAAATCTAACAATTAATAAATGCTTGTTCACTTATATTTGTTAATGTTAAGTTTATTAAACATTATCACAGCATTACAGTGATAAAAATTCGTTTCAGTGTATTATTTATAATGTTGGACTATAAAAGATAAATAATTCATGTCTAAAACTTTTGCAAATAACTAAAAAAAATTAAATGTTGTATGCCAATCAGCATAAAGACATTTCAAAATAAATATGAAGATAATTACCATTTATTCCTCCATACCCCTTATATCGTATTTGAAAATAGACATTCCTTACTATTGATAAATATCAGTCTTATGAATAAAAATTAAATATAAATTGCTTTTGCTTCAAACGTTTTCACTTAAGTACACACAGTTGATATGAAAGCTATTTAATAAACATGCGGGAATATTATCAGTTATTTTTTGCAATGAACTTTGCTTAATTAAAAGACATTAAAAGCATTCGAAAAACAATTCATTCTCATTAATAAGTATTAATACACAGCACCATTGTTTGAAATCAGGGATTCTATAGAATGGTTAAACTTTTTTAGACGAAATACGGAACGCAGTTTCTTATGCATTCTAAATAATGTCAAATGATAAACGGAAAAATAGAATTTTCGTAATTTTTGTCAAAGTAGTTTGCTTTGTTTAATGTACAATTTTCTTTTTTGTTGAATAAAAGATTTTCACATGCCTTTCTTTTGCTATTTACTCTATATAACTTTTGTATTTCTGTAGAATGTCTGGCTTTTAATGTCTTACTTTCATCTTTCGCATAAATAACATTTTTCATTCTGTAGAGTACCTAGGTGTTATATACAATACAAGGGGGAAATATATATCATTAAAATGATTTCCATGTTTTCATATTTCTGAAAATGACGAGAAACTCTATAGAATATTAGTATTTCATTTTTTGAATATTTTCGTTAAAAAAATTTACCTTCTTTTAAGATCCTGACCATATTAAAATTTATTATTAATTATTTATCTAAAAATAACTAACATATTAATACCACACGTTTAAAAGCATACTTCCAGTGCGTAAGCGTCAAACGATAAATCAGTCTCAAGAGGATTTTCACAATGGCCAGAAGCAAACGATCATTATCACTTGGGATTCACTTTAAGGTGATTTGAATATGAGTAAAGCAGACAGTGCAACGCCCATTACTTCACTCTTTGAATATGTACTTGATACAGCTGAAAAGAAGTGGAAGAACTATTTCCTATTTCACTGGAGGGATAATTATTTTTCTTTTCAGATGTCACTTCTTTGTACGATGAAGAAGTAATTTAAAGTTTCCTGAGCATTTTTTGCAATAATTTACATTAGGATGTCCTTTTAACTTCTGTTTGTGGATGACGTACTTTAATTTTGTATTAAATTATTTTTGCACATGAAGATTAGGGGATTTATTATTATATTTGTGCAAATGCACTCCCAATAAATGCGTCCTATTCAATGTGTTTATATGATCGAGATGTTACAAAAAAGGGTTTCATTAATCTATGAGATATTATAATCTATGAATTTTTGCTATTATCCTGTTTATTATTAATTATGAAATATATATTATAAATATACATTAATTATGAAATATATATATAATTGTTGAATACTGATTTTTTATAAAAGTTTTTGTAGCATTATTTTTCTTCAAGTATATAATATATATTTACCAATGACATGTTACAATACATTGTGTGTCAGCATACTTACCCATTTTAATTTAAAATTTAAAAAAAAAACTCCGCAAATATTAAATTTTATTTTGATTTTTTATTTATCTCCTAAATAAGTGGATACCAAACTTTTTTATATTTTTTATAACTCTTGTTTAGAAATATTATTTTCTACCCATATCTCTCTACAGTTATCAGCAATTAAAAACTTCGTTCAATTTCATGCTTAAAAGTTTTCATTGAGAGTTAAAGGCTTAAGTTAACTTATAAATAGAAACAAATCTACAATTAATAATATTCGCTGGATTTAATTTTTATTTCACATTTTCTTCCTGACAATTTAATTTCAATGTCAAATTTAGTGAAAATAATTTCACTTTAACTTATGATGAAAACTAACACACGCGCATATTAATCAATTATTCATGTAGGTCTCAAAACAATGTTTTTATAAGATAACATTCGATATGTTCCTGGAAAACCCTGATCATAATGAATAACTGAAAATATGTAATGACGTCTAATGAATATACAGCTTTTGTGAGAAGGAGGATGATTCTTTCATAATCTTACAAAATAATAAGAAGGACTGATGACAAATAATTGTTATCAATCAAATAATATGTCTTAATCTACTTCTTTTATTATTTAAATTTAGAGAACATGAAATTCGAACTTTAACAATTGTTATTTTTCACATGGAACTAAAGAGAATAAACTTCTTTAATTTCACTATACGTTTGTGTTAAGAGCTTTACTTTTGCAAAGTCATAACTGATCTATTGAAAACTCCGAAAGGTACAAATAGAACAAGTTATGAACTTCTGTTCTAGATGATAAATACTTTGAAAGATGTTTCTCTTCGGCCTCGACCTGGTCGAAGTTTGGATACTAATTAATTTAAACTTAGCTATATTGGCTGTTGAGCTTGATTGACAAGAGCAAACTGAGATAACTTCAACGATTGTTTAACATATTACTTGTAATTAGGTAAATCAAGAGCAAACTGGGATAACTTCAACGATTGTGTACCAGATTACATGTAATTTGGTAAATCAAGAGCAAACAGAGCTAATTGTAACAACTGCGTAGCAGATCACTTGTAATTCGGTAAATCAAGAACAAACTGAGCTAACTTCAACGATTGTGTAGCAGATTACATATAATTTAGTAGTAAATCAAGAACAAACAGAGCTAATTGTAAGGATTGTATGGCAGATTACATGTGATTTGGTAAATCAAGAGCAAACTGAGCTAACTTCAACGATTGTGTAACAAATTACTTATAATTCAGTATATAATCCTAAAATATAATTAATATATAAGTTTTTTCATATACTGAATATTTTTTCCAACTCTAAAATGTCTTAATATATTCATCTTTACCTAAGAATCATCATTATACCAAAACGTTGATAAAGGAACAAACTAAATTTGAAACACTTATTCGCCGTTTTAGGAGAAATGCATTGACATTAATTTAACTACATTTCAGTCTGAAAATTTGTACCTTTAAAGTCTTTAAAGGAAAAGTATTTATAAAATTAACGATAAAAAAATTTAAAATTCTAAATTTCAAACAGCTCATTGTTGAGCAATGAGTATTTCATTGTAATAAAATTAATTCATAAAAATGAAGGAACCTTCGATTACATATTAATAAAGTAGTATTATATTTTGATTAATTATTAAAAAAACTAACACTAAGAGAATTATGATCATATATGTTACATAATGTTGTTTTTAGACTTTTTCTTTGTATGAATAAATGTTGAAATATTAAAAGTATTTCAAAAATGAAAGCAATAAGGATCAGTTTCATAACCTGAGCATAAAGTCATTGAGAAAGAAAACTAATTTTGTTTAAAACATACCAATTTAACATTTGTACTTAACTGGTTGTGGAATGCAGGTTATTTTACAAAACATTTAAACAGTTTTACTTAACATTACATAAAGCAAACAAAAGTCTCATTAAACCAGAAAAAATATGTTTCTACAAATGTAAGAAAACCTATTCTCCAGACTCATTCAAATTCAAGAACAGTTTTTATAAAAAGTGTTTTCCTCTTATTAAAGGACTGTTCTAAGAGCAAAATTAATAATCATTTCAAACACGCCTTTTTATGTGGGTTGATGAAACATTTTTTAAAAAAATTTCTTTCATCTTTTTCTATTATCCTCACTCTTTAAGCACCAATGCTAATCACGCTCCCAATTACACTTCATTGTACTTGGGAGAGACGTGCAAGGGCGAAGGGAGCTGGATAATCGTTCGTTAAACTACTTTCCCAAAAACTTTTCTTGTGTGGGGTGGGGAGAAAACTTTTACAGGATCTTCGTTTAAAACGCAGGAAGCGGATTGGGGTTACCTATCCCGCATAATTGCGGGGTGTGTACGGACACCGGAAAAATGGTCGCTTCGTGCTTTTAAAAGGGTGAATATATGTAGATGAGGGAAAGTAATTGCTCCCTTATATTAAGAAAATGTCGGAATACGAGAATTCCAAGAATTTAATAAAAGTCCACGATGTAAAATAAAAAAAATATCACAGTGTAAAAAATGCAAATAGTGTGAAGAAGAGAGAAATTCCTGAGCTCCAAACATGGTTTCTGAATTTAAATATCATAAGTTCGTAATATCATCCTGAACTGAAAACTTCTTTAGTACTTCGCATATAAATTGGAAAAGCTTAAGCAAGAATTTTGTTGAGTGTTTCTTCCGAGGATCTTATCTATATTCTTTCGAATAAACTACTTTTTTTTTGTAAAGTAAAATAGAAATGAAACTTTTCTACTTGCAGTGCCATTATTTTCATCTGCGAAGTTTACTACAACATTTATGCATTTTAAAGTGTTATTTTTTTCTAGAAAAAATGATAACTTTATTTATAATTTGTAAATGTGACTACGTATGAATGAAATATGAATTGCTTTAAAGAAACAAAGTCTTAATTTACCTTTTTTTGAAAAATCTACCTTTTTTGAACAATTTATCTTTTTTGAACAATATTTTAAACTCTTTTTTCAAATTAAGAAATAATGATTTTCTTCCCAAATTAATTAACTATTTCTGAATACTTACATTTTAGCAGTAATCAAAATGATCATCGAAAGAATGTGATCTAAAAATTAATAGTTATTTAAAATAAGTTTAAAAATAATGATTACGATTATTCCAATTAAACATTCAATACAAATTGAAAATTGACAGTTTAAGTTTTATTGTAATATATCAAGAACGTTTTAATTGCGTTTTTAATAGCAATTTCATATTTATTTCATTCAGCTCAATACTATTAAGCCTCTATTAATCATTTTTAATTTTTACTTAAGAAAAGATGTTGATTTACATTTACTTAAAGAAAAATAATATTTTCATCCCAAAAAAGCATATTAATTAATTTGCCTAGACTCTCTTAAACAATTTTTTTACCATCACATCAGTTTGAAAGGAAAAGAAACATTGCTTGATATTTTTTTAAATTATTAAATTCTTGCAACAAGATTTTTAAAAATTATTTATAACAGTTAGAACTTGAGTTACATTAAAGTATATAATCCTCATTATTCTATTTGTTAATGAATTTAGCAGTCAAGAATCCTGTTTTGGAAAAAAATATTTTAAGATAAAAAAATTAATTAGATGATTTTTCTCTCAAATTATAAAATGTAAGCACATTTAGAACAGTTAAAATGAATTTATTAAAAAAGCTAATCTTATTATTAAAGCTTATTATTAAAAAAGAATTTATTAAACTTATCTTCAATACTCTTTTCCGGAGAATATATTTTATTCGCTTTAGTCACACAGAAGAAGCATGCAGTGATAGTTCACTATCTCAATGTACCCCATGATTTTAGTGTCTTTACTGATCTTTCTATATTCTTTACGGTTTCATGGTTTTCAATAAAATTTCTTAAGTTTTCAGGAAAATACTCTTCTGTATTTTCCTGAAAAAAAAACACCTTTTAAGTTCCTTTTGCAATATCATTCCTTGAATCCATTTCATCAAATTTTTGTATTACAAAACCTTGATAAATTACAAAACCTTCAAAATTAAGTGCATTACTTCAGTTAATGAGTTACATATTTCCTTCACTTTATTTGTAAATTAAATATTAAATAAAAGTATACGCATGTCAGATCCTACAAACATTTCCCAACTTTAGAGATTTTTAGAGAATTTGGAACAACAATATTTAAAGAATTCTCTATAATTTGTTTATTTAATTATTATAGTTTCATAATCTTTTTAATCAAGAAAGCTGTAGTAGGCTTTTTATTCAATTAACCATTAAATCTTTGTTAACTACATTTTTTTTTCGTGGATATACCAGTGAGTTTTCTACCGCTTTACCCTTGACTTGCTCTATTTTTCTTTAAGTAACTTCAAGTAGCATAGCATGTTACACAATATTATACAATATTGCATGTTATATGATATACAACAATATCATACAACTTTGCGATTACTACTTAATATCATTCAATATTATTCTATATATGTATGCTATTAAGAAAAGAGTACAAGGGTACTTCTACTGAATGCTGATTCCATCTTAAAGTCACAGAAAAAAATTTGAACATTCCCAAATTTTCCAAATTACACATCATACTTTTTTGTTGAAATAGAACTAGATTATCATTTCTCGTAAGAAATTTCAACAGAAATTGAGAGATCTTTAACGCTGTAGTGCCTCATAATTACCTTGAGGCTTATTCTTGATGAATCTCTAAAGCAGCTTCTTTCATATGAAAACCATTCAATTCCAAAATTCATCTATAATCCAAAGATATCAATGATATAAATAGTTTTTTCTTTTGAAAAAAAGTGTGCCAAACCCTGTCTATCAATGATATGAAAATAATACTTCAATTGAAGAGCAAGAATTATTTCGGAACAAATTAATATTTTTAAACCAATTAATAAATTTCAATAAAAATTGTATTACAAATCTTACTTTTTCTTTAAAAAAACCATGAGAAGTAAATAGACTTCCTTAAACAATATTCCCATATATGAGGAAATCTATAGGAAACAGCCAAGAATTATTTTGCAACTGTTAGTTGCAGACTTTGGCAATATAATGCCTATATAAACGCATTTTGAAATTTTGTATTTTACAATTATTTAGCATCATTAGTTACAAAAAAATCTTCTTTAACAAATTAATATTATTCTAATATTTCCCATTTCTGATATTAAATAGAAGATAACTACAAATAGTTTACCCTATTCCGTTAATATTTAATAAAAGATATTTTTGTGATGTGTTAATATATCTTTTCCGTTTTGTAGAAAAGGGAGTAATTTATGAAGTATGTATGGAATATTTTGCGTAGCATTGTAAGCCAAACTTAGAAACAACAGAAAGTATCGTGGTAAAAGCACACATTTATAAAAGTTCAGAATGAAAAGAAAGTATATACAGCATAAATTAACGGAAAAGAGATCAGCTATGATCGATTTGTAACGATAAAAAAGTTCGAATGATCTCTCTGAATGCTCTTAATGGTCTTTTGCAATCTATACCACTTAAACTCACGGGAATGAAAAAGCACTTTAAGAATCTTGGACCAAGTTTTGTGGGCTGAAACGCTAACAAGCTATAAATCACCTCTTTTTTCGTGAAAGTTCTGTTCTACTTTATATGAGTCATTAGTTCATAAAGAAAATTCAAGATAAAATACGTCATGCTCCCGCATCAGTGTTAAAATCAAAGATAAAAAAAAATGCACGAAATGTGAAATATCACAACATCTTTTTTTTAAAGCTGCTATTTTTATTATATTAAATTGAAAACAGTTCATTAAAATAGAATTCCCTAATGTCTTAGTTGATTTCGCAATTAATTATGTGTTGTGACTTATGGCACTTTACAAGCTCGCCGACAATTAACTGTCAGCGATTTAAGCCGAGTGAGAGTTTCCTGTTTTGTCAGTAACGCCAACCAGAGCCAAGAGTACTACTAAGCTATTTCATACATCACATTCGCTTGCATAACCCCTTTTTACAGGGGGGAGGGGGGGGGAAATTCACACACCTCACAGACAAAACACAGAAGATGAACAACCATGTCCGAATCTAGATCACGGAGAAGACGCGCTACCCTTATGCCAGTAAACCTGCGTAAATAAGCGTTTTTAGTTTATCCAACGAAATATAGTGAGTTGAATTGTCTTTTTATTAAATTGGTATCTTTCTTATTAAATGAAATTTATTGATATCGCATGAAATAATTTACAGATTCTTTCGTATGCTATACATTAATTTTTCTTTTTATACCTACAAAACAATTCAATATTTTTGAAACTTTTAGTAAAAGATTTAAAAACGAGCAAAGATCTAAAATTTAAGTGTTAATAAAATTCCAAGGTTTTTTTTTGAACCTAATAAGAAAAGGAAGCACCTTTAACATTTAACACCATAACGATCAATTTCAGAGAACTTGTGTAAAAACAAGTTTCTGGAAGTAGCATCGATCTTTTCACAATTTAAGTGGATTGATAAAGGTGTTATAAAGGATGGATAAGTGGATTTATAAAGGTTTAATGTTGGATTTATAAAGGAAATTAACTTCTTCATTGAGAATTCTGATATGGGAATTTTGCAATTGGTATATTTGCCTTTTTTCCCTAAGAGAAAATACAGTCACGTAGGTACTTTAGTATGGAACTCATTGACACACACAAGAAGTAGAGATAAACCAATTTATTAACTCAACTCTGAACATAGTGACTGACATATCTTCTGCTTTTATACTAACAGGGAAAGTTCCAGAATACTTTTCTGAAGATAGTAAGAAAAGTCCAGAAACTTACCTGGTAAACTAAAGAAAGGTCCAAAATCTGCTGAAACATGAAATAAAGGAAAACCTAAAATCAATGAATTAAATATTTACACAAACCGTGTATTATCTCTAACGAGATTCGAACTTATGATCTCTTGATTATAAGACCAGTTCTATGACCAGTCGGTCATGGGGAGTCGACTGCCTCTTTTCAATGCGGTAATATGAACCTGTCTCTCTATATTTCGAGAAATAGTTGTCATTTTTTTTTCTCAACAGTAAAAGTTTCTCAAAGTTTAATAAAAGAATTTCCGATTCAAATTATAAATGGCATTGGTTCCAAAAAAAGGGAACATTTTACGTTAAAGCATCAAACGGTAAAGTAATGAACGTGACAAGTGTTTCATTCCATGTAATGCTAAAAAAACATTACTAATCTGATGATTCCAGCGCTTAGTTAAAAAAATTTCTTTTCTTTCTTTCTTTTTTTTTCTTTTGTAATTTTTAAATATCTCTACTTTTGATTCTTTTTTTACCAATTTTAGATTCACTGTATGAAGTTAGTGTGAATTCTAATTTGAAAAAAATTATGAAGCCTTTTTGCCTAGAAATTTTGATTTCCTTTGCTATGTAGTCTGTATCATCATTAAAATATTAATATAAAATCAGTGATGCTATTTAAATTATTCAATCATTATAATAGAAACATATGAAACACTTTTGTACTAATGACTCTTTCATAATAACTTAAATATTTTTCTACTTTTTCCATTAATATCGTATAATTTCTTTAAGCAGTTACTAATCAGTAAATTTAAAAAAAAACATATTTATTGAACATTCTAAGTTTGTTTCATTTACTATGCATCTGTAGAAGATGAAATCAAAATTTATCAAAATACCGAACAAAATAAAAATATTAATTGCACTTCTATTGATTCATGAACCATATTAGGGATTTTTTCAAAAAATATTTCTTAATACCTTTAACATGATAAACCATATTACTGTAAAAAAAAATGCATTCAAAATTTTATAAAAGGCAACAGTTTTGATATACCCCCCCCCTCACTTTCAATTGTCATCCAACTAGTTCACTTCATTTTTAACCCTACAGTGCATCGTGTAACCATTTGTTTACACGTTTTTATTTCCATTTATATGTTCCACTTGATTGTTCCAAAGGACAATAATCAGTGACTGGAAATCTTTTTTCAAAGCTTTTTGATAAAAGTTGTAGAAAAGATAGATATATGATAATAGCGGTACTAAAATTTGATTTAAACTGGAAATGCAGAAACACCAAAATGGTCTTTATATTAATAGTTCTACCATTAAAAATTTAATCAAAATAATTATTTTACTTCGTAAAAATGTTTTGATAAAAAGGTATTTTTATTTTATTGCAGAATTGTTATAATGTGATTTGTGTCAATGGGATATTCTTTAATTTGTGATGCAACCATTTGTCTCATTTTAATTTTCTTTAAATTTCATAAAAAAATTAAAATTAAAAAAAAAACATTTCTTGAATTATATGAAGCGATTACAAGCACTTATATTTTAATGGTTAAATGTAATGTCAAAGAAGATATTATCGCACTCAGGTAGGTAAAAAACATAGGTATTCACCAAAGCCCAAGTACTTTAAAATTAATAATTTAAGCATACATGTTAATAATTAATAATTTAAAAATACATATTAAAATTAATAATTTAAAAATGCATATTAAAATTAATAATTTAAGTTTCAAATTTTTAAATGAATTATTCAAATTAAGTAAAAAAAATGGCTAAATACGATAGAATTTTATATTTTGCTGGGAAAATGTTATAGCAAATTTCAACATAGTAGATATCCACGGTTTTTCTTTTAGCCATCCATTTCATTGTAAATTCCATCACGTTCCTCTCAGCAGTTATTACTGCCATGTCCATTACATCCATCAAAGCAATTCGAACATGAAAGGCCATGAAATAAATAGCATGACATCGAGTCATCTTCGATAAAGATGTTCCATTTCTCTAAATGCTCTTTTCTGCTATTTTTTTAGGATTTTTATTTTCCAGAAATGCGCATTGGGGCGTTTTAATTTAACGACTGGAGCAAAGATATTGGCAGTTGAAAGAAGTCTTAACATCTTACTTACATATCAGAATTTATAGCTGTGCCGGAAAGTAACAAAATAAAGTATCTGCAACATTTTCAAATAACGTTTTATAGTTTTTATTAGGCTCGAAAATGATTTTTTTTTCAATTTTTACTTTTAGTGCGTGAAATCTTCTGAAATGGTTATGGCAATAATAATAACATTATCATATCATATATTGAATAAAATTAATTTTAGAGATTCTGTAGTTTTTAATGATATTTCACATTAAACTGTAATTTATTGGAATATTTAAAACCCATTTTTTCATGAAAAACTGAAAAACAAACATCGAAACTCATATAAAAAGGGCTATAAATCGAATTAAATGTAATATATTTTACAATGAACTGTATTTCAAAATAAAAACATATTATATAGTATATAAACAAATAAATTGAACTTTTCTTAATAGAAAAAGTAAAATTGTGCTGAAACGTTTTAGAAAAGTTTATAAAAGCAGGTTATGAAGTTGTTCGTAAAATAATTTCGTTTTTTCCCAAAGGAGGACTTAATTCTATTTTTACACTTCGATTTTCATATTTAAGCCGAATAATCATTATATATTTTGTCAGCTGGTATAGCAAGGCTTGCTTATGAAAAAGTTCGGTTGTGTCTACGCAGTACTTTTTGGTTGATATCTTTTCAAAATAGAAAATGAAAAACAATATTTTCGTTATATTTTACTTTTTTAGTGAGGAAAAGATAAAAATTCTGTCCAAGCAAGAAAAAATTATGCGATGCGTATGGAGGAGATGTATTGATAGAATGCCAGTATCAAAACTGGATTGCAAAATTTCGATCCGGCAATTTTGTTGCTGTAACGGCACACCGTTCTGAAAGATCAGTCGAAGCCGATTAAGACACAATAAAAGCATTAATTGATGCAAAATGACGAATAATAAACTAAGATCACTGAGAGATTAAATTTATCGACAGTTCAAATTTGACAGTTAATAATCATTTGAAACGTCTAAGTTTAATCTCAAACCTCGACATGTGGGTTCCACATGTTCTTACGGAAAGAAATTTATGATGTTACGTTGACGTCTATGAACTGCTTCTCAAATGTCAAGAAAAGGATCCTTCGCTAGAACCAATTGATTAGTGGTGAAAAAACTAATAAAATTTCACGTTAGCTAGTTTAGAAACTCTTAGAATCTGACTGATTAATCAAAACATATAAAGGAAGAAGAGAATCTTTGGCATAACTCATGGCTTCTTCAATGATCGTAACTGAAAAAAATATTTTAAATAATTCAACAAAATGCTGAATTAAACCAAAAATTTAAAGCAAAATGGCTTTAGTTCACTTCTTAAGCTTTAGGATTTCAATAATATCGGCGAAAAGATAGAAAATTAAAAAAAAAGCTGGCCCGAAACCAAGTCTGGGCCGCGGAATAATTATTTTATTTGAATAAGATAACGTTTTTGTGAATAACATGAAGATTGGCAGAATCATTTGTTCCGAAATTGAAACACCTTCATCAAAAATATTCAATTCTAAACACGAAATATTTTCTAGAGCGAGAGAGCAACACTGACATTTACCAAGCTGCTTCAAATAAAACTAACAGTAACATCAAAAATTAAAAGAGAAATCACTTGATCCCATTCTTTTCTTCTTTTCTTAACTTTCAAATAAACCTGTTAACCCTCGAAAAGAAATAAGACAAAGCAAATGGGAAAGGAATCTGACCCAAAACATGTCTAGACCTCAGAACAAAGCCTGTCTCTATTCCATCCAGCAAATTCCTCGGATTTTTCGTCCCATTTTACTTAAGTTCTCAGAACTCGAGCAAAATCGCTTGTGTTCTGAAGAGAATGGATTGAACAAGTGTTACCATGACAACCAGGCGAACAGATTTATTGTGTTCTCGCTAGGCACCCCGAAATTTTTTGTTTCCTTTTATTTTATATCCTTTGTCATTTCGTCTTTTACTAGATAGATATATAAGAAACAAAGAATAAACGGAAACGGAACGCAAGCAGGATTGGATTAAAACAAACGTGAAGTCCTCGTTATCTTGTGTAATGAGGTATATCCGGTAAAAATTGGAGGTCTCGCGATTTTTACTGTCAGGTAACCTTTTGTTCGCTCTAAAACGATCTTTGACTAAAGCACTTACGGAAAGAATGGATTTTTTTTGTCTTTTTTTAGTTCATTGTTATTTTTTAAAAGGGAGGTTAACGTACAGTACGAAAATGGAAATTGACTTGCCATTAGTTACATAGAAGCTGAAATATATAGGAGTGAAATACTTTAAATGTTTTCCTGTTTTAGAATTTATAGTCTGAATACATTAGAAAAAGCACTTTTGAAAATAAATGATGATTTTATTTTTTGAGACGGTCTCGTTTATGCACTGAAGTTTTCCTCCTAAGTGTAATGATTATCACTTTTTATACCGAATATTCAATTTGCTTTAGGAATTTAGCATTAAATTATTTCTTTCCGATTTTTAGGATAAATATTTAAATAAAGAATGCTACGTATTTCAAACAGAAGAAAATTGTGAGTAAGGAAATCTTATCTTTTATTCAACTCTTTTTCTATGTTATACATATTTAAATTAAAAACAAACTTTTAATGCCATATATTTATCATATATGATTTCCAGCTCATGGAACAATGGAATATTTATGCCCATGTACATGAAATAAAGAATCATTTAAAACTCAGTAAACTTTAAGTAAAAATTACCTATAATTTACGATGTATCAGCAAAGGAAAACAGAAGCATTCAGTTATTTTTCTCAATTTTCAGTGCTTTTTAGAGTTAAATATCTATCAGGAATAGACATCATGGTTTTGAACCATGTCAATATGATAAGAGATGCATGGAACAAATACCACTTTAAATTGTCATACCATACATCATGAGGATTCTTGTCAATATTCAAGCTGCAACAAGCAAGTATTGCCGAAAATTGAATTGTTGAAAATGATTAAGGGAAGCAAGAGTAACAATTAGGCTTCAGTAACCTTATGATAAATAACATATAAATAATGAATGAAATGGCGAACTCACATTTTGTATGCAAACAAATTTGAATGGGTTTTCTGACTCTGAAAATGGTGAATATAGTTGTGTGGTCATGGAAGTACGGTGCATCACTGCAGGAAAATTCAGAGTAATAACATACAAACTAAATTATATTCTGCAACATAGAAATATATTGCATTAAAAAAGTTTCTGCAAGTTTTTGTAACAATTGAATTGAACAGGGTATTAATTATGTAAATCAGTTTAATGATTAAATCAATTTTGATTAATGTAATTTATGCTGCTGTCATTTTCGCAAACTGCCTCTGAATGCTCATATATCAATGTAAAAGTATGTTAATAGTTGATTTACAATTTATATTTATCTACATTAATGTAAACATGCCTCTTTAGTGCACATTTTTATCATCTCTCTGTTGTTATTCATCAGCTTTCTTAAGATTCTGTATCCACTCATGTTTAAACATTAAATAAATTATATTTAAAATTTTAGTGCATTGTTCATTAAGTAATAACTTCAAATCAGTGTAAAAGTTCTAACTGAATTTTAAAATCAAATTTCATAAAATATTTTTAATAACTTAATTATTATTAATTAATTTTCATTTTTATGAATAATTTAATATTTTTACTTGTCATTTATCACGTAAGAAATAAAATAATTAGTAGATATATGCCTATAATATTATTTGTTTTAGTTGCAAATTATTTAATTTTGGAAGGAATTATTCAACAAATTAAAATATTTTTATATTGAAAGTTTATTTTCCAAACTTATATTTATGCAAGTTAAATTTTATTTTAGAAAATTTCTGTCATTTATTTATTCGGAAAGAATAGTTCCAACTCTTTTTCGTATGCAGTTCATATTACAGGATGGTTAGCCGTTCCCTGGTTTCAAATTTTAAACAAAAACATCATAATTTGGCATATGGTTGTTTCGATATATAATAAACAAGTTTCTAAAATTTTAACAAAACAACTTAAATTAGTAAATTTAAACATGCCCAACATTGGTAGTTCGAGGAATGTCAAAGCTGTATTTAAATTTTCGTCAAGAAATGCCCAACGTTCTAACTGTCACATTATACATAGCATCTGTGATCCTAATTTTGAGTGTATTACAATCTTCAACTTATATTTCAAACACTTTGTTCTTTGTCTTAAAAACATTTACAGTGAATTATCACGGCTGAATTTTGTATTCATAGAACCAAAGAGCACATTAAAGTTTCTTTTTTTCCTTCGGTGGCCATTTTGATAGCAATTGAATACAACATCGCTATTTAATTCTCACCAAGAATTGCAAAAGTTTCAGCTGTCACATTAGATACAGCACCTGTGATCTTAATTTTGAGTGTATCACTATCTTCAATTTGTATTTCAAACACTTCGCTGATTATGTCATAAAAAGTTGTCAGTGAATTATCATGGTTCGAATTTGTATTCATGGAACCATAGAGCACATTGAGTTTTTGTTTTCCTTCGCTGACACCTTTTCGATAGCAATTGAATGCGACATCATTATTCATTTCTGCCAACAATTGCCAAATGTTTCAGCTGTCACATTAGACACTGTGATCCTAATTTTGAGTGTACCACTATCTTCAACTTGTATTTCAAACACTTCATTCATTTTGTCATAAAAAACTGACAGTGAGCTATCATGGCCGAATTTGAAGATTGGCACAAAAGAGCGCATTAAGGTTTCCCTTTTTTTTGATAACATCTAAATGTAATATCATTGTTTCTGCATTAGTTGCGCTATCTGACGGACTAAGAATTTAAGAATACATCTATGTCATAGTATACATTTCATATATTCAATAGTTCTTTTTGTAATCAGAAAGAGTGACTTTTGTATCAATCCTGCATATAACAAGTTACAAAACATTGAGGAAAATATGATCGATCCTCATTAGATAAAAGAAAAAGGGCAAGACGTTACTCATGCAAAATACAAGTTTTCGATGCAAACTTAGCATAAATTTCCCCTTGTTACTTCTATCGATCTCGGTGCCTAATGTGTACGATAAATCGATGTTTATTACCTTTAGATGCAGTCGTGAGTTTTAAACTTTTAAAGCAGATTTCTAGCTTTCAAAAACCTATCTATAGTCTTCACCGAGAAGTGAAAGAAGCGAAAGCAAAATGACTTCCCGATAGCTGATCCACATCTGCTGAGAGAGCGTATCATCGGACTGAAGAGTCATTTTTCACCAATCTTTACGTCCTCAACCGAGAAAAAAGATCTGTCCGATAAGGAGATAGGAAGGACGTGGGAAAAAAGGAAAGGGAACTGCCCGAGTAAAAGAGAGAAAGATATTGGATGGCACACTTTTAGCTACTATCGACGCAGGTACTTGAGGGGATGTTTTGCGAGAGTGGGTTAAGTCGTTTGGGTTATTTAAAGAAATTTGCAGAAAAAACCCGAAAAGAATTTGGGGGTTTTAGTCGAGTAATGAGTTGTAAATTTACGGTTTGGAAATAAATATTTATAGAGCCTCTAAATTCCCTTCTTTCTTCAAATTTACCTTAGAAGAATTTTTTTTAAATTCTCGCATATTAAGAAAAAAAAATATCAAGCATTGAAATTGTCTAAAAGATCTTCAAGTTTTATACATTACTGTGCCTAAAAAATATAATTTTAGTATTATGTCAATATATATCTCTGTGAACACAAAAACTCAAATTTCCTTTCAACTAGATAGATAAAATTTGCTATGTAGTTTCTAGAACAAATATTTGTAGATTTTCGTCAAATTTTGATCGAAATCATTATCAGAAAAACTATTTGACTAGCTATTGTTGCAAACGAGTAATTTTGCTTCCCAGCAAAATAGTGGAATATAATAGTGTCATCATAAGAAAGACCATTTTACAGTCATCTGCTGTCGGATGCCGAGCCAGTGATCCCGGAGCTTGGCGACAAACTTGGTGACCACTTGGTGACGAATTTGGTGACTTTGTCGACAAAATGCTCAAACCTTCGAGTATTTTGTCGATCCGTCCGTTAGGAACCGAGATACGCCTGATTGGTCTAAAAGCTTCTACCAATGCCTCCCGGGAAGTCCGGCACTCTCAAGCTGCGGTGTGTCAAATTGGTAGTTGTCGTGAGTCGTCTTCGAGAGAATAGCGAAGCAACGGCGAATTACCAGTGTTGTGTGGAGCGAATACTGAACTGCTGTGTACCGAATCCTGTTGTCTACTGAGGAGGAAGCGTCGTATATTATGTGTAGTAGCCAGTTGTGAGAAGTAGTGAGTCAGCAGCTAAATCGAGAGAAGACAGTTTGAAGTTCTGCCATTGGAGAGACCGTAGAGCGAAGCTCCGAGGAGCCAGTCTCCTAATGGATTCTGTCTGGCCGCTTCGTGTGATGTGGACGATTACTACTTGTGAGCTACTGTTTTCTGTAGTGTGCTACTGTGCATTGTCCTGTATTCGTCTCTGCTGTAAACATTTGTCTTCTGTATATTCGACGTCTTTGTATTAGTGGTTTCGTGTAAATAAACGTTGTTGTTGTTTTCTACTGAGGCCTGCTGATTGTGTTCTCGCACCATATTACTACCACTATCAAAAAGAACCCAGCGTTTTTTGAAAATCCATAACACTATTCCATTGCCAATGAACACAATAATTTCAAAACATAAAGAACTAGACGGATAAAATTTGATACAGAGATTTTGTGTCTAAATTGTACTCTCCATATTTTGAATCCTATCTATCAAAGGATTAACTGGCTATTGGTATGTAATTTTGCGCTAATACAAACGCAATAATTGAACAATGCAAAAAGGTTGATATTTTATCCACAAGTTGATATTAAAATATGTTGTAATGTTTTTGAATTTAAAGTCTAATTACAAATCCTATTTTAAATTAAATCTCTCAATATGATAACCGTCTGCATGCATGCAAGTGCAATAACTCAAAAGGGCAAATTAAAGAAAAATAAAATTATATATGAGTTTTTTTTTTTTTAATAAAATCACAGTTCCGTGTTGTTTCGGCTTCAATCGGTTAAAAAGATGAGTCTAAAACGCGTATATGCATGCAAAGAAGAGTCCAAAATACATTTACTATAATTACCAATATTCACCTTTCATATTATTTTAAAGAAAAAAAAATTCATTGTTTGGATAAAAATATTTTTACCAGTGAGAGTAATTATATATTCTCAAGAAATGTAATAAATATCCTGAAAGATCCATAATTACAGACCTTCACTTTGGACCAATTCCAAGGAACTCTAGAATAAGATGTCATTTGCCGAGAAAAAGGAATTATTTTTTCCGTTTTACCAATCCCCGCCTTTTATGTAATTTTACTTCAAACCTCTAAGCAAAACTGAATATTTTAAAATATATTAAAGGGTTGTTGAGGTTGGTCAAATATCTGTGGTATATATTACAAGTGAAATCTTGTTCTACCCCAAGAATGCAATCAATAAAGGACCTTTTTATTTATGAGTCAGGTATTTGAAACAGGAGCACAAAATTCTTTATTACCTTACATGTATGATATAGATCTTTTTAGAAATATCTAAATCTAAACTCCGCTGCGTTGTAAGGAACTTTACTATTGAAACTTTACTATGTCTCATGTTAGGAACAAAAACTAATTTTATGATAAGATAGTTAAAGATGAGTAAATCTAAATTAGCTTTTGCTAAAATATACGGTGGATGTTACTTTGTTTTCTTCAATTTTAAGTAATATCTAACCGTTTAGTTCAGTAAAGGTTTTTCAAAATTTAAGTTAAACAATGAGTTCCAAAAAAAAATTGTTTTATTTAGTCAAACTAAATGCAGATTGTTTCGGCAAATTTTATAGGAAAACTAGTTCTTTCAAATATTGTAGTAATTCAGTCAGGGAAAATTGAAAGCTATCGGTTATTTGGAATATTTTCAATTCATTCAGTTTATCCTACTTTTTATATTGCTCACCGGTTTTACACAAGATAGTTGCATCAATGGAAGAAAAACGTTTTTTTTTTTTTTTTTTTTTTTTTTTTTTTTTTTTTTTTTTAACTAAAAGTAAATATGAAGTTCACATTTTAAAGACAAATTATAAAATGCTAGCCTAAATCGTAGAATTTTTGTTTCAAATTTCGACAATTTTTAAAAATAGAAAATGTCATTGTCATTTGCCGGTACAATAAGTCTCATAGTTTGGAAGAGGAATTTAGAGACGTTCTTTGTGGATGTTAAATGAATGTGGATGTTAAACTATCTCTGATCTTGGTAAAAAAAAGTATAGGGAGCATTTGGCACTAAAAAAAAGAAAGTTCTAAAAATGAAGTAATTTTAGCGTAGTCTCTGTTACAAACTCGAGATCTAGCGTGTTATTTCATTTTTCTGTACAAACAGTCTCATAGTAAGGAAGAGAGATTTACTTAGTGAACGCTGTAATGTGGGTGTTAAATTATCTCTGATCTTGGTAAAAAAAAAAAGTGTAGTGAGCATTTGACATTAAAAAAAAAAAAATTCTATAAATGCGGCAATTTTAGCAAAGTGTTACAAACTCAAGATCTAGCGTGTTATTTTGTTTCCCTGTACAAATAGCCTTATAGTAAAGAAGAGATATTTACAGATATTCTTAGTGAATGCTGAATGTATGCTAAGTTAATTATGTCTGATCTCGTTAAAAAGCTTAACGAACATTTGGGGGGGGGGAATGAAGGATCTAAAAATGGAGGAATTTTAATAATGCTTCTATTAAAACTTGAGATCTTAGAATTTTTCCTAAAAATACATATACACTGTTAAAAAATCTATTCAAACGTAAAACTAGAACCCTTCTATGGAATTCTCTTTTTACAGTGTTAAAAGTAGAACGAGCTCTCTAGTTTGCAGTGAGCAATTTGGTGCCCGCTAAGGTACCATTAATTTCTGAGAGTACTTTTGTGTACACTTCAGAAATAATTTATTATTTATGTTCCTTTCTTTCTTCCGGATTTTTTTTGTTGAATAAAGCACTTTTTTTAATCTGTTTTTATGTCAATTCATTAGACTTCATGCACTATGCGTTCACCGAATGATTTCAATTACAATACAGTACACTCCCGAGCAGCCGCCGCGGATAACAAAAATCGCGGATAATCCGAAAAAGGCTAAAAACGGGTATAGCAAAAAAGAAAACAGTCATTCCAACTTTGAAAAATCGTTTTATGTACAGTAAAACGTAAAATAAACAGCAGGAAATGTTTAACTAACGCTTAATATTTTAGTATATCACTCAAAACTAACCTAAAATGGATTTTGTTAATGAAAACAGAAAAGTGCTTTGTACTTACGAGAGGCGTCAAGGATACACAGAAAAATTAATACATATGTACTGTTTTAATACTGTAATGTATTATGTAATTACAAAAGCATAACTGTAAAACTACACCTTTTTGAAGAAATCAGTCATTTGTGTTTGTTTCTTGCTTTGAAAGCATTTTCTCTTTGCTTGGAAGCAAAAAAAAAAAAAAAAAAAAAAAAAAAAAAACTTAGTGCAGCAGGCGCGGATAACCCGCCCGCGGATAATCGGGAGTCTACTGTATATGCATATCTATAAGCCGATTCTCTGGCTTTCACGAGAAAGAATCACTGTCCTTAGTCAGATATCATCGTCAGAAAAGTATTTCTACTTCTTTTGAAACATTACATTTATGTTAGAAGGAGTCAAAAAATTATGGATGCAAGAAAAACAGAATGAAAAGAAACAAATAAGGAAGGTCACCTGTCAGATTCATACCTAGTCACGAATTCTTGAAAGTCCAAAGTCAAAAAGATGCCTAATTGATCTGCATGAGATAATCGGATTTGTAGTTGTATTAAAAAAGTATAGATGAATTTTTCAACAAGTGGATATCTATACTAAGTTCACTTTGTTTTAAACGTATTGTTATTACATTTTGATTTGCATAACCAATATAGTTTTCTTAAAAAAAGAGTTTTATTTATCTGTAAATTGAAGAACTTCATAAACAAATAATTGTTATCTCCCAGATGAAACCGAAAAGTAAATAAGATATTTCTTTTCAGTCACATTGTATGTTTCTTTCCAAGAAAATTATTTCTTAATACCTTTGCATAGAATTCACTTATGCATAATATCTTTTGTAATAATTAATTGAATTAAGTCAGTGATCAGTCATGAATGATGCTGGTTATTATACCAGCTTCATATCCCCAAATCGATTGTGATAGCTTGTCAAATCCAAATTGGATGTCCTGGCTCAGATCCTATTTGGAGAGAACGTGAATTATTGAGACTGATGAGCAAGTCACCAGGAAAAAATTATTACTCATGGACAATAACGAGGACGAAACTATTGAACAATTGCCATACCCCAAGGCATATCGCATCATAATATATGATTATATGATATTGTAGTTTTAAATCGTCTATGTATTGATTAAATAATAATGAAAGTGAATGTGTATGTGTTTGCGTTTGCTCTGCAGGAGAGATAATTATGCCTAGTGCTTTGAAATTTGGAGCATTTAATAATACTCATTTTTTTCTGCAAAAAATTGAATTTCTTCTGCATTTTTTATGCAAAAGATTGAATACAATTAGATCATAAGATGTACCTGATTAGAAACTCCTAAAGAATAAGTTACAGTGGAAACAACAAGAAAAAATAAATAATTAACATAACAGCATAGGATGTATACGAGACAAAGTCTACTGAAACTGCTGTTTAAGATTCGTCTACATGAAATGCAAATTCCAATTGCTCCAGTAGTCACGCGAAAGTACTTAACTTGAAGTTTTAAAAGAAGTTCACTCCATTTGAGGATTGTGTTTAGTAGTGTCTTCCTCCCCCCCCCCCCCCAACAACGAATCTTTGGCATTTGGAGTAATTCCAAAGTGCTCTTAAAAACACTTAATATAAATGATTAATTGTCTGAAGTGATACGTTTTACTTTAACAGCTCTAGCGATACATGCTTTAAATAGTAAATATTATTCTTGAATTCGGGTCACAGATATCTTTTAATTACTTTTTATGAATGACATGGACATCATGGAGCCTTTCTCTGTCATCAAATTCTCACACTTAAAAAAATGGCGAACTTTGTCTGATTTAATAAATAATAAATGCGGATGTTTTATTTGAAACTAGCTTTTCTTGACTATTGTATTTATATCCTTTTATTCCTTATTACAATTATTCATTTTGTTAATGCAACAAAATTCATTACCTTATGAAATGTTTTAAGAGTAACTTAGCATTACTAACAGGGAATTTAACATATTTCAGATCAATGTGAATATATGTGTAACACTTTGATTTTATAATTATATTAAATTAAATGCACCGTTTTTTAGTAAAAGTCGTTTTCTTTATATCTTTATTCTTTTCTCAACATGCACCAGTTCTTTTATAGGCTTTAATTAATTTATCTAATTAAATTTAATGCTTCAATATGTTAACAAAAGGTTAATTACTTTATGTGACATCTAATATATATTAATAAACTTATGAATAATTTAACGTTTGATGTGTATAAAATGGGTAATAGAATATTTAATTAACTGGCTAAACATTCAAATAAAAGTGAAACTCTTCATTTGCAATAAGAGGTACATTAGAAATTCAAATGTTTTAACCTAAATAAATAATAAAATTTCGTTTAGAGTAAGAATCGTCAATTCTGCTTTGAGTGTATGTAGAAATGCTGTCTATAAATAAGCGAGCTTGGCGAAAGTGAAATTTGCATGATATATCTGTTTAATGTTGGTTTCGGTTGATGAAATAAAACACAATACGCACAGCAATCCTTATTTGGTCCATGTCAATCCATATCATATAGGATGTCTATTAACTGGAAATAAATGGCATATTAATATCAAATAAAACAAATGCCACTGAATCCTAAAATAGAACTCAAAATACACGACCGTCTTCTACGTCTGCACCACCAGTATGACAATGGATCGTATTAAAATCTGTGTCTTCTAAAATCTAATTTTCGAACATTTTAAAAATACATTCCAACCTAATATTTCTTTTAATTTTTAAAAAGCGTCCTTATAACTTCATATAATTTCATATCTATGACAATACGTTTTTTACAAAGATTCTCATTCTGTAGGGTGTTTTCTGTATGGATGTTGCAAAATGTAAATGGATCAGGCCATTTAGGACCATAAAACGCATTCAAAGAGATGAAATTTGAAGACGTTTTAGGGTCCTAAAATCAAATCATTAATAAAGTTCTGTAAATTCCTTAGTAATATGTTGCAAGCAGAACAAAGAAGGATTTAATATTAATGTTTTAAGATTCAAACCTAAATGTCTGCGAATCCTGTAGATGTTGATATGGCAAATTGGTTTCAAAATAGTAATAGATTAAGATGATTGCCATCGAAATTATGAGTAAATAAAATTAAACATAAATAAATTAAAAGCACATTAGGTTTCATTTTTATTCAAAGTGAATATATTGCTTCTTAAGCAACCTCCGGGGGGAACCTCGAAACGAGGATGAGGTGCTTCCGGTATGGTGGTTGGATCTCGCCACCCTGGAAGGTACACAAAAAGCTGGGGGATCTGGTTCCTAGCATCGATGATGGGACTTACTTCCTTCGGAAAGGGTTATACCGTAACCGGTGGTGGCCCTTAAGACTCACCCACAGTTCCCGCCTGTGTTTCTGTTGCCGCGGATCTGTCATTCAGTTTTTTTTATCCGTCTGCCTTCGGGCGGGTCGGAGAGTCAGTGATATGACTTATTGTTTCTTAAGCAATAACGTTTTATAACAAAAACATTGTTTTACTTTCATGCAATATTTTGAAATTAATCATTTAATTTGATGTAACGCTTTTCACATTGTATTTCTCTTATAAATATTTTCTATAAAACCCAGAGTTTCATTGCAAAAACATATTAAAAGTGAGACCCCTAGTGATACTAGATTTTTCTCATTTTATGTTTTTATCTAGCGATGATAGATTATTCAATTGTTCTTGGAAGCAATAATCCAGTAGATGTTTATATGGTAAATTCATTTCAAAATAATAAAAGATAGTTACTGTAAAAAAATGAGTAAATAAAATTCAAAACAAATAAGTGAAAATTTAAGCATATTGGGTTTCCTTTTTTGTTTCCAAGTGAACATTTTTTGGTGGTTCTGAAGATTATATTTATCCTGAGAAATCATCAAGAATATTAAAATCCATAATTTATAAAAGACGCATTTTAATTCTTTTTTTTTTCGCTTATAAAACAATAAAGTTTAATAACAAAAGCATTGTTTCATACAATAGTTTAAAGTTAAAATTTAGTTTGGTGCAACGATTTCCATTTATATTTCTCTTATAAATATTTTCTATAAAACCAATATTTGGATTGCAAGTGGTGCATCGAATGACACAAGATTTTTCACAGCGTCTTTGTTTTAATACAGCGATAATCGAATCGAATAATTGTTTTTTGTAAGCAATAATCTAAAACCTATCTAAGCATAAAATAGAATTAATGTAATAAAAGATTCTCAGTTGTATGGTATCCACATACGTTAGCATGTATTCTTGCATCTAGATATATAAAAGCTATATTTATTTCAACTATTCCTTTTTTACATTTGAAAGAGAGAATTTTATTTTACTGCTTTCGCGTCCTATTCCTGTACTTATGCAAATGCATTTCGAAAAGGAATTCTGATAGGCTTATAGACATTTAAAAAAGAATTTTGTCATAGTAGAACCGAAAGAAATGATAAAATTTCTCTTTGCTATTCTCTGAGGGAGAGCATTTATGGAATAAGACGGGATGTCGTTTCAAATACCAAAGGTTTATATGCATTTACTGTATAGAATGCATAAAATTTGCTAGGTCTTTTTCTTCGAGAAGAAATCAATCGCAAAACTTTAAGATCTTGAAATTACTTTTTTGTTGCATCTATACTTAAAATATATATTGTCCTTTAAACATTCAGAGAAAAATTTAATTGTTTTATAATAAAAATAATTTATTACAAAACATTTACTAAAAGTGAAAAAATGTGAGAAATTTCCAATATATTTTTTCAGAGTGGTTATTTTCAAATTGAGGGAATGAAAACTGGCATTTCAAAGATTTTACTGCTTTCATTTCAGGTTTGGTTGCTTGAATTACTTTTATTTGATTTCTACAAAATAAATCTAACATCAATCTTTATTTTGTATAAGTAGATTCATATCTCTCTAATCCGTTGCATGGTTATTTATAATATTATTATTAAGTAAGACGGATTCAGGATTGTTGTAAAGTTTTAGGCAATATTTTGGAGAAACTGATAAATCTTTAATTGTGTCTTTTGAAATTGATTCCAATGTAAAATTTTATCCATTTAACAATATAAAATTTGATTTTCTGTAAGTTTTACTGCAAAATTTGGTGACATTTACTATATTAGAAATGGATTAAATCCTGTTCAAAATTCTAATATACAAATCTTTATGAGAAGTAAATTTCCCCATTTAATAATTCCATGCAATGCATCTTCAATTATTATAATAAGTAATAATTTATGATACGTTGCAACATCTTGATTCTTAATATGGTTTTGTTCATGGTCAGATATTTTCTCCAGTCAAAATAAGAAAGCGTCTCAACATTAATGTACGTTATTTTAATTGATTAATTTGACTATATAAGCTTCCTTATATGCATAAAAAAGCAACTTCCTCTTCCTAAAATATTCAATATCAGTCCTTTACTGCTACCTATCTCTACGATTCACATTAGTCTGCCACAATTTTTCACTTCCACACCCGATTTGTTTAAATAATAGTCTTCCGATGTAGTACTAAAAATAGGTTGTCTAGATTTCCTTAAAGCCAGAAATTCATCGAAGTAAATCTTTTCATGAACAATAATCATGAGGTACTTACACTGCAAATAAAGTTTAGTGAGTTGTCTTAAAATCACAGTAGTCTAGAGCACTCATCAAAGTCTTTTGTTTACTACTGTTTATGACTTTATATTTCCATTGGGAAGCTGCATTGGTAATCGGTAAAGCAACTGCGAAACACTTACTTATTCAAAAGGGAAACAAAAAATAATTTTCGATGCGCTTATGAAACCCTTGCTTATTCAAACCTTCTCAAACTCTCATTTTCATAATCTTTCCATTCTGTTGTTTTGCATTAAATTCATATTTTATATATACACATAAATGAATACATAGTGATTTAAATAGAGTTTCAGCACAATAATTAACCCATGGAAGGCAATAAAATTTCCTGAAATTTACCAATCTATTTTACTTAGCTCCCGGTTCAAACTTTCATATCTCAAGCAATATCTGATTTTCTTTCTCTGTCAGTACAATACTGCCATGTTTGTTTACGATAGCTGGGAATGGTTTATAGTACATATATACGCTTTTAAATCTATTCATTTAAAGAAACAAAATAAAATTCTTACGAAACCAGTGCCAATTATTCTTGTTTTATACGTTGCATTGTACATGCCTTTCAAAAACATTCTGCTAAATATTTTAACGACTTTCTTTTAATTAAATTAACAACAAAGTGGATCACAACAATCAACAAAATGCAAAAGCATGCATCCTTTCCACGATACACCACTATCGCCTGTTGAAAAGCCATCGCATTCTGATAAAGATCTTAATAATTAATGTTCTTCCGGAAATTCCTGCACAGTAGTAACAAAGTTCCATCTCTGCTCGGCATTCATTACCGAGACTCGGGCTAATCGCGCCCGAGAAAACTCGTCGAAGGATAATTAGAGCGGCGGGAGCTGCAATCGGAGATCCCACTTTGTTTGCTCGCGGCTAATTCAATTTGAAGCACCCCCGTCCCGCTATCTGCCGGAATAATAATATTCCGATTCCGAGAGTGAGAATTCGTGTCGCTGCAAATGAGTTCCATCCGGTTGGAAATGTGCTTCATGAACTGGTGGAACGGATCCGACCTATGGGGGTTCCTACCCGGATCTTCCGGACTGCAGGACAGGATGCTCGTCAGATGGTCGGTCCAGATTTGAAAGCTGAGGAGTCCAGATGAATTGGTAGGTCTTGGACTCATGACATATTAGAAACAATAGATTTAATTCAAGTTATAACAAAAGCAGCTTTGATTTGATATTTCCCAACATTCTGTTGCTGGTGTTGAGAAATATTTAAAGATGATGTTTATAAGTTGTCGTACTATCTGTAAATTGCGACATATATGAAGAAAATATACGCAAAATGTACACCAACGTATGAGACCTTTTAAAAAACTTAACATGAATAGTTAAATTTAGCTCGTAACTATTTATTGATAAAAAGGTGTTCATTAAAAATCAGTTTAAGTAAATCTTAAGCATATATAAATTATTTAATCAACATTTAAAGATTTTTTCCTCTATAACTTCGGACCATATTATGGTGCAAAACCTACTTTTACATCATTTTTACCACATCAATGTTATCTGTTTTATTCATTGTAATAAATTTCGTGAAAAAAATTTGAAGAATATTTTACAGCATTCTTTCCATCGTTTTAGTTATTGGATTTATACTCGTGTGCATTATCGTTATGTAAGATACTTTTATTGCATGAATGCTATCATTGCTGCAGGATTAAGACTAACTTTTAAAAGTAGCCGAAAGATGGACGAATAAAACTTAACGATATTAATAAATCGAGATTTTTCGGGTTAGAGTTTCGAATCTTTTGTAGCTGTTTTTTATATCACGCACATATAAAAGCTTCATTTAGGATTGTGAAAATTATAACATTTATGAAATATTATATTGATACTCAAGTAGACAATAGGGATATAAAAATTATTTAGACTCATAAAGAGCAAAAAAAATTAGATTTACATTTTAAACAAATCAAAAATTTAAAATTTCAAAATAAGATTCATTAAAGTGTGAAATATGCATCCATAATATTCGCTAACATAAATTTTAAAGTAATAAAAGCAATAGATCCTACTCTATTTTTGAAGAAAAAAAGTTCTGGGATGGTAAAAATATCTTTTAAAGTCCCTTGGAAGAAATACGCAAAGGCACAAATATAATTCATTAGCGCTTGAGAGCAAAAGCAGAAACTCGGTAGGTACTGCTCGAAATCATAGAATACTTCAAAAAAGAATAATCTGTCTATAAACATATTTATTCTGTTTCTTTAATTTTCTCTGAAGATTCAAAGGGCCAAAATTAACGAGTTATGCTTGTTTATTGGATTAAGCATTGGGTCTAAAATTTAAAAAGCGAAACGAGAAAGTGGAAAGGCATGTGAAAAATACGATTCTCTTCTATTTCCAACAACCATAGTTTAATCATTATCCATCATATTTATTGAAGAAATTATAAATTATAATTATATTTTTTATTCATCAGATTTAATTCTTAAGCGAGATGCATGTTATATTAAATAACAACTCTTGAAAAAATAGACTTTGGACTTTAGAAATATTCGATAAATGAATTATGTTTTTGATATCTGTTACTTTTTCTAAATTTTATCCGTCTGTTACAAAATTATGCAATATTCTAGCATTCATATTTTAATAAGGTTTTGTTTTATTTATAAGAATTTCATTAGATTTTTCTTCATTTGTCAGAATCTAAATCTTTGACACGAGATATCTGACTAATTTTAAAGAACGTCCCTTCTCAAATTAGACAATGTATTTTGAATTACGTTTGATAACCGAATTACTTTACTGAGAGCTGTCAATTGTAAATTCTTTTATTGGTAACTGCTTAAGTCCTGCATCCACTCTACCTAATTACTTTAAAAGTCTTTATGTGTTCTCCTGAGTTCCCGAAAACATAACACATCCTAAATGACTTGACGTTCCAATTCAATTTTCACGCTTCTCCGAACAAGCAAACAAAAACGAAAAAGAAAAAAAAAATTCTTGGCTCAAGATTACTACATATGCCTATTCGGCTAGCTTATTAAATTACTCGCCAGAAAAATTCCGCCGTTTTCTAAAGAACATATTTTGACTGCCAAGGAGGAACATAGTCTTTCATACGATAAATATTTCAGACATCAGTCCGCCAGCATATAAGTGGCGGAAAAGTTAACGCTATATTAAATTACAGCAAGTGAAAAAACTTATCAGGGTAAACGGATCATGTTACTAATCTGATAAATTCAATATTCATTTTATTTTTATCTTGTGATTCTATGCCTGGAAGCCAATGAAGTTGGAATTGAAATGTACATTGACACTTCAGAAATAATAATATGGCAGTGTAATTCGATTTCAGAAATTCGCTTTTACTATTTTTTGGAATAGTTTAGTTACTCTGAAAAATAAAATGCACTTCAAGAACTTTGTTTTTATAGGTTGTTAGAAAGCAAAAAATGGAATGGTTTCTGTAAACCTATGATATTGTCGTTTTGATAAAACTGAATTATTTGCTGTTTAATAAAAATTAATGACCCCTTGTCAAGTTCGAAATTTATTTTTAGGGTTTCAAAGAATAAAATATGGAGATAGACAATGCAATTTTTATGTAATAAATACAGCTCTCATTATCCAAGAAGTAAAGATCATGCATTTAAATTTATACAATTTTACTAAAATCCAAAACCGAAATTTAAGAATAAAATTAAATAAATAATTTTACCACTTACTATAATTCAGGCGTCAGTTCAGTTAATTAGTCATTAGAGTATATAAATCCTGGAGAAATATTTTTTTACTCTTTGCTTGACATCTCTGTAATATTTAGAAGCCATACATTTCATACTTGGGCCATTTAAGAGTTTACCATTTAACAACTTTTGGAAACAGTGTTGCAAATTCTGGGTGCCTTGACAAACAATCCACGCTAATAAATCAATAGACAGAAAAAAAGTAACTCCAAAATGGGGAGCGTACGGTTAGGAGCACAAAAAATTCAGTCCCTCTGGGATTTACCTACAATATCAAATTTTGACATTTAAGTATTGACATTTCGTTCTTATTAAAAGTTTTCTTTGTTAAAAGTTCAGTTTATAAACGTTCCGTTTTAAAGCTAGGAGCTAGTATAGGACGATCTCTTTATTTTGAGCATTGATCAGAGGATGAAGAAATCTCCTAAAATGGCAAACTTCCATGCTCAATAAAACCACAATTTTGCAAGCACGATTCTTCAGACAACGCAAATCTTAGAAATAATTATCATTATATACCCAATTTTCTTTGTTAAAGTCGGGGAATAAGCCTTTATAAAAGCAGAAAATTACTGAATATTATGAGGTATGAGGAAAATAAATATAAATTTAGAAACATAAAATGAATAAGGATGAAACTTTAAAATGAATAAGGATTAATAGTTGAATTTAGTGGGAGAAAATAGGGCTAACTTAATAGAACAATAAATATCCAATTCATCTCTTTTTTTAATGACTTTTACGCTGCCTGAAAAATTTTATTCATCGATAGGATATGGTAGAAAAAAATTTCTCAATTTCAACAATGATAAACTATCAAAAATAATTTTGCCTCAATTGCCAACAGATTTTTCAAATTTTGTGATAGATAGATATTAACAGTGAAGAAATTTAAATTTCCAAAATATTTTTCAGGTTCAAAAGTTACAAATTCAAATAAAATTTTTTAAAAAAAATATTAACACTTTTTTTTTCTCATGAAATTTTAAATAGTTTTTCCCAAAACTTTTTTAAAGGGACCTCATAATGTGTTTAACAGAATTAGCGATCGGAATTTTGATAACAATATTAGTTTATGGAGCAATTTTGCAAAATTGTTTGGAAAATATGAAACTTTTTCGCTTTGAACATTGTTAAAAAACATTCTTATCAAAATTTTTACAAATCCATCCCTAATTCTGTTAAACATGCCTTTAAGAGTGCGCAGAAAATAATTCATGCAATTACAACAAAATGTGATTGATTTTCAACATTTTGTAGCAGACAGAATTTCGGAAAACATTATGGAAGTTAATAACAAATTCATTATGACTGTTTCTGGAACATAATTATTACAATTCAAAATTTGTATTTAAATTTTGCAACAATATTTTTTTTATCCAAGATTTTATTTTTTACTTTAAATGAGAAAATATATATATATATATATATATATATATATATATAGAAGACAAATTAGATTTCATAAATCTTTTTCGACCTATTGTATTTCTTTCTCTGAGTTCTTTGAATAAATTTATTGAAACACAAAAGATTGAATTTATTGTAGATGTATGTGCTAAAAAAATACATGTGTATAATTTTGTGTAGCTATTAATGCAATTTTTGGAAATATTTAAATAAACAAATTTGTATCTGCTTTGCATTGTTGTCTATGAAACAAAACATACAAAAATTAATTTCTTTTGAGGGTGCAATCAGATATTTTTTTAAAGCTTTATTTCTTCATTTGCAATTAAGATTCATTTTCAATCAGACGTTTTGTGAAACAAAATTATCTTTTAAGATTGTTTGCAAGAAATGTATGCTATTCTTGCATTAATTGTTTGTTTTCTTCTACTCTCTATAAAAAATTATGTGAAAAAATTAGGAGAGTAAAAAAAAATATGAACATTTTAAATAATATTTCAATTGTCTTTTTCCTGAATTCATAATGTAGGACTTATGAATGTCGCAACTAGTATTAAAAAAATGAAATTGCAAGAACAAAGAAGCTGAAGACAAAGAAAAGTCAACATAATTAAAATCCCGAAGTAAAAAAAAAAAAAAAAAAAAAAAAAAAAAAAAAAACATTTTTAATTTTAAAGAATGCGGGTTTTCCTTTTCTGGTCTTTTCACAAAGAATATAAGAATTTATGGGAAAAAAATAAGATATTAATTCAAGGAATTGTTTTTTTGTCTGCTTTTTATTTCTTTTTAAGTAGAGGGCATGAACAAAAAAATTTGAATGTCCATTTTTATTTTAATCATCATTTCTTATTCCATTTTTGATACAATTATTATTTTATAATTTTTTTCTGGTTAGTCTTATTAGTTGAAAAATTTTAAAATTAAATCATTTATGAGTTAAAATGCCCCTTTCTGAAAGAAAAAAAATCTAATGAAAGTCACCGGAAAAATGTCCTTTTCTTAGAAAATAATTTGAAAAGAAATAATGAGATTATTGTAATTTAAGGATCAGTTGATTAAAATATATATCAATTCTTTGTAAAAACGGTGATATAGAAAGCAATGGGATACAGTACAAATTATTTTGACCCTTTGATACAATGTTTTTTCGCTTTCTCTGGAGCAAAGCAAGACTCAATTGAAAAAAATACAAATAAAAAAAAATTGGCGAAGAAGAAGTTTTAACTGATATTTTATATTGTAGAATTTAAATTTAATGCTCTCAGAGAATACACTCTTCAGTCGTTCGTCATATTTTGCATAATAATAATAATGTACTTATATATATGTATTTATATTTATTTTCCAAAATTGATAGCAAACTTCAATATTATTTGCAATACTTGAAGAAAGGTAAAAGAAATAATATTCTAATGTTTACATTCAGTGATGAATTTAAATATACTAATTTTAAATTATTGCAATATTTACTATTTAAAATTTGATTAGATTATTTAATAGTAAAAGTAATATTATTTTAAATTAGTTATATTCATTCAGATTTTATATCTTTCTTAAATCTTCAATTTAATTGTCTTACTTTCTTGTATTCTATAAAATTTGAAAATAAAACTGAAAACAAAAGTTTGGCATTTCAAAAATAAAATGATCTTCCAAACTGCAACGGTGTAATTTTTATACTAAAGAAATTATTTTAGTTCAAATGATAAATTTTTCGTTTCATTGTAACTATGTTAAAATTGACTGTTCAGTTTTTATTTTCTCGTGTGCGTAGTATAGAGAAAGTATTGTAATTGTCAAAAATCCCGATTTTAGGTATTAACAAATCTTCATGATTTTGATTTCCTTAGTTTCCTTAAAAACACTCCTTAGCATCATGTATGTCTGTCTGTCTATGATAAAGTCATATCACTGACTCTCCGACCCTCCCGAAGGCATATGGATAAAGAAAATTGAATGACCAGACAGCTGCAATAGCAACACTGGCGGGAACTGTGGTTGAATCCTAAGGGCCATCCCAGGCCACAGTACAACCCTTCGCGAAAGAAGTACGTCCCGTCATCGATGGGAGAAACCAGATACTCCAGCTTTTTTTGTACCTTCCAGGGTGGCGAGATCTAACCACCATACCGAAAGAATCTCATCCTCATTTTGAGGTGCACCCCGTGGGTATTGCCAATGATAAAGATCAAAATAAAACATTTAAAGCTAGAAGTATGGAATTTGGCATACGGTGTTTGGCATGCGCCAAATTCGTAGATTTTTATCACATTTTGAGTAAACTCCGTTCAAAGGAAGTCTGTCGGTTTGTCTGTTCAAATATAACTACATAATGAAGAGAAGTAGAGGGATGAATTTCGACACACATATTTAACATGTATAACATTGACATCTACCAAATTTTAGCCAACACCAACGAGAAGTTGACTGTCTGCCGGTCTGTACTTTTACAAACAAATAAACGCAATAACTAAAAAAACCGATGGTTTAAATATATCAAAATTAATATAAGATTTTGTAACTGCAATTCTAATTTGTGTCACATTTTTTGTTTTATTATGTTGAGAAAAAAGCGTCTAAAACGCAAATTCTATTTTCGGATACTATTAAATACATGAATACAAAGATTAATCGCCAAAAAAATCGCTAAGGATCACACGATGAATTCAATAAAAATACTAAATTCACGCCAAAAGGTCTTATTAGATAATCAATATTTCTTAACTATTGTTTGCCAATGCTATGCAAGATATTCTCTGGGATAACACTTTTAATAGAGATTATGCGAAAAGTTTTGAAAAGTCCATTCCCGCTAGTTTACTAAAAAAAATGTTTTTTTTTTTTTTTTTTTTTTTTATGATTTTGTACACTTAAACTTAATTTTAAAATAATAAAAATGTAAATATATATATATATATATATATATATATATATATATATATATATATATATATACCCTGAAGGACTGACGGAAAAGACATTGAGGGGACCGACCATAAATGGGTCGAAATAAGAAAGATTTGGGACTGTTTATATTCGAAAAGAATGAGCGTGGTTTATATTCTCATTTGTGATTTAATATCATCTTATTAGATAATCAAATCGCTTTGATTAAATTCTTAGTCAAACATTTCGATGAATAGGAGTGAGATATTTATAAAAGAATTGATTTATTTATGATTTGACATACTTTATAGTAAAAAGATAAATACAACGATCTTTTTCACAGAAAAATTTGTTTTTGTGATGTATCTAATCATTAGGACTTCTAAATTCTAATATAGTTATAGATATTTTATAGTAAATTCTAATTTCTTCGAACTTATATTGCAGCAAATTAAACATTTAAGGATAATCAACTATTAAATATATAAAATTTTAATCACATTTTTTATATAAGTTTCACAATTGTTTACTAATAATAATTTTAATACCAGTGAAAGAGGATAAATATATGAGCATAGAATAGATTATTCGTAAATCATGTGGCATCTAATATAAAGAAACAAATAACTACTTTAAATAATGCAAATAATAGATTTCGTTAATCAATCTATGGTTTTGAATTTGCCAATTTATTTTTATTTTCTTAAAAAATGTATCATTCATTTCCTAAATGAATTGGAATTTAAACCAATAAGGCTTAATAAGGCTTTTTCTTTAGGCTGTTAAAAAATATTTAAATATTTTTAAAAGCCTAAAGGGGGCTTTTAAAATATTTAAATAAAATTATGAAAGTAATAAATATTAAAATATTTTTAAATAACATTTTAAAATGATTTAACTGACTATAAAATTTTGTAAGACCTTTCACTTTAATAAAACTTGGGTTTCCTATTTTATAATCAACTTTTTAATTTGAAAATCATTTATTATTATACTTTTTAATTTATTTATTTTATAAATTTAAAAAAGTGCTTTAGATCAATCTTAATAAATTCTTTTTTTGAAAAAATTTGAAAATAAAATTAAATATTTCTGAAAAGAAATCTTTTGCATGGAAATACCCCTTAATTCAGGGAAACTCAATTCTTGAATTTAATGATTAGCTTACAAGTACATTGAATATTTCAAATAAAGCGTCAATAGATCTCTCTGAATACGAATTTCACTTTCCATTTATTAAGATTTTTCGAAAATATTTAAATAAAATCATGGAAGTAATATCACATTTAAATATTTATAAAACAGTTTAATAAAATCGTTTGAAAGGTTCAATTGATTATAAAATCTTTGAAAAGCCTTTTAATTTAATGAAACTTATTTTAAAATCAACTTTTAATTTTGAAAATCCTTTATTTTTATGCTTTTTGATTAATTTATTTTATAAATTAAAAAAAACAATTTCAGGTAAATCTTAATAAATTCTTTTTTTTTAAGTTAAGGTAAAATAAAATTTTCTGAAAAACGTTTATCATGAAAAAGTCTTTTAATTCAATGAAATTGTTCTCGAATTTAATAATCAGCTTACAGGCACTTTGAATTTTGTAAATCAAGAGTCAATAGACCTCTCTGAACACAAATTTCACTTCCCATTTAATAAGTAAGCTCTCTAAAAGCTTTCGACTAACTCGAGGATCAAAAGGAATCCACTGAACACATAATTAAAGTATAACTAAGCAGACAAGCGAGCCATTATGCCAGCAGCTTTTCCTTCTCTCATCCTGTGGGCGTCATAGCTCCCCTCCCCCTTGCACAAAATGGACCCTCAGGTCCAGCGTGCATTAAGAGCTGGCCCACTCCCTGATGACAGTTTTCATGTGGCAGCAAACGGTTTTCTCCCCAGTACTGCATCCATCGGTCACATGTCAAGAATGCATTCGATTTTCCAGTTTCGCCAGAACCATGACGCCACTCTGGGGTCTTCTTCCAGTATTCCCCGGTCCCCCCCCCCCTTCTGAGTTCTGTTCCATTTCCTGGGTTTTCGATTCCAGAGAAGGGTAAGAGTATCGATCAGATGCACAGACAAACAAATTGGACAATGTGATAACATCTTTTGATGACGAAAGGTCCTCTCTGGAAATCTGGAACTGGTAATCAAAGGATAGAATGATGAATGGGGTACGGAAAAAGCAGCGATACAGAAACCAGTCATTCGGAGGGAACACCGCCCGCCCCGGGGGGGGGGGAGGAGAGATTTCGGAGAGATTTTTCCTTTGTTACCAATTTCTTCATTTATTATTAGATTATTTATTGTTTAAGCAACGGAGATTAAATTTCTACTGAGATTTCAAAATTAATTTGTAAATTTTAAATTGATATTCTTGAAATATTATGATACTACTTGTAGCAGAAATATCCACCAGGAAAAAATATTTCCTTTTATGCTTAGGAATGCTTTACACCATTATTTAAAACTGGATGTAATAAAAAACATCCACTGTTCTAATAAATGACAACATGGTAACATTTAAGAATAATACAATGAAGGTTGTTTATAAAAAATTTATTGATTCAATTTCTTAACTACAACTAATTTCTTGAAAAAAGTATAATATAATTTGTAGAGGAAGCAACTGCAAAGAGGAAAGGAAAATATGACTTTTCTTTATATATTTTGAAATTTTTTTTAATCGCAATACTAAATGCAAACGAAAGCATTCGGTATTTTGCATGGTGACAACACGATTACATAAAGATTTAAAAATTTCTGAATAAAATGTAATTTATGAAATTCTGAATTAGTTGGTTGAGAATTAATATAATTATCTGAGATTAAATTATTTTTCAGATTTCAAAATTGATTCGCAAATTTTATATTGAATTTTTTTGAAAAAGATTGATATGATTTACGGCAGAAGCATCTATAAAGCATAATAGTAAGAATTATTTTTTCATGTTTAGGAATATATATATATATATATATATATATATATATATATATATATATATATATATGAAATGGAAATAAATTAAATCTGTGTTCAATTTCAGTGTTTTCTCTCTAAATTATTCCTGTAAGTAAACATTGCTGCTTTGCAGCGCAAAAGAATATTTAACATACAATATTTTTCAACTTTGTTTCGTAAAAATGAATTTCCGTTTAGACGGTGTACGATGGTATTCCTGTTTAGATAGTATATAGAAAACGATATAAATATATAGTTATAATCGATGGTATAAAGCTATTTTAAAGCTCAATTCTGGGTCTTGTCTAGATAATGAAGTCGACACATGGGTAGTCATATCTCTTATTTAACTTCTGCTCTCTTGAACGTTTGCTGTTCTATGTAACAAGACATTTATACATCGAGCCCATATAAATTGTATAACTTTAGAAAATAATTCTATGGTCAAGAATCTATGGCACCGACGCCAAAACACCGATTCTTTTTAAATTCCTTGAGTTATGAGAAAATCAATCTATAAGTGCATAATCTATAAATATTTCCATTCTTATTAAAGTAATCTCTACATTTTAAAACAACTAAAAAATTACACAAATTTAAAGTTTAATGTTTATGATTTTGATCCTTCATTACTTGAAATTTAATATGTCATTTTTATTTATACATTTCTCGCAAATGATATTTTGTAATTTGTGTATTTTATTTGGTTAATAATATTTCCTTCAAAACTGAACCCAAAAAAATGGAATTACTTTTTACAACTTTCCTAAGAAAAAGAAAAAAATGGTATCATGATTTTAGTTTTTATAATCTTGAAAAGAAATTCCGCCATAATTGTAAAATTACCATAATAATAAATAATGAATCAAAAGATTGTAATTTATGCATAACTGGAAGCAATTGCGTATCTCCTTTATTTTATTGTCAGAGATAAATACAATAAATATGATTAAAGTATTTATCTCTAATATCTTTTACGATTAAAGAAATGTTTTGTATCATTTCGCAAAAATGCTTTTTATTCAATTTTTAAAAAGTTAATCAGCAGATAGAATCATTTGTCTTCCAATAAATACATTTGTTTTTCAAATGTTTCTAACGAAAAAAATAACTTTTATTTTCACCAGATTGCGCGGAAAAAATTATTCTTTCTTATATTTAAGGAGTTTTATTACCTTAATTTTATTCTCATATGCATAGATAAAACCTTGAGGCACGAATTAATTCCCATTTCCTAGAAATATGATTATTTAAATCAAATTTTATTTTTCCAGAAGACAGTATCAATATTTCTCAGAAATTCTTTTTTCAGAAACTAGGATTTTAAATGGAGAGAAAAAATGAAATTAAGAATTAGATATTTCAAATAGGAATTGTATTATTGAAAGAAAATATGTACACTAAATACATTCGACATGTAAGCTGAGTGCTTAAATGCTTTTCTTCCTCGGATATATGTTTTCATCATATTTTCCCCCTAAATCAATATAATTGTTTTTAACTTATTCCAATTTCTTTCATTTCCACTTTTATTTTTATGGTTTTAATATTTCAAGAATGAGATGGAAATTTGGCTCTTACATTTTAAAGAGTGGGAAATTGGGCTGAAACAGAAATAATACCTCAAAAATTAATATTTTTAAATACAAATGATGATTTTTTTTCTTTTATATGTCTTTCAATGGGATGCAATGAAAATGATTTAGTTATTAGAGCTCATTTTATTAATTCTACTATTGCAAATTTATTTCTCTACAGTTTGGAAAAAAATCATGTTTTTTAATGCAAATGATGAAATTGGAATTTGATTCTTCTGCAAGGCGTCATCCTGAATAAAATTCATTTCCTTTAATATTCATATAATTTATTTCATGAATCCTGTTGTTACAAATTTACTCCACTGTAGTTTGTGTTATCAAGGTGTCCGATATAAAATTCAATTGTTAAATTAAATGACGAAATTGAATTTTGACTCTTCTGCACGTCTTCACCCTGGATAAAATCCATTTCATTTAACATTCATTATAATTTATTTTATGGATCCTGTTGTTAGAAATTTATTACACTGCAGTTTATATTATTAGGCTGTCTGATAAAAAAAATGGTATCCTTAAATCAAATGATGAAATTGAAAGCTTCGCTCGTGAAATAATAAAATATAAATTTTTATTTTAGAAATCTGACTGTTACAAATTTATTCAACAGTCTATGCTATCAATCTATAAATAAATCAAAAGACATGAGAAATGCAAATAGTTAAGTTACTTATTTGAATTCAATTTTGATTCATATTTAAGAATTTATCATAATTATTCTCTTACTAAATTAATATGATATTTTTGCTAATGTCTAAAAGTTAAATAGCGCAATTTATAAAGAAATTGATTTCCAAAATGGGCATGCGCAAGATATAGGTATTTAAAATTGTCATATTCACTATTTTGAAAGAAATATTTTGTGATAAACTGGAATGTGCATTCAATCATTTATATGATAGATAAATTTAAAAAAAAACTTACATAGGTTTTATAATTATTCGAATTTGTGAAAATATAGAAAGCAAATCACTACTATGAAATTTTATTTCATTCTAATTAATCACTTATGTAAATTTACAAATGAGGAGAATGATACAAAAAAATATAAAATGGTAAAAATCATGTATTTTTTTACATCTTAGATACATTAGTTCATGAAATGCATTATTTTTAAACATTTAGTCTCGTTGTTTTATTTACATTTATTTGCATGCCTATAACATTTGGGTATATGTGAGCAGAAGGGATTGCAATACCGGGAAACCGAATACCGGTATTTTGAGCCATTTGTACAATTTCGTAATACCGGTATTCACAAGTTTAAATACCGGTTTTTCGGTATTTGCTAGAAATTTTTTAAATGGTCTCCACTATATGTTCAGGGATCACCAACATAGCAAAATAGTATACGTTTTTGTTTTTATGTTTGAAAAAAGTTGGAAAGTTGATTGGTGCAAATCAGCAATTGTGCTACGCTCATGGAATTCATTTAGGATTAATAGATGTATTATACCAAAAAAATAAAGAGCAGAACAATCCAAATACTGTGGATATAGAAACTTCGGATTCCAATTTTGAAAAGAGTAATAGTGTGAGTGATATTGACAATGAAGATAATGAAAATGTAATTGTTAAAGAAGATATTGCTAATGAGGATGAGATATTAATCCATCAAGAATTGCTTCCTATAATTTATAAAGTTCGAAAAATTGTTAAGATATTTAAACGTTCCCCTACGAAAAATTCCATATTACAAAAATATATACTAACTGAAAATAAAACAGAATATATGTTAATATTAGATTCTAAAACACATTGGAACAGTTTACTCCTAATGATGGAACGATTTTTGAAATTGGGAAATCCAATCCAAAAAAAAATAATCGACTTAAACCTGTAAATTAATTTTTCAGATAGTGAATTTGACTTAATATCCAGAGCTGTATTAACTCTACTTCCAATAAGACTGGCTGTTGAGGCATTATGTCGGAGATATTCTAATTTATTAACAGCTAATGTAACAACAAATTTCATGTTGCAGTCACTGAAAAAACAGCACACATCACTATCTGAAGAATTAATTATATATTACATTGAAAAATCGCACTGAAGAAAGGCATACCGAAATAAAAAAATGTCTTACGGTATTTATATAATTATAATGATTTTAAAAATAAAAAACCAGTTAATTAAAAGAGACTAACCAATTCAAATCTGATCAAGTTTATAGTAAATTTTCTTAAATTTTTTTTACCCACAAACCTATCTACATTCAGAAGAATTTGGTTCAGTTATCGAAGATTATGATGATACTAATGTCGATAGTGAAAAGGAATTGTCGCTTGAATAAAATTTAGAATTAGCGATAAATTAAAAAAAAATTCAACGAACCAAAATACAATACAGAAATCGGCTATATCCAAAATCACCCGATGAGAAATCGATTTATTTGAAGATGAGGGATTTAGATTCTTGGAAAATGTATATCGCGGATTACTAACAGTACCACCAACTAGCGTAGATGGCGAAAGAACGTTTTCGACAGCTGGTCATTTTTGCACAAAATTACTTTTCAGGCTTAATGAAGTACAATTAATGCATTATGCTTTTTAAGATCCCTTTTCAAAAATTTGTAATAGTACCACAAACTGAATAGCGATATTTACACTTTTTTGTGATTTAAATCCTCGTTCCTTTACTTTTTTTGTGATTCTTTATATACTGTTATAATTTATAGGTTACAAATTATTTTTTGTGATATTTACACTCTCTAATAAAACTGGCAAATAAAACAAAGAAATACCTGTGTTTTCTTTTCTTTTTTTTTTTTCTAAAATTTTTAATACCGGTATTAAAACCGGTATCCCGGTATTAAGATCTAAAAAATACCGAATACCGGAATTGAAATTTTGGTCCGGTATTGCAATCCCTAGTGAGCAATTTATTAACATAACTTTATATATATGTTTATGTGAATAGTTCATTCATATATTAACTCTATATCAGAAGCGCAAGCAATTATAAGAGTGTTTTGGAGAACAAATATTTACAAAATATTTGCTTTAATAATAAAATAATTCTTCTAGAAAAAAAAATATTCCAGAATGAACAGATAAAATTGCTTTTATTGGAGAAATTTTGAGAAAAAGTTTTGAAATTTATCCAAAACTATTTTATCCTTTTGTAGATGTTGTAATAGATGAAAAATTGGCTCTTTTAGTAATGACTTTTTTAAAGTATGTATGCAAAATAACACATCAAAACAGGAAATAAAATATTGGCTTAAAGCGATACTAAATATCATTAGCTCTAAAGTCATATCATATATATACATATACATGTACGTGGGAAAAATTCGGGTCAAAACTCTAAAAAAAATGAAGTCATGCAGTTGTAATTGATCTAACATATGAAGATTGAAAACGCAATTCTACATGTGATAACTTCGTCACAATCTATAAAATGTATGAATTTATCCTAAAACAAATTACTTCCGGCTATTTCGAGGGAAAATAATAAATCAGAGATCCGTGATCAAATGAAAAATAAAGGCATATATTGTTCAATATTCTGCATCACAAACAATGCAAGAGTAGTGAATTATAGTCCAAAAAAGAAAAGAATGTCATTATTTTATATTGCGATAAATAAATTAATAACAGACCCTACAATATACAAGAGTAGTGTGAATACTCTGAATAAAGTTTTCAGTTTGTGCTCTTGTAGAGAGGAAATGCATTGCTGGACTACGATTTCATAAGTGTTCTTCTAATAATTGTGCTGATGATGCGTTTATTCTTATGGCATCACCAAATATTAAATAAATGAAAACAAATTGACATAAAGAATCGTTTTAAAAAGAAATTGGTTAATTATAAATTGCTAATTATTACTTCATGTATTCAAAAAAGGTAACGCATCCGTCAATAAAGGTAACATCTGCTACTAATATACAAATCAGTAATGAATATGCTCGAAGCGCGCTCTGTCCTTCAAGTAACGATAATAAAATAAATGAATTGTGCTATAAATGCCAACAAAATGTACAAGCTAGCTCAGTGTAGTGTGTTTTTATTGAAACTGTAAATTAAATAATGTAAGGCTAAAAAATAAGGCTTTGATTTTTTTTTTAAATTTTGGACATATTTCATTATAATTACATATCCATTGTATTATTTTTCAACTACACTATTGTTATTATTCATCACTAAATTAAATATTGATCTGGAAACATGAAGAGAATAGAGTCCTGCAGTTAAAATTTAATGTTCCTTTCATATTTACAAGAATATTACATACGAATAGAAAAAGGATAGAAATAAATTGTTTTTAAAGGTGAATAAATAAGATCCTCACAAAGAAATTCACTATATCCGTCAAATATTTCAAAACCATTATTTTTCAACAGCAATAAAAAAATGTCGAATTGATCAAATGAGAACAGCAGAGTTAAAACATATGATACATTATTATTTACGCCAAAGGATAAACCAGAGGAAAATGAATTTGTTAGCAATATTATAGACCAGAAGAAGGAATTATACTGTATTCCTGCTTTGATGTTATAAGTGCACTAACTCTTATGTTTAAGTAAATTTAAATAAGAAAAGGCTAATATTATAAATGATAAGACAATAAAAAAATAAGACATTAATATTATACTGAAGTAGTATGCATTATGGCAGATTCCAAAATATTTATTAGGTCACAGTAACAATAAATATCCTTTGGGGATATAATGTAAGTGTTACATTCGTTCCATATTGTTATTAATTCAGCTGAGTTGATGGACTGTCTTGTTGTTTTTATTCCATTTTTATTTTTTATTCCATTAAATTTGTATGTTTAATTTGATATATCCTTTTCTTTTACCGAATGTTTCCTCTGTGCCCCCCCCCCTTTTGTGTATGTGTTTTTGTTTTGCATGCTCTATAAAAAAGTTACAGTAAGTGGTTAAGTGGATACATTGGTAACCTACAAATATTGCAAATGTTTTTGGGAGCTTTATTATTTCATCTGCTTCTTAAATGCAGTCGTTCGACAACTTAGCCTTCATTAGAATTTCTAAATACACTTTAAGTTTTAGGCGTAAATTAATGAATTATTTGATGTAATTATTTTTTTAATAAAATAATAAGTTTGTTTTAAATTAATATATCACGTGACAAGGAAATGTACTGTCACATTTCTCGGATTAACTTGTGCTCTGGAATAATGAAGAAGAAAAAGTATTTGTTTCTTGTAGTATCCCAAAAACTTCTAGTTCTTCAATAAATGCAAAACATTTGTTCAATTATTTTTTTCTGAGAGGAATTCTTATCAGTTTTTAAACTTTTATTACCAGGTTTTGCAATAGGTTTATTTTTATTAATAGAAAGATTCCTTGGACTCATTCAGTGGTCTTTGAGTCAATTTATTAAAAATAACAAAATTGTTTGAAAATAAAGTTTAATTCCACATTTTGCATATTAATATGCAGATCTGAACGAATACAAAAGTGGAAGTTAAAGGAAAAAGGAAATTATCGGCATATGACAACTTTAACAGCATTTAAAATACGAAAGCCAATTTTTTAATACCATTTCTTTCTTTCTTTGCACTACTGAGTTGAATAAAAAATTTCAGAAAAAAAGAAGGGCTTCTAAATGAAAATTATTTAGAAATTTCCTTATTAATCGAATAATTAAACAATAAGCTTTGTTAAAGTTATATTTTCATCTTCTTTTTCTTTCAACTATTATAATATTTTTAAATATGCATGTTTCCTACTATCCATTCTTTTTATTTTTTCTTCCTTTTTCATTTTTCTTCCTCATTTTTTACGCATCCTCCAGGTTGATATCGGAAATATCTTCCGGTTCAACGCGTCCTTTCTTAAAACGTCACTTTTTATAAATTCCAAGTAAAAAACATTTCCAGTCTGTGTGTTTTTTTCAATCAATAATTTTCTCCTTCTGCTGACTTAAAGCAACTCATTAAAGTTGCGAATCTTGATGACAAGCGTTAAATGGACAGCTATTTTCAAGCCATTAATCCTTCTCCAGTCCTTCCCCCACCCCCCGTTCCGTCCTTCCCCATCCTTCTTTCGAGTACTGAAATAAACTTTTTAAAAAACTAAATTGTCAAAAAAAAATCATCTTCGTCATCGTAAAATGTGTCGCGTACCTCAAAATTCGTTTTTTCCTTTAACCCTCCGACTCCAGATTTCTTCTCTTTCTTTTTTCCCTTTGATTTTTTTCATTTCCATCCCCCTCAACCCCCAGAATATTATTATTATTCATTCTTGGGAAGTTTTGATCCGGGTATAGATCGCATAAGAACATCCGTACTTCCCAGTATAAATCATTCCGCCGTGATAATATGCGCATAAGATGGAAAAGGAATGAGTAAAAAAAAATGTCAAGAAAGGGGGCTGCAAGAGCAACAACAACAAAAAGCCTCCTGAAATAATAAAAAAGAGAACCCCCGTCGAATATAAAATCCTTAACTTGGTAAAAGAGCTTTGAAAAATGAAGAAGTTTTCGTCGGCTGAGAGAAAGCATAAAAAAAAGAAAGAAATATATATATATATATATATATATATATATATATATATATATAGATATATACAGAACGGATTCGTATTTTTCACGCAAGTTTGCGTTTCTCGCCGGCCAATCCGCACGCGGGAAGGAAAAATGGCGCAGGAAAAGCTAAGGGATAAGAAATTCGCTTAAATTAACTGCTTTTGCCTCGGATATTGCAATTGCTGATCGCGCTTTAGATCTTTGGTTACTGCGAGCAGTTATGTAAGATGGAGGGAATGAATAATCCATGAGATTCGTTTAACACCGTACGTGCAATAATAACAGTTATGGAGCCAACCGACTGTGGTTCACTTGAGGTAGAACACTGTAAAATAATCTTTATTTGGATTTAAAGGCTATTATTTTAACTTTATAATATTAGGATAAGTATTAAAGATATAATGTATTAAAGAAAAATTAATATAATGTACCATGAATATGGATTATTAAAATTATGCATTAAATGGATCAGGGATAAAGCTAATTAAAGCTAAGCGATAAGAAATTCTCTTAAATGAACTGCTTTTTCCGCGGGTATTGCAATTGCTGATCGCGCTTTAGATCTTTGGTTACTGGGAGCAGTTATGTAAGATGGAGGAAATGAATAATCCATGAGATTCGTTTAACACCGTACGTGCAATAATAACAGTTATGGAGCCAACCGACTGTGGTTCACTTGAGGTAGAACACTGTAAAATAATCTTTATTTGGATTTAAAGGCTATTATTTTAACTTTATAATATTAGGATAAGTATTAAAGATATAATGTATTAAAGAAAAATTAATATAATGTACCATGAATATGGATTATTAAAATTATGCATTAAATGGATCAGGGATAAAGCTAATTAAAGCTAAGAGATAAGAAATTCTCTTAAATGAACTGCTTTTGCCGCGGGCATTGCAATTGCTGATCGCGCTTTAGATCTTTGGTTACTGAGAGCAGTTATGTAAGATGGAGGGAATGAATAATCCATGAGATTCGTTTAACACCGTACGTGCAATAACAGTTGTGGAGTGGAGCAAACCAACTATGGTTCATTTAAGACAGATCACTACAAATTAATATTTACTGAAAGGCTATTATTTTAACTTTTTAGTATTAGGAGGACTATTAAAAATATCATATATTAAAGAAAAATTAATATAGAGTATCATAATTTTTGTATAATATTAAAATAATGCAATAAATAGATCGGGAGTTCCCAAATTGTGACCCGCCACCAGAACGGAGAATGTATAAATGTCTTTCAACAGTTTACAAACATATGAGTCGTTTATTTTGAAAATAGGGCAAGTCCATTTTTTATAGCGAGATATTTAAAGGTTTGCGTTTCAATAAATTTAAAAATATTGGTAAGTATTAATAGATTTGTTTTTTTGTATTTTGTAAAACCAGATAATGTAAGTTTATAATCCAATAGTTTTTACAGTGCTGACTAAAAAAATAAGAGTTCCATTATAACTAAATTGACTTGCCTCACTTTCAAAATTGAGCCGTTTATTTTGAAAATGGGGCAAATCCATTTTTTTGATATTACGAGATATTTAAAGATGTAATAAATCTCCTTTTTTTCTTACATAAAAGATAATTTTATATTTCTGAAATTACTTGGAATTATTTACCTTCCTTGTTGTGTTGACAAATCGATAATTTTAAATTCAAAATCTCGTCCTATCGAAGTTTTGTTGACCATTTTGTATGATGCATCCCTTGTAAATCTGATCCAGCACATAGTTAATTAATTCACGGTTTCTCCATCGGTATTTTTCTTTCTTTTTAAACCGCTTTTTCCAGAGGTTGGGTTGAAAATAAATTTCCATGTTTCATTTCATGTACTAAAAATTTATTATGTTTTCGACAATTCTGTATTATTTTATACTAATCCTGGGGAATATGCAAGGAACTGGCTTCTATATTGAATAGTTACTGCATAGTTCCACTCCAAATTCACGATAGTTCGGTAGAAATGAATGTCCTGACAAGAAAAATTTGTGATCAATGATATTTATTTTGTTGTCACTGGACTGAGTAATCGGTGGTGGAATTAAACATTATTATCGACACACAAAACTAAGCTATACTTTTTATTATTTATAAAATACTGTACAACCACCGATTTTCAATATCAAAAATAGATAAATAGAAACACAATAGATATCAGACATGATGTCAAACGGCCACATTTGCTTCACCATAGAGCAAGCGCAGCTAAATTTTGCTGTAATATATTTGGTCAAATACAATTTCAATCGAAGATGGACTTGCACCACTTTCAAAATAAACAGATTTTCAATACTATTAAGAGCTAAAACTTCCCTCTCCCAAATACTAGAATCTAAATATTTTTTTACTATAAATTTTTTACTCATAAAAAGATCATAACAAGTTTTATCTATAACTGCCATTATCTCCATTTTTTTTCAAAAATGTATTTGTCCCACTTTCAAAATAAGCGGCTCATATAATATTGTTTTAAATTCTTCCTCGAGATACACAATGAAATATTTATTTCTCATAAAATGTATGTTTAGTAAAAAAAAAGGTTTTTCCATCATAATTTTTTCCCCAATAAACATCTTTCAGAAAGAATCTACACTATTTGTATCTGGAAAAATTCAATGCTCCGAGGATGAACTAAGATGCTCTAACTTTGATTTTTAAAAATTGTCGCAATATTTAAAGTTTTTGTGAATACCTGGTTTAAATAATGATACAAAAGATAAGTATAGTATTTAAATTTGTCTAGAAGTTGTCTAGCCCATATTCTCAATCAATTAGCTCATACACCAAATAAACAATAACTATATCTAGCTTCTTTATCCAAAGAGTGGTATTTTTAACTGTAATTTATACGCATTGCATATACATGATTATTTAAAGTTTTCCTTTTATTATTTAAAAAAGAACAGAAAATATAAATTTAAAGAAAATGGAAATTTTAATCCTTTTCTAATTTCTTCTTTCTTCTAATTCTCTAAATTTAAGTTTCTTTAACTACATTAAAACCTATGCATGGCTGAATTTAATCATCCACTAAGCGTAGTTGTTTTATGCTTGAGATGAAGCGCGCCAATTTTTCAGATAGCATTTTCGTTTATTTTTATTTAAAAAGGCTTGGTTAATTTCTATAATCAATTATCTACAACTTATTTATTTTTGTGTACGTTATTCATATTATAGCGATCTTCCGATAAAGCAGATGAATCGATCAGATATCATGGAAGTAGAATGATACTATACGATATTCTTTTGGAAATCACCTTTCCTCATGGGATATCGTTAACTTGCAGATTTATTTGAATGAGGAACCCAAAAGAGCACTGCATTCATTTTTAGAGAAAGAAACAAATTTCATTAATAAGAATAAACTGTTTATCTTGTACAAAAGAGCGCTCAAGTTTCGGCTTATTCATTGTTTAAAATTAGATAATAAACTGACATAAACTGTCCCTTTTTAATGCAAAAAGAAACTTTTTATTATTAAAATTTCAAAACTATAGTTTTTAGTTGTTAATTTTTTATTTATTACGTCGGCAAAATGTTACGTCATTCAAAATTCCATCCTATTCCGTAGTTTAAAACTTGAATAAATACACAGGAATTACCTACCTGTAAAAAGCCTTATTATTATTTAAAGATTTAATTAAAAATTTATATATTATGTCAATAGTTGAGGAACAACTTTTTAATTTTCTTTGTTTTCTTGTTATTTACAGGAGTTTTTCTGTCTATGGTTTAAAGGCAGTTAAATCCTTTTATCCTTGATATTCTATTACTGTAAAATGAGTTCGAATTTGTAATCGTCTAAGATATTTTTTGTTACATTTCAGAAATGTAAAAAGAAATAAAGAAAAATAATATTACGATTGCATGCATTCCTCCTATCTGGTAAACAATCTATTCAGAGATAACTAGCAAGGCAATGAATAAAATTGTTGTTATCGCAATTTACATAAATAAAATTCGTGTACATAAACAATTCAAGTTCCATGAAAAGGAAAAAATAATGATCTTTTTATGAAATACTGCTCCTGTTTTCATTCTTTTTCAAATTATTCAAACTCTTTTGAAAAAAACAAGTGTTTTTGTTACAAGATACGTTAAAGAAAACATTTGTTTCTTGCCGTAAACAATTTCAGATGAACGACAGTTTTCAGTAAATGAAAGCAAAAGGACAATTTCCGAAAATCAAATAACTTTCCTATCAAATGGAAAAGAAAGACAACAATGAAGAATAAAGTAGGAAAGATCCACTTCTTAAGAAACTGTGCTCAGTTTTGCACACATCGGTATTTCTTTCATCATATATATCATTTCTTTCATACTTTCTTTATTAAGCAATGTAATTCCGAAACTTTTTATGGCAGAAAAAAAATGCAAAAAATTAATGTACTTATTTTTATCGACATTCGCAAGCAATGAAATCATTTCATTTTCTCATGACATATACTAAACATGTTGCATTGATTCAATTGTTAAATTTAACATCATAACGTAAAATAGTATTGAGTTAAAGTCAGATCCGGAGTGGCATATAAACGGAAGTAAAAGGATAATTTTAGGAAATCGAATAACTTTCCTATCAAATGGAAAGTAAAAATAGGAGTGGCGAACCATTTCTTAGAAAACTGTCTCTCAGTTTTACATCCATAAATATTTTTTCATAATATAATCATATATATATATATAATCATATATATATATATATATATATATATATATATATATATATATATATATATATATATATTCTTTCATAAGCAATATAATTCCCAAACTTTTTGAAATAGAAAAAATGCTGAAAAAAAGGGCAAGAAATAATGTATTTATTTTTTTCTATATTCATAAGCAATGGAATCAATTCATTTTTACAAGGTATGCATTAAACAAGTTGCGTCAATTTAGTCGATGAATTTCACAACATAAAAAATAGTAATTAGTAATATAAAAGTCATATTCAAAATAACACGGTGAATAAATCCTAATAATGGGATTCTGAAGGCCCTAAATGTAAGCCTTTTTCCTGAGAACATTCTCTATTTTTAGTGTGGAATGAAGTGACCATTATTTAGCATTAATATCCTCTTAGGGACATAGAATGCAGATTTGGTGAGAGGGTTGAGGGGCAGACACGTGTCATGCTTATCATCTTATCAGAGTTGAAATTTACAAGGTCACCCTCCAAAATAGCCTACTTGTTGAATCAATTTGGGTGTTAATATAAACAAATTAAATTAAACTAGATGCTAAAATATAAATTTACCAAGTGACTGTGAAATTTCATGTATTGAATCCAAGCGACGGATTTGCAACAAGGGTCTACAGCCGCAAGCAGGCTGATTAAAAATCTTCATTTTGCTAATTGTTAAATAAATAAGTCGTAAAAATGCATTCAAAGTTGGTTTTCAAATATAATTGTTCAGGTTCCTGTCTGTTTTATTATAATTACTCATTTGTTAGAATATTTATCAAAGCGAACATTTTTTTTTAAAGATTATTGCTATGAACATGGATGGTGAGGTAGTCTGGAGTTAAAATGTAATGAAACAAATATATATTTACAAGCTCAGTAAAATAAGAAAATATATTATCTAAAATAAATCACAACCTAAAAATGCGATGAAATGCGAAACGAAGTTGATTGTCTTATTCAAAGTGAGGCCCAAAAAGGTGCACTATATAGTGCCCAAAATAATATTTATAGAAGCGAGCATAGGGGTAGTTTGGAATCATAATGAAATTAAACAAATATATTTTTATAAACTTAATAAAATAAGAATATATATTTATTTAAAATAATTAATTAACGTGTTAAAATTGTGATGAAATGGGAAACTAAGCTGGTTGTCTTATTAAAAGTGAGGCTGCATATTATATATTGTATGGTCTCCTAAATGCTTAACTCTGCTACTGCTGCGTATCTTAAGTTAGCTTCAACAAAAATAAATAATGACTAAAGTGTATTCTGTTCGTCATTCAAATAAATCATTAGCGTGTTAAAAGTGGATGAAATGTGAAACTAAGTTGGCTACCCTATTAAAATGTGAGGCCTTATAATATGTAATTTATAGGGCCCAAAATACAGAACTCCTCCACTCTTGCATCTTTTAAGTAGGTTTCAGCAAAAAATAAATAATGACTAAAATATTTCCTGTTCGTTTCATAAAAACATTCTTAGGCACAAGCAATCCAAGCTGCATCAATCCCTTCCGTAAGAAGCCAGATACTCTCCAGAAAAGACAATACCACGTGTTTCTGAGCTATTTAAATCCTTTTATCCATATTTAAAAGCACACAACGGGCCTCCCCCCGAACGCGCTTTATCTTTTCGCGAAAAACGAAGAAAACAAATTTATCACGCTGCAATGCTTTTCCCGATCATAACTCTTCCCTTAACGATAGGAAAAGAGCCATCGATTTACACAAGTCTACAACTAAAAATCTAAAGCGGTATGTAAAAGGCCACAGCATCAGCGGAAGATTATTTTTTTTTTTTTTGTTCTGTGTGGCCTGGCATTAGGAGATTGTTTAAATAGCTAACATTCCACGAAATAATTTGCTCTGCCGTGCATGGGTGAGATATTGAGCAGAGGACCCCTGCTTTCACTTGAGAGCGTTAATTACTGTTTTGTAGCAAAGTGAATCTGTCATGTTCAGAACTAGGTAAGCATTTGCAGCTTGTTCGGTGTGAAAATAGGGAATTTCAGTGCGCCTGTCTCAGCTGGATTATTTAGAGAAAAGGATAAGAGCTTTTGTTTGTATTTGCTGGTATAATTAAGAAGAAATTCCACTATCAATTAAGTATATATACAATATGCATTCATTTTTAATATGTATACCAAACTAAAGAATATTCCTGGTATATTAAATAAATCATATCCAAATTGTTATCAGCTGACAATTCATTCATTATTTGATCATGTAGTACATTTAAAGATTGAAATTATATATAAAAAAAATGAAAATTCAGATTTTCTGTTTTTACAAAAATAAACAAAATAGATGAATGTGATATAAATTTTATATACATGATTAATCATTTTTAAATTGCAGTACACTCCCGAGTATCTGGTTCAAGACTATCCGGTTTCCATACTATCCGGCCTAATTTTCTTTTATCGTAATTAAACGAGGAAGACAAGGCGTTGCATTGGCAACACTGCCAAGGCATTGGAAGAGGCCATCTGCTTTCCACCTACATGTCGTGCGTGAAATACAAGTTGTAACATAAAACAGCAGCATTCTGCTTGTTCATTTTTTCGTCAGTGCGTAATGCACCTTAAATGTTGCTGCTGTTCCTGATTTTGCATGCACATTACGCACAGTATTTTTAAATTCACTTCCTATTGACTTGAGATAAATGGAGGGTTTAGTACTCAATAAGAAGTGAGAAAATACGTATTCTAACAGTGGGTTCAAGTATAAAAATTTTGTCTTCTGGTATTGGTGGGAAAAGAAATGAGTTCATAGTACTCCGGCCTATCCTGCTTTTTCTGCTATCTGGCCTGCCCTTCCGCCACATTAAACCGGTTTCTGGGCATGTACTGTGCGTGAAATTACATAATCCTTTTATCGGATCTATTCATATTTTTTACATCAACGTCTACTCCATCCTCCCCCCACTTCACCCCAAAAATGCTTAAAGAATTACATTAATGTTTATATTTATTTCTTAAAAATTAAAATACTCAGATTTTTCGAATTAGAAATGTATTCTTTTCAAAATTTGCACATTTGAAACTTTGATTTACTCTTTGAAATAAACATCACTTTAAGTTACATAGCACTTATTTTCTTTTCTATCTCTCGCCATTGAAGAAAGTCGCTTCTAATAACAATTTAACATGCTTAAACAAAAAAAAAATTATCATTCATCTTTGATATTTACACATTTCTGCAATATTCATATTGTACAATGGAAAATTACACACGCGCACACACACACACACACACACACACACACACACACACACACACATATATATATATATATATATATATATATATATATATATATATATATATATATATATATATATATATATATATATATATATATATATATATATATATATATATAAATGGCAAAATTTATTCCGGATTATTTGATAAAAAAAACTTTCGAATAAGCAATAAAAATGTAAATAAAACATGTAAATGTAAATTTACTATAAATGTAAAAATGTAAATTTACTATAAGATTTCTTTTCTTGAAAGCAAACTGAATAAATTTTCAAAACAACTTGTGGAAGTTTAACGATTGTCTTTCTTCCGATGTTCCGATTTCAAACTCTAGCTATTTCAGGATGTGCATAGAATCTGTCACTTACCATAAGAATTTGGTAGAATTTTACGTAATTTTTAACTCGTTCAAAACTTTTTCATTATTGTAGATTTAGAAAAAAACCCGAGTATAATAAAGCCTAAATGAAATTTTCTATGAGGAAAATCTTAAATTTTCCTATATTAACTGAACTCTCCATTTTTTTAGCATATTTTAACTTATTGTATCAAAATTTAAATAAATATAATAGATTTTAAATCAACAGATATATATAGATATTTGTAACATTTCGTACCATGACTATTCACAAAAATTATTTCTTGCCAAATCATTTTTCAAATTTTGAAAGCTAATTTTTTATTATAGCAAAGTGTTTTTGATTTATTTTATTCTAAAGAACCTTTTAAGGCATTCAAACTTAAAAAGTAGCATTATTGAGCATTAAAGTAGCATTAAAAAGTAGCATTAAATGGCAACATGATTGTTACAATTCAAGTTAGCGATATGTAAATAATAACGCTTTATTAGATAAAAGTAATATATCAGCCGGATGATGTTCAGTTCAATGTTTAATAAATACTTTTGAAGCCAAATATCTTAAATCAGCTTGCAATTATTAACTATAAAAAAGGACCAGATGTATTTTGATGATTAATACAAAATTAATGGGCCATTTTTATACAGATTTTATTTAACAAATATAAATTGCATAAAACTAGAAACCAACTTCTTTTCATTAAACATAATAACACATTTCATTTAAAGTCCTTTAGATTAAGTTGGATTACTATACCTTAACACCAATAAAATTTAAAATATTTCGAATGCATTAAAAACACATTTTTTTAATAAATAAACGTGTATATTTAAATAAATAGTAATCTCATAAATACGTGGGGAATAGAAGTATTTGAAAGAGACAGAAAGGAAGCTCTAATCTAATAAGTATGAGTTATTTCCGTTTCTGCTTATATTTAAATAAAATAAACCTGAGATGAAGAAAATATTTTTTTTAATTAGCAAATATATACGATATCTATTTTTCTTTTGTAGTTGTCTTTGATATTTTACTGAAATTACTCGCTGAATTTAAGATAAGATAAACATTAAGAATTTAAAATATATGTAAGCTAGAAATTGTAGTTATAACGAAACTTAAATAAATCCTTTTTCTTGTAAAAATAGACCAAATTATTTTCCTTGCCTAATCTTTTTATATATTAAACAAATATTTTTGATACGCTATTGTATAATAGCTAAGTTTACTGATAAATTACATGAGTTACTATATATGATTGCCAATGTTTTATTATAAGTAAACAATTTTAACATTTAACAAAAATTTTCGAGTTTACAAAACTTAAGATAAAACTCAGAATGTTTTAAATAAATTACAAGTGATTTAAATATTATTTTAAATAACGCTGATATGTCATCACTTATTTATAATTAAAGAAGCATCTATTGTTTAAAGAAAAAATAAATGAATAGAGCAATTTACTTTTCGGAATTAGTCAAATATATTTAATATTGCTAATACCAAATAAAACGAAAATGTATATGAAAATTAATTGTTTAGATAACAAAACGTAATGAGACATGGATTTCCCTCTGAAGACAGCTTGACTATAATTATTTTTTAAATGAATACAAAGATGGTCAAACTTATCAGTATTTCTTTAATTCACATATTCACTTCATTTATAATTTTAGAAAACAGCAATTAACAAAGTCAATCTCAACGAAAGACAAAGTATATGCAAGAGATTTAGACTTGTAAAAGGCAATAAATTTTTTAAAGAAATTTTAAAGCTTCTTTATAATTACTGTTCTTATAATTAAATGCATAATAATTTATGCAACATAACGAGAACTCATAAATTGTTGAAAAGCATCCACATGATAAATTCTGTAACTTATTCAAGAAAATAAGAATTGTTTCCTTAAAATCAATTAAACGTCCATCTTAAGAGTAAAGGCCACGGCTTACATTCCTCAAACTAAGTAGCTATCTAAGCAGAAGACTGGAGAAATCCATTTTTCACTCCAGAAAGTTAATTTTTATGGGAGAGAAAACCAACATTTTTAGAAAGTTTATTCCACGATGCATCAACCTGAAAACTCATTATCAACACTGCTTGCCAAAAATTAACCTTAAAGGCTCTCATTATTTTAATATAAATAGCTGAAAATGTATCTTGAAATATTCAAACAGTAAATCTTTAATTAACGTAATAAAACACTTGGGGAATTGTTGAGTTACAGATTGCCAATTTGTGAGGTCAAATTATATGCCTTTCAAAAGAAGTTTAATATTCTCTGGAAATTTTTGGTTTACAGAATTTCTTGGAAAATTAAACCTTTCCGAAAGCTTAAAGTTTCTAATACAAGTTTTCTCTCTGGGGACTCGGTCTATGTAAATTTATTTTTAAACGCCACCACTATATTTAATAGTGGTGGATGAAAAAAAGAGCTGATTTATTGCTTCCTATGTTGCACCTGACGGCTGTTATGTTTTCCACCTTTAGAATGTTTCCAAATTTCTCCTAAACAGATTCTCGTCCGAGTAGAAAACGAATGATTCGTGAATTTTTCTTCGGGGGACTATATACAAAAATACTTCTTCTGGATTGAGATAGAGATGGTGTAAAATACATTAATCAAAACGACAATATTTTTGTTTATTTGAAAGACAAAAAAGTACTTTATACAGTTTATGAAATCTCTAAACAAGATTTAATAATCATTCGCTAATTAATGTAATAAAACACTTGAAGCAATGCAGAATAGCGAATATCAAACTCCTGGTCAAATTATAATCTTTCAGGAGAAATTTAGTATGTTCTAACAAGTTTTAGTTTGCTGAACTTTTGTGGCTGAGAAAAATTTGTATAAGTATAAAATTCCTAATGAAAGCATCTTCTCTCTACAGTCATCATATGTAAATTTAATTCTACTTCTAATTTTCAATATGTATATGAGAAAGTAATAATATATAAGAATAGTATATGAGAAAGATATGACTGCGGGGAAGTAAATTTAATAGTAATGAGAAAGATATGAGTGCGAGGAAGTAAATTTAATAGTAATGAGAAAGATATGAGTGCGAGGAAGTAAATTTAATAGTATATGAGAAGGATATGAGTGCGAGGAAGTATATTTAATAGTATATGAGAAGGATATGAGTGTGAGAAAATATATTTAATAGTATATATGAAAAAGATATAAGTGTGAGGAAGAATATTTAATAGTACATGAAAATAATATACAAGAAAGTACATTTAATAGTATGTGAGAAAGATACGAGTGTGAGAATGTATATTTAATAATACTTGAGAAAGACGAGGACTTATCTTTTTCCTGTGATAAAACTGACTTGATAGTCATATACACTAACGATTTAATACCTGTATTGGTAATGTGTTAAAATCTCTTTATATATTTCATTTTATACTTTATCCATGTTCTTTTACCTTTGATTTTTCTCAATGTATTCACTTTTTGTACCATTGTAATTTTTGCAATTTCCTTGTTTTAGAGAATTTTAAAATGCTATTAGATAAACTTTTTGTAAATTTCACTCTGCAAAATAGGAAACTATATTTGCTTAATGAAAAGGAAGACAAATATTTGTAGTTTGAAAGAATAAAGAAGAGTTCTTTTATATTTAAAGGATGATAAATAATTTCATAATTTTGAAAAAGCAACCCCACTCAATCTGTATAAAATATATTCATATAATTATACACTTTCATGAATGCGTCATTTACTGTAAAAAGTCTTCTAATTATTTGCTTTATTTCATGTTGCCTCCACAGTTATGCTATATTACAGCGAAAAAAGGGGTTGGGTATAATTTCTAACGATTCAACGTAATGCAGAGTAAGATTAATCCAAAGTTTTAATTTATTTGCTGAGTTAATATTCTATTTTGCCAAAAAATTAAAAAAAAAATACAAACAAGATTTGTGTTTATTTATTAAGTGAATATGTTGTTATTAAAATTATTCAGTAATTAGATTCTTTCTTAATTTGATTTTAATTGCTAAGTAATTATGATAATGCACACTTATATAATAATATTTTTACATTTCATTCTAAATATAATGTAATTTTTTTAGTAATCAGATTAAATGCTATTTCATGCAGCTTGGAATATCACTAGAAAATAAAATTATTTTAAATATTTTAAAAGAATTTTCACAAAATTTTATTTTTCTTGAAATATAATTAAATAGAAAATAGAAATTGTGAATATTATATTCACTAACTATAAAAATGTGGTAGATTTTAAGAATAGAAAATATATAAAAAGAATACAAAAAAAAAATGGAAAGTTTTAATTTTTCTCAAATGCTGCACTTTCTCTTTCGCTACGTAAGTGTAAGTTATTTGAGCAATCTCTGGACCATTATAAATTAAATATTCTACGGTTATAAGGAAATTGAAGTAACAAAGTATACTTTTAACATAAACTTTATTTAGTCCTGATTTTTAATATGTGAAGACAAACTCTTTACTAATACTAACGGAAATCTGACGCATGATATAAAAGTTATAATAAAAGAAACATATATTTATGTGAAAAATTTATATAAATGATAAAACATATTTAAAGATAAGGTTTAAATTATGACAGGAAAATAAATATTGATGAATTTTAAATTTGGAATGAAATAAATAAAAATAACCTAATTCAAAAATATATTTAAATTATCAAATCAAGATATTCGACCACTTGGTCGATCAAATAAATTACAAGAGCATACGTGTATCTGAATACAAGTTACTAAAATTTAAATATAAATTCATAATATCATATCAAATCAATCATTCCTAATATCAAGTCAATAAAATTAAATAATGCAAATTTTCTTCGATTTATGGGTTATTAAAAAAAAGACCAATTAAATCCTTTCTTTTAATGTCCGAATGACGTACATACTCCGGGTGAACATTGCAATGAAAATGGATGGACAAAGTTTAATATGGAAACAGTCCCCTAAAATTCCATTTCTGATTTTGCTTCTCAACTGATATTTTATTTATGTAGGCGTTTGGTCGCGGGGCTGTGAGCCGTCGATTTACGTATTCGGGGGCCTCAAATCTATTTTGACATCCACAGCAGCCGACGGAGGACGCTAAGACTAGCGAAATCTCATCGCTTTCTATTGCCCAATCTTCTCGTGGAGTCGAAAACAACAGAGACCAAGGCAAATATTGAGTAGACCAAGCAGACTTTCGACGAATTGTTTGTTTCCTAAAACTCTGGGAAGAAACATCTAATTTTCCGAAAGATTTCATATGACTAATCCAATTTATATTTCCATGAATACGAAGTATAAAAAGAGAAAAGTATTGAATCGTCAAAAAATTCGAATTCGATATTTAGACGAATGTCCGCGCTTTCTGACTTCCTTGAATTCGAAAATCATATTTTTGGAAATATATTTATCTGGCTGTGAATAATAATTCCAAAAAATTTTGAGCTATACGGGTGATATTTAGTATGTAGTTTTTTTTCCAGGAAATTTCTAAATATTGGTCAAATTTCAAATTCGGAATATGATTTTGTGACTACAAACATTATTCTATATTAAAATTTTGGTTTCACTCAGTCTGAAAAGAAAGCATGCAAAATATCATTCAGTTTTCTGGCACTTGTGTATATAACCGCATTCCAGCTCCAAAAATAGCCGAAAGTTGCATGCTAATGGCTCTTTCATAGCTATTATTTGTAAATGGCATACATTTAATAACCCACAAGTATATTTATTTCAGAGTATGCAAGAAAGTATTGAGAGAGACCACTTTTGCTGGTCTCATTCATTATCTCCCTTTGCTATAGTTTTCATAAGGGCTAGCTTGTGGCCAGGATAGCCTGGTTGGTAAAGCGTTGGATTCGCTTCCCTTAGGTTGCGAGTTCGAACCCCCGCCGTCCGAAGTTTCAATGCGTGCTTGGTGACTGCCGCGCGTGTAAATCTGTCGTGGTCTCAAAGTCTTCCATGTCGAGAGTAATACCATTGGGGTTACTGAATCAGCGGTGATCGTTCTCTGATTCACGCCTAAATTACGATCTGTGGATGAGTGAATGAAATGCGTGAATAAAGTCCGTCGCGTGAAAAGAGTTGTGAAGTGTGTAGCTAAGTCGTTCTCCTGGCCGTAGATGGCGCTACTAACAAAACAAGAGACGCTCAAACACCGGCATGAAATGGCTGTGTTCGTAACATAGAGCTTGTCCAGGACTAGCGCCAAACGAAACTACAACTAACATAGGTGTTAGTTTTAATTTAAGATAATTTTATCCATATTGATCTATAATAACATTTTTGTTTGAGTTATATTATTTTACACAAATTAAATAAAGGCAGGAATATAATTAAAAACAATATTTAAAGTTCCAAATATCGATTCTTAACATAATTTTAATAACGAACTCCAATCAACAAAATTGTATTTAAAAAATATATAAGAAACTTAATTTAAGTAATTCTATTCAAATTGATCTATAATAACATGAAAGTCATTTTAATTGTATCACATTTCTTCAAATTGTTGCTCTTAACAGTTTTATATATATATGTTTCAGATGTATTACTACATTAATCGATGAAACTTTATATATTCATTGAATTCAACATAAGAGGCAGATGTCTGTCAAATCTTTTTCTAAATTTCCTTTACGGAAATAATTTTTTTCTTTGTTTTCGGCTTTTAAATTCTACTCGAAAATAATTTATCCAAATATACTAAGATCATAATCTTAACTTAATGCAACTATCTCTTTCTCTCCAAACTATATTCGAAATTCAGACCTTAAAATACAGTAAATTTAAGAAATGAAACAGAAACAATTTCTGAGACATGTTATAAAAATCGCCCCAATCTCTTGATCGAAGAGCGCATCAAAAGATGATTCCTCGTTTATTAAGGTTTTATATCATTAAAATTTGCATATTTTTTGAGAAAAATATATCTTAAGAAACATGAACAGAGTAAATTCTAATTCATTTCCAAGAATATTGAATATCGATGAAATATTTAGGCTTTTATGTTATAGTTGCGCGAAAACTAAACTTTGAATTAGAAATTTCAGTTTTCCTTAATTTTTCGAATTGCTGAATTTAATATTTATATACCTGGATTTATGTTCATTTTTCTTTTTGCTTATAAAGTTTTGAATCATATTAATTATAAAAATATAATACTTTTTTAACACACAATATATTGTTATACTGGAGTAAATATTATAAGTTATCATACATTTTAAGCACTTTCCTACCATAATTTAAGCCTACAATTAGGAATTATCTATCTCATTTTTTACTGTCACTTATAATAGAGCAAGAGACGTCTAATTAGATAGAAGGTGTAATTCTCAAATGAATCATAAGTCTGTTAATACTTCTATTAAATCTATTCAACGGAAAAATTCAATCTTGTTTTTGATATATTTCAACTGAACAGATTTCGCAGTAAATTTGTGGACATCTGCATTTCCAATGGAATTGCAGTATTTTATATCTTTGACTTTATATATATATTGAGATAGTTCATATTATATGTTAAAATAAATTTGAATTAAATAACATTTCAACGATAATTTCACCCGGTAACATATTTTATAGTATAGATCTGATGGATTCAAATTGTACAAGTTATTCTAAAAGATGAATTAAAACTTTAAAAACAGCACATAACTACTTAACACCAATTATGATTTCAATAAAGCATGATTTCGAAAAGGGAACATTTCATGCGGTGATATATTAATGAATTAAGTAAAAGGAAATTATATACTAGGTAAAATGAATTGCATTGACATAATGTATTTTAATTTACAACATCAAAATAACATAGATAAATAGAAAATAATATTCGAAGCGTAAGTCGACTCAGGAAAGTTAGTTGAACGCTTACATTAAACCCTTTGAATGTTTTTTTAAGTATTGTGTCCTGCTTTTGACTTTATCATGCTATTTGTCATGCTGCGTATGATCTGTAATGATGTTTGTTCATGCAAATTGGTTGTTATAGTTTTTTTAAGTTTGTATTCCTTAAATTCGGTGCTCCACATTTTATCTAGTGTATAACTTTCTTTAATTTTAGATATGGGATGAGAATTTTTCAATGGGGGGGGAGGCGGATCTCTCTATCCTGGGGGTATAGTAAAAGTGTGGAATAGAGTCGCCTCTTATTTGATCACGGAACGGAACTCTTGTTGGAAAGATTACAGCGTGGCGATCTTAGCCATAGAATTCAACCTAGTTCCCATATATTGGAACAGAATAATACAATTATACTTACTACATGCTTCGAACCACATATTTTGTTTTAAAAATGGCCAGTTTCATTAAGTCTAAAGTTTGTAACCATTCTTGGTGCAATCTATATTATTGATTGACAGTATTAAATTATCATATTAAAAGGGATTTATTTATAATATAATTACCTTAAACTATTGCAATTATTTGATCTTTCAAATTTTTGCATATTGAATATAAACTTTTGCATATGGTGCATAGCATAATTTTGCATTCGCATGTGATGGATTTGCAAATTGAATATGAACTTTTGCATACAGCACATGATATAATTTCTTATTTGCATATATAGGTTTGCATATTGATACGATGTGATTTTCCATTTGCATGTGAAAGATGATCATAAATCATAGCTTCATTAAATCCATTGATAATTTCTGCATCTTTTATCTTTATTAATACTCGGTATTGGACGACAGATCGACGATCGGGTTTGATAATCATATGCTAGACATTCATCTACTGATGTTGAACAACATATAACGAAGAAATTATTTCAGAAGTATTATCAATATTGCTTTTCATTATTTTATAAATATCAGCAGGAACAAATAAGTTATCAAACTAAAATTAAATTATAAATCATATAAATTATTACACTTAATTACAAAGTAAACCAGTAATATTGATTTTAGTTTCAATCGTCAAGATTCATCCGAATACAGGCACTAAAACACAAAATCAAAAATTCTCATTAAATCACTCAAACAATCAATTTCACCATGCCTTTCAGCTAACCTCTGGGACAACTAAGCGCTTAGTAACTTCCGAAGATCATTAACTCAGCTAGTACTGATTAAAGAGAAAATAGTAATAAGATGAATCAAAACCGCAACCATTCTAAAAGATAAATTAAGTTTCCAGCTACAATGAAAGCAACGAATGTGAAATCAAATTTCTGTTCGACGTCCTCTGCAAAGCTCCGGGCAAAGTTGCCAGCCATTCTTCCCACTTTCTTCAGAGGACTTTGAAAAGGAAGACTTTCTTTCATTAAAAAATCACTTTCCCAAGCTCCCCATTTGATCATACAGTTTCAATGTAATTATTGGGTAAAAATGGAATTGACTTCTTATTTCTTCCCCGGGCAGATTCTTTTTCTGAAATCTTCGGGAAGCACTGAGCAAGCACCTAGGCAGGCATCACAATGCAATGAGTTGGGGGAATTTCCCGGAATTGTTTCCCACTGTAATTGTTCCCTATCTAATTATCGGATGACAGGAGACAGTTTTGGATGAATACGAATAAATTCAAATTGAGGGGGAGGATGAGGAGTTCTAGAAGAAATCGATTTTTCTGGGTGTTCTTACTTTAAAAATTGATCTCCGTAATTGAAAAATGGAATCTCAATTTAGAAATTTCACATAATCGATTTTCGTATTTTCTGCATATTAAATGATATTACTTTTATTCCTTCAAATTTCAGTTTGAGAAATTTATTGGGGTGGTTGCCAATGAAATAAATATTTCCATGACATTTACTACTTTGACAAAGAATTCAAGTAGTAAATTTTCGAGTATAATGAATTAAGTTGGCCATTGTTCTGTTTTCATTTCCTAACAAATTATAAGAATATGTAGAATTCGAGAGAAATGCATAATCTACTTAATATGCTATTTTTTTTAATTTGATATTTAAAAAAGCTTGTATAACCACATATATTTTACTTATAAAAATTGATACAAATACATTATTTAATGGTCGTAAGTGAAAATAAATTTTAAAACACATTTTACTAGTGTACTTAAAAGTAGGAACTTTAACTATTTTAATTATTTTCTACTTTTAAGTTCTTCATATATAGTTCACTATTATAAAAATGAACTATTTATGCAGCTATAAAATTTAATCTGTATATGATATTATATAATTTTTGAAATTAGTTTTATCTTAAATTTACTAACAGAAGGCACTACGCATATAGAATCAAAATTCCTTCATTAATTTTATGCTAAGTTTTGAAAATATTAAAAAAGTATAGTTTCATCAAGAACACGAATCTACAAAACTTCAAAATTCAAGCATGTCAGGTAAATGAATAATTTATTTCAAAATTGTATTTTTGTTAATTCAAAAAAAAAGTCAGATTTATTAATTATGAAAAAAAAAGTTCTCAGCTTGAATAATATATCAGAATTTATTAGTGCAACAAAAGAAACTTTTTTTATATAAATATCTTGAATAATAACAAAACAAAAAAAATGTATGAACACTAAAAATTCGGCTGGCAAAATGACAAGAAATCTGTTCCAACATATTTAGTGCACATTTGAATTACCTAAAGAAAAAAAAAACATAAAATGTTGTTACCGTTTTTAAACTTGCAAAACTGAATTTTTAACAAATTTAAATGCAATGGAATTGTTGAAATACCTTTGCTGTCTAATAAATTCCAGTTCGGCCTTTTACCTGCATACTTAATTTTTAAATTTATTAATTAATTTTGATGAAACTATAAAAAAATATTTACTCATCGTAACCTTAAAAGTTAGGAGTTTTTTTCTAACCTTAATATTTAACTGTATGAAACAATCTATATTTAAAATAGTTCAGAATTTTTTGAGTACATTGATAAGTAGAGAATTCAACATTACTACGATACATTTTATTTCAATTTCGAAAAAAGAGAAACTGTTTTTAATATTCTTTATCTATGGAATTGAATAATTGATATAAATGCACAAAAAAGTTTAATTATAATGTTGGCAAATAGAAATGAAATTTTTGAAAAAAATTTAAACCTTCACATTTTGTTTCATTATTATTTCAATTCTTTTACTACTCAAATAGAAATTGCTTATCAATAATAATATGTATTCGTTAAATACCTGAAATTGATGAAAATATGCTCTGTTTCTGTCTTAGTATAACTTACTATTAATGTATTTTTCAGGTTGGTTTGTAAATACATGAATCACAAAAAAATAATTATGCAAATATTTACGGCACCAATTATTAAAAGAGTTTTTGAAATAACACATAAAATAGTTTTATTAACGTAAAAAAACGAATAAAAATAAAAATAATAAATCTCTACTTATTTTGAAAACCATTTTTCTTTTTAAAATTTTAATTTATTCACTTCTTTAATAAATTAGTATTTATGCAAGCTGTAAATTAATCGCCCAAAGGATTTTTCTATTAACTAGAGTTATTCCGGAATTATTTTTCTTATAAATTAAAAAAAGTGTTTTTAGAGAATTTATATCATTCCGCATTTATTTTTTCACAAAAAAAAATGCAAATTTGCCGCTAATCGCTTAAATAATTTCTATTTTCTGAAGCGAAATAAAAAAAGTGGAAAATATAAGCTAGTAAAACATTTTTAAAAAAATTCTTTTGCTTGGAATCATTTCGTGAAAATGCCTAATGAAAAATCAGAGAGACGTGAAAAACAAGTTAATTAAAAGCCAGAATTGGGAATCAAATATTATCGTTGTTATGTAGCATGTAATGATGCATATAAATATATTAATTATCTGTATATATTCGAATTATCTCCATATTCACACATGCTTCATATTTTATAAGTTTAATTAAATATTATCGTGAATGAAACATAATTAAGGATTCAACTTTCTGTTTTTCAAAATTTAATGTATCAATAAAGTGCGTTTTATGTTTAACGTAGAAAAAATTATAAAAAATAAGTCTTTCAGAAAGGAATATAATTGTAAATATTCAAATTTTTATTAAATAAAATATGTACAAATATATTTTTGAATGGCATAAAATTTATATTCTATGAACAATTTAAAGATTATATCTAGATTTTATTAGGTCAGGATTTATAATAATTATTATTATACAAATCAAGAAAAATGAAAAGAAAGATAAGAAATTTCTTTAATTAAACCATTGAATAAATAATAAAATAGCATAATGATACTTCTAAATATGCCTCTTAAAAACACCATTCTCAATTTTTAAAATGTTCTGAAGCTTTTTACTCTCGAAATATTTATTTATTTATTGCGTTTACAAATTCCTCACACGACGTTTAAAATATTTCTGGATCATGGACATTGTCGCTTCTCTGATATAAAAAATAAAAACATATTGAAAACTTGAAGCTCAGGAGCATTTTTTTCCGTAAATATTTCACCTGTAATTATCTCATGAAAAAACCATGAACGGAACGAAAATCGAAAAGACGTGAAAGATAAGCCATATTAAAATTTCACGTCTCGGAACAAAGAGAATTCGGAAGAGCACGTCATTCAAACACGTCCACAACATCCGGTGCCATTTTCCCAAGCAGCTCCGTTGACATATCCCGCTGTCACCGGGCAAAGGAGCTGACAATGCTGTCATCCACCATCTAACAGTGTCTATATAGATATATCTAGATATCTATATATATATATACGCACGCATTCGAACCCCGCCATCAGTATCTTGAAATTCACGTCAGGAGGCGAAATAGCGAAAACCGGGTGTCCTGTATTATTTCATTTCTTGTTTCGCAGAACTCAGATGGCATCAGCAAAGCGTTATTTTTTTCTTATGGTTTCTTCATGAGTGACAATGTGGATTCTTCATCGCAGAAACGTGACTTAGATACGTTAATATGTATCTAAGTCGTATGTTGAAATATTAGGGGAACCACTTGATGCATTTCTTTTTCAGATGAGTTGAAGGAAACAAATTAGAAAATAAATCACAACAAAGACGAAAGATTGAGAAAAGAGAGCCAAAATTATTACCCATAACTGTTTTAAATTCATTTAAAAGATATTAAATTGTATTTCCATTTATGATAATTCAATTAATACATTAAAAAGTGCTTATTAGGTATTCTTCGAAATAAGAATAGAGGGAGTGGTCTCCCACAAACTCCCTTGAATGCGCTATAATAAATGTACGATGCGTTATTAACCGCATGTTGTTAGCAAACAGTAGTTACAAATGAATCCGTTAACGCGCGACCTTTGACGTAATTTTTTCATTTGTAAGATATTAAATTGTATTTCCATATATGATAATTCATTTCATGCTATAAAAGTTTGAGTATTCTTTAAAATAAGAACATAGGGAGTGGTCTTCCTCAAATTTCCTCGAATACGCTATAATAAATGTATGCATGTGTTATTAACCGCATACATTTATTATAGCGGTAATAACAAACAATATTTCCAAAGAATCTATTAATGTGTGACCTTTGCAGATTTAATTTTGCATGATTTGTCCATAATAATTTTAAATTCATTTGTAAGATGTTAAGTGGTATTTCCGTATATGTTAACTCACTTAATGCTATAAAGAGTACTGATTCTATGAAATTTGAACAGAGGGACTGGCGTTAGTTTAAAAAAAACGAAATATAAATAAAAATAATAAATTATTTCATTCAAAGAACTTATTGCAGCAATACGGACAGCTGGCTTTTGAACTATCAGAGTGGAAGTGACAATTAAATCTCTAATAAATATACTTTTGTATTAACCGCATGTTGTTGGCGAACAATAGTTAAGAAAGAATTTATAAATGTACGACCTTTGCCGATTCTTTTTAGGCGATTCATCCCTGGTATTCAGTTAATAGAGAAACATCAAAAAATGCGAATGCGTATTTCGAATACCTTTTTCCAAACGATTTAAACCCAAATTTAGTACTGAATACCAATTGTAGTTCCAATATTTCATATATTTAAATCATTGCATTTTTGAGTTTACGCGTATACATGTTTGTGAAATGACAGACCAAAAGACAGAACCATGATGGATTTGTTTCAAAATTTGAAACTTATCTATACTTTAATTATTAAATATGAGAACTAAATTTTATTTATTTAGCTCTGTTTTATTCATATTAATCACATTGATTTACATTCAAGAAGCCGGACAGAGAGACTTCCTCTGAATGAATTTAATTTAAGATCTATGAATTCTGAATGAATTTAATAAAATATCTATGAATTTTGTGATGAGGCCATGTACGAAATTCCATAAGTATTAATCAAAACATTTTAGAGTTATCGTGCTCTTAACGACCGACAGATTTAATTTCAAAGATGTATTTTATGGATTCGGATAGGTCTGAAACATGGAGATTTGTCAAAATATCGAATTCGATGTTTTTGACTTTTAAAATACATTCCCTTTGTAAAATAATTCAAAAATCAAAATCAAAAGGTTTTAAAAAACGATAAGTGACAAATTTAGAAACTTCGAAACTGCCCATTATTCTTTCTTTAATAAAATTTCTATGATAATTTTAATCGAGAATTTTCCATACATATTAGCTATCAAAAGAGATGTGGAATCAAAAGAGATCCACAACAGATAGGAAATAAAAAAAAAATATCTGTCTTAGTCATTTTATGAAGACTAAAAAAGAAATGAGAGCGAGCGGTAATCAAATTACATAAAGAAACCTTAAGTGGAATTCAATACTGTGTATCATTTGTTGAGCGTGACATTATCAAAATAAAGTAGGCGTTGAGATTTTACCAGTGTAGTCACAAATAGAGGAAACAAAATTAAAACAAGAAATCTGAGTTTCAATAGACCCATTGTAAACGCTGAGTATGTGTAAAAGAAAACAAAATCATTAAATTTTTGTCTGCATTCTTTCAAGTACTTTATTCTTATATTCTTTTTCTCTCTTTCGTTCTTTTCTTCATAAAAAAATAACTAGGATTATTTTCTACTTAATATAAAAATTCATATTCCAGTAAAGATAGCATAAAATTATAATTTAAAAAGAAATCATTTTATTTAACGGCACTTGTTGGAGCAATATGGCTGAAGTTGTTTCTTGTTCAAAACCATGTTCAATTAAATCAATCAGAACATAAACTAAAATAATTGTCCTCAAAAACAATTTAACTGTATTTATGTGCCTAAATGCATTCAGCAATTCTCATTCATCTGCTTATTTCAGGCAAAATTCTTTAGGTTTCTGTACGAGTAAGCTTGAATTTCAATGTTTAAATATGTTACATAATACTGTTTTTTGGCCATATATTTATTCAAATGTTTTGTTAAAAATCGGGCAGATGGTTGTATCTTGAACTGTTAGATTATTTAGACCATTTTGTCGTGAGTAGTAAGGTTACTGTGAGAAGTCCTTTTCAAAATTTTATTTAGATTTGTAATTAAAAAGTAATCCGTAAATTATAAATTTGGAAGCACATTATGGCGCAGAAACTATCTTTTAGACCACTTAAAAATTAAAAAAATAATAATAAAAGAAATTTTCAGTGACATAAATTTTGCTTCTGCACAATGTTTTTTTCAGCAATTTTAAATATGTTTTACAACAAGATTTATTATTGACTAATCTAATTTTCATTATTCATTAATTTTAAATATGTTCTACAATCATATTTCTTTTACCTCTTTATTTTTAAAATAAGTATTTGTGTTTTATATATATTCGAGTTGAGACAATATTCGATACATTTTTAATTTCTCATATCTCGAGTATACAAATAAAAAGGATTGTAATCGTTAAAATATTAACTTGATATATTAACGATCTTCATGTTTTAAGCTTTCCCGAGTTTTGGGCTTGACGGAAGAAATTTGGTGTGTGATTTTTTTTCACGAAACTTGTAGATTTCTATAAAATTTTGAGAAAAATCAGTTTTAGAGTAAGTCTTCCTATCCGACTGTTCAAATGCAAGTTGACATGGTAACAAAGAATGGTGGGCAGATAGATAAAAAGTTTGATATAAAGATTTAACTTCTAAAATATATCAACTTTCCAGCATTATCAGCAGCAACGCTCAGCATGCACAGGACAGATCGTACAACGATCTTTCTTACGATGACACTATTCGTGATGGGAAGCAAAATTGCAGATTTGCAGATTCGTAGCATTGTGTGTGTGTGTGTGTGTATATATATATATATATATATATATATATATATATATATATATATATATATATATATATATATATATATATATATATATATATATATATATATATATATATATATATATATATATATATATATATATATATATCATTTTGATTATGATTTTGTTACTAAAATAATATTCTGTGTCAAATTTTGATCTTCATGGACTGAAAAAAAGGCGTGTAAAATCCCTATTTAGTTTCCTGTTGCTTGCATATTAATGGAATGCCAGTGAATAATCGCCAAATATCGTCCGTTAATAAGCTCTCTCATAACTATTGCTCGCCAATATCATATAGAAAATAATATATAAGTGGATTTATCATAGAGTATGCAAGAAAAATTTGAAGAAACCATTACCACTAGTTTAGTTAAATTCTATCGCTGCTTTTTTTTTAAAGCTAAGTTTTAACTGAAAAACAAAGATTAAACCTTTAAGACATACGAATCAATCCTGAAACATTATCAAACTACTACAGTTTGTATTAAAGATTCAAAAGCTCTTTAAATTGCTGTTTATCTTAATCACAATTCCAAAACATGTTAAATTACGCTAAATTAATCTTTTTTTTTTTCTCCTTATTTAATAGCATATCTTCAAGTGATCGTTAAAAGAAATAGCTTATTTTCGTAAATATCATAATTTTCATACTTAAACAGATATTTTGACACTTAAGTGCCTTAAAAAGTCACCCAGAAAAAAACCCTTCGTATTCCTATCTCGCAAAATCGATGAACCACAAAAAACTTCCGATGTAAAAGCCAGTTAACGGCCGCTACTTGTCAAAAAGGATTAAGTGGGAGAGCTTCGCCGATTTGCTGGGTATTCTGAAAGATCCACTGAAAATCCCCGGCCATTAACCTCTGTGTAGTGTGCTCGAAGAAAAGGGATCAATACAGTCGTTATTTTATTTCCTTTATCTTCAGCTACATCTTTACGCCAGTGACCGCAGATTGTCCGAAGTTACAAATGAATTTCGAATTATACACTTTTTCGTAACTTTCCAATTATTTAGGAAAGATGTTACAAGATGATTTATTACTTATGTTCTTCAAACAAGAGGTGATTAGTTTTGAGCACGTCTTTGCATTGTTAAGAAATACGATTATGTGGTTTCTATTTTTAGTGATATCTTAATCGATATGTAAAAGAGTAATATTAGCAAATGGAATGTCAGTGAGCATTTCTGTCATTTCCAAAGAAAGAACAAAATATTTCCTTGTATTTACCTATAAAAATATTCTATTCTTAAAATGATTTAAATAAAAAAATTAAATCTGATACAACCGCTCTGTTATTATAAAATAAATTAAAATCTTTTCTGATTTGATGTATGATTTTAATGTATTCTTTTCTCTTATCTTTCTTATGAACAAAAAAATAAAAAGATGTGAATTCTTTATAATTTTATATTAGTCATCGTCAAGAATTGGAGAATATTGTTTAGAACTTCAAACAGTAATTTTACAAATAATAAGGTATTAAATATTAGTGAAGCAGTTAAAAAATATCAAAAAATAAAAATATTTAATTTTTAAAAGTATGCATCGAAAGTTGTTTTTGATTCTTTTGATATATTTATACTTTTAATACATACATTTAATTCGAAATGATGAGATGTATAAAATGCACTTTTTATTAAATACAGCAGCCAGATATTTCACATATAAGAGTGAATTAAGCATTGATATATCTAAAGTTTATAGAGACCCTATTTATATAATAATATATTGAAAAGATTCGGTCTTTATTTCTATATAGGGCAATTACTGGATAAAGGCTCATTCGATTTTTTAAATGTCATGTATATTTTATTTATTTTGCATTGAATAATTATTTAGTAATAAATATTTAAAATAATTTTAATTTCCTTATGATCTTATCACATTTTTAAAAATGTTGGCAATTTAAATATTTCAAGTTTCTTTTATTTTTATTTAGGACATCATATTTATCAAATGTTGTTTATATTTAAAAAGTAGGCAAACAAAATTAAATATTCAGTATTACATGCTTTTAGCTAATTTAATAGATAAGTGCATCTACAAAATGATCATCACATTTTACTATTGTTTCTTATCTTTATTAGAAACGAAAGATTATGATTGTTTTTAATATTGCTAGCCATCATAGCTGTGCACTTTTATTATGACTAACTTGGCGCAAATAGTAAAGAAATCATTCAAGAAATAAATTTATTTCACTCAAAAACAATCATAAAAAAGGAAGGTTTTGGGGATAATTTACATAAATATCTATCATAATTTGATTTCAAACATTCATTACGTATTGATTTGAAAAATCAATAAAATTCATGTAAAAAATAATTTCTTTTAATGTTACAAAAGCATATTATATTGCAACGAAGCTAGCCACATGTCTCCGTGGCTCGTTGATAAGACATTGGACTGCGGGCAAAGAGATTGCTGGTTCAATCCTCACCAAATAAATTTGTTATTTATTTTCCTTTCAGCTCTTCCAGAAGTATATGGAATATTCCATTATTATAATTTCCTCAATCTTTGTACGTCATTTCCTCTTCAGTTAGTTCTAGGAATGTTCTAGAACATTCTATATCTGTATATAAGAGCTTGCTTTATAGTAACCGAGGTCTTTGGTTTACTTTAAATAAACTGATATTGTTCAAGAGTGTTCTCTTCCTTAAGCCTATAATCGTGACAATATATATAAGCATATATTTCAGGAGTATGATGTCATTTTGGGGGATTTAATTTGTTATTAATTTATGTTAGATTAATTTATGTAAGTAACACGGTATATATCAAAGAATTTATTATTTCTTCCCATTCATATTAAATAATGTAAAAATTTTAAATTATGCATTTAAATCCAACTTTAAACAGAAAAAGACCAAAATATTGCTTCTTTACTTTATATAAATTCTATTTTTTCTTATACATTAATATAGAGAAATTGGTAATATTTTTTTGGAAAATTCGAAACGTTACGATTTTAATCTATTAAAAAAACTAATTTTCATCCTTCTGTACTGTGCGAATTTAAAATGCATTCTATTTTTCACTTATTTCAATGTATGAAAGTAAAAAATAATAATAATAATCCCGGTCAATGAATTTTATTTCTTTTTGTGTGCGTTTACTTTTGACAATTTGAATATATTTGAAATTTTTTCACTGCATTGCTTTAGTGCAATTTGTGAATAAAATGTGAATATCTTTAATAATCAAGCAAAAGATTTTAAAAAGAGAAGATGAAATGGAATCGTTGTGAATTCAATATATAATAATTATCTAGGGAACGTTTCATTAGATTTGGTCTATTAATTGGTTTTTGCAAAAATAATATTTTTTTATAATATTTCTAGATGTTAAATATGAATTTTTAATGTATGAAGTAATGTTTTAATGTATTTTTAAATATGAATGAAGTAATGGGTTTGCCATGAGTTTTAGTCTAATCCCGCAATGAATTTCAAAGACATTAGAATCGTTCAGACTCTAAATGTATTCTGAAAACTCTTATCTATTATTTTGAATAAATTTTAAACCATTATTTCTAGTTTCAGAACATAACTAAAAAAAATCCAAAATAATGAAATTAAAATAACATACTCCTAAAGTAATGTTATTAAATAAATTGCTTGATTATCTATTCAAATATTTTTCAAATTTTCATCAAAAAATTTTTTTTTCTATTCTGCTTTATAACGTATTTTCCATATACATTTTAAATATATTTTAATAAATATATTTAATATATATAGTATATAAATTAATTTATGTATAATTAACTAATATATTATTAATATAATTTAATATAAATTATACATTAAATATAAATTAAATATATTTATTTTATAGTGCGTAGAGTATATTTAAAAGCTTTAGCCACTGAATTTTCTTTAATTAACACTAACGTCCAGCCCAAAGTATAAAACTATGGAGACTATTTCATCAATTAGGATTTAACTCATAATTTTATTAGATATTGCAATGGCATAGAAAAAAATTGATTGTATATTCAAGAAATTTGAATGTATCGAAGTTATTCCATTTATTTAAAGCCTATGGTTGTTTTAGATAATATATAAATTACAATTTTATTACAGTTCTTCCAGTTTTTATTTAATATATTATTATAGTTTTTTATTTAATATATTATTATGCATTACTGAATTATTTTTGCATTTATTTTTTCATTTAAAATGTTAGATGAAATTAAATAATCCAATAATAAATAAAATTTTCCTTTTTGCAACAAGCAACAAATTTGCAGAAACTTCGATATTTCGCTAGTTTTAAATTTTCTAGCTACCGATGAGATATCTCGTCTGTTAGATACTTCCATTGATATTTGATATTTGTCTTTTCATGGAGTTTTTATCTAATTCATCCTTAACGATGAATATGCTAAGATTCAAAAAATAATATTTTTAATGGTACCAATTTAGTTTATAATTTTTTTCTAATTTAATTGGAAGCATCTGAAAGACGAGATATCTCGTCGGTAGCGTTGAAACTGTTAAAAATATTACATACTTTTATTTAATATTTTTACTTTTATTGCTGACAAAATTTGGGAGCTCATTCGACTCTCTACATAACGTTCGTTGTTCTATATAGCAACTTTCAAGATTGAATTATTGAAACCTCTATTTTTAATGCCAATGCAATTTATGTTTAGTTATTGATCTGATACATAATTTAATATATATTCCTCAAATTTTTTGTCATATATAACATCAATGTGATGATTCTTCAATTCTGCAAAATAGAATCTTAATCTAATAGAAAATTTATCCCATTGCTAGTAGCAGTTCCTTAACTTTCTTACTCTCTCGTATACGTAGTATAGGGAAAGTATAGCAATCGTCAAAACATTCGAACTAGAGATTTTGATAAATTTCCACGTTTTAGACCTCCTGGTGTTCGAAAAACTCATTTTTGGAAAATGTTCTTCTGTCTGTCTGTGCAAAAAACACTTTGAGCTTGATATACTGTCTTTTCATCAAATCTGCAGAATTTCGTCAAATTTTGATAAAACTCGGTTCACAGAAAGGTCGCTTGTTCGGCTGTTCAAATATAAGTTAAAACAATAACTACAAAACGAATAGAGCAGGATGGGTAAATATTCAGCGCACTGATTTTGCATCTATTTTCTAGACATTTCACAAATTTTGAGCCAAATCCAACGAGGGATTGAATGTCTATCGGTCTGTACTTTCAGATAGATATATAAACGTGATAACTCAAAGACGTAATCACTTAAATATTTCAAATTTGAAAGGGAGAACACTCCTGCTTGTTTGCAAGAAAAAAGATGAGCATTTTAACGGTATTATTTAGAGGTACGATCAGCAACAAATCCAGAGTCATCATTCTAAATTAAAGTTCATTTCAGAAAATATTAATAAGATTATAAATTCTTGGACAAATTTATTATTTTATTAGATTATTTAGTCGTGCAGTGGGCAGTATTTCGTTCAATTTTGAGCAATAACTTTAAAGCAGAGAATGTGAAAGCGTCCGCTCATGAAATTGTGACTGATTCCCCAAAGAATTCAGCATCCATTTATTATCCATACAGTATTACACAATCATTTTTTTTGTTCGGAACAGTCATATTTTATTTCAGAACAGATGCATAAAGCCTTATTTAAAAAGTACCAGGCTGTGAGATAGCCCAAGTTTTGTTCACACAGCGAAACGTCAAACGAAAAATCTGCAGATTTCGTTTTACTTAATAATAGTTTCAAAAGTACAGCAATATCCAAAAATAGTACTTGTTAGTAGCTTTAGAAAAATTAAATAGCTTTGAGAGGAAAATAAAAAAAAACAGACATATGGATAGGATTTACTCTTCAAAATAAAATGTAGCAATTATTTTCGACTTAAAATCTAAACAGTATTTTCATGCATGTAATTTCATTTATAGTGATTGCTCCTTTTGCCGAAAATTCAAAGGCAAGGGGAGTCTCTTTCTGATAATTTTCTTTCTCATTTATTATCGTTGAGCCTTATCAATTTGACAGCTACCATTGCCTGGTTTTGAGAGTTTTTTATGAGACATAAACAATTATAGATTTCATTTTGTTAAAATACTAAATGCTAAATATGTATTCAAGATGTAAAGATGCCATTATTTTAAACAAATAATTAGATTTATTAAAGCAACTAAGCAACTAACAACGGCACGAGACTGAGAACTTACCCATCACCGATGGGGCTCTGCTTTTATATATATATATATATATATATATAGCCTGTTCGAGAATAAACTCACTTGAATATTTAAAATATAGAACTTTCCATATCTTAATTAAACTGTAGATAACATTTTAAATAAAAGAATCCAGTCTTTGAATAAAACAACATGTCTGGAATTCGAACCATGGACCAACCAATCAGTCAGGAATGAGGTAATGGCGAATGCTAGTTTCCTGATTGGTGCGGCAGTATTGATGATAGCGACATACGTAACCTTCAAAATCGAATCGAAAATTTTATTTGTACTAATGAGATCTATGCCGTAACTATTATATCATCCAGGTTGCCCTGTGAAAAAATTAAAGGGTAAAAATTTAATTGTCATTTCTTAAGCAAAGGACTACTATCCAATCGATAACTTCCGAATACTCTTTCCTTTAAAATGGATTATTTTTTATTTATGCTGGATTTGTCTCCTTGCCCATCTTTCTATGTTATAAACGACCGACATCAACAATTGTCCGGATGATAGATACATACGTGACCTCTGAAATCGAATCTAAAATTTTATCTGCACTTATGAGGTCTATGCCATAACTATTATATCATCCAGGTTGCCATGTGAAAAAATTAAAAGATCAAAGATTTAATTACCAAACTTGTATTTCTCAAACACATTTGCAAGGAACTACTATCCAATCGATAACTTCCGAATATTCTTTTCTTAAAACTAGATGATTTTTTTTATTTATTTATGCTCGAACTGGTCCCTTTGCCTATCTTTCTATGCTGTAAACGACCGTCACCAACAATTGTCCGGACGGATCTATTAAAAGGCTTTCCTCTCTAACGCTAATCAAATTAACTTCGATCGGGCCCCCAAACTATAGAGCAGTACTCTGTCGATCAGGGAAAGATTCCTCATACGAGAATCGATGGCTGGTTGCGAATTTCTCTTACGGCTACATGGATTTTTATGAGAGCTCTTTGATGGCCTTCCCCCTGCCCCTCTGTTATAAATCGAGCCTGCAACGCTCTTCGCTCTTTACGATCCATTAGAGCGTGTTTTTCAGAAGAAGAGGAAGGAAAAGAAGGCTGTTTTTCAGACGCGTACAAAGTTAAATAATGCGTCTTAATGCGAAAAGATAGTAGGAGTATCTCGTTGGAGTACTTGAAGGATGTACTGCAGGAGATACTGCAGAAGGGCGAAAGGGGGATGTGCGAGCCGATTTTTGAATTGGCCTTTATTGATTTGATGTTCTTTTGAAGTTCACGGTGAAGAAGCGTAGACAGGAAAAAGAGCGGGAATTATAATGATCTAAAAGGAAATATACGCTGCCATCTCTGAAAAATAAAAGGGAAACTTAAAAGGGGTTTCTTTTCAACGAAATCTCTATTTTTTTATATATATAAAATTATATCTATGTTCTGAATTGCGAGGCAGCTAAAAGCTGTTTACACTCTTTTCCCTGGCAACCAATGCATTTTATTCTATTAAATTTATTCTAAAACTAAGTGAGGTTGTAATAATTCAAACATAATCGAAAAATGGGGGTAAAATGGAATGACATAACTGAGTCGGATGCAAAAATTATCCGATCGTCTTGTTATTCTTCTTATGATCGGTAAGAATAGTATTCATTTTAATACGAAATGTAAGAATTAAATTAGTTTAAAATATTTAGTATTCATTTTAATGCGAAATGTTAGTTTAAAATATTTACAAATTCACAAGGAAGATCCAACAATCATTATCTCTAACTTTATTCATAAGTAACTATAAAAAATATTTTATACAGGAAGTGAAATATCAGGGGTTGTTTTTCTTATTAGCAAAGCTAAATAGAGCCCAATGCTTAAAAATAACAATTTTCTTTTTCGCATAATGTGTTATTGATGTGCGGTGTATCAAGTTGTATAAAAATAATGAAGAAAATGAGTGGAAGCATTAGAACTTTCGAAATTTTTCCTTCATTTATTTATCTTAATATTTATGTCAACGGATGTGTATATTAATTATTTTTGCAGAATTAATTAAATTAATAGTTAAAATCATAGATCACCATATCTATTAAGGAAAGCCATATTTCGATCATTTTAAAAACTCACAACTAATTCTTCTTCTCTACAGCCTTTTCTATATAGTGATTTGTTGTTGTTGTTTCTTATGATACTTATCATAGACAAGCCCGTTGACGAAATCAGTGATTTCAAGCCGACAGAGCGTTTCTTATTTCAGTAGCGCCATCTAGGACAAAGAGTACGACTCAGCTACTTCATGCGTCACATTCGCTTGCACAACCCCTTTTCTATGGGGGGCGGGCACATTCACACACCTCACAGATAGAACACAGATGAAGAACAACCATGCTCGAACCGAGACGCCCAGATCAAGGGGAAGACGTGTAACCCCTATGCAGGGCGTCGGCATATAGTGATTTAATTCTCTTTACTGATTGTATAGTTAGGGATAAAAATAAAAAGTCGTTAACTCCTTTCTTTTCTCGTCTCTTGAAAAACAATTGGATGGCTTTAATAAATTATATTTATTATATTCCATTTTATTTATTATATTTATTATTTCCTGATAGTTTCTCATCTCTGTAACTGTATAACTTTTTTTTTCAAAACAGCAACAACGAGAATGGATTATCAATACTTTCTCGTATATCCTCAAATAAATGCACTTATGTATTAGTAATCACATGTCAATAGCGAACAATAGTTGAGAAGAAATTAAAAGTGTTTGAATTTTGGCAATTTTCTTCGGGGATTCAGCACTTGAAAGCGATTAATACACAAGCATCAGAACATCGGATGTGTATTTTGGGCGTCTTTTAACCAGCCACTTGAAATGAAGATTTGACACAGATCTTCACTTGTAGTCATAAAATGGCATAATAAAGTTCAATTATTTACTTTTTGAATTATCACGCTTGCACGTATGTAAAAGAACAGACCGACAGATTGTCGAAATGGTGGGTTTCTATGGTTTAAATTTCGATAATGATCTACACTTTAGATACTAAATCTGTGCATCAAATTTTATCGATTTATCTTTTTATCATTTGATAGTTATATTGTGTTTCGATAATCAGATAGGCAGATATCCTCTGAATGTATTTCGTTTAAAATTCGACAGAAATTGACACTTTGAGTGTAAAGACTATATTCCAAATTTCATCCCTCTAGCTCAAGGTGTTTTTTTGTTGTTGTTGTTGACAGACAGACATAATGTTTTTTGGACTCAGGAATGTTTAAAACGTAGAGATTCGTCAAAATCTTGCGTTTGATTTTTTTTGAAGTTGCAATACTTTCTCTTTGTATTCTTCCTGTGCGAAGTAGTAAAAATGTCATAAAGGATTTCCATTCTATTTTCCCTTCCTCTTCCTTATTATACTATCCATTACTTTACAATACTTGCAGAAAAGATTATCATTTTCCAAATCTAAAGAGTTACGCTATTATTGTTATCAATATTGTGTTTCATATATAATCCTTAAGATATATTGCATCGTTAAAATCTGTATTCAAATAATGAATATAATCTTACATAACTGTTTTGAAGGAATAAATAACGACTGATATAAAGTATTTTAAAAACTGATTTATTCGAACTCCTAAAGATATAACATGAAATAAATCACTCGAAGAATAAGCAATGAAAAAAAAAAGAGGGAAAAAAGTTTATTAGTATAACTGCAATGTTTAAAAAAGAGTTCTAAAATAAAGATAATTATTTCAATAAAAGATCTGATTTCATTGACATCCCTTTAATAAGATGTTATTTTACTGAGAAAACTATGATGCATTCAATTCAATAAGATTTTAAATGAAAATCTTTTCCCACATATTTATGTCCTAAAAAGATTATCATTTTTCAGAATAATGAGCTTGCAATGTAAAAAAGTTATCAATTTAATTGGGCATACCCTTTCCTTATCGAAAAGTATTTTTCATCCTGGAAAAATAATTTAACATTTCCGATATATTAAACAATTTATTAGACTACTTTTACAGCAATATAATAAGACTATTTTTAATCTTAAATAAAATCTTCAATATTAAGGAAAAATATTCTAAACTTTTAAAATTTATAAATCTTGTAAGCCTCTTGTCATGTAATGAATAACTAAATTTTATTCCTTTATACATATTTTTTTTATTTTTTAACTACTTATTCTTATTAAATGAATGAATTTACATTTTCTATTTTTTAAATGCTTTCTCAAATAAAGTTAGATATAAAATTAATGAAATAAATGCGTGATGGTATAAGTTTATAAATGTATTTGATCCTTTTAAATAAATCTAAAATAATTTGTGACTGTAATATCTTATGCATAATTAAATGAGTAATTTAAATATCATTTATAACAGTTATTATTTTTTAAAATAGTTATAACCTTATGTTAGTATTAGTTGAAGTAGGAAAGCTTTAAATAAAAAAAAATTGCTTTGTAACATAAATTTTTAATTCATTCGCTTTAATTTTATACAAATAAATTTAAAGTCATATATCTTTTGTGGGAATTCTTACGTTTTTTGTGCGACTACGTTTGACGATTTAAAAAATATTTAAATAATTTTGGAAGATTTAAAATACAATTGAAATTAAAGGTATTCCATAAGGTATTTGTAATATTTCATATTTCGGTAATATTTAATTCAATTACATATAAATATTTGTGCAAGTAGCTTTGAGCAGTGATTTTATTTTTCGAACTTCTATTCAGTAACAGGAAAATATTGCTTCTTCACTGATAGCTATAATCAATTAATATTTCATAATTTTACTTGTGATTAATTCATCTACATAGAACTTATAAACATTTGAGCCATCATAGAGAAAGATTGTGCTTTTATTTTAACATCTAATACAACGGAGGAAAAATAGTTAAGAATTGCATTAGTTACTTTATTAGGTACTAGTTAGTTGCTTTATGTAGATATTAGTATGAACATCTATATAAGTAAAAGGAAAAAGTGCTTTTTTAGCGTGTCCTAAAGCTAATCATCATTCATATTTTACGAATATTTAATCTACCTACAATTTCTACATGAATCCTGTCACAATCTGTACAATTCAAATAAAACAATGCGACTTCTTTCTCTCTCTCTATCTTTCCTTTTTATTTTCTCGTGTACAGAAAGAAAATATTGCATTGTCAAAATAAAAATTAAAAAAAAAAAACTCCCAGAGTCCTGAAAATACGTTTTTGGAATTTTATCTCCCTGTCTGTCTGAAAACATGATAATTAAAAAATGAAATAAAAAAAAAAAACTTTTGAAAAGATAGGAGAAATTTAGTATTGGGTCCTTACATCATATTTGTAGATTTCTTCCAAATTTGCTTCGAAATCATTTAAACAAAATCATTCTTAACGACTGTTCCATTATAACACAATTACTGCAAAATGGAAAAAAAAAACCCAGATGCATGAAAGTCAGTATACATATTTATATGTATCACACCTTGAAACAAATCCGTCTAGAAATGTGTTGTTTATTAGTCTGTTTTTTTCTAGTACTAGTACTAGTCGTGTATGTATACTAGTAATACTTTTTCGATAATTCTAAAACTCAATGACAACTAAAATGACTGAATACATGAATTAATTATCTGAGGATGAAATAAATATCTGAAATGACTTCAATGACTTAAATATATGAAATATGGTATGTGATTTTGTGGCCTATAACTCTAGTTCTGTGTCAAATTTCGATTTCCATCGACGAGAAAAAAAAATGCCTGTTAAATATACATTTTCGTTCTGGTAATATGAAAAGAGAATATATTACAATAATATTTTTTCCTAAATTAATATAGTACCATTATTCAAGGGCCAAGGACTAAACTCTAAAAGATTCTTTTGTATCTGTTATTTGTTAATGGCATGTAGTTAATAACATAAAAGTACATTTATTATATTTTCGAGAGCGTTTTAGGGAGACAACTCTTGCTGGTTAAAAATCACACAGGGAAACAATGCTTCGTACTGTTTGAATATCTTTACAAACAAATGCAAACAATAATTGTTTACAGAGGTAACAGAAACTACATTTCATATTTTGAAAATATTTAATTTACCCTCTCAATTCAAATGAAATACTGTTAATATACATCAGCTATAAATAATTTTATATTTTATGGGTGTTTTCTCCAGTTATATAGAATCGTCTTTAAAGCCAAAAGGAAGCAGTCACTTCATAACCGGACATCGTAATAATTCTCAATCCCCGCACGCAGTACTTATCTCAGTTTAAGAGCCTCGATACTGATAAATTTTTAATGAACACAGTTCTAAAGATACATGTTAAGCAACCATGGAAAGCAGCCAAAAATCTGTCACGGCACTTCACGCTCACTCTGCTGAAAATGATAGATGGACACTTAGCCCAAACATAGGAAACATTTGTAACATAAAAGACTTTCAATCAATACCCTTGTCACGTGATTTATGGTAGTCATTCTATTCTGATTTTTTGCCAGGCGTTGTTTCCGGGGATGGCTATTGCCTGATTTTCAGTCGTAGGCGTTTTGAGAAAAAGAGTAAATTTGTGGAACAATTCTTCAGTTAAATGATGATTTGTTCAAAGGGAAAGAATTGTGGTTTCTTCGTTTGAATGAACTATTCAATCGTCTACAGTGAAACTAAAATTGCGTAAAAGTCAAGAGGTTCTGAATCAAGTGGTTGCCTTTATTTTAATGTTATTTTTATCAGTAGATTTTTACTAATTAAAACTTTTAATTCATTTCGAGAAAGAGCTATTTTTAAAATGGTAAAACAATTTTTATTTTCAAAAATGTATTAAAAGCATTTCGCTGTACTTTTTCTTTGACATTTTTTGAAGCAGTGACAATAAAATTATAAGGGACAAAAAGATTAAACCCTTTTTACTCGGAGAAATATGCCGATGCATAATTATTCACCTAACACAAAGACTTTTTTTATTGCTCCGAAAAATAACTATATATAATTGTTTTGTTGAATTTGCCCTTTTATATTAATTTGCATCTTCTGATTACTCTTCAGGTATTTTTGACAATCAAAATTAAATAAATAAATAAAACAAAATGATGTACCGTCTACAATGGTGAGTGAGAGTCACCATTAAAGTGCAAAGGGTTAATGTAAGGAAATTATATCATGATATATCTGAAAAGCATGAATTCGACGAATAAAGTTATGGGTTCTATACTCTAGTTGTGCTCCTAATTAGTCTTATTCAAACCTGTTTACGGGCCAAGGTGGCCTGGCGAAAGGCTTTTGGCTTCGAAGCAAGAGGTTTCGGCTGATGGGAGCTTACACAGCAGTTCTTCCACCAAATAATTGCGATGTAAGAGAGTTTGGTGCACATTAAATACGTGGGACAAATGTCCACCTGCTAGTGTTGTATAGAAGTTTGGAGTGGGAGTACCGGTTCAGGTATCGTCTTCATCATCTGACCGCGTTTCAGATTACTAGGATAGTCCCAAAATAGCCCTAGTGCCCCCTCATCCCATTAGTACCAGAGATCGTTAGAATCTTTGATTTTTCAAGGAGAGTTGATGGAAGTCTTATGTAAAATAGAGGACATCCTAATAATACGTTGCCCTCATTCCATCAAGTTATAGATAATATGATTCTTGAAGAAGAATAGAAGGATTTTGTTTGTTTAAAACTTTTTGGCATTAGCGCAATTATTTGGTCTCGCTGTGTCAAAATAAAGATTTCAGAAAGTTTGCCATGGGCTGATGCTTGTCTTTTGTATGCAAAGATAGTTGTCAAGAAAGGTTCAAAATAGCAAGAGTAGCTGTAAAATACAATAGCAAAAGGATTAGAAGTTAAATATCTTTTACCTTGAAAGATAAGCATTAAAAAAAGTAGAAATTTGTTACAGACAGAAAACGAAAGTTGGCAAGAAAAGTCCAATGTAATTATTCAAATTAAAAAGAAATAATTTTAAACTGACATAAAGATAAATTTAAATACATATTTAAATTAATATTTTTCTAAATGCAATTAAAACAATTTCTGCCAAAATATATTCCAGAATACCAATTAGTGTTTATTCCCGACATTGAAGTAGGATGATACCACTGATGTTAGATTTGTGAAAGAATTCAACAATTCTAGTTGAGTGACGTATATATATATATAATTTTTGAATTTATACTTTTGTGACCATTCAGTGCAAAATTGCATGCACTGAAAGTAAGTAATTCTGGTTCTCTTAAATCGTTCTTCTTAATTTAACATTAGATAGATTCTGATTTAGATTGATTTGATAGTTTTAATTAAGTTATTAACCACTTATATTTTATGTAGTAATGAATTTATAAAACAATACATAAAAATATAAATTGTTTATGAATTTTTAATTATAAATAAATAAGTGATATAATTACTGAATAATAAATCTAAAACTTTTTGTAAATGTTTGCTTTTCTGCAATCCTTTATTGAATAAAATTTATTTCTCAAATAAAAAACTTTGACCCTTACTTATGATATATTCTGTAAACTTTATAGAAATTAGTAAAAAATAATATAAGCGCATTTAGTTTTACTTTGAACTGATATAATTTTAAAAACAACTTGCATTTTAATAGTTTTTGCTTTATCGATAAATTTTATTAAGTTATATAGTATAACTGCATGCAGATTCAGTTAAATTGATTCTAGTTTTAAAATAAACTATATCAATTTAAAAATTTATATATTTGTTTTTATACTAAATGGCTTATTCAACTAAGTTTTTTCTTCTTTTTCCTTACATTCTTTTTCGATTTTCACAATTCTTGTTAAAATATAAAAATAAAAAATTGTGCATTGATTCCATTTTTGGAGGGAAATTCTGGTTTTCTTTTCTTTCTTCTTCTTTTTTTTTTTTTTTTTTTTTTTTTTTGCGTGTGCGTGATGGAAAGGATGTGACTTTGCGGAAATCCTGTGTTATGCTAATATTGTTTATAAAATACTTTGAGTACATTATTGCTTCAATGCAAAAAAAGAACAACAAAAAAAAAAACCCTGAGAAAATGACTATTTATTTGATGACTACTTATTGATATCTACTTGTGTTTTTTTTTTTATAAATATTACAAATAATTTTTTAAAAAATCCTTTTTCATTGCATATTATTAATTTGTTCAATATGTGCTTTAAACAAAGACTTCTTTTAAACCCTTGTCTACTAAAAAATTATAAGCAACTCTTTATAATTTGAAAGCAATTTTACATTTTTCTTTCAAAAAGTGCGAAGTATTATTAGAAATTTATTTCTTAATATTAATTAAAATCATGCATATATTATCTTTTGAACCAGATCATTATAAAAATCCTCAATATCAATCAAGAAAAGAGTGCATTAGGTTCTAATTCGCAGAAACCTCTAACAGCTCTTTAAAGTGGTTTCTTTCAGGTCGAAAAAATTTCAATTATAAATCCCTGAATACTTCAGAGACTTCCAGGAATAAAAAATAAAAAATAATAAAAAGAATTCTAAAACAAGAGTTAAAAAAAGGGTTTCCCCTCTTCAGCTCGTACGAAACAATTGTCATTAGCAAATGCTCATCCACTTTTTCTCCTCAACAGTTTTTAGGCACTGATCATTTCCCATTGGGAACAGAAAACGATCAGTTCGGCTTCAATCGCTGAACGCACTAACGCACCATTACATGGCTCGGAACCACCAATTTCCCATCAGCACCCTTCACTTCACATGGGCTGTTAACTACATTTTTTCGCTCGGCCCAAATCTGTGTGTTTCGTGCCCAGTTCATGTATTCAATACAGCTCCTCGTTAGCTGCAATGAGAAACGTAGTGAATTAAGTGGGGGATTTTTATGCTTACATGTAGAAAGATGAGCCAGTGAAGAAATAATATTTTTTCACTCCAAAATGGCATTACTTTATTTTAATAATGTTAAAATTTTATCAAATTTAGGAATTTTTAAATTTATCTTGACAATAAACTTCAAGAAAACACCTGGATATTTTTAATGAGTTATTTAAATATGGGATATTGAAGCTATTTGAAACAATTTTAGAAATGTTTTTATATTTTTAAATATATTTGCGAATCAGTGATTATAATTATTTTTACTGCTTAATTACTCATCCACAAAATACTTTAAAAACATCTACAATTTTATTGTTTTTTCCCGTCAAAAATATTTTTTTTTTCAAAACTTGCCTCCTGTTACAATTTGCTCCGATGTGAGACAAGTTGTAACAGGCATTGAGAAAGTTTTGACAATGAAAGTAACAAAACCCTTTTGCGACTGACGTGTCATATATGCATCACCAGTGAATGTCTCCCACAGTCGGGCGTACCACCTGTGCATTTATGGAAATCGAATTCATCGGACGGTGATGCATATGTGAAATTTAAGCTAAAATAATTTGTAATTATTTTAGAAGGCTCCCTGTGTCCATTACTTTTGAAATAAATATAGTTTTAGTATCCTGACCTTGAGTTTGCTCATATTCAGCCTGACATTGGTATTTTGTTTGGGTAAGAGTAATGTAGATAGACAGTGCTGTGTTGTGTAACTTTCCACTTGATAGAATCATTTGAGTTTCTTCTTTTTCTTTCTTCTTGTTTTGCTATTACTGTGTAACTGTAATCTTTTCGAGTTTTACTGTCAGTTGTGTTATATTTTGCGTAGATTTTGGATACATTTCGAGCACTTCTCTTTTTATTACAGAAAGCCTTGGTTTTGGTTTATTTTTGGGGGCAAAATGCAATTTGTCAGAGGAAGAATGTGCTCATATTATAAATGAACTAATAATCTAAAAAGGTAGAAAAAATGAAGATATTAGGACTTAAACTTTATTTTTTGCGATTTTTTAGGCTTAGCAACACCAAACCCCCTTCCTGTGGGATGATTACTTTCGCGTACGTCCCGTGCATGCGTCTTGGATACAGGCCTCCCTACCCGAAAGGATTAAGATTATTTTATCTTATCATTGTTTAACTAATGAAAGTGCATAAGCCTTTTTATAAATATTATCACTTGGCATCGCGATAATAAATAAAATCAAGAAGTTTTACAGTCAAATAAACATGAAATTATTTAACACCAATCGACATAAAATTCAACCTCCACCGGAATTGCATTTAAAGCAAGCAATTGATTGACTTCTACTTGTCGCACACATATTGTATAAATATTATACAAATTAAGCACTGAACCCATGCTCTTTCATTAGAATTGCGGAATGCGGCCTGTTTGTAATATCTTCGTTTCAGACCTGGAGAATTCCTAGTTTAAAACCTGCTTTCGTCGAAGCATCACTGTCTAATCAATATCTCTGAGGACTTAACGTCTTTCACCTGGTGTGGTCCAAAAGCGGGGGAGGTGGTATCAGTCCATGCATTCATGCGCCATCTTAGACATTTGAGTACCTGTATCGGATACGGAATGTTGCAAAATTACATGATCTATCCCAAAATAACCCAAACATCGCCTCTTCATTGGATGTTCATGTAATGTACTATAGTGTATTATCAGAGTTGCTGAATTTCCATAAGTTAAGGCAAAACCATTCTTATACTTCTTCTTCTTATCCTCTTTTTACTTTTCTGAATTTGCATATTAGGTCAAAATCGTCATCTTCGCCCATTATCCCATTGCTTTCCTTTCTCTTAAACTTTCCTTTAAACCTCCCTTCTTTTTTTTCCCGTTTCTTAGTTAATGTGTCATTATATTCTTTTTCCATTGCTTCTTTAGCAGATGGGTGAGTCAATAATTTGTTTAATTTTTCAAATTATTTTATTTTTATTATTATATGTGCTTTGGTTGGATTTTATCTGAAGCAAATTCTTTGGAAGCTAAGTGATCTTTGAGGGTGCTTGTTAATATTTAAAGCAAAAAGTCTAACTGCGTGATTCAAACACAAATCAAAATACAAACTCGCAAGTTGTAACACTTTATGAACTGTCCCGTAGCATAGTTTCGGACATTTTTATTGATTTATAAAAAAATATTGCAATTAGTAGAAAAAAATTAAATCATAATTTAAAATCTTAACATATGCTTTAAATAAATATGTAAAAACATTTTTAAAGATCAGCTAAATTCTGAAATATGTATTTTTACCTTCATCCACTAGTTGAAATGGAGACATATTTGGTCGGGCACTGATTGAGTGGATGCAATCCAACGTGTCACAAAAATTTTGTTTAGCGGAAATTCAAGCTAAAATTTTAAGAACCGTTGTGTAACATGCATGTTATAGCTTATAATTAGGCCTTGCCTCCCCTACTAGTCTTTTTGACGATTAGCCGTGAATATTGGTTAATTGGTTAATTAAATTATAATACAGTTTGCAGTTTATACTCCATAAATAAAAGTTCCGTTGCTTTACTTTCTGCATATATGAACAACAAATAAAGTCTATAGATGATAGACAGTAAAAGCGGAAGCCCTTCCAAATGTAGCTTCTTTTACAAAGTCACAGGCAAATTTCTTTTTGATACAATATTATAATAAAATCTCAATGTCTCCCTGGCTTCATTTCAGAGTCTCAGCTTCTGCTCAGGAGGCTCTAAATTTCAAGGAAAATAAAATCTATTTCTACGATACAAATAATACAAGTTAAATTTGTCGAAGGAAAAATGTTCCTCATCTCTGAGAGGAGGAAGTGGGAATTCAGAAGTCGTTCTCATACACTTCCCATTGATGAGCCAAATAGTACCAAAACAGCCATGTGCATCTTTAAATTTGAAACTGAAATTAAAGAGATTTCCCATAAGTACTTCAAAATACATTGCATTGATTTATTGTTGATCTTCAGCATAAAAAGGAAATTAATTTTTAACGAGATATATCTTACAACAATTATACCGTTTATTTAATCAATTCACTTACATATGTTTTAAAATTGCAATACATCTGACTCATTTATGCCTGAAAAATATTACCGGACCGGAAACATTGAAGAATTGTTAAGACAATTTACAATTTTTAGCAATAGTTTATTGAAACTTCATTTACTTTGAAGAATTATTATGTCAGTAATATTATCTTTTATAAATAGTCATAATTATACAACTTCCTTTGCCAATATATCAATATAATAATTAATTAGTACTGTTTCGTACTGCTCATTGTGAGAAGCAAAGTGCTATAAAATACGAAAATTCCAAATATATTCAGAGCAATGCAGCATTCAGATTGTTGGAACATCATTAACCTAAAAGAATTATTAAGTCTGTGATTTTATCTACAAATAGTCGTAAGACAACTATGGCCCTCTCTTTATCAATACATCAATATAATTTTCAATATATATTACTTCTCACAGTTCATCAGAATCCGTAGAATATTATAAAATATGAGATTCCCAAATATATGTTAGACAGAGAAAGATTGCTGGAACTTCATTTACAGAGGAGAATCGTAAAGACGGTAATTTTACCTTTTATCGACAACTTCCCCACGAACAAAGGCGGGTAATAAGAGCGAGAAGGGGGGTGGGAATGTCCACACACCACTCTCCCTCCCAACCGTCTTTCATTTCTTCCTAATCTTTTCCTTCCCGATAATGCAGCCGAATCGACCCATCATACTGATTAATCTCACTTCACTTATGCTCTTGCCGCGGTGAAATCGTCAATAAGTAATTTTTGTTTGAATGACATTCCTTCTTTTCCAACATTGGTAATAGTGCCGCATCTATCGAACTTCGATATCACTGAAGTCTTCATGTGTCGCTGTGTGTGTGTGTGTGTGGGTTGCAGTGGAAGTCACGGTCACGATGCGAACACGCACGACTTGTTGTGAAATTGACAGGCTATTTCACAAATCGAATAGGTACGAAGGTGCCCGTTTGCAACGTTTTCGAATGATAATTGTGCTGCTGTGTATACAGAGTGAAAGACATTGATGTAGTTCTCGGTTGATTGCTGGGGAAAAATCGATAAATTATGTGGGTGGCTCTAATATTCTCAGCTTCCGATATTTGTTGAGAGAGGATCATTAATTGAGTTTAATGGAGGAAAATATTTAATGGTTTTTATAGTATTAGAACTTCATTTTGTGTTTAATTTTTTTGGTACGAGAAGACAGTAAATTACTTCGTGCTGAAATTGAAACACTAGTGACAGGTTTAGTGGTTTATTGGAAAGTGAACTTAATAAAAATTTGTTAATAAAAGGATGTGATGTTTAAGGTAATGGAAATCCATTTTTCAAGTAGTTAAAAACAAATTTTATTAATTATTTTATTCCATTAGGAAATGTAGTGGCATGTTGGATAGAAAATTAATTAGGGTATTTTATTTGTATTAAGATTTAAGATAATATATGATAGACAATCTTTCTTTAAAAAAATAATGACATATTCCTTTGATGCTTATTGATTACAAATAGTTATGCAAGCATTTTTTTTAAATTCTTTTTTATGGATTTCGAATTAACTATCGAAAACATTTAACTATAAAGTACGTTTGTCTAATGTTCATCTAAAATGATACCGGATGAAATCTTTTACAAATTTTCAGCATTCAAACGTCTTATACCGTTTAGAGTAAGTTAAGCTGGTGGTAGTTAAATAAAAAAATAAAATCATCAAAAACATGACGGTTGATTTTTTATAAATGCAGACTTTTTTGCTTTATATCGGTTTCTGAGAAGGTTATGTCCCAAAATATTACTATAGAGATGCTTTCTTACTGCATATTTGTGTTGATTTTTTAACATGATAAAAATATCATTATTATTATTGCAAAAAAAAAATCTTTTAATTTCAAAAATTTTCTAAAATTGTAAATGGAAGAGTTCATGCATTTATTTTTGTTTTATAATGCACTCAATTCTAAAGCAATAAATTATGTTATTCCCTTCGATAATATCTTTTTCAATAAAATTTCATTTATTTCAATTTGTTTACATATGTCAATGCATGTTAATTATATACAATTATTATTTGGGGGGGAGCAATTATTTGATCAATAGACTCTTTGTATGCTGAAGATATCATAATTTTCTTGTTGTGTAAAGCCTACCACTCCACCATCCCTGAGCGAAGCAGTATTGATAGGAAATACCTTAATCTGTGATCCAAATAAAATAATTGGAAAAAAATCCTTTTATTTTTACAAAAACTTTACTACCATACTTTACTATCACAAAACTTTCTGAAAATAATTAACATTGAAATAGATAAATTTTAAACATTTTACAGTCCATTTTCTTATATATGAAAAATATTTGGAAAAAAAGTTCTTTATAAAAACTTTAAATTAATTTCTTTCTTTTATCGAACAATATTACTTTTATAACACTTAGCATCAACATGTTTGCTTATTTTTTATCAATTAATCCTTCCTTCTCCATTTAAAAATAATTGTGGTATAAAATTTAGACATGACCTTCTACAGATTCATAACATTGGTATCTAATCCCAACGCTGGTATAGTATAACATTCATAATAATGTATTGGTGTTACATTAATATTTGTATTAGTATCTAAGTGATATTTAATTGCTTAATTTATTTTATTTTTTGGTATATTATCCTTCAATTATATATTTTTATAACTATTTCGAATGAAATTTCGAGAATGGACTCTAATTTTTTTTTTAAGAATATAGTTTCTGTTTCCCCATCATATGCTTGGTGCAGTATATACTAAATTGGTCCTTACGCTATAAAATCCAAACTAATTAACCAACCAACTCATCGCATGCTTCGGAGAAATTAATACACTCTTTTAGCAACTGGGAAATCAGAACCCTCTATTCCTCACCTTTGAACTCCAACTTTTAATTTCCTGGATTATCTCAACCTAGAAAAGATATCTCTGTTACTCCAAAGTTCCATAAATCGCTTTTAATCTACAGGCTCACATCAGAAGTTTCACGGTAAATGAGTCTCATCTCTTAGAACCCAGATATTTGGATATATTCCCAGATATATCATTACTGTACACGAAAACCCTCTCTTCGCTTTCTCAAACATCGGTTTGATTCATCTTGGTCCCGTTTGGTAATTTGCATAGCGCAGTCCCGGATAACCTTTTACGCTTCAACCGAAGTAATCAAGGGCCTAACAACCGGCATCTACTCCATGTCAAGAGTTTGCGAGGCATGCTAAGCAAGGTTCTTGAACACGGATGGTAGTTGTTTTAAAGATATCTATTGATGTAGTTGGTCCCATCGGATGCATGTTCATTCTAGATGATTGGTGGCGCACAGCTGTTGAGAGTTTTATTGCTGGCGTTGGAAATTGGTTTATATAACGACTTATTCAGGCGAAATAGTAGCCGCGGGTGTATTTTTAATGGAACATTCATTATTCGTAAGACAATGTGACGCAACATACATCAAATCCTTAATGCGAAATCCTAAACTTAACGAATAGACAGCTGTTTGTATTATGTTTAATTCTGATTGGTATTAAAGAAAAAAAGGCATGTGTTAGCTTTCTTTTAGGTTTATTTTCATGAATTGGTAACTCATTCGTTTAAATTGAATCATATTTCCTGTCAAGGATGGGCTAAGCCTCTTAGTAATCTTTAGATAATACAATCTTTTCCCAGAAACTTTCAAAATCAGATTTCTTTTTTCAATTTTAATTTTAATCTTTATATCAATAGCTATAAGTAGCGAGTTCTGACAAACTGAAAGAGCAAAATGCTTATTTGACGATTGCTTTCAAAAAGGTGGCTTTAGTAAATCGAGTGTAAAATAGTAATTTTGATAAATTAGTAAAACAGTTGGAAGAATTTTCTTTTGTGCAATTTAGATAATATTTAATAACAAGATCAAATTTGGTTTAAAATTATAAATAATCACATTTGTTAGAATTATAAAACGTGGAAAATGGTAATTTATTGGGAATATTACTAGAATATTACATTGCCTTTATAATTAAATGAAAGTAAAATTAAGCAATTTTTAAAATACCTCAAAACATTTTCGCAGATAACAGAAAGCAAAGGCTCTAATGTCATTGAAAATTCTATATATTGTAAGGGTTCGGTTTTAATGCTGATGTTAGATATAAATTATAAAAATTATATTATGAAAACGACATCGTAAGAATAATCTTTAATAGCTGGTATATTTAAGATGAATAATTGTAAGAATACGAAAAAAAAAATTAGAATTGTTAAACGGAATCTAAGCAAAAAATGTGAACTCATATCTTGATATAGTTTGTTTTATTGAAAGTATATTCCTTCTAGATTATTGGAAGTTGTTGTGTTGAATGATCATGTGTTGAGAATTTCAGTAAGAAAATGATGTATATTAAGATTCATTCGAATTAAATTACTACTAAGAATGTAAACTATAGCAACTATAGCGTTATTTATAAGCTATAGTTGATAACAATCCATTCAGATTGATTCATTCAAATATATAATAATTCATTCAAGTGAATGACATTTCTATTGAATAGAAAGATGTTAGTATTTCTGATATGCTTAAATCTGCATATTAATAATAAAAATATGTTATTTGTATATATTTTCTTATTAATCTGTAATATATTTCGGAAAAATAAATTTGTTTATTCATATTTGATTAAAAAGCGAAAAAGAAAACAGAAAGTTCATTAATATGTCAAATCCTTTCTCGCGATAGATATTACTTATATTATGAAATCGATGCTATGCAGACTAATCATTAACAATTAGTAAATTGAAAGAATAAAAAATAACAATAACAATTAGTTCAAATAGAATTAAAATTAGTAAACAGAAATCAATCAGTCAATTCAATGCTATTGGTTGATATATATTCATGATATATATTCATTTCATGATGATATATATTCATTTAGTGTATATATTAATTTGAATTTTTAAATTAATATTTACAAACCAATTAAAATATGCAAAAAATTGTATTGTGTATTTAAATTAATATATACAATATACAATACAATTATTAAACCTATTTATTCCTAAGAAACTGTAGCTGTGATATATAATTTTAATAATTGATTACATTATCTATTAAGACTGATTTGTTACAGATGCTAATTTATTTCATTTAAAGAAAATAAAAATTTTGAATTTGGGAAGTTATTTTTATTTGCTTTCTTAAAATCCAATTTCGTTTTAAATGGTATCTTTTCTTTCTTCAAGATTCATATATACTTGAATAACAAATCAAAATTCAACGTTTTTCTTAATTAATAAAAATAATAAAGTACTATAAATTATAGATATCTCTGTAAGCACCGATTTACTGATCGTTTAAATTCGATTTACCATGGGAATTTTAAATTTAATTATCTGACTAATCCCCTTCAATCTTAAGAAATAATTATTGTAGATACCTACTTTAAATTTTTAATGTTATTTAATGCGTTACGAGTTCAGCAATAAAACTTATCATTGAAAATAAATTTTAATTCATATTTATTGAGAAAAGTTCGAAAATATTATAACGTATGGTGAAATGATACTAGTTTCATTTAATTGTTGTTCCGTTATTTGTTTTTGAGTGTAGGTCTAGGGGGCTGTGAAAAATGCTCATACAAGAATAATACATGGAAAAATAATTGCTTTATTAATGCTAAAAGATTCATATAATTTTTAGAAGAAAATATAGAATTTTCCTATGAAATATTCTATCTTTTCTATAAAAACTGGTCAATGAAATGGCTTATTCAGGTTTAAAGATTGTACGTTTATAGTAATAGAAAGATCATACAGTTCAATACAAATTAAAATGATGAAAAGATAATGAATTGCAAGTACCAAATTAAATTCCCCTTGTAAATAAAAACATTACACAGTACTTGAAATTTTTAAACTTTTGTATAGAAAATAGTACTTTTCTGTTACCTTACGAAACGAAATTCAGAATTTTTCTTGTAAGAGCAGGCTTTGAGCAGCATTTGAAATTTAATACTGTTTCAGAAAAAAAATAACATTATTCTGTTACCTTATGAAAGTAAAACGAAGTGTTTTATTTTTTTATTATTTGTGTGCATTAATAAAAGTCACATAAAATTTATCGCTTCAAACACTAAAAATAGTGATTCTATCGACTACAAATACATCACATTCAAAATAAATACATCATATTTGTGTGCATCGACGAAAGTCACGTAAAATTTATCGCGACAAATACTAAAAATCGTGATTTTATCGACTATAAATACATCATATTCTAAATCTCCTCGACGAAAGTCACATAAAATCTATCTCGGCAAATACTAAAAATCGTGATTTTATCGACTATAAATATATCATATTCTAAATCTCATCGACGAAAGTCATATAAAATTTATATAAATGCAAGAAGTTATGGTTATACCGACAACGCTTACATCATATTCTAAACCTTTTTCCTTCCCATTTGTATTTTTAGTTACAGATATATATTGTCCTCTTCTGATGCTTTGAGTCTTCTTATTCTTTAGTTATGTCCCACAAGAGCAACACCATATTCCTTTATATTCTAGAACTGAACCAGGAAATAATTCTGCAAAAAAAAAAAAAAAAAAAAAAAATTAGTTACCAACTATTTTACAAATAAGAAATGGCAATTTCAGGAATATTTATTTTCATATATTTCGAAATCTATTATTATCTAATGCTCATATCTCAAAACTTATATTTTAGAGCGCCTGTAAATGAGAAGAACCGACTGTCAAAGGATGAAATACTTAATATTCAACACGTTGCCCGGCATTCCAGGTAATACGGAATGACCGACCTACAAAGCGTAAAATATTCTCATTTTCGATGTCTCTGCCATGTAGAGATAGATGGTGCTCATATACATACAGAATGTGTCACAGCATTCATGCTCTGTGCGGAATATCTCTAATACTTGGAATGTCATGGGAGCTAGGCTTATTTTGTGGTTGAGGAATTCGAAGCTCCTTAGTTTTCATATTGAAAATACGAATATTATCAAAAGCAAGGGTTTAAAAACAAATTGTTTGTGCATGTAAAACTTTTTATTTCATTACAATTTGATATTGCTAAAAAATTAAGTGCATCCGTTACAGACAAAATATTACTTATCTTCTAGTTTTTTTTCTGCAAAGAATCAAAATAGATCTAAATAATTTAATATCTCTTTTTCTGGAAAGTATTTCAATGAAGTAATTTTTTTTTCATACACATTTTTTCTACAAAAATCGCTTAATTTGTACGCTTTATATTTAGCAGATATTTTGTAGGTCATTTTATTTAAAACTAAATATTCTATAAAATATCTCGATTATATATTTGAATGATGGAAAATTTATTTTACTATTTCCTCATTCCTCTTAAAACTTACAAATTTATATGCAATGACTGAATTTTTATAATAGATGATATTAGTCTTTTTATCAGCCCAAACAATTTCTGATGATTCGTTACAAATCTGATCAAAACAGGACAATTCATGCTTTATGTTCAGTAAAAAGTACTTTAAGGGATAGATTTGCTTTCCCTTATTAAGCGGCGTATATTTGATATCGTATGAGTTTTTAAATATTCATTTAAACAAATTTACTATTGTAAATTTATGTTTTTAGTTTCCTATTCCTATTATGCTTAAAGATATTATATATATATATATATATATATATATATATATATATATATATATATATATATATATATATATATATATATATATATATATATATATATATATATATATATATATATATATATATATATATAAGATGAGGACTAAGTTCTAAACTTGAGAATTCGACTAAATATTAAAGTATTTTTAATATGTATGTATGCTATTTCTAAGTCTTCTATTAAAATTGGCAAATTTGGATTCCTATACGAATTTGTTTTTCATGATTTTTATATAATAAATAATGCACAAAGTAATATCCGTCTTACTAATAAAGAGTATATATTTCTTATTAGTGGTAAGAGAAATGTTAAACGTTTATTACAGTGCTTGCACAAAATTATGTTTTTAGATATTACAAAATTAAGGTAATTTGAAAAATGTACACAAAATGTTTAAAGGTTTTTAAATGTTTCAAATAGATTTATCAAACAGCGTACAATATAATGGCTTTCAGCTTCACATAATTCAAAACGGGTAAACTAATTCTGTTACAAAAACAATCTTATGATTTAAATACAATATGTTTATATTAGCACCCCTAAGAAAGTGAAACTCATGTGTCTCTTAACAATGTGTATTCATGCGTATTAATAAAACCACATGTAATAAATCTTGTCAGGAGACATTCAAAATGGAATAAGGTGGAGTCATTTTGAATTCTTAGCCTTTCTTTATTGAAATTTATAGTATAAAAAGTAAGCTGTTAAGAAGAATAACTTTCTTTCTTAGCAGTAATCATTTTCAACAAATTTGATATAAAATTATAATTTTTCCAATTGTTTAGTTCAGAAAATATTGAAAATCCTTCCAAAAATACCAACTACAATTTAATAAAATAATACAGTACAAATAAATAAAAATAGATAATATAATTACAATAAACCATGCGATTTAATAAAAGAAATTGATTTTTCTTGATTTGCTTATGCATAATTTAATGCTACAACATCCATCACCTATAGTTGTAATTTTATTTTAAATTAATATCAGTAACATTGTCAATCCCTTTTTCTTGAGCTGTAATGAAGCAATCATATTGTATCTCTTTTATCTATTTCATTTCTGAAACTCCTTTTTTATACCGATTGAAGTTTACTAACAAAGCTGTAAATATGCGTTATAATATAAATAATACTATCGTCCTTTTTACTTAATGGATAAGGCTTATTATAATGGCATCGTTAGATCTAAGAATAGTTAGAATTTTTAAAATCGGAAATATTGCCATTACATTTTAACTTTTTTTAAATTATATCGATTTGTTAAAAGAAAAAGTTCGAATCACAATATTCTTACCTTCTTTTCTGCGTTAATTTAAACCGATAGCAGAATTGCTTTAGAAACTCTTTCTAAACACAACAGTCGTATTACTCTATACGAATTTTGCATTACTCACAAAAGAAGGTTTCCATATAGTTTATAGCTGAGTCTTGAATCATGTGGTCGTTTCTAGCAATCAAATGGCGGGTTCTATCACAAAGTCAGCGTTGTAACTTTTGCCACAAGGACTTCCATACAGTGAAATTAATAGGTTCTTTGCTAATCACATCTAATCAGTACCTGATAAGATTCTTGAAGTCTGCAGATCCACAACAAGTTACAATCTGTCATTGGTTTGAGGCTTGTTTTTCCTATACTTGAGATGGATATCAAAAAGTCTCGCTTTCATATAAGGAAGTACTTTTTTAGTATCTCATTTTTGGTGAGAGGGCACCAATGGGTTCCGTATGTATTGATTTTAACATAAAACACGTTTAGGCTAATGTCCTTTTAACTCTCATCATGTTCACTTTTTAATACATCATCATTGACTTAGCAGGACTCTATAAGCAATCCATATGATCCATATTTTAACATTTTAAAATCTGTTCGTCTTTCCAACTTGCATATAACGCATTTCAACAGATTTCCCTGCTGTTGCAAGATTTGAATTCATATTATATCATTGGTCCTCCATCTTACTTGTGTTTAAATCAATGTTTCATTATAGAACCTTAACACATAAAAATTATGTCTATTAATTTTTATTTCGTCGTGTTGCATGCATTTTATCTCGGTTCTTTTGCTCTGATATTTAAATAAATGTGTTTTTAGAAATTTCTTTTAAAACTTTGCTTGGCGCAGTATAGCTAAACTTGCAACAAAAGCCAAACCAACTACAATATTCCTGAGAACATATCATTTTTAAAACAGATGTTTCAGCTCTATTCGTTAAAAATCAAACATTCTCTCAAACTCCTTTTGTCCAAATCAAAAATATCCATTAAGCTTTAATAATGAAGGGAGAGACTTCAATTTAATACTTCTTTCGGTTAATTTTCTCAACGCGTGACAAAAATGTAAGTATCCAAGATTAAACCGAACGCAGTCCATTGTTAGAAAGCTATGACAGTAATTCTTTGGCTCTGGCTCACAGTTAAGCGTTCGTTAGCCGTCTTGAGATGACAAAGTCTCTTTGATGAGGCAGCATGGCTTCCTTCCTGACAGAGTTTTAATTCCGTGGTGTTCCCATGGCAACGGCCTGATCTTAATTAACCTTCCAGAATCGTTGCTCTCCGTACAAACGAGGTTTTATATAATCCAGCTGAATCCTACTCCCATAATGATTGAAAGAATCTAGGGCAAGCTTACTGTGACCCTCCAACGCAGGGTAATGGATCTTAAAGCAAAATGAATCTTTAATGAATTTAATAGAACTGAGAGAATTGAAGAAATAAAAGATATTAAAGGGGTCATATTAAATCAGTAATGGTTTATTGAATGAAGGGACATCATTGACAGTTTGGATGGAAGTCATACGGGAATTTTATTTATTAAAGGATTTTTTTGTTGGGAGTTACGATATATTTTATGAGATGAATCAAAATCCAAGTACAAAAAGATATTGCATATTTTTGAACAATATTATCAAACACATGAAATAATACTTATGATAATTAAATAAATAAAAAATATTATGAGCATTCAGTCCTGAAATCTGAATTATGGTTTTACAGAGATTTTTTAATATTTGATATGATTTATGTGCAAATTTCATACCTTGAATAAAGTTGAATAAGTTTTGGCTTTTTAAATTAACTACTCATCAAGTTGAAGTTCTATAAATAAATGAATCAACTGATGAAAATATAAATTTAAAAACAAAAGAAACGCTTCTCTCTCTCTGTATATATATATATAAGATAGGATTTCCGGCCACACGCCGATGTTTTGACTCTGATAAGGACAAAAGTATCACTTTCATTTGATACGTAGTACTGATGACGCATTATTTTTACAAAGGGATTAATTAAACCGAAAGTGAAATTGGATCACGAAATAAGAGAATATTTTTGGAATGAAGTTACCATGCGTTAAATTAAGATAAAGTTTTGGAAATTAATTTGGATTAAATTAAGAATTATATATATATATATATATATATAAAGTAACCAATATAAAGTAAGAAATATTTTGAAAATTAGACATTCTTGTCTGCATTCCTTCACAGAAAAAAATCCCTTTTTTTGAATCCCTGCCTGAGGGTGACCCTTGAAAAAGTCTTCAGGCCGGACTCTTTTTTTATTTGGTTTATTTGATTTTCCTATTAACTTGATTTTAATACTTATATATATAATGATATTTTAAACTCTTAATTTAATCCAAATTAATTTCCAAGATTTTATCTTAATTAGCCCATTATAAATTCATTCTAAAATATTTTCTTATTTCGTGATCCAATTCCACTTTCGGTTTAATTAATTCCTCTGTAAAAATAATGCGCCATCAGTACTACGTATCAAGAGAAAGTGATATCTTCGGTTGCCCTTGAAAAGGTGTCAAAAGTCACCACGTGTATTGAAATGGCCTGATGGGCCTGACCAGAAATCCTATGTTACATAAGACTAGTGAGTGATCATTTGTTTCGCCTTTTTTTTTTTTTTTTTTCGCTTCATTCTTACTTCTTCTTTCGCGGCGCGCTGCGCCTACTTGTATATAATGATGCTTGCCAATCGGAAGAGAATAAAACCGAATTAAAAATAAAACGTCTCGTCTATGTCTTCAAACCTGCATTCTGCTGCAAACAAAAATATGTTACATATTATTTAGACGACAGGATTCGTAAAACCTTATATATATATATATATATATATATATATACACTCATGTCCAAAATGAAGGTCACAAACATAAAATCTGAGAAAAATGAAAAACTATTCACTGTGTTGTCACGAAATTTGGCACAGAGGTACACTACAATGGAAGAAAGAACATAGACACTTAACAACATGGAAAAGATTTTAATTGAGAATTAAGAAATATATATCAAAAAGTGTTACATTATGAATCAGAGATAAAGCCTTTATCTGTGGAAAAGCCTGTCTAATATGGAGTGTGACCACCGTGCACCGATATACAGGCTTCACAACGAGCTTTCATACTGTTTATGAGGGTGTCAATAAATGCTTGGGGCAACAAAGTCCATTCTTCCAAAAGCGTGGCTTTTAACTCTTGGAGGGTATTAGGAGGGGGGTTACGCAGTGCAATGGCTCTTCCGAGACCATCCCAAACATGTTCAAGGATTGTGATCCGGAGACCTCGAGGGCCAGTCCATGCGTCGAATATCCTATTCCCCAGGAAAATCATCAACGATCTGGGCTCTGTGTGGACGCGCGTTATCGTCCATAAATATGAAGTCTCGGCCAAAAGCACCCCGGAACAACCTCACATAGGCTTCAAGGATCTCATCTCTATAGAGATGTGCATTGAGAGTACGCGCATCGAAGACGTGCAGTGGTGTATGACTGTCCAACATTATACCACCCCAGACAAGGATTCCTCTGCCCTCAAATCTGTCGATTTCTTTTACGTATGAGGGATGATAGCGAGCTCCTCGCTCTCTCCAGATGAAGATTCGACGAGTGTCACTCTGTGTGGTAAATCTGGACTCATCACTGAAAAGAACACGCCCCCATTCTTGTTGTGCCCAAGACTGCTGTGTTAGGCACTATAAGAACCGGGCGTTTCAGTTGGATGCAGTCAAAAGGGCGTACTCAACCGGTCGCCGGGCATAAAGGGCGCTCTCTTCTAGACTTCTGTATACTGTTTGTCTAGAAATTCTTATTCCAGACGCAGCAGAAAGGTCAAGAGCAAGTTGAAGGGCCGTTGTCATCCTATGATGTCGTACGCTTAATGCCAAATAGCGATCCTGTGCTGGCGTCTTTGTTCTGTGACGGCCTTGGCCGGCCTTCTTGGTTACAGTACCACTTGTTTGGAATTGATTCCAAACCTGGATACCACTTTCGGCGCCACTTGTAATCATCGAACAAACTCCGCTTGAGACTGACCAGCTTCAAGCCTGCCAACGGCTCTCCATCTCATTGAATCATCTAAACGATTATGAGAATTCATTCTCACTGGAATCATGTTAAATTTTTTGTTTTAATTCAATATTCGCAAAAATGCAGACTAAAATCTCAGATGCCTAAACGGTCTAATTTCAGTAGTTCTTCAAAACCTAATGATAAACAACATTTTTTCCCACAATAAAGGTTAATATCGTGTTGCCGGTCCTTCACAATATATAAAATATAATTTGTTTAAATTTTACTGGTAGCCATTTAAAATTACTTTGAAAAACATTTTTGTGACCTTAATTTTGGACATGACAGTATATATATATATATATATATATATATATATATATATATATATATATATATATATATATATATATATATATATATATATATATATATATATATATATATATATATATATGTATATGTATATGTATATACAAAAGTATTAGAATCAAGTTAATAGGAAAAACAAAAAATCAAATAAAAATTAAACCAAAAAAATTATAAAAAATATAAAAAAAGAATCCGGCCTGAAGACTTTTTCAAGGGTCACCCTCAGGCAGGGATTCAAAGAAAGGGATTTTTTCTGTGAGGAAATACAGACATTGTCTAATAATGATTCCTCGTGACCCGAAAATCCCCTGAAATTATGCTCAAGAGATATACCATTTTAACAGAAAGGAAATATAAAACAACAAATTAGAAGAAATTAACCACAACAAAGTAAAAATACAATAACAAAAATAACAATAAAAACAAAAAATAGCACTAAAATTAAAATTTAAAAACGAAAAGGCCAGTACATACCATCTACAGTCAAGGAAACTTTAAACTATCGATTGTGATTCTCTGTTTTAAAAAAAACTAACGGTAAATTATGTAACTCAATAGATGGCGCTGGGAGCCTACATCTGTTTACATAATTTACCGTTAGTTTTTTAAAAACAGAGAATCACAATCGATAGTTTAAAGTTTCCTTGACTGTAGATGGTATGTACTGGCCTTTTCGTTTTTAATTTTTTATTTTAGTGCTATTTTTTGTTTTTATTGTTATTTTTGTTATTGTATTTTTACTTTGTTGTGGTTAATTTCTTCTAATTTGTTGTTTTATATTTCCTTTCTGTTAAAATGGTATATCTCTTGAGAATAATTTCAGGGGATTTTCGGGTCACGAGGAATCATTATTAGACAATGTCTGTATTTCCTCACAGAAAAAATCCCTTTCTTTGAATCCCTGCCCGAGGGTGACCCTTGAAAAAGTCTTCAGGACGGATTCTTTTTTTATATTTTTTATAATTTTTTTGGTTTAATTTTTTTTTTTGATTTTTTGTTTTTCCTATTAACTTGATTCTAATACTTTTGTATCAATTCATCTGTGTTTTAGAAGTAGCTGCAATTGCGCTCTCTAAATACTATGAAGTTCTTTTTTGGTTTTAGTTTCAATAGGTTGTAAATTTTAGTTGCGATTTCGAAACTGTTTTGTTTCGTTTTCATTTTAGTTTCGTTTTCAAACTTTTTCTTACTTAAGATTGGTTACTATATATATATATATATATATATATATATATATATATATATATATATATATATATATATATATATATATATATATATATATATATATATATATATATATATATATATATATATATATATATACATATATATATATATATATATATATATATTCGTCCTTTCTTATACTGTTATAGCTGTTATAGTACAAAGAGAAAAAAATTGAAAATTTTAATCAGAACGATTGAATTTGTAAAATAACATAATAACATTTGTTATTGTGCAAATATAATATTCTTCTACAAAATAAACGGATCAGGAAATTAAAACATAGTATTATATTTGAAATTTTAAAATAACGTTTTAAACTTTCAGATATATTACAATGCAAGATACTTATCAAGTGTTTTGTAAAAATGTCTTTTTCTTAAATAAGAATAGAAACTACAACCAGTGAAAAAGAATTCCAAATAAATCATTACTCATTGAATCCATGTTACTAGGCAATTTTATTTTTAAAAAATAAGAAGACGCGTTTGAAAAGAAACATTCACCTTACCATTCGCAACTGTTAACTCCGTACTGAAAGCGTTAGCGAAAGGTAAAATGAAAAACTCTGGAAAGGAAGAAGCCCAAAATTGCTGCGAAAATTGCTTCCTGCTAAACCCGTTTCGGGGGAAGCATTTGTGGGAAACAATTTTCTTTCTTGAAGGCAGATCTGAAAGAAATACTTTAAGGGAACCGTTGCGAGGAAATTTTGCTGTTAAAGTTCTTTTATTTTCCCTTGTCCATCTCCTACACCCAAACTTTAAAAATAATTTTAAACTGGAAAGATTCTCAAACAATTTTAGCTTTAGTTTTATAAACAAAAATGTTCCTTTCTCTTTTCATGTTTTTTTTTAATTCTGTTAAATATTAAATTAATAATATTAATTCCAACACACTATTTTTCCGAGATACAATTGGAATATTTTTATAATCATTCTGTGCAATTATTGAGTTTTCTAAGCACTACGATAGATGTTGTCTATTTTTTAAAATAATTACAATATACTCCCGAGTATCCGGTTCGATTTTTTACTATCCGACCTAGTTTTTCAAATACTAAAAACTGCAAATTTTGACTCTTATCTTAGGGTTATCTTTTCATATCTCTGTTATCATTTATCAGTGAAAATAAAATCTTTCTTAAGAACTAAGCCTACGATTTACATTAACATTTTGTTTATTTTTTCTTCATTTAAGATAGGCATTACAGAATGTCTGTTTAAATGTGAATAATTTATATCCTTTAACTTACTTTTTCTCTAATAAATTCTTGAAACGTGCAGTGCAGTGTATAAACTATCAGTACAGAGTCTTCTATTTTAACTCGATACATTACCGGCAACGGCTTTCCTGATTCACCAGGCCGCGGCTACATTCACATTCTACGCTTCTTAAGATAAATGGAGGGCTTAGTACTCAATAAGAAGTGAGAAAATACGTATTATAACAGTGAGTTTTGGCATCAAAACTTTGTCTTCTAGTATTGGTGGGCAAAGAATTCAGTTCATAAAACTCCGGCCTATCCAGCGTCTTTGTTATCCGGTCTACCCTTCCGCCACATTAGGCCGGATACTCGGGAATGTACTGTATATGCATAACCTTTTTATATTACCGCATCGTTATGTATAAAAGTAGCCAGGTGAATTGTTTCAACACCTGGTGTTTCGTTCTATATAACTTAAAGATTTGATTCCGAAATCGATTTCACTGAATATTTTAAAGATATATTTGCATGTAGTACAAGTAAAATGTATTGCCAGAAACAAACACATTTACGCTGTACTGTGGAATCTGGAATAACTGGATTCTGGCTTAGATGTTCATAGTTTTAGCTTGATTCAAAATGATTGTATCCCTCTTGTATTAGAAGTATAAATTCAAAATGGGACATAATTCCAGCAAGGTAAATCATAATTATTTCAGAATTTATAATTATTATGGAATCAACACGAGGGTTTGGTTACATGATGAATGTGAATCGTAGTCCTTATTCCGGAATTGAGATAGGCACGATTGTATTATGCACGATATATGACCTGAAATTAAATGTAGAAATTATGTTTAAAGAATTGGAAACTTCCTCAAGCATTATCATTAACCATGCAAATAATTTGACATTGCAAAAACTTTAAGAAACTAAATGTTTAATGATGCCCTAACATTAATTAATTTAAGGGAACATAATTTGTTTGCAAATCATTGATGTTGTGCAATAAACAAATCAATTACTTTGAGCATATTTAAGAATCCATCAAGTGCTGCTGTGACAATTTATTTCTATTACTTTTTATATATTGTTAAAAAAGATCTCGCCCACAAAAGATCTTGCCAAACCATTGATTATCCCAGCAAATAGAATGCTAAATTTCTATAGATCTAAAATAAAATATATTGAAATGAAAATCTCAGAAACAACCTGTAGGCAAAAGATTTGTGAAAATGCTAGGACAGTATAAATGATATTAACTCTAACACCCAGGATCTATCAAGAAAATAAAATTCAATAAATTTTATTAATGAAAAAATGTGAAAGTACAACTTATTTCTGATTAGTATAAATAGCACTTTTGGAGTTGTTTGAACCTTACAATTTAAACAATCAAAGTGATAATGTCTTTTATCTATATAACATCTATTAACTTCTGCTGGTAAAAATGAAATAGATGGCTTGTTGTATATCTTTGCTTTCAATTGTAACCAGCTTTCATTGAAAGGCGGGGATTTGCTTTTATTATGCATATCAAGAACTTCACTCAAAATGCAAAAATATTGACAGGAATCAATATCTCTCTTAGCAGTTTACTACAAATGGTCCATTCTTAAGCAATCGAAAATTCGGCTAACTATCCAATCTCCAAAAGCAGACAGAATTGGTAGTAGCTTGATACTCAGCCACTTCTGAAATAATGTATTGCTATATATCAATATTGTAAAGGTTTCCATAAAAAAACCTCAGAAGTATTTATATTTTATGACCATGATAGACACATCCAGTGACCAGGATATCCTAGAAATTTAAAACATACCAAACGATTATTGTTCTACAGCATAACAGTCATGCACGAATTATCCATTTCTAATCAAACTGTTTCTCTTTAGTAAGCCCATGGACAATTTTCCTTTTTTTTTTTTTTTTTTTTTTTTTGTATCTTTGCTTCTCATCTGATTCGTACCCTTCTTGAAGTTCAATAAATTTATTTTTCTTAAATTGGTAGCTGAATTTACATCATTATTTCTTAGTTTGTATTTTTCTTAAAGACTATACGTCTCTGATATATGAGGTCAAGATTCTTCTGACAATTTTCACGCAGTCAGACGTAGATTATGGTTTTTAAGAAACCTTGTTCTGTCATATCCCAACATTCAAATTATTACAGGAATTCGTTGGTTTTTGAACAGATTCCTTATATATTTACTAGAATTATTCTATTTAACTCGTTTAAATCTAAGAGATGAATTCCACCCTCAACATTCTTTTCTCACTTCACTTCAATTTATAAAAAATAAACAGCCATTTGAATATTGGCGAGCAATACTTTGAAATCTTTATAAAAGTTCTTTGTCTTCCTTATAATTTATTAAAATCAATAATTCACACGTACCAAATAATACTTTTACGATAATATGCATCTTAATTCAGATAACAACAATTACTCTGGAATGTCTGGTTATGTCTTTCATATTGAAATTAGATTTATTCATTGCAGTTTCAGACATTATTTAACCTCCCATTCGTGAAACTCCAGGAAGCATACCTTGACCAAACTGGCATTTGTTACTGTATAAATGAGTAGAAAATCATTGCAAAGGGGGTTACATGGCAGCGGTCAATGACTTTGCAATGACAATGGGCAGCCTTCTCTCGCAGCTGTTCGGACGGATGGTTGACCATTAACGCAGTGGTAGGAATATTATGCATTATAGGCCCTTCTAATCAATGAGGCATTCTACCGTCTTTCTCTGGTAGGAGGGAGTAGTAATTAATTGTTCCAGTGCTGCTCATCAGGGGTTGTGGATAAAGCAGAGAATCGCTCTCCGAATACCTTTGGACAAGAGTATTCAATTTTAATGAATTGTTTCATGCTGCCTATGAGATACTTTAAAGAAAAAAACTCCATTTTCAATAGGAATCAGGTTTATTATTAACATAAATTGAATTAGAATTATATTTAATTAAGACAATTGCATTAATAGTTACATTTCTTGTCATATAGTGTTTATATATGTTTCTGAATTATAGTGTTAAAATTCATTTCCGAAATTTCACTAAAAAAATTCAGAAAATTCTATCAATTTCTATTTTCTGTAAATTTATGTGATCCAGCAAAATCGATTTAAGCTACGCTTTAGAAATTTAATCAAAACGCATTTTAGAACAGAATTATTTATAAATGAATCAATTAAAACAATTACATCATAAATACTTTTGCTGTAACTGCAATGAATACAACTGAAGTTGATACTAGGAGGACAATTGCATAGATTGCCTTTGTGTCAAATTAATTGATAAGAATATGATCCTAATATATTTATGTATTTGTTTGGTTTTGCTAATAGTACTGAGTGCGGCACTGAATAAGTTTTTTTTTTATTATTATTATTATTATCTGCGTTGCCTTTTCTTTAGTTGTGCTGCTGAACAAACGCAAATCTATTCATTTTAATCCATTTTATTTTATTTTCGGAATTTTATGAAAGCATCTCCAAATCTTACGCAGCACATTCGCATAGTAGATGTTATTTTTTAGAGAGGGACTTCTCAAGGTTATGATGCCATCCTGATAATCAAATAATAATACTAGCAATAGCCGTTCCTAATTTAGATCGCCATTCACACTTTCTAAATTATTTTTTTTTATAATATAAAATTTATTTTGTTCAAAATAATGATTATAATATATAATTTAAAATTTATAAATTTAAAATGAAAATGAAAAAAAACTCCAGCCCTAGAGCAATATTTGGCATAGGATAAGTGAAGCCAGCCTCGTAAATCTTCATTTCTAACAATAGCGTGAAATAAATACCTAAAAGCATGCAAGACTCTGACACCTGATTTCAAAACGCTACTCAAAATATTGCAAGCGATATGAAGGATCACCTGCATTTAACGAAACTATTTTAGCACACAATAATGTCCAATATTACACGAGAATATTAAGAAATGTTGCATATTGGTATTCACAACATTCGATAAGAAATATGGAGAAAATATGTGGAAGGAATAGGACAAAACTATTAACGTAATAGAGAAATATCTTTAAAACATCTGAAATAATAAACTCAGGATTAAATTTTTCTTAATGATATTAAATTACGTTGTTTAAATGCTTCTAAATGTCCAAAATAACTTATTCAGATTATAAAGATTACAATTTTAGTCTCTTTTAAAACAAAATTCGTATCATCCAATAAAAGAATACTCAAGGAATGTAATCTTCAGCATTCAAATATTCTTGGACATGTTGCAGATGTCTGGTGATATTTCTATGTTGAAAGAGAGAAGCAAGAATAATTAATATGAATTTGAAAAGGACACAGTTTCGTTTTTTTTTTCTTTTTGTTCAATGATTCATTACAATGTTATTCATATCTTTTGGGTTGTTTTACAAGCAGAAACGCATAAATAAATTGCGATACTACCTTCAGATTTCAGTAATTAGTTACGTTTAAATATATTTGTAATTCATTTTCCTGAAAGGCTTTGAAAACGGGCACACTGGTATAATATACTTCCGAGCTCTGAAAGGCTGTTTTGCTCTTATCGAATCGTCACACACAAACTTAAGCAGTTTATACTGATACAAGAGTTCAACTTTTCACTGAAATCGTATCAAAAAATATCTAAACCAACACGAAAATCAGTACAAAATTTATTTTTATATCCAAATGGAATTTTTCCTTTCTCAAACCAAAACATAACATACAATAATTTTTGAAGAAATCTTTAAGCCTATTTTACTTTCTCGAAAAGAAACAATAGAAATGTCTTTATATCAAGACAGTATTTCGGAAAGGATTTCCAAAAATATTTTTCGAGTTTTTCTGAGATCAAAAGAAACTCTAATTGTGTGCTTTTAAGGGCATTTTTTTTTTTGTACATGCAAGTCTGAATTGCAGAATATTTTATCAAATTATATATTTCAGGATTTTTATTACCCATATTTGATCGTTTTTCTTTCTTCTTAAATGATGAATTATGATAGTAAATGCTTCCCTTGTTTAAGATAAAAATAATCCTTCTTAACACATCAATCTTAAACTTTCTTGTTATAACCCAATATTTATTAACCCTTTCTAGAACCGTGGGAAGTATGCTTCCTACCAAATTTATCAATCTTTGTATGAAATTATGTAGGTTGGTATAAGTTCTGACAAATTTTTTTAGTAAGTCAGAAACTTAGATGCTTCAGTTCTTTATCTCAGAAAATAATGATGTGTCTTGATTTGTTACTTAATTATTAATTAACCAAATTAATTAATTAATCAAATTAAATTTATCTAATAAGCTAAACGAATCCCTTTTCTTATTCAAATTTCAAGCCTAAAAAACATAATATGACTAGAAAAATATGGCCCTTTAAAGGGTTAAATGAAATTTATTTAGATACAATATGATTTCAAATAATGATGTAAAAATAATAACGGCGAAAGATTTATTTTATTGAAGTCATAATTTATTAAGATGCATTGAATGGATGATAATTTGTGATTTAAAATCAAAAATTAAGTAATAACTAATTTTTCTAGTAATACATGAAGGAAATCTTTAAACCATGCATTGAAAAGAATTGATAGCCCATTACTTCGAATTGCAATCAGTATTTTGTTTAGGCATTATATATCTGAAGATTGCAAATTGCATCCCCAAAAAAGCTGTCGTGTAGTTTTAAAGAGTTTCAAATTTATAAACCAAAATCTAAATGGAAAGTAAAATTACAGCTTAAAGTACATTTTGTTTTTATATGCTTTGATACATTCTGCAAACTCAAAATGTATTAAGGAATTAAATGTATTAAAACAAAGCAAAACATTTTATATTCAAGGTTTATCAAAGTTAAATATAATTCACGTGTCATTGCAATCACTTATAGACATTGCCAATTGCAAATATATGTGCTAATTTTGCAATATGAAACCAGCAGTAGTTATCAACCCGAAACGTTCTCGCATATTCCTCAGACTGAATAAAATCTTTCACCTTGAGTAAGGCAGTGAATGCTTTGCATTGCATTGCGAACAATAGTTACGAAATATTGATATTTAGTGTGAACATAGCATTCTTATTCAATGAATCGTGTGATTCTTGGAAGTTTTTTTATTCAAAATTAAATTCTAGAATGTGGGTAAAAATACTCGATACATAGTTTCTCTAACTGACTAAAACCAAAATTAGACACAGAACCGCAGTTTTAGCCATAGAATCCCGTTCTAATTTTCACATATTCAGGCCACTGCGTTTTTGAATTATTTCTTTTGCATGCTTATGAATGTGCCGACCGATAGAAAGTCAACTCGTTGACGGATTTGGAAAATCCGAATTGAAAATTATCTGCCCTTCAGATTTAAATTAAATCCATTAATCAAATTTTATCCATTCATTTTTTCGTTTCGTATTTGTCATGTTAACTTATGTTCGAACAGCCGAAAAGACAAACTTCATCTGAATATATTCGCTCAAAATTTGATATAAATCTACAAATTTGGTATAAAGAATATAAACAAAATTTCATTCGCCTGTCTCAATTCGCCTTTTCGAATCATTTTTATCACAGACATACGGAAATAATGCACGGAATTTGTTTTCCTACCTCAAAGATTTATAAATGGGAGATTCGTCAAAGCCTCGAGTTGCAATTTTGTGAAAATGACAGTGCTTTTTTTTAACTTCGTATGAAAAATTAAAACTTGTGTCATATTCCGTTTAGAAAGATTCTATGCAACTGAGGTTATATGCAGGAATTCTTTTAATCGAAAACAAAACATATAAACAACTTCATTGGAAGATCTCTTCCATTAGTCTTTAATATTTAGGGAATTTTATTTTTAGAGAAAAAAAAGTTACGAATATTAGCTAACTGCGAAACGCAATTATTTTTGTAATTGTCAAAGGAGAAATGGCTAAGCATTTAATGTGTGATAGCAACGAGAATGTTTACAGATTTTCCAAATGTCATTCCTATCGTCAAAAAAATTAATACTCAGAAACCGGCAACTAAAAGTTTTCACAAAATAACCCGTTCACAAAACAATTGATAAAATAATCTTGCATTTCCTAAGGAACAACATTAAATGATTTGAAATGAACAATCCTTTGCAAAGCAATCAACCAGAAATAAAATATTCTTAATATATATATATATATATATATATATATATATATATATATATATATATATATATATATATATATATATATTGCTTTAAAAATTTACAATTCATAATTGTCCGCTGAATGAGACGAACTAAATAATTCACCCATTTATCAAATCCAGGAATATTTGAAAATATTTTTATATCATTTCTCAAAGAGCAAAATTGAAAATTCACAGCTATAGTATAAAGTAAAATGTTTACCCTAAAGGAGAACCTTATATATTGTTATTAGATATTACCTTATAAATGAGAACAGTTTCGTTTTCCTAGCTGATGCAGAATTGGTAATGTTAACATCGCTAATAGGGGTCATACCTCTATTTGAAGGATAATTATTCGCTTATACTACTTGAAAAAGAAGGCATTTCGGATCAGACTTGAAGCCAGAAATTACTATATGCAGTGACTGAGTCATTCACTTCTCCTTAAGTGCTTGAGTAGGACGGAAAATATTTTTTTGTGGCTACCAGTACTATAGTATCAGATGTATATAATCTATGACAAAGAATTCCGTTATTTACATAAATTTTATATGATATTTCTCTGAAAATAATATGTTAATTTAAATTTAATATTATTGAGTTATTGGAGCCTAATGGCTTTTGATCTTGTTAGGCAATATAAAGAGAACCAAAATTCAGGTAAATGGGTAGCTAAAATAGAATTATTTGAAAGTTCTGTACCATTAAGAGTTTTTTAAACAATGTGTTATGTTTTATTAAAATTATCAGATCGTTTCAGGTTTATCTTGGGAATCAACTTATTGATTTAACTAATAGAAAGGGTTAAAAACAACAGATACAAATGAATAAGAAAGAAATCTTCAAATGTTACTTTTGATTATAAATATTTTGCTTTTTATTTTTACTAAGGTGTATAGTTAAAAATAATCACAGTTGAAATTTTGTTCTTAAATGCAACAAACTAAATGCATTCATAATCCGTAAAAGTATGAAAATTGTTTGAGCGAAAGCAATTCTACTTTAATTCCTCTCATAATGTGCAACACTAAGTATAAGTCATGTTAACTGTAAAACAGAGAGGGATTATTTTATGTCTATTAATAGGAATCTTATCTATAAGCATAAGGTAATTTTAAATAAAATAATTAGATTCAAACATTATATGGAAAGAACGCGAGTATCAAAATATCATCTTATCTCATTGAATTAATCCAGGAACAAAAGGAAACACTCAATGCTAAAAAGATTTTAAAACTTGTTTTGAAAAAAAATACTTAAATAGCAATAGTAAATTATTCTTTTTTCAGTTATTTTTTATTAAATTAATAATATTCGTTATTCGTATTAGTAATGAAATTTAACAGGCAATAGGTGCTTGCAATATAGATATAAATAACAAAATATCTATAAAATTAACAGATAAAAAATAGGATTATGAACTCTAAAATAGAATTTGTTTGGTTAGACTAATGTCCAGTTTGAAAACAGCAATAGAAACCGACTCAAATCGGGGACGACATCCTCCCTTTTCAAACTGCCGTATCACGCTGGCAGAAAAGGGGGAGGAGAACACACAATATGATTTGGTGTGCATTGGGCTGATTTACGCTGAAACTCTTTAACAGAACAAAGTTTCGAAGCTGCAACCCTCCAATCTGAGCCCGGGTGGTTCTAGGCAATCAGGACAATAAATTTCCTAAAATAGAGAAACATTAGTGTTATCCATTTTTCTTTTACATTTTCTTTTTCATTACTTTAGGATATATAAAGCACGGAAAAGGAATTAGAAAAATTGTAATTATTGAAAAATTCGAAGGATTTTCAAGTATCTCCAAGTTCCACACTTCTCTCAATCCCAAAGTGACATCTTAGAAAATATATCTTCCCATCTGTCTGAGATTAGAAAAGCTCCAAAACAAAACTGGATGGACATTTGAACTTTCGCTGTCCACTCAAGTTGGTCAAAGGGCAATTGGTCATTACACCAATCTTGTAGATTTGTATCGAATTTTAGGCGAAATCTAACAAAAAAAGAAAATTTTTTTCTCAGTGCCTTCGTATATTATAACATGATAATCAGAAAATCGAATGAGCTGGGTGAATATAATTTGCACATTTTTATTAACATAATTGTAGATCTGTGAGGAAGAAAGATTGAAAATTCTTATTGGATTCTATCTATTATTCTACAAAACTAAATGCAAAAAAAAAAAAATCATACATATGAAGAAATCGACAATTCTATTTTTAGCATATAAGCTAGTTTATTTCTAAGTAGTTGAGAAGTTGATTTTTTAGTTGATTTCTGCCAGTTTTTGTTCTAAATCAAAAGGTTACATTCTGAACGTCATTAATTTACAATTCCATAATATTTCTGATGAGCCATACTTTAATTCTAAGCATTCTTTCAATATTCTTAAGTAAAACCTATCTACTAAATATGGTTGACCGAGCAATCTATCCATTTAGCAGTATTCAAATATGTAAATGCTTCCTTAGGATAAGAAACACGGAATAATATCATATGCACGACCCCTAGCAATTTATAAGGCGAGTACAAAATATTCGACATTCGTCTGAAAATTAAATGGTCGTGACGTGTGCTCCTGTAATTCAGTCATCCCTGTCAGTTTCCCTCACCTTCCGGTCGCCTTTTATCAAGGTTGGAGAAGCCAAGGACAGTTCACCGGACATGACAGGTACGGCATTCCTTCAGACTCCTCTCTCCCCTTCCTTTCTTGGTCACGTGCATCATTCATGAGATCAAGGATCCGAAGGCATGTTTGGTCATGTTTCTCTTTCAATTCGAAGGCAGCCGCTATGCATCTGTTCGAAGATTGGGATGGGGAGGTTCCTTTGTGCTCGGACATGGGCAGAGGGTTGTTGAAAGACCGATGAATGAATGGTGATAGGTTCTGTACGTGTCAAAGTTTTGTTATGATTATTTGATTGTTATGATAATTGACGTTGCCCAGTCAATTTTGATGAGTTTCAGTTTTAAAGTTTTATTAAAATTCGTCTCCTGTCTTTACACAATTATTATGATAATGAGAAACCTTTAGCAGTTCATAATATTAATGAATTCTTCGCCATTTTATTGTGAATTTGATATTTTCTTTTTTTGTACGAGATTACGAGACAAAAAAAGTTCAAAAATACATATGGTAGAATAATTGCAACAAAATGTATATTTCCAAAAATATCAATGTATCAACAACATCGCCTATACTTCTAGTAAACATGACTAATTGCTAATTTGCATGTATTATTATTCTGTAAATCATGGCTTTTATTTGTGCATTAGAGAAATCACTCAATTTGAAATATAATTCGTGGTAGAGGTATATCGATTTAAAGGTTTGTCTTCTTAATAAAAAATGTTATGTCAGATTATTCACAAATTAGATTCAATTAACAAATTACCGAATTGGTATACGTTTATATTAGCTTCTTCCAAATCATGAATGGCTGATAATCATTTTCGAAAATTTACATATTTAGTAAAGAAAAGAAATAAAAAGTGAAAATGATTTAGTAATAACATCAGTGCAAAAAGCGTTTTAAAATTAGTGAAATATAACATCATACTCCAGTTTGCAAATATCATCTCGAAGAAAGAGAAGGAAAATAGTTCTTTAGTTATTTAGATTTAATTGCATTTATTTCTTAAAAATTAGCTATAAGAATTATTGATACAGATAATCAAGTAAACAAACTATATTTAACAAAATACATTTAAATCTGTTAGTGATATCACAAACGTATTGTCTCAGAAACGAAGTCAGGAGTAAAAGGAGTGCTTTTCCAGAGCTGTTTGCTGAACATGTTTATCTTCTATGCATTTTTTTTTCAGTTTTATTTCGAATTGTACAATTTTATGGTTAAAAAGTAACTTGTATAATTTTCTTATATTGCTTATAACTCTGCCATCTTTCAGCTCACACTTATTTTGACAATATCAAAGCCAACAGACACATGCGCAAAAGCATGCGAGTTCCCATAGTTAAAAACAGACAATAGATAATTTGTATATTCTCTAAATTTAAGAATTCTATAAATCGATATTTTATTATTCAAATAAAACAGTAACCTTCGATATTGATTTAATAAATAAATTGAGTATCAATTTTTAAAAGTTAGTTAATTTTCCAAATATATATATATATATATATATATATATATATATATATATATATATATATATATATATATATATTAGAGCTAAATAATTTTTTAAAAAAACTCTACTATCATATTTAAGCAAATTCTCTAATACATCCTACAATACAAAAATCTATAATCAGCCTTCTAATACAGCATCAGACATTTGGTTATAGAAACTAATGCATTAAAATCCATATTTTCGAAGATAAAAAAACTAACAGAAATCTTATGTCTCTAGAATATTTTTAAAACTTTATTTGCATCAAATTTTTAATTCATAATTCCAGTTTTGCCATTTTTCTATGTCTCAGTTTTTCTATTTGTGTTTCTACAACGTACAGCAGGAACAAAGCCAACATATTCATGGCTGTTACCTTATAGCATATAACACCATTGACATTTTTTTTTTTGCAATTTTATATCCAATTCATTTTGTGAAAATTATATATCATTTCAGGATAAATGATTTCACAAAATGATGTGATATGAGCTCCAGTAGTCCATTATACATAAAGAATTGCTTTTCTGATAGAAAACACATACTTAATTCTTTATTCATTATTTTTCATTTCATTTACATCAAATATTCATTCCATCAAAGCAGTTTCCCATTACCGCTTTCTATATCTGAGCTTTTATCCTTGATACTGTTTGGCTCATATTCCACAACTGGAACATCACCAATACACTTAGTCTGTTTCCATATAACTCACTTCTCTGTTGACCGATCCCATTCACTTTGTTAGTCCAACTAGTTTCGTAGCTGGTCTTCGGACAACACATTAAATTTAGTCGGGGCTGCACGAAAAGCGTGAACCAGGGGCATCTGCTCCCCTACCTCATTGTTGCCGCAAGGATAATCCCTGCACCATAAATTGTAGCGTAAACACCGTTGATGACATCTTGCCGTTCCTCCAGAACCAAAGGTATTATGTACGAAAGACTGGCTTTGATGTCAAAGTAGAGGCACTCGGAGTGGAGTTTCGACTCCAGTAGGTAAAATGTTTAGCTGGGTGGATTCTGGGGCACGGAGAGTAATTTTCTGATTTGATTCGTGTAACATCGCCGAGGGAAGTTAAGCTATGTAAGCTCCTGGATCAAGGAGCAATTTAGATGGCCGAGTTTATATTTCCTTCGAAAGACTTAGAAAGTTCAGAATGAAGTATTTAACACGAATAGTAATGATGCATTTATTTATTATCAACAACAAAGGTGAAATGATTTATCTCAATCTATAAACTCAAAAAGGACGCAGTAGATCTGAACAGAATAAGACGTGGAAGGAAATTATAAGATTTCCACTCTTTTTAAAAGTTGCACTACAAATTTATTACTAGATTAATGTCCTTAAATGTATAAAATTCCTCGAAATGCATGCTCACTATTTGGCATGCCAATTTTTATCAAAGACAATACTTCAGGCACAAAAACAATTTCTGACAATTCACTGCAAAATCTTATGCATTAAACTGCAGTGATTATATATGAAGAATGTTGATTGTTTTACACAAATCAATTAACATACAAAGCAGATCTATGTACCTGCAGTGTAATCCGATGGCATGATATCAAAATAAAGATTCTAAACATTATTTCTATCTTTGAACTTTCGACTTTTAACAATTTTCAGTATTATCAGCAGAAAAAAAAGCTATTTAATGATTAATACCTTGATTGTACATTTTCTCTTGGAGAGCGACTCCCATGTCGATGATGGGTTTCCTGATAAACCTATGCTTTAACTATTTGTACTGATATCTCTTCTATACTGAATAGACCTCACTATCAATTTTATTATCAGGTTTTATGTGCTTAGTGACTGGTTTGGAGCTAGACGTATGATATGCTGCATGTAGGAATGATTCAAAAAAATATTATACTAGAAGCAAATATCTTCAAAAATTCTTTAAGAATACACAATAATTAAATCAAAGAAAGAATGCGAACGGAAAGGGGAGTCAGCACGAAATTTCATGGAAGAGAATCAGGAGGTGTATTTTTTTCAATAGGAATTTGTGTTTATACTGGAGATTCTAAATAATGCTTTTATCAATTCTAAAAAATTCTTTAAAAAGATATAATAAGTAGGTATCAACTATAACGGTGAATTGCTTACTTTGAATCATTACTGAACAGTTTATATTTATTAGTACTTATGTACAAATGTTTTTGATTTAATCTAACATTTCTTAAAGAAAGAAATATTTTGAGTCTTAAAAATATTATTATGTTAAAAGTTGGAGTAATTGTATAATTAGCTTTAAAATTATATCAAGAATGATTATTAATCATTAATAATTTTTCTTCCATAGAACCCGTCATAGTGATGGGCCCCAGCAATACTACTGCAATGATGGGGGACATCGTAGTGTTCACTTGCGACACAATCGGAGATCCTCCGCCTCAGATCACGTGGCAAAGAAATGGTCGCAACATTTACATAAATGGACATTCCAGTTACAAGATATTGGATAGTGGTTCACTCCAACTGGACAATGTTGGTCCAGCCGACTATGGCATGTACCACTGCTCAGCGAAGAACGACAAAGGAGTTGCCAGTTCGGAAACAGCGCATTTACAAGTGGAAGGTAAGAAACATTTTAATAATTAAATATTAATATCAATTGAGTGGCGAATGCGCGCATCATTTCATATCAAAATCAGGCTCATAGATTCTACCAGAAAGAACGGTGACGTCTTTCTGGTGCAGTTGCTGAATAAGGAGAACGAGTTAATAAGCCTGTATCTATGCTCTTATACTGTAATTTTCATTATGGCATATTGATATCCCAAATGTTTCCCCCTTTTAAATTTTCCGTTTCATTGTTACGTGACCGTCTAATATTTATGCAATAAATTTAATTAGAAGACCTAGTTGGAGTCATAATTGTTATTTTCATTTTATATGCCAATCTGATTTCTCTTTTTTTTATTATAAAGTGTTTTTAATAAATATATAGCCCATATTGTCTCTTAAATGAAAATAAAATAAAAATATTTGGTAATTTTATTATTTGAAAGTCAATATCCTTCAAAACAAACAACATGACCCTTTTGTGCCAATCAAAGAATAAAATGAGATAGCAAAATTGTAAAAATTTATTTTTGTTACCTCAATAAGCATCGTAGAATATAAGTTATATTATGTTTCTTGAAATTACATCACACGGCCGTCCTTAAATACATAATACCTGGAAGGCCGAACTTCGGTCAGCATTTTTTTTTTTTTTGTAAAGTTGAAAACAAGCTCCAATCATATGTCTCGTTTAAAGTTATCATCAAAATCTAATTAAAATGCAAAAGTGGGATCGAACATTGGTCCGTCATTGCATTGCAGTCTGTACCTTAACCAACACTCCATGTTTGACGCATTTGTGCCCGTTATGTACAACTATTTGTCATTATTTAGTTATAAAAAACGGTTTTTTTTGTATGTGTGTGCAAAATCATGTTTTTTACAGGAGAGATATCTGTAAAGATAAACTTAAAAAGCAAAACTTTATCTAAATATAAAATTTGATCCAAATCTTTAGAGTCGTTTGCGAGATACACGAAATAAATTTATATTTATATACAATAATCACTCGTTTAAAATTATAAGATATGCAACAACCAAGATATTTTGTTAATAATTAAATACATCTAAAATTATCAGAATTTTAATGAGAAAATCAATTATAATGAGGACTTTGGTTACTCAGTATATATATGTAAGGTGTTATTAAACTGGTTACATGAGCGAGGTTTTGTCAAAATATCGACATTCTTCACTTTCTGTCTAACGTTACTGCATCACTCACAGTATGCACCATGAAACAGCAGCGAACTACCATTCTTTTCCTCACTTTAGGAGAGCAGAGAAATTTTCCACAGAGTGTGTTTACAAATCTCTACTACATATTCATTTCCTGTCAAGATTTATTGACTTTTATCATTATGGACCCATTAACTTTATTTGTTGCTCAAAAATAAAAAGCTGATAGTTGTTTCTTCTCGCTTTCAGCATTAATAAAAATAATGAAAAGTAAAATTTAAAAGCAGAAAAGTCTGCGTTATATTTTTACGCATTTTTTTTTTTTTTTTTGCGTATTTTGTATAGAAAAGGTAATTAAAGATTCTACAAAGGTCTATAATTATAGTAAAATTCTGTCAAATGTACTGTAAAAGTAAAAGAAGAGATTTATTTCATGTAACTTTATAATCATTTGATAACTAATACAAGACATATCCTCTTATAGAAAATAACAGATTATTGTATCCTTTTGTGTAACATGTTCAGTTTCCTCCTACCAATACATAAAGAAAAAAATATTAAATTTACATTGGACATCTGCATTTAATTATGTTAGCGTAAATCGAATTTATTTTGTGTAGGATACATTTGATTAATGTACTAAAAACAATTTTTTTAAATAAATAAAATCTGATCGAGAAAATAGAAATCAATAGTGCGCATTAATTATCAAGCGTAGTGCAATGAATTGAAATTTCAATAAATTTACATACATTTAAAAAGTTTTAATAAAAATTTACAATTTTTTATGTAGCTTGAAAACTGCTTTGATAAAAACTTATGACTCTTCGTTATTTTGTTTTCAGAGCTTCATTTTTTTTATTCCCTGTAGCGTCTTTGTTTAAAAATTAGTTTAAATATGGTAGTAAAAAGGCCTTTTATTTATTTTATTGTAATATTTAATTGTTTTTTTTATTTTAAACATTTCATAATTCATTAATATCTATATTAAAAAATTTCAAGATAAATTTTTAAGGAATCATCACTGAATATTATTATTAAGAAATCCTGTAAAATATTTTTCATAATTTGCTTTCAAGTGGCGCTTTATATTGATATTTTTTTTAATTTAATCAGATATCGGAAATTTTAGTGAATTAAAATACTATACATATTAAGGTAGCATTATTATGGAAAATTTTTAAACTTTAGAATATTAGGATGTGAACAAAAAATCGATTAAAAATGCCACTTTTTCAATTCTGAAAGAATGCAAATTAAATAAAAGCGTGCTAAGAGAATCAGGTTCCACTTGAAATATTTTATTTAAATAGCTTTTCATTTTCATGTCGCATTTCTTTTTCAATTTTTTTAATAAAATATATCAAATCTAAGCACCATAAATTGTGTTAGAAATATTTCCAACTACACGTAAGAAAAATCAAAGAAAATTGTGAATTCTGCTAAAAGCGCAGGGTAAAAGTGATGAAATAGTGCTTCTGTAAAACACGATTGCGTGCCATTTGAAACATTCTGAAAACTCTCAGTAAAATTGCAGCGAACGAAAATCAATCTCACATAAAGCATACGCAGGAAAAACCGTTGAATAATGCAGCGGACGCCGCTGAATCGCAAAATAAAGTTGAGATACCTCAAGAGAAAGTTTCCTTAAATTTAAATAATTTCATTCAGATTACGGAAGCTTTGTGTATAATCTTATCACTAACTCCAATCGAATAGCTACTCTAGGCGAAAGAAGTCAAGAACTTGTGGCTCATAGAAAATTCATGCTCTTCCATATATAACAAAGTAATCGCATAGCTAAAAGAGAAAGAAAAGGCTACTGCCTCATCTGAATCTTGCCAAGTTCGGAGAAAAAAAAAACGAATCTTAAAAGAATCCTACTCACATTCCGGATATAAAATAACTTTCAGCAACGAATTTAAACGACATTCACCAATGTATATTTTATATACTATTATCAGATTCTTAATGAAATCAGATCACGAATCAAAACAGTCATATGATAAACGTAATAATGCTTATGATCAAACTTCCGCATTGTTTGATACTAAGCTGCGATTTCAACTTGTTTTATTTCTTACAATGTAACATGTTTTGAGTTATTAAATAAAACTGCCTTAATTTGTATCACATAATCAAAAATGAACTCTATTTTTATACATCCACCAAATCCCTTCCAGGGGTCACCTCAAAATGGGAAGAGAAGCTTCTTGCATGAAGGTTGATTCTAGCCGCCTTGGTGAGTAGATAAATAGTGTGGGTTTGTCTACTCTCTACCGATGCACCGTGGTTAGTGATGGCTCTCAGGTGTCAACCATAATTTCTGCTCGTGCTGTCAGGGCATTCTAGTCATTCAGATTATTCCATGTGCTCAGGGAGGGTGGGAATGTGACTGTGATTACTTACATCACTATATATAGAAGATGATATAGGTTTTGTCCTAAATCTTTTATTACATTTCAAGTACTCAGGAAACACAAATAATTTCATAGTTATACGAGGACAATATATTTTTCCTAATTCAAAGTAAGCAGCCGACAAGAAACATAAATGATCATGGTGCAATCAGCAATCGACATATGGGCATGATACAGATCTCTCTCCTTTTATATGCATGCATACATACATATATACACACAAGCACATACATACACACATACATACATGTGCTGTAGTGCAGAACATTAAAAGAATTTGAAATCGTTTACATACGACCATTCATTTATTGGTAACTTGAAGGATTAAAGAGTATGAAGTAAAAAAGAGGGCGAAAAAGCAAATTCGCAATGCTTTAACTGGTAGTTTTCATAAGTTACGCTGGAATCATAAGTAATAAGGTAACGCTGGAATTTAATTTGAAGAATTGTCTGGAAGGAGCTTAAGACAGTAAGAGAGTAAGTGGGAAACCATTGCAGTTAAGATGATAAAGTGTTATTTTAAAGTTTGATTTAAAGCAGACCGAAATTATTTTAGTGGGATCAAAATGAATGAAATAGGTATGCATTAATAAAATTATTTTCTATACACTTACGTATGAAATTCGAATTTCTTATCTTAAACATTGCAGCATGATCCTTGTTTTTACTTTTTTTATTTCAGTAATTGGTGTATCTTTTTATTATTTCTTAAAAATCTATTCGCAATTGTAATAATGATAACATGTGCACAAAAAATGTATTTATTGAAAAAAATGTATTTCAAAAATAAACCTTCAAAACACGCATATTTATAAACGCAGTTATTAGTAAAATATTGCAATAAAATGTGCTTCAACACATTTTTTTTCTAAAAATGTTATTTAAAATGAAAGAAAAAAAAGTCAGCAAAAATAGTATTGATACCATTATTGTTTAAAATGTCTGAAAAATTCTTCTTATACTATTACTTGCTCGAAATACATCGAGAAAGTAATTAAAAATATAAATTAAGTTTTTAATTAAAAATCCTTTTTCAATGAGAATGTACCATCAAAGAATGAAGTTTCTAGAATTATCGCTCTAACTCCAATAATATGTTCTATTGAATTTTTAGTACTATTTTTAATCATAAATACCGCATTAACACATTTTTTTAAAATTTTTAATATGTTAGACCATAAGTATTATCGTATTAAACAGAACTCATATAATTCGAAGCGCATATATTGCAAAATATTTCACAATATTGTGCAATATTATATTATGCTATTTAATGCATAGCAATATTATACAATATTATATCATATATATACGTGTGTCGATGGGTATATGAAATAAATAGTAGATATTTCTTAAAGTATGGTGTAAGCTATGTTTATGTTTAGGATTCAGAAGGTTTTGATTCCAGTGAATGTGTTTCTCTAAAGTTGAAGAATGAATTTTTCAAATCTCGTGTATTAAAATATGATGATTCGAATCAGTTAAAGATCTCATTTTATCATGAAACTGAGATCATTCGATATACATCACGGGGAACTGGACAGTTAAAAAAACAGAAAATTCTTTTAATCTACTCTGATAAGCCAATCATATTTATTTTGAGCACCACAAACTCCATGTATTTTCCTGTGGCTACTAATAGCTTTCTCCTTTTGTGAAAATAACAAGCAAAATATCATGAAAATCATATTTTTCTGGCTCCATTTTAAAATTAAAATCATACAAACAGCCTAAATTAAAATTATATACAATTTGAATTAAAATCAGGCAAACAACCTTAATTAAAATAATGTACAATTTGAATTTAAAATCATTCAAACAGCCTTAATGAAAATTATAATATAATTTGAATTTAAATCGTGGATGGAACATTAGAAATATTATTTCAAATGAAATAAATCGTGTAATTAGTAGAAATTATTAAAAAAAGAAAAGTAATTATCTATTTATACAAACTCCAAGTATTTTTGCATCAAACCTAATTCATTTTTTTTTCGAATACAATTTTTTTCTGCGTATAAAACGTTGCTCCACATAAACTTTAAGAATTATAAACGTTTGTAATAATGATTTTTTTCAAAGCTAACGGGATTTCTTATTCCGAGTAATGCAGTTCCGCAATTCACAATAAATCCATTCGTTTTCATTAACTTAATGCAGGAAGAACGAGCTCTGCATCTTAAATTTCGACATTCTTTTCACTTTCTAATTGAATTTTATTTATCATTTATTTAAATATCTTTTTCGATTGAAGATCTAATGAAAATTGATTTCTCTCAGAGGCTGATTATTTAAAATGTAGAATGCCAAGTCTTCCTACGGATAAAGATAATAAAATTGGTATCATTGAAATATTTGTTACTGGTTGATATACTCGGAGTTGCTGGAATTAAAATTCTTTCATGCATAATATTTTTAACTTAACAACTACATTTATGTAAAATATTATAATATACAAAATTTATATTCTACCTTTTTAATTAAATGTAGAATAACAAATGAAATAGACGAATTTTAAACAACCCATAATTAATTTTTTCCTTAAATTAATATTATTTTTGTTACTAGTGAAAACTTTGTTCACAGATGGCTGAAGAATATTCTGCTTGTTTGATTTTCAGCGACTGACATAAGAGTGGTCTTTAACATAGTTTAATCATTACTTTAACATCAATAAAAACAAGTTAAATGATGTATAAAGATACTGGAAAAATTTAATAAAGTATGATAGAGTTGTTCGAAGTGTAACAAAGATAAAATTTTGTTTATTTCTAATTAATTGACTATTCAGTTAATTTTTAACTTATATAAATGTAAATTAAAAATTAACTAAATAGTCAATTAATAGAAATCATATGCATTATTTGTTCTCATGTCTTTTATTGCAAGTGTTCAAGAATTTGATTGTATTCGACCCAGTTGTTTGGGAAGAGATGTGATACGTGCATACGTATACACATATGTACAGATCCACAATGACTTTTTATGTATTCAGACTATAATCAGCTAAATAAATATTATTATAAATGCCTTACAGTGCAGAAAATTTGTGTTAGTCATGATTTTAAAACACACATGGACTTTTACTAAGCAACTTGAAACATTTTTCATGAAGTCATTTGACATGAAGAAATATAAAAAAACAATTTTTACACATTATATGATAGTAATAATAGAGAATAAAATTTTATTTTAATTATAATAAAGAATAAGAGGAAAAATGAACCACTCTATTGCGTGATTAAGTGGCAGGCGAACTAGTTATCTTTATATTGACCTTCTTTTTACTTGTTAATTCTATTAGAATTACACTAGTGAAACAAAATTTTCGCAGAATTACTGCATTAATTTTGTGCGCGGGATAAATATCAGTAAAAGTGTTTGGAAACCTTATAGATGACTCCAAACTTGAAATTCTTTCGAAAAGTATGCTTGATTAGTGATAGATATATGTTTAGATACAAATAAATTAAGTAATTTTTGCAAATAACTAACATAAACGGCAGTGATCTACGAAATCTTAGCCATATTGCATCTAACATGAAACTAAATTTCGCGACCACCACCTAGCTGTAGAAGGTTTCGGGAACCAAAAGATAGCTTCCCTTCTCATTGAAATGAATCATATCCATTTCTTTAGAGTAATCATTCCCAATCATTCCAACATATTACATTTTTAGGTTTGAAATTTATAAGAATTTCTGGTTATTTTTTTTTCTAATTCTCTAGGTGAATATTTTCCAAAGGAATAGTTGAAATCTTACTCCCTGCACGCACCTTAAACCTCTTGTACCCATTTGTATTAGCTAAGTGTCCATTCTAAATGCCCAAATAAATATTAGGATTTTGTCCATACCAAGCCATCCAATTCTGAAGGTATTTTCCACTTTCCACCGAGTTTGAGGTGCCACCATATCATAGGTGCATTGTAAATTGATTGCGAATTCTGCTTTTAAGGTAGAAGATTTTTCCGGTACTAAAATCATGTTGGTTTTGTCTGCGAAAAAGAAACTCAAAAGCATTTTTTACGTCATTGCGTGTCTGCTTTCTCTTAAGATTTTTTTTTTTGGTCCAACGTTTTATTTAAATTGTGATTTAATTATTTATCCGTTATCAACACTACATGTTTCCTTATTGTTTCATTATGGTTTCGAAATAAAGAGAAGGTTATAATTATTATAATATCAGTTATGGAATAGATAACAAACAAATAGATAAGGCCAGTACAATCGCCTTATTTTTTGAAGAACACTAGCAGCTGGAAATAACTTCTTTCATTCATAACTCTAACAATCGGCTCTATCACAAAATTCAGCTCCAACATGTAGAATCCATTAACAATATTCAATCGACAGAAATTATAGTTATGCAGTGAAAGAAGCAGCAGATATTTTCAAATCTCAATTGTTTATTTTCGAAGCAGTTAAGGTATTCAAGAGAATATTACCGTCATTCTTGACTTTCAAAGTCTGGATTATTAAAATATAACTTTGATGTAAATTATTAACAAAGGAAATTGACTTTTTCAAATGGATATCTCATAATCAAATCACATATTAGAATCTTAGAATTCAGTTATTCTAAGGCACCACCATCCAGGTATCAAGCTAAATATAAATCTTGAGGATTAAAAATATTTTATTACACAAAATAAAAATAAATAAATCTTTTTTGCCGTTACTTATAGAAATAAATATTATGAAATAAAATAAATCAATAGATAAATCATGAAAACTTTTTGAGCTAAATCTGGTAATTTAAAAATAAAGATTTATTAGCTTTTTAATTGTAAATAATAATAAAAAATAAATTATAATTCCTTTAAAACAGAGAAAAGTTAATTAAAATTTAGATAATTTCCACTATTATCAAATATATAAATACTAAAAAAGAAGTAAAATAAAATATTTTTTTAATATATTGATTGGTAGATGTTAATGTTCATATTATGTTTGTACAAGATACATTAGTTATATTTAAGATTCAAAGAACCAATCTGCTATACAAATATGGAAGATGGAAGAAATATGGAAGCACAACACTAAGCTATCAAGTCCTGAAAACTACAATAAGGAACCAAGCAAAAAAAAAAAAAAAAAAAAAAAATCTGCAATCCATTCAATATGAAAGAATCCTTTCACTCTTCCAGTTAATAGCAACATATTTTACCCAGTCTTTTCATACAGATGAAGCCTTAAAGTGTGAAAGGACCATACATGGGACAAACAACATTGCTACTAAGTAATCAATCAGTGAGTGATTGTCAACAAGTAGTATGAATGGCAAGCTCTGATTCACTACTTAATGCTATAATCTATATACTTATAATAAAGCTCAATGTGTGTGTGTGTGTGTGTGTGTGTGTGTGTGTTGGCGCTCTACAGGCTAGGTCATTTGACATACAGCTACCAAATTTGGTACATGTATACCTTAGAGGTCGGGAATGTGCACCTGGGGTCCCTTTTTTTGAAATTTTAATTATTAATTAAAAACTAACTTTCCCGCCAAAAAAATCTTCCATTTTCCCCACCGCCAAATGAGTAAGGCTTCAGTTTTTTTTTCTCCCAACAGTAATGAGGCTAGGATTAACGTTTTTCGGCGGATTATTTCAAACGATTCTGTTTATTTTCTTAATGTTTTATGCATTTAAAATTAAACATTGTTAATTAATCCATGTTTCAGATTCATTCTGAAATACTTTTGAATTAAAATAACACAGAATAAAGGAAATTAAAAATGTATAATCTTCATAGCGTTACCCCAACTGGAGTAGAAAAATTCACGCATTTGCGTTAGCGTAACTGGCGAAGAAAATTCACCCATGCGCATTATGTTCTGATTGTTGTCATGACAACCATTATCAACGGATGATTTAAATTATTTTTAGGTTAGTTGCATGCTTTTGTAATTAAATTGTATTTATGTTAGTTATATATTTATTTGTATACGCTTATAGTTTTAAGTACATCGTTTTTTTTAAACCTGTTTTAGACCGATTATTTCAAACGATTCTGTTTATTTTCTTAATGTTTTATGCATTTAAAATTAAACATTCTTAATGAATCGATCTGTTCATGATGAATCTGAGAAAATTTTGTTTACCAATTCTTGAGATATTACATAAATTAAGAAAGATATTCTTTAGTGCCCATAAAGTTTAAACGCTCAGTGACTCTATTATCAGTAATCATATTATTAAAAAAATGCTTGGTTTCAGTAAAAAATATTATTATATTAATTGCAGATTAATCATTTACACTTTAATTTAAAGTATAAATTATACGAGGGGTAACAGAAAATTAGAGAGATACATATAACGTTATGACTGAAGTCCTTTATAATATTATGAGTGAATTATATGACTATCAAAATTTGAAGTTTTAAAATATTTTGCTGAAGAATCTATTAAAGTTGGAATTGCATAAAATATTTAATTATTGAAATTTCAACGAAAATTAAGATTGGCGAACCGGCTGGTCGCCAAAGGCGGCTAGTAAATAAATAAAGTAACATAGAGAGATCAATTTCGGAGATCTAGTGACGCCATCATGGATCTCTTATGACAATGCTCAGTTTACGCCAATCTGTAACGTTCTTTCTTAGCAAAATCTGAGATCAACGACAATTGCACCAAACTCTTTCCCAGCATCTAAGTTCATGGATTTCCTAGGCGATCTCTTATCTCTGTTATCTGGATGAGAAATGAATGCACTGGCTAAGTAATATAAGGGTCATCTGTTCCTGTCTCAGATAAGTGTCGACCATACTCTGTCATCCATAAAAAAACTGAGTGCATCATTTCAACATTGTTCCTGTCTTAGGTATTAACCTAAGTGTACTATTAAATTCCCTCTGATAGAAGATCCAAAAACAAATCTAGATTTAAATAGCTGAAAATTTTTGAAATATTCTCTAAAAATATCAACTTTAAGCCGACAAAAAACTCTAAGTATCATTTGATAAACTATATCATACATTCACACGTTATACTTTTGTAGATCTGTTGAAACCATGTTTCACGATATTGGGAGCATCGTCTCGTCTATAGGATAAAAACTTTTTTACTAATCAAGCATTGAGTAGTGCTTCAATGGATGTATTATTATTGAAGTTACATGATTACAAAACTTTGTTAATTTATTTTTATTTATTATTAATTATGATACATTTCCCTATTGATTGAGAAAAAGTACAAATGTATGCTTGAGATAAAATTAGAAGACAAATTGCAGTTAAAACAAGTAATATTCTGAGGATAAGCTACTTTACGTTTGAATTAATCAGTATTTATTTTATGTTGTAATGGATTTTCTGTTGAATAAAAATGCACGAAATAAAAAGGGCAATGTTTCATTTATAAGTGTTTCATTAGGTAAAAAAAATAAAACTAGAGAAAACAAAACTGAAAGAAATGTATTCTAATATAGTACCAGAGACACACATTTATTCATAGCAGTTGGGAGCAAATGCAAAATAAAGACACACTATTTATAATTTGTGACTAGAATTGGAATGACCTTTAATATACATTTCTTGAAATGACAAAATTGTTCAGAAGAAAGGTAGAATAAATACAAAATAAAAACACCTTATTCACAATTTGTGGAAACATAGAAACATCTTGTACATATGCATAACGCTTTTGATGACTCAAAATGTCCAATTACTTTAAAATAATATACTTCTGAAAAATACATGTAATATTCTCTGGCGTCAGAAAATTGTTTTTCATGTCTCATTTTTTTTTCCTCTCAGCATTAACATTTTCTGTTATCCATTCAACGTTTTATTTTTTTAACATGTTAGAAAATGCAAGTCATTACATGCAGTCTCTTTCAATCACGTGCACTCTGTTTAAATGTTCATATGCAACATTTAACTGTCACTATTTTAGTAAAAATCCAATTTGTGTCTTACTCCAGTCTACGGTCCCAACATTACTCTGAAAGGAAACGCAGTTACAGTGAATGCGGCCAAATTTTACGCTTTCCAAAAATTTAACTTTCTCTCCCCCCCCCCCGCCCCCCCTTCTCCATATAACGTTGATTTGACTTCTACATTTCATAAATAGAATCGAAGGAAACAAATAAGAAAATTCAACTATTATAATTATTTGTTTAACTGATGCAGCAGAAAACGATAGACTTTGATTTTTATCAAGTATTTTGTCTGTCAGAATTGAATAATTTCTCTCTTTTTTTCTTTTTTTTATATCCAACTGCTTGTATGCTCGCGATTCTTAAAGTAGACTTAGGTATCATAAAAACAATCTTTGTGATTATGGAGATTTTTAAATACAGTATACTCAATACCATATAAGACTGATATTGCGATAAATGTCTTCTTTTCTGATGAATTTATGAATTGTTTAAAATTCTAATACATGATATACACATGTCTTTAGTTGGTACATTACATTCTTGAATATTGAAAAACATTTTAAATACAAGAGAATAAATATTCTTTTGGAAAATCCTCATTTGTTCTAAATATTTTTTCTTCCGAGATTTTTTTAGATTATATTGAATTAAGTTTTTTTTTTTTATTAAATGTTAAAGTATTAGAATAAAATAGCGTATTGAAGGATAAACATCATTTAATACAAAAAATCACTTTCACTTTCACTTTCTTTTCAAAAAAATCACTTTCAAATTTCACTTGGTAATGTGGAGAGAAAATATTTACTTCCTTACACCTATAAAGTTATCTAACCAATAGTCAAAAAAATTTGTAAACAATAGATTGAAGGTTCTTTTTTTTTCTAAATATTTATCATAAATGTTTTATATGCCTCGAACGGATAAAGGACACTAGCAGATTTTATCCAAAGCTGACCATAAAGGAATTAAAACTTTTTGTGCACGAAATTTACACATTTTTCATCCACCACGCACTTCACTGAGCAATTAATTTTACTTTAAAGTTTCCTCCGCTATTTCCCACAACAACGGAAGCTGGTCTTTTAATAACGACAAAACTACATTGTCGCTGTGCTGCCATCTATAGAAGCCCCATAAGAGACAGCCGGCTTTATCTGACTCCATTGTTTTATTACTTCACAATACGGCACTCATTTTTATACCGTTAAGCCGATGTAAGAAGAACAAGAAGAGGAAGAAAAAGAAGAAAAAAATCACCTTCCTAACTAAAGAACTTTCAAGCATAGCAGTAAAGGATAAAAAAAAAGAAAGAAAGAATGTTTTCCCCTTTCTTTCATGGACCATTTTTTCATCCATTGTCTCTGCCTACGTCGATGGAAAAAAGCGAAACAGTTAACTCTTGTATATGAGTGTCAAAACGAAAGCGAAGAAAGAAAAGATTTATATTGGAGAAAGGGAAAAAAAAGAAGCAAAAGAAGAGGAGGAGAGGGTGGAAAAAAAGAAGAGTGAAGAACAAAAAGACGCTACCGATCAATTCGTGCGACGAAGCGATTGGTGAACAAAGAAATTGGGGAGGGGATACAGGGGGTACAGTTCCCACGGGGACGTCGATATCCATACCGAAAGAACTTCATTGATCTATTCCTGTTCCAACCATTCATCGCTTCCTGAAGGGGTTAAATAATTATTAAACATGTACTCGGATTGGACATTTTTACTCGAGCGTGAGAATTTTTTTTAACCTTTTATACGTTTTTCTATAAAAAGGAAATCTATAAATTCCATTCATAAGAATAAGATGACATAAGTATTATTCATGTTATGAAAGAAGTAATAGTTAATAGTTTGCTTTTCGAGAAATAATTTTTCGAAGTGATGGAATATTCTTACATTTGTTTTAAAAGATATTTCGAAATTTTCTCTTGATTTCGATGATGTTGTTAAACTATTTGACTAGAATGGAATCAAATTAAAGCCTTAATAAAATAATTAGAAATATTTCTTAGAGAAATATCAGAAATTAACTTTTTTTGATAAAAATTTTGCATATAACCATATGTAATAAATTTCTCCTCAATAAAATACTTACGTTTTATATCCTCAAAGACTTAAGATTTTTCGCATTCTGAATGAGGGCAACAGTCAATTAAAATAACTTTTCTTATATCTTATATTACATATTTTCAGATTCCAAATTTTACAAAATATATTTCGATTCATGTGCAATTGATTCTTTCAGTCAGAAGAAACAATCAGAGATGCCTCTTGTTCAAATTCCAAATGTACTTCATAATACTAATAGATAATTTTAAACACAACGAAAACGAAAACGATGATGTTACTGCATCCAAAAAGAAGGCCTGATCTTCAAAAATGAATCATCAATAATAAGATATGCAGAACGTCTGAGTCATGACTGAAGTAACTTGTTTTTCTTCAATGTAGTCAAAGAATAATTTTGAGGAAATTCTTGTATATATCTGTGAACTTAAAGAGTTTGCTTTCTTTCTCATCTATGAGGGAAATAACCACGACTGTTAACTTGACAACATTAATTCCCACAAATAGGATGCAATAGGACACGGAGGAGACTATTCGCTTCATTTCAAAATATTTCATAAAGGAAGCCTTATTTGCATCTCTTTATGATAGAATGAATAATTTTAAAATATACAATTATAATATATTGGAACTTTTGAATATTTCGGGACCATCCAATGACAGATCATAAAGCAGTTCGCACTCATTATAATCTGAAAGATCACCATATGGCTTAGAAATATGGTATCTTTTGTAAGATGTTCAATGTAGTGAAGCCAATTGTCTCTTTCTGATGCCATTACATTACTTGAAGTATTGTCATTTTAAAGCAAATGGCTGATACCAAACTGAGGTTTGTTTCAGATCTCAAACCTTTTAATTATTGATGAATATTTAAGTTGAAAGTTCGTAGAAAATTTACAAAACCTTAAATCAGTGCTGAATGACTGAGGATTTTAAAGTTTTTTAGGGCTTATTCAAGAATAAAGGCACTTTTCTCCTTTTAACTTTTGCAATTTTTTTAACAGTCAGCAAAATGGTTCAAAACTAAATTCCTATTAACATTTCTACACATAAGACAATCTTTAATAATAATTAATGATTATGAGAATTATAGAAAACATCAAAGTTTCACTCTATTTTTATTCAGAACTTTTTCAAATGCCTTGTTAATCATTTTTTTAAAAATTTCGTTAAAAGATTATCACCTTGTAATCGTGTCAGAAATGACAGAGAAAAGGAATTTGAAATATGTATATTCATCTACACTTCCGGTCTGATCATTTTTAGTGACCAGTTTGTAACTATTCATTAAAGAAAATCATATCAATAAAATAAAAAAAACTAGTCTGAGTGGTTTTCCAAAAACTTTCTCGCATACTCTCTAATAAAGGTGTCATCCAATAGAACGCATTGCATAACATTAGCGTGCAAAAGTTACGAAATATGAACCTTTGACGTGATTTTAGCATTTTTACTGAATCTATCATGCCATCCTGTACTTGTTATTTCGCGATCAATCCTTGTCATGCAGTTAACAGTGTCTGCAAATCGAATTGGAGTTTTAGACGTGTTTTTCCCAACCGATTAAAACAAAAATTGAACACAAAACTATATTTTTAGTTACAAAATCAAATAAGAAATGAGATATATTTAAGTCATGGCGCCTTTTGATTATCACTTGCGCATGTCTCTTGGATCCTTGTTGCCAATCCCTTGTTGGATTTGGCTCAAAAATTTTTAGGTGTCTAAACTATAGATATTAATTTTATGTATCGAATTCCATCCATATGGATGTCCTCTTCGTTTTGTAGTTATCGTACTAAATTATATTCGAAGAGCCGGACAGACGGACTTTTTCTGGCAGGTTTTATGAAATATTCGATGAAATTCTTCTAAATTGGTATAACGGATGCATACCAAATTTTATACGTCCAGATAAAAGCGTTTTTGAATTATATTTGTTGAAGACAGATGGACATTTTCCAAAAGTATGTTTTTCGAACTCAGGGAGTTCTAAAATGTCGAAATTGCTCAAAATCTCGATTTTAAATTTTTTGACGATTCCTATACTTTATCTGTACTATGTGTAGGAGGAAGTAATAACAATTCCTAGTTGAAAGTAAATGAGAAATCACGAGAAGATGCATTTTTGCTAATAGAAAATATATTTTTCTATACATCTAAGTTAACGAAAAAAAATTGCTTGAAATATCAAAATTTCGTTTAAGTGGAAATCACATAGTTACAATTTATACAATGTAAATATTTGGCTGGCATGTTTAAAGTTCTTGAATGTATATACACTTGTTGTCATAGTATACCTGACCCTACTTTTGCCACAGTGTACTAATCTGCATATATGTCTGCCATGAAATGCCAATCAAACCATTGAATTCCTAAACAGTATACTGATGATATGAATGGAGAATTCTATCGTTAAAGAATTCCTGTCAAAGACAGATATTGAGGACACTTAATGGTTTTTTCATCTTTGAAATCAAATTACTTTTTCAATATTGTTAAATAGAAAAGCATTCATCTTTATACAGTTTTGTACATGTATGATGTATTGTTACCGAACACTTTTAGATCATTGATTATAACACGGCATACTTCTAGTCATCATGGTAAGTATGCATTGAGAAGGATGAATGAGGAAATTCGTTTAAAAGTAAGATCAGATCAGAATGAAACAGAAAAATGAAAATGAATTACAATGAAATTGTCACGATAAAATTTGTGGCCTTTGCAACATAAAATTTTACACTCAAAGATATAAGACATAAATGTTTAAAATTCAATTATGTTCAAAAGTATATATTATTTATAAATATATTAGGATCTCATTTTAGAACTATTGAAAGGGAACGCCGCGTAACGTTTACTTACTGTCAACTTCACCTAATTGTAGCTGGGCATATGAACGTAAATTTATTTCATGGCATATCATTTAGATAACTTTGAACTTTCTACATGCCATAATTATAACATAAATTATATTTTATATAATAATGTAAATGATTGTTCAGAAAATAAACGCTTATTTTTTTATTTTATAGATTAAATTTCCTCCTCAGTTTTAAATAACATGTATGTATACTGTTTGAATTTTTTTATATTCTTTTATATTATGAGAATAATCTTGATGTCAAAGCTAGGACAACTATTATAGCTTTATCATAACATACACTGTCTGAAGATAATCCTCATTTAATATTCGAAAGCAGTGCTTTTAATTCGTGGTGTACAATTATTTTGCAATAATATTAATGCTCTAAAAACTAATACTACAACAGAAATATTATTCTTAGCAACAATGAAAAATGAAAACATGCTCACACATAAACAATTTCCGTAAAATTATATATCCTATATAAAAAAAATTAAAAATCGCAATCATTATAATTTCGAATTTGCTTTTTATAGAGATGATAAGTATCTCTAAAATGCAAGCACCCATGAATATGTGAACAGAAGGAAAAAGTCTATTCTCTGTCGAGGAATTTCTAAATTTTGAGAAAAATAAAAATAGTATGATTCTATTAAAAAAACTTAAAATTAAACTATTGACTGAACATGAAGATGGATTGACAAACATTGTGCATTTGCTATAAAGACTTTTTTTAATGCAAAATTAACTACTCAGTTATTCAGTATGCATTTCGAGATTTTTTATTATCAAATAATAGGACTCAGCTTTTTATACTCATTACACCAAGGTATGAATAAATAGTTCTGATAGAAAAAAATGATAAAGTAATGAGTTTAGGTGAGAATAAAAAAAGAGTTTGTTCTTCAAAGAAAAGCAAGACTTTGCATTATTTGCATTATTTTAGAGTAATGGCTCTTTTCTGTATCGTTGTGTAGATTAAACATATTCATTATTGTATAATCTACATGATATAGCTGTTGTATTCATTATTATTAAATAGAGAAATTTGTGTTATTATTTAATATTTTTCACATGAAGGTATTTTTCATAACTTCTGTAATAACGTGATGCAAAAGTCGTATCTACAAAATGCGATGTGATGAGTTATGCACAAAAGTGTAACACTCCATGAGTACCATATGAAAATGCTTACATACAAAGCAAAATTTAATCATTTATCTCTATCATTAGTTTTTTTTATTTTTATTATTATTATTATTTGCTAACAAATGTCCATTAGCCACAATAGGGATCACATTTAGGATACCAGTGCCGAAGAAAATATTTATAAATAACAGAGGTATCTAAATAAGAAGCTTGCCATTCTAACGGACGGTCCCTCTCACCAAATCTCAGAAAAAGAGAAACAAAGCTTTCAAGTCCGTCTGGAGGTGGGGTCTTCCCAAGGGCAATACACGGAAGGGACTGAAACAAGCACAACGGGAGCTAGTCATTACCTGCAACAGAAAAAAAAGAGGCTTCTCTGTTTTCAGAGATCCATTTCTATCGTAAAGGTTTCCTGTTTTGAAAGAAAATATTTTCACTTTGTAGCCACATACGTACATGTATCGTTCATGGTGGCCATTTCAATTGTTTTTCTTTTTGGAATCAAAATGAATACGGATCCTTTCTTTGTTTCAGTTGGATATTTCCTATCTAGAAATAAAAGACAATATGTATGCGGGTGCTGTACATGACACTGGACTTTAAGTTAGAAAGTTTTACAGAATTACATTTTGAAGAGTAAGCATGTTCGAGGCGAATCAATGCTTTTAATTTTAATTAATTAAAATTACAGAAAAATTTAGCATTTTGTTTGGTAAGTTTCCGGGAATTTTATAGCAAAATAATGATCTTAAAATATTTAGAAATTCAAGAAAATTATTTTTCCTCTGATATCAGTTTAGTTGCCTATAATATTTTCTGGAATTCAAATTTTTCAGATAAATTTCTTCATGGGTTCTTTCATTATTGATAACCCTGATAGGATTTCATTTATCTTCTGCCTATTAAATAAGTTTCTCTTTAAATCATTATTTTATTTCAATCTTTGTATGTTTTTAATTATATGGTAATTACTGATAAGATTTAATTTCAAAAGTAGGTACTGATGGAAAATATTTTTATAATTTGTATAATTCTAGATACCCTCTTCTCTGATATTTCTTGGAGTTTCATTTTCTCATTGAAATATAATATTTTTGTAAATATAATCTAAAGTAATTCAAAAACATGCACAATCAATGATATTAGACAAAAATCTCCGGTGCTGAATGACTTCCCTTGTTATCTTTATATTGTTCGTGAGCATACTTCGATTCTGCAAGCGAATTATTGAGTGGATGTAGTTTCTCATTTTCTAGTATTGGATAAAAGCTAAAATTGTACATTAAACGCCAGATAGAATGATTGGGTTGTTGCTTATCACACTAAACAGAAAATGATGAAAGGTTTTGAAATAATAAGATTTATAAGCCTATACTTTGATGAGAAAAATTATAAAGATCAGATTCTATATAAACAAAATCTTTGAAATTTTTCGCAATCATTAATCTTGGTGAGCTTACAGGTTACCATAGGTATATTATGTAACACATATCCCATAGTAATATGAACTTAATTTAAATACTTGTTTGCAGATATTTGATGTTTTCAATCATTTTTCCCCTCATTTCTTGCAAACTTTCTGCTAGATTAAGCAACTCTTGGAAAGGCTTCATAAGTTATGTGATTCATATAGGTTAGCTATTCAAAATTAAAAAAAATAGGGGTGATAGTGCTACACTTTTATGATAACTTAGTTATCTACAAAAAATAAAAATGGAAATCTTTTTTTCGTGGAAAACAATAGATTTTGTTGTTAACAATCAATTTTAAGATCCGGAAAATGAAGGGCCTATAAATATGCCGCAGACAAAAAAATCGTATAGGCATGAAAACGCACAACTAAAAACCATTAAGAAAGCAAAAATTGCCGATGTGAAGTTTTACATGTGCTCGCCTATCACCTAAAACTCAATTCTTCACAACGACCATGATGTTTCATTTTTTCTTTTAACTTAAGCTTTAAACAAACAATTTAGTTAACTTAAACTCTGCATGCTTTGCCGAAAATTGTTAAATGACCTTTTAATTGACAGCTTATTCATTTCTGTGGAGTTTATATCAATTAGCGAAATGGTCTCCTTAACTTTTTCGTGCACTGTCTAATAACTGCAAAATTAATAATTCATAACTGAAACTTATGAATTATTAACTGCCATAACATTATTTGCCATTGGTGAACAATAGCTATGAAAGAACTTATTAGCATGCGATCTTGGGCAATTAATCGTTAGGATTTGGTTACATAGCCGCAGACACAAGGTAACATATTTTCGGATGAATAATTCTGAATGAATAAATCGTAAATCATTTTGGAATACCTTTTTTATTCCCATCAAATATAAGAATTTCTATCTCAGGTTCATACCCTTCAGGTAATATCATTTTCGCATTTTTTAAATATAAAGTGAATAATTAAGAATTGAATCACATTTAAAAAAATTACATGCTTTTCAATTATTGATTTTTAAAAGTTTCCCAAGAAATTTGATTTTACTTAAAGAGCTTTCATTAAAATAAAAAATAAATTATATTTCACTGATGCAATCATTATTAATGTATTCTAACTTTCATTACTTAAATTTTAAGGAAAAAATTGTACAGAATTTAAATTTGCAATGAGTAAAAAATAAATTTCTAACGATTAAATGCTAATATTTCATGAAAGAAAAATCTCTTCTAACCATGCCTTCTAAATTCATTTCTCGGATTGGAGTAAACATATAAAAAAGAAATACCATGAGAGAAATTTAACTGAAGTGTTTCTATAATATTTTTTTTCAGTTATTGATAATAATAAACGTCAGCATTATTTCTTTTATAATTCTTTTAAGTTTACATTTTCCACAGACAATTAATAAGAGTGATTAAATATTTTTTTTCTTTAAATTTTGCGCCATATAAAGATAATTTTAAATATTTTTATTATTTTAAGGTGTAGTAATTAATTTTTTATGTGTGTGTGTCCCAAAACGAAAGTTTTTTTTTAAAAAAAAACTTTATTAAACCTATAATTTGCATAAATATTGCAGTGCAATTACATAGACTATTTCTTAATTTCATACGACGGAAACGATAAAATTAAATACTTCTGATGAATTTCATTTACATTTTTAAATGAAAGCTTTTATTCCCTCATTATAATGATGGACGGTTAAACTTCCATGTGCAATAAAAAAAAAACTGACTTTAAACTCTAATACTTAAGAAATGAACAATATAGTTAAGCCTACAAAAGAAATATTTGCCTGTATACATTTGATGCATAAGATGGGGCTTTCTAGGCAATGCAGACGATAGTCATGATTTAATTTTTGTTTAGAATTTTAAGATATTGTAAATCAGAAATGCGCTGCACTAGAACATAGTTTCTGATAAGAACTAAAGAATTGTAAAGAGTTACTAAAACTTAAACATTAAAAATATTCGCCAACATATAAGTGAAAATATACATAATAAAAGGTACAGATTAATTAACGATGTTATCTCATTTGGCTCTAAATATGAAAACATCAGTAATAGGAATCATAGAAAATATCAGTCAGGGTAATTATAGAAAACCTCAGTCAGTGTGAAAATTGCATCTAAAAAAATGCAATGAGTCTAAAAGGATGCCCAAGTATATTCGAGAGGGAGCAAAACACGATTATTAAAACACCATTGATCTGAAATTTTGCATAAATTTAGTTTATTACACTATCTGTTTGATGAATCAAAATAAATAGACAATGATTGACCACCTTTATGACCTTATGCGCCCTTTAATCTTTGAAAAGTGGTAATTTGTTTGCAAAATCTATCATTTCTTGCTAAAACTCTCATAATTTTCAAGAATTTTGAGTATATATATATATATATATATACATATATATATATAATTCTTAATGTGTAAGCATATAATTCTCAAAAAGCAGAAGGCAGGTTTGAAGCCATTGAAGAGACTTTCGATTTCTTCGAAAAATGAAGGACAACTGAGCATTTTATCCCTGATCTTATATAACATGAGATTTCCATCACGTGTCGATTCAATACACGTGTTGACCTTTGACAAGGGAAACGGAGGGATCATTTTCACTCGCACGTGGAACTAATGGCGCATCAATTTTACAAAGCTTCAGTTGAATTAATTAAACATAAAAAGTGGAATGGGATCAGGAAACAAGAGAACACTTTAGAATGACTCTGACATGGGCTGAATTAGGCAAAAATTTAGAAAATATTTTTCTTACACTCACGATATCAATACTGTAATTAACATCAGGTTTTGAATCGTCACAAGAATTATTTCGGAATAGATTTGGTGATTTTAAACTTTACCAGGTCTGTAGTATACGACCTTCTCGAAATCGTCTCTTATACAAACACGACTTTAACAACAACAACAAAAAAAATGACATATTTCAAATCGTTACGTTAACGACATCAGGCTTGTATAATAGCCATATATCGGATTAAATCGGATCTCCAAACCAAATTCCTCTATAGCCAAGATACTATTGCTAGACAACAAACACCATTTACACTAAAATAGATGCCTTAACTCAATATAATTTAAGCAATATGAAGAACTAAAAACATCAAAGAATAATTACAAAGTATTTTTGTTTTGAATATAAGAGATTAATTTCTTAAAGTAAATCAAAAAATGATGTTCCGAATGTTCCTTCAACCTCTTCTTGATCTGAATGTCGCAGGTGACATGCAGGGATTCAAATTTAAGGATTTAACTAACGCCTTTCAAATTTAAGATTGGAAGCTCAAGATAATTTCTTAGATGATATGCAGTACATGTAAGACATGCTGGTAAATGTTTAAATATATGAGCTGAATTCCGACGTCTATAAAAACGTCTATGGTTCTTAAGAAATCTTAAAAGAGAGGGTGGAAAGATTTTAAAGGTGGAGGATTTTGATCAATATTTTGTGATGCGAACTGTACACAAATTTATCAAATCAGAATATCGTTCATATTACAATAGTGATGACGATTACGTCATCATTATTTTCCTAAACGAATTTCAAAAAACATTTCATCAGACTTTCCAATCATAACCTTACTTTGTAATGTATAGACACACCTATACAACCCTGTAGGAACTTAGAAATTCTTTTAGTTAGAATCCATATGTATAGTCACAGTCAGCAAATGCGCGTATGTCAGGTCATTTAATTACACGATGTTCTATGGCCTCGCATATGCTCTTATTCTTCGAGATGAATAATTAATTCAAAATTAAAATGGGTGCCATGCATTTGATATTCTATATCCCATTATGACCATGTAATTTCAATTGCTGCCAATCAATGGCCAGAAACAAGAAGGCGGGCCTTGAGGGAGAAGACAAGAGGGATTCAGTTTTCGAAATATCTTCACGTCTCTTTGTGCAATGCGGATGTTCCTTTTTTCCACGTATTTTCATAAACTGTCAATCAGAACCTACAAACCCATCACGGAACCGTAAAATGATTTTATTACTTACATGGAATTGCTCTTATGGCTCATTGTAGTTAAATTACTATTACATTTTATAATATTCTTTACTGAACTTTGTTTTCTAAAAATAACAGTTTTTCAAATCTGGAAAAAGAAGCATTTAGTTATTTTTTAATAGAAAATTGGCAAAATAATTAAATATATATCATATATATTCAAAATTAGCTTTCATTATAGAAAGGAATCGTTTCTATAATCAATTGCAAAGGGGGAATATTTTATAAAATATATAAAAAACAAATATACATGAATTAAAAGATACTTATCGAAAACAGCATTAAAATAAAAATTCTAGCATATTACAAATAATATTTGATATATGGGATAATGGATGATTATCACAAATTATGAATATTGATATTGATATCAATATTTATAATTAAAATAATTATATGTGTAATTTTGGTTTATAAGCAAAAATACATGTATTTGCATGCTTTTCTGTTTATAAATACACTCTTGTTAAAAGTTCTATTGACATTTTTTAAATTGACTAATAAATTTTTATTTGTTTTTAATTTACGAAAAAAATCACTCATTTTTTGAAACTATCATTGGAAATTGGAATATGCAATAATTTCTTTTCTAGAGGAAAAAGTTTAGATTTTAATTATAAAACTAGGAGCATTTTCCATTAATACATTTTCATTTTTCTTAGTTTAAAAAAAGCCTTAAAAGTGTAAACTTATGGAAACTGAGCGTTTAATAAATTCTAGCTCTTAAATTAAAGATATTTATAATTAAATTAAGTACAAATTTATGAAAATTAAACTAGGTACATTTTTCAATTCTTATAAGATATTGTATACGGAACATTTTAATAAAATATCTCTAGAAGTTGTTACATTGCAGAACTAACGAGAAAATGAATCACTACGATTTATTTTTATACTCTCAAATAATCCAGTGAAATCGTGAATTTTGGAAATGAGATGATAAATTCTTGGAAACATATTCTTACGATTAAATCAAATCCAAAGAAAATATATCTCTTATTACATTACATTTATTTATTGCATTGTCTAAAGTCCCCACAACCCTTCGGGAATAAATTAAAATCCAGAAATTGAAATTCTAAACAGCGTATCCCATAAAGGAAAACCCTATCTCTAGAAATGGAAAAATTCCCAATATATATTTCCCTGATCCTGCGATGGTTTTCTATTACAAATCCTCGTTGACTCCTTCACAGCGACCGTGATTTTCCCGAATTACTTTTCCTGGAAATTAAATGCCATTCATATATTCTCCCCATTCAAAAGTTAGTTATTCTCTTTCCTTTTTCCCAGTTTCGGGAAATCATCCCTTCTTAACTCGAGAGAGAGAGCGAAATAATAACTTCCCAAATACTTCTCCCAAAACTGAGAAATTGTAATTTTAAAAAGGTTTTCTGCGGCTTGGAATTCTATCACGGAAAATTTCTCAGTGCCTTATCAATCCTCTCACGCAAAGCGCATTGCTTGGGAGAAACCCACGCACAGTGGCAGAGTAATTCTTCTGGAAGAAGAGTTCGCAGGGAAGGATGCCCAATGGCAGGGTTGCCAGGTTGGCCTTTTAGGACAGAATCGGATATAAACATTGCATTGAAATTTTTTTCATGGGTTTTGCGTTTTTAAAGTAAAAGCAATTCAAATAAATAGGCATTTAAGTTTATGAAGTTTATTTACCAACAACGATACCAGTAATGGTACAATGGTCCCTCTAAATTTTCTTGTATACTATTTACAAAGTACTGCGCGTTTTATGTTAAGTGGAAGATTATTTGACAAAAAATTTATATTTCTCTTTTCTGACCAATAATTTAACTCAGATTTACAAGTTTTCTATTAACACGATTTATTAAATTTTTAATACATCGATTGATTTGTTTTTCAATAACCTTTTTCAAGAACGCACAAACAATCAATTATGCATAGAATCATATAGATAGTAAATTCGTCCAAAATTTGACACAGACTTACGTTTATGGTAATAACCGATTTTTAGTCGTCTATTTTGATTCATTTTTGAGTTATTGTATCAAGAGAATGTACACAGTATGGAGCATAATGAAATGGTTCTAGTATCCCCTTGTCGGTATATGAAAAGGTGGGGGTCTGGCTTCTCCCATCGATGACGGGACGTATTTCCTTAGGGAAGGGTTGTACAGTGGTCAGTGATGGCCCTTAGGATTCAACAACAATTCCCGCCAGAGTTGATGTTGTGGCGATCTGGTCATTCAAGTTTTTCCTTGTTCCTTCTTGCGAGTTGGAGTAGTCAGTTTCTGATTACCCTACTATCGTTAATTAAGAATTTATCGTCATTTAAAATCGATGCAAACGTTTTGAATAATCCCTGTGTTATCAAACAGTTCTATTCTGAGAGCTAAGCCCCATTTCAACCTTATTTTCACTAAAATTTGGCATTATTTTCTCCGTTTAGACCTAGCAACCCTGTCTACCACAGATTCTCCGTCCTTGGGGAGGAAACGGAAAAGTCGCAATCATAGCTCTCGCTGTAATTGGGGGAAGCAGGGCAGGGGGCTTAATAGCCAAAGGGTCCACTGGCTTTGCGGGGAAGAAGGGAAAAAAAAGTCTTAAGATACAGCTTCTATCAACATTTTCTTACACAGTTCATTACTCTGGGGATTCTTTTTTCCTTGTCTGATTTCTCTGTCGATCGTTGCTATCCTAAGCGCAGAAAAAATAACATTTGACAGGAAATTACTACATCTGTAAGTCTAAGGAGGCTTCTAAGCTGAAAGTTTCAGATGCGTATAAATAAATACGAAGTAGCCCGACACAATGATAAAATGTTGTGACGTATATGTTAAAAACCACATAACTACTTTTGGATTTGGATTTTAAATTTTGATCAGCGTCTGTTAATTTATTTCATGTTGGTTTTGAATTGATATTTTATTCTAGGAGTTTTTCTTTACAATAATCTCCACAATTTACTACAAACAGATTGCAGAACAAAATTTAAATGCTGAATTTCTTTCTTTCTGAATAGATTAATTTCTGAATTTACACTATTATTTCAATTCTTAAAAATTGAGAATTATAAAATTCAAAGGCAAGTCCAGTTTAACCAAGTTCTTTCTTTTCTTATTTTTTTAATATTTTTTTTAGAAATTTTACCTATTGAAATTAAATTTTAAATTTTCTGATATAGAATATAGAATTTCTTTGATATTCATATCTTTCTATTTAATAATTGGAAGATTAAAAATTATTAAAACAACAATAAGCAATTTTTTTAAATAATTTTTAACTATACATAATTTATATTAAAGTCTATTAAAAGAACGAAAGTTTCTACGGAAAGTATTTTAAGTTTATTAAAAAATTTATTTAAATTAAAAGGTACTAAAATATTCATCATGAAAAATCTATCGATAATTTAGCAAATTCTTCAATTTCCAATTATATTTCTGACATATATCCCGATGTGTTTTAACCGTCAAATTATGAACTAGATAAAATCTCAAATATCCTATCAAAATGGGGATTGAGCGAAGAAACAGGAATCGAATTTCCTTATTTTTTAAATAAGATGGGCGAATTACGTGAGTTTCGATCTTTTCGAAAACTCACGTAGTTACCCAATTGTTTGTTTTTTTCTTCATTGTCTTTTATCTAATCATATCTAAAGGAGGTGAATCCACAGGCTGATTAGAGATTCCAAACACTAATTATACACAGAGAATAGAAAGGTATTGACTTAATGAATGTCTCTATCATGATGGCAGTTTTAATTCTATTTTATTTAATATATTGCCAATATTAAATATAAAATCATTTTTAGCATCCGTGATAGAGCACTGCGTAGCAAAATTAAATGGCACCTGAGGCACGGTATTGCGTTTCGCTTCTTCGTCGTATTTAACGTTAAAATCTTATAATCGGGCTAATATTTTACATCCATAGTGCCTCCTAAATTTAGCCCACATAACATATATATCCTCTTTGTTCTAATAGTCACTAAGTTATTTTGAGAGAATTGTCGACACTGTTGGTCAAAATTATTTTGGAACATCGGAACCTGATTTATTCCTGATATATCGGAACAGAGAGTCTTTCCTTGAAGATGGACGCATGAAGAAATGGCACACATTTAATTTTCTTTTGAAAAAAAGCAAAAAAAAAAATATTATACTGGTCAGTTTTAAGCAATTCGTTGAGAGAGCGTATCTTTACCCCTCGTATATGAAGTGAAGGAAAAATAATATAATCTCTGAAAAATTCGAACTCGAATATCTACACCTACATGACCTAAAAAAGCATATTTTTGGCATTATGTCTATCGGTCTGTCTCTTTTGTTATCGCTGAACACGTTAACATAAATTTGCTTTGAGCTAGATAGATGAAATTTGGTATATGATCTTATGTTAAAATTCATAGATTTCTCTCAGATAGAGAACGAAATTCATTCAGAGGAGGTTTGTCTGTCTGGTCGTTCGAGTATAAGTGAACAAGATAATTACAAAATCCAAAAATCTTGGCAGATGAAATTTTAAGGTTTATTATCTATAACTTAGAATCTTATTAAATTTTTAACCAAATCTGCTAAAGAATCGACCACATGTGATATGTACTTAGCAGGCAAAGAGTAAATGCAATGACCCTTTAATAGAATGACTTAAATCAATGAAATTCGTTGTGTTATCTTTTACTGCAACAGTAGTTCAATGGTAAATGAATTCGGTTGGCAAAAAAGGCGTTCGAAATACATATTCGCACGATCGATTCAGTAAAAATCTTAGATTTATGCCAAAGTTCTGTTTTCTGTAACTTACGTTCGCAAATAATTTACAAGGCATTCGCAGCTTTACTCAAAGGTTATAATTTTAAATAGGGGAAGCTGAAAAGAGGTTAATTGGAGAGTAAACGAAAGCGTTTCGGAACAAACCACTGCCGTTTTCTATGTTCTCACATACGAAATATAATGAAAAAATAATAATCGACAAAAAAATTCGAAAGCCGGAATTTGACGAATCTTCGTGTTTTAGACCTTCCTGAGTTTGAAAAAAAAATTTGGGAAATGTCCGTCTGCCTGTCTGTGACAAAGATAACTCAAAAACTCTGAGTTAGGCAGATGAAATTTAGTATGCAGGCTTAAAACAAATTTATAGATTTCTTTCAAATTGTGAATAAAATTCGTTTAAGGGAAGTCTGTCTGTCCTGCTGTTTCAAATATAAGTTAGCACGATAACTTCAAAAGGAACAGAGTCAGATAAAATTCAGTATACAGATTTAAGATCTATAGTATCGACATCTACCAAATATTGGGCTAAATCCAACCAGGGGTTGATATCTGTCTGTCTGTACTTTCAGAAACATGTAAATGCGATTATCTAAAAACGCAATGACAAATATATCAAATTTAGTATGTGATTTTGTGTAGTTTTAGGCCAAATTTTCAATTCAATCATGTGAGAAAAACGGACCTGAGACCCAAATTCTATTTAAGGGTACTATTTACCCCATTTCAGTGATTAATCACCAAATAACTCGACAAGGATGATATGATAAATTCAGTAAAAATACTAAATTCATGCCAGAGGTTAATATTTCATAACTATTGTATATCAATGCTATATAAGGCGTTTTTGTGATAATATATCCATTAGAGACTATGCAAAAAAGTTTTGAAAAGTCTGCTAATATAGAATTTGTGATCGCTTGATCGCTGATCTGAAAAAATAAGCATAAATATTTATTGAATAAGAAGCTTGATAATAAAGAATAAAATATAATAAAGAATAGTCAACAAATTTTCGGTGAGTTTCTTTATTCATTTCAAATTAAAGGAATATATATTTCAAATCTGGGAAAATTTCACCAAAAACATAGACAAACAATTTCACATTACATGGAACTTCAAGGGAGAAAAAATCATTTTTCCACCAGTAGATCAAATCAGCCTAGAAAGACAGAAAGCCGAATAAGAAAGGATCGAGCCATAAAAGCCCTCATAAGACAGCATGCACTGATACAATCGATCGTGCGACATCATCCCTATTGATAGCGGGATTCAGAATGGAAAAAAAATCGTCTGCTTTGAATACGGGAGTGAGTACGATCGATAGCAAAATCATTTTTCACAGCCATCTCCCCCTTCTTCAGCGATTAAACAAGATAGATCGACTGAATGCAGATTTCGTTAATATTCGCCAACAAAGAAAAGGGTTTTTTCCCCTCCGTTGTCATGCTTTGAAACTTTTTTATGAATGCGAGGAAGGATCATTCTATTGGGATTTAGGATTATATTTTGATTTAGTTAAAAATGTATGGAGAAGCAGTAAAGATTAGTTCATTTTCAGATTTTCATTCATGAATTCTTTTCCATTAGAATGAAATAATTTCTGGTGAAGTTTTATTCAGGAAAAAAGAAGGAACTGTATTTTTTATTATTATTATTGGAACAATTTTTGGTTATAGGAAATATTTGAAATCCCCCAAGTGAATGCTGTTGCCGAAAATAGCATTCTAGAATTAATTTAGCATTTCTGCATATTGTATTTGGTGGTTTCCATGCCTTTTGTAAATTAAGCAGAAGTTTCTCTCTAACAGTTCCATTTATGTTCTTGGAAATAATTCTTAGCAAAATGAAACAGACATTCTTAGAATTACTTTTAGCATATATTTTTGAAAATACTTCTTAGTGTATATCTTTAAAAATACTTCTTAGAATATATCTTTAAAAAATATTTCTTAGTAGTATCTTTGGAAATGTTTCTTAGAATATTTCTTAGCATATCTGAAGATGACTAGTTTTTCTGGAATTAGACGTCTACTCTTTAGACAACTTGATCTTAAATTGGACGGTTATATTTTGGTGTAAAGATCCGATATGAAAATGCAAGTATTAAGCTTATAAAATGTTTGGAAGATCACGATCTTAGTAATCGATAGAAGTCAATTGGACTAAAATTTGAAACTATGCTTTAAGATTTTTAAAGAAAAATAAGATCCAAAATTTCATTTATCTAGCTGATTGTCTTCCAATTAACATATATACTTCCATTCGAATGTTTACACCTCCCTTTGAGGAATTCCATACAAAATTTGGCAAATCTACTTTAAAAAAAAAAAACTTACAAATTTCATTTGTCTAGCTCGCTTTATTTTTATTTTTTTTATTGTACTCAATAGTGTCTCTTTTTCTTAGATTGAAACGTAAAAATTCTCAAAACTTCTCCAAATTATTTAATATTAGAATAATATCTTCCGAGACATATTTCAGTTCGAAAAATTGATAAAAAAAACTTACGGAAATTTCTGAAACCAATGTATGTTTCCTTCGTCAAGATAAATTGAAAATTAAATTAGATTATAAATTTAATTTATTGAAAATTAAATTGGATTATAAAAAGGGTTACTACATTTTGCACATCTGATTACTTCATCCAGGAGAACACCAATGGCACTGCAACCAAGCATAGAAAGCTTTGTTATGAATGCAGAATAACTCATATGATCTCTCATTTGCAGTATTTTTTGCTATATTTAATATTTAATGCTCATAACATATTATAATTTTAAATGGTTACTTCACTTACTCTTGTTATTTTGAGATTTTGCGTTTTGATTTCTCTCTTTGTTTTTAGAGTAGTTTTATGTTATTTTGAAGAAGTGATATAAATATCTATGAATGAATTTTCACGTTTGATTTAAGTTTCCAATAAAAAAAATAACAAGTATTATTTTAAAATATAATAAAAACTTTTTTTATATTAATTTAAAAATAATACTGAAATAAAACTCGTGGAAACTTGAAAACAGACGTGAAAAGCATTTTTTTAAAAATTTTAAAGTGGTATAAAAATAGATTTTATGCCATAATGTGCTCTGAAGCTATTGAGAGAAAAACATAAAAAGGTCCATTTATTTTTATTTAAAATCTTTTTAAAAGTTTTCAATAGCTTTTTTTTATTATTATTCTGCACTTATTACTCATGATGCAAATCCTTGAAATTAGTAGCTCCAGGGTTATAAATCTGCATTATAGAGAGATTTGAATGATTCTAACATGATTGCCTACTTTTCTGTTAATATTAATCTCCCACCATTTTAGTAAATTATAAAGAAATCATTCAGTCAAATTTTCTCAATATGTTTCAATTTAGTAAAGTAATGCTGCATATGCTATATATTCGAACAACAAACATTTAATTGGATAAATAAATGATTATGCATCCAATTACTATTTGCACTTCAAAAAGTTGTGAACATATAACTTTTACTATATATATGTAATGTTTTACAATGAGTTATTAATTAAGAAGAGTGGTGTCTAAATTAAACAGAATATGTATAATTCTGGACGTCAATTTGCCCATCTAAAACATAGCAATGAAGAAGATCAAGGTATATCTAATTAAACATTCTTCCAATCATACCAACTTTAGATCAACAACTGACGATCAAAATAATAAATCCAATCAATTATTAATTCATAACTGACTAATTAGATAATCTTTAAACTTTGACTAGAAATTACCCTGTTTGAAATTCCTCACACATCGTGAATCTTATTAAAACTCTTCGATTCATTCAGGCAGCAACGAAATTACCCTGTTAAGCTCCAGCATGTCCGATGATTGGATTCTGCCATGAAACAAACCCCTTCCTTCCTCAAATGACCCCTGATTAGATGTCGACCATTAACCTTTCGTCGAACTACTGGAGCATCAATCAATAAGGGACCCGTTCAAATAACGAGACCAGCTGGCTGGTAATGATGTTCTTTGGTGAGCCGAGAATCAGCCGCAATTTATTTACTACTTCTAGAGGTCTTGGGCAACTTTCTTCAGCAAGTGAGTTGGGTAATTCAGGAGGAAACACATTTTCGGATAGGAATAATGAACACAGAAAGAATTTTACTATACATTTATGCAATGATTTGTAGCATCAATTATTCATTCATGTAGCGCCATATTAACCAGTATTATATACTAATGCAATGGAAGTTTTACTAAAGGATACAGCTAACTAATTACTAATCGTACTATCAATTACTAATCACACTACAAATTACTAATCACACTACAAATTACTAATCCTACAACCAATTACTAGTCACACTACAAATTACTAATCCTACTACCAACTACTAATCACACTTCTATCACACTAATCACACTTTTGATTCAATAAATTCATTTTTGTGTGACAAAAAGTAAATTTAATTTACCATAAATTATTTATTAAGGATAATAATTATGTGCACTTCTTTTTTGGTTTCTATAAGAATCCTCAAGAACTTGTTGAGTTAAGGGATTGCATGGCTTTGAAAGATGGATAAGAAAAATAATGCTATAATTCTCTTTCATAATTGTGAAATAAGGCAGCTTTATTTAAGAACTAATAATCTGCTGAATGTTTTAGAAACGAATTTCCCACTGCATGCTAAATGACTAATGCTAATCTTCCTGGTTATTTTTTTCTGAAGAAAACACAATTATGTTTATTTTCCATTGAAAGATCCCAGAAATGGAGTCTACAACTACAAAATTGAGTCAAATTTTTCCTATATATATATATATATATATATATATATATATATATATATATATATATATACTAAATACCATACTGCCCCTCCACCACATAATTTCTTGATTTACTTAAATTTAGCTAAGCATATTGACCTAAGAGAGATTAGCAGCCAATGAATGTATATATTTTTCTTGGTTTTTATGACGTAAGCAATTCATCAGAATGAGCTCATTCTACATCTCATGGTCGTAGGGTTATTTTTAATAAACTGTTCCTACAAGAACTTGCTAAAATTAAGAAAAACTGCGAAACACTTTGTTTCACAAAAATATTTGTCATGGTCTCGTTTCAGAAATGTATGAAAATCAGCACTTCCTATTCTCAGTAGCCGAGTTCATACAACTATTTGATGTCCATTACTCTTACTTAGACTGCTCATTCCTTTTGTGGTGAGGCTTAATACTGCAAATAAAATTTATTTTTGTTGATGTAATGCGCAATGTTGCTTCTTGTGTTTATTTCGTTTGCATGGAATTTTAGTTGTTTCGTAGGAGGTGAATAATTTTGCTGATAAAAAGGTGCCTTACAGAAAAAATAGTATGTTATTTGGCTTTTATCGTAGATGGATGTTTTGTCTCCCAAATTAAGCCATTTGCAAAGTGAAAGGAGGCAAAATTTCTGCAATTTAGTCTAGCAAATATATATAACAGGGTCATTTAAGTTTGGAATAAATAATAAGAATAAATACAAAAATGTCTAGAATTCCTTTTTTTTTTTTTTTTTTTGAGAGAGAGTGAGAGTGAGAGAGCGAAAGTGTGAATGAAAGCTGAAACTCTACATTTTCTCAACCCACACTTTATTATTCATTTATTCAGATAATAATAATAATTAATACCACAAAGAATTTTTAAGCCAATTAAGAAACAACAGGTTTTGCCGATAATGCACGACTTAATTAAAGAAATCAAAATAGAGTCAGCCCAAAATAACCATAGATAGAACTCTGCAACAATTGCCACTTCTTCACGCGGAAAACAAAAACGGATGTTCCAAAAAAAAAATTCTTTTAAAGCAACTGAAATGGAAAGCAAATCACTTAAGGAGCTAAACAAAAAGGAATGTTTTTTTTCTCGTTTTATTTATGGAAAGTGGCTCGAAAATATATATATAAAAAAAAGGGACAACATAGGAATAAGGAAAAAAAAAAAAATCTGACTGTGGAGTTGTGGGGGGGGGGAAAAAGTGCGTTTACTGGAATACAGTTAGATGAATGACTGCGCTAGGCTGCGCAACGCTCTAAACAACTTTATTTACGGCGGGCTCCAATTCCAACGGATCCGTGGAATTCAAGAAACTATTTTTTCACGCGTCCCCCAGAGGCAAACTCGTAGATTGAATGGAGGATTTAAGAAGTGAGTGCGCGAGATTAGTAGGAAAGTGCTGCACCCCTTCTCAATTTGTGTGGGCCTCCCAAGGGGATTCAGGCTCCACTACAGAAAACACAACAGGATTAGGGTTAAAAGGGGGCGGGATCTCCCTTGCTTTTGGTGCTGAGTTCTGCCTGCTAGATTGAAATTCTCCCTTTATTTGCTTAAGTGAATTTCTCTTCACAGTTGGTAGCCCGTGAACTTGATGGGAGTGTACGATGTGCACCAAAGCATCTAATTTCATGTTCCAGTCTCTAAGATTCACTCTCAAGATAATTACACTGTCTCTTTTATTTCTCTCTCTCTCACACACACATACTTTTTTTAGAGAGCATCTTCATTCAACAAAAACGTAAAACACGGCGCCTATATTTGGCTAACTTATCTATTTCAATCTGGGTTGACGAATTTTTTTTTTCTTTGTAAATATGCTTATTGTATGATATTCCTATAGCCTTAACTCTTATTTCACACCCTAAAAATTCCTCACAAGATAATTTTATTACTATTCTTTCATTTTTCAACGGCTGTTGATGTGTGTGCATGTAAAAAGGGAAGGGGCAGGATAAATTAGTTCGCTGAAAACGTAAAAGTTGCTTGACCACAACATATTTGACACATACAGCCCCTCCGTATAAGACGGTATTTTGGCGGAGACTACAATAGTCCGCTGTATCTTTTTACCAGAAATTGTTTTAATTTTTATTTTTGTTTGCCATCGACCTTCCAATCTCAGCAAATGTAAGTGCCTGAAAATTATCAAAATTTCTTTTCACATAATATCTGACGATACCATGACAGCTTCATTGCTGAAATTCAGCCACATAGGTAAAAAAAAAAAATGATAATTCTACTGAAGAGCTGCGGAATTTAAAATTCCTTTATATTTTTATTGATGTGCCGAAGAAATATGCCGAGTGAGATATCCGTTTAAGCAACAATGTTTCTTTTATAGCAGAAAATTTACAACTCAATTCCACTAAAACCGTTCTGAACTAAAGACGCGATGAGATTTTATATAGATGTAAATTTTTTCACGCTATTACTGTTACACAGAATGGGAAATGAAGCGCTCATTAAACTTAACATTTCCTAGTTTAATTGCAATATTCGCTACGAAATGTATTGCATCAAAAAATATATTTACATAACATATTAAGCAACATATAACATATTAAGCAAATATAGAGCGCAATATTTTCTTTTGGCTTTAAAGTTATTAACTCAAAGGTAGTATAATTTAGCTATTAACTCACTTTGATCAATAATATTATTACCAAATCATTAACGCATTTAATAATTTAATAGAGAAACTGGCCTCTATTTAAGAAATTATAATAAAAATTATAAACTTTAATGAATAAGGATTAACGGTTATCAATAATATCAGTTAAAATTAAAAATGCTGAACCAAAAAAAATACGTAGGGAACAGTTTAAAATTATTTTTCGCAATAGAATTTTTTCTAAAACAGAATTTATTAAATTTATTTCGACTTATTGTACGAAAATAATACATAGATTTTTATGTTTTGAAAATCCAGAACAATTTGTGAGTGTCATTCAGTTTTTTCAGACAGCATTCTACCTTTTAAACATTTTTAATTTCATTTTATTCCAAACACAATTCAATCAAAACCCTGATACTGCTGACAAATAACATGCTGCAAATGAGCAGGGATATCATTACATTATGATAAGCCGAAAATTCAATTCTCGGCGAAGTTACTATTGGGCAGATATAGCTCATACATAATATTTAGAACGCAATCAACCAAACTGTAATGATTTTCCAACTCAATTACATAAATCTTCAACCTCACTATGATTGCAAATGATAAACGCAATGTTGCCTCGAGAATCAAGTGCAATAAATAATGAACTTCTCCTCATAATTCCATATATATATATATATATGAAATATTTTCCCTTCTTATGTTTTTATCATTAATCACATGTTTACAGAATTGCATCTAAATTTAATCATGAGTTACAAAATTTTAAGATAAGAGGAAAAAGTTTATATTTGTCGAAAATTTCAAGGTTCATTAACGAATTTGTAGAATAGTTATATTGATTTATTTGAAATTAATGTTCGAGTTACAAGATAAATTTCTCATTGAAATTAATCCACTTCCAAATTGAAAGTTTTCCGTGATGATTAAATTTTTTTAACTTTTAAAATCAACTATATCTTCAATTATTTGATAAAATTAGCTTACTGGAAGAAAATATATTTTTATTTTTGAGGTTTTAATTCTTTTACAAAAGGTATATACATTCAGAGGTAAAATAATAGCATTGTGACAGAGAAAAACGTTAATTTATATAAGTAAAATAAAAACAAAGTTATTTCATACACTAAAAAACTGCACATAAAATTGTCACTTTTATTCCCTTAGCATTTTAACTACATGCAATATTTAAATGAACATATATATTTCTTTATATCCGCAACAACCAACTTGAATTTTAGCAATTGTTTAAAAATATATTCAACAGATTTAATCTGTTTGCAAATGTAGTTAAACTCTATGTAATAGAATATGAAAAATAATAAGTTTTTAAATGACTTATAAAATTGAAATAACTTTCTTGATAATAGCTAACCACCTGTCTAATTGTAAACATGTATATATATATATATATATATATATATATATATATATATATATATATATATATATGTGTGTGTGTGTGTGTGTGTGTGTGTGTGTGTGTATGTGTGTGTAATGATATTTTAATTCTAATTTCAATTTAATTAATTTCCAAGATTTTATCTTAATTTAGCCCATAGTAACTTCATTCTAAAATATTCTCTTATTTCTTGATCCAATTCCACTTTCGGTTTAATTAATTCCTCTGTAAAACTAATGCGCCATCAGTACTAGGTCTCAAATGAAAGTGATACTGTTGCCCTTATCAGAGGTCAAAACAAGGTGCGTGGCCGGAAATCCCATCTTATATAAGACTAGTGATCATTTGTTTCGGCCCTTTTTTGCCTTCTTTCTTACTTTTGCTTCTTGCTTACTTCTTCTGCGTCTGTTTGTAAATAAATTGCTTTCCCGAGATGGATATTAAAGTGAGAATAAAACTAATTTAAAAATATAACATGTCTCTTCAACGTCTTCAAACCTGCATTCTGCTTCAACCAAAATAATTGTTACACATTATTTAGCCGACAACATTCAAATCCATTACACACACACACACACACACACACACACACATATATATATATATATATATATATATATATATATATATATATATATAGTATAGTATATATAATATTATATGGAGGATTAAAATTTCAAGCATATATATATATATATATATATATATATATATATGCTTGAAATTTTAATCCTCCATATAATACTAGTTTTCTAACAAATAGTATTCTACTTGACTAGAAGAACAGAAGAAAAAACTTTCAACAAATCAATCATTGTCAATAGCAAAATCATCGTCATTTAAATTATTAGTAGTAGCAATTGTAATTTTTTAACTGTACTGACAAATCATTGACAGTACTGTTAAAAATGCTGCTTCAATTCCATCACAATTTTTGCAAAGATTTTTTTTTTTCAAAATTATTTTAACCATATGAAATAATCCTTAAATTATTTGTATATAAATTTAAAGGAAAGCTGAATAAATTTAAGAAACTTTTGCACAATATATCTTAAATTCTCATACTTTACAAAAAAAAATTATGTAAAAGAGTTTGTAAATTACTTGCACTTTGCTTGACCGAAAAAAACCCGCATAAGGTATTAAAAAAAATCATTTGCAGTATATGAAGAAAAAAAAAAATTATGATCTGCTGTCTTGACTTCCCGCTGAAAGAACAATTAAATTTATTTTTCACAATCCTTTTAACCAATAAAACAATTCTTAAATTAGAGCATTCGAAATAAGCAAAACTGAAAAAAATGACATTTTTGTATTAGAGATAAGTTAGCTCATAATATAAAAGGAGGGAGGGGGGGGATGCTTCCTAAATATAGCTCAATATTTTTCTTCTTAAGGCATGTTATGGGAAAGAGAGGAGAAAAAAGAAGGAAAAACTTTTTTTTGCTTAACGAGGTAAATACTTACGCAGCTGCTTGTATGATTTTTTTTTCGTTACCATTTGTATCTGCGGTCCCAATTAAGGACAGACATCTTCTATTTTCGCTTGGTTGAAGTAAGTCCCAATGGTTCAGACTTTTTCTAGCCGCCTTGCGCTTCTTTAAAGCCTCCCAAGCTTTTCAGATCTAGTCAGACTCAGTTTTTATGCCACTTCGCAGAAAAGAGGTGCTTTTGTTTTCCGCAACGAAATCAACAACTTTGGGCTCAGCGTGTAAAGAAAAAGCACTTCAGTTTCTTTTAAAGAATAAAACGAGATTTTAAGTCTTCAGGAGAAAGATCTAATTTAGGTTATTCACTTATCCATTTGAGGATTTATTTTTATTCTCTTTTCCAAATACCAAAAAAAATTTGAAACCCCGGAATTCAATTGAAATGATAAAAATGTTTCAAAATAATAGCAAATTCTTTATCCTAGGAATTTTAAATGGAATGATGCTGTTGTAGTCGAATAATAGTTTTCCAATGGTGTAAAGTTTTAAAAGTGTTTACAGAAACAGAAAATAAGAACATATTAGAATGGAGTTAATATGGGTTAAGAAATTTATTAAGTTTTAAATTAGATTTAAAAATATCATTACATATATATATATTTCTATTACTTTAGTTATGCAAAGTAGATAAAAAAAAATTACAATTGTTCAAAGATACAACGATTCAGTTCCGAGGTTTTGATGAATCTTCATCTTCTAAACCTTACTAAGTAAAAAAGAAAAAAAATCTGTACGACTTCTTTATATTAATATTATAAATTTCTATAAAATGTATTTCAATAAAATGCAAGTTATTTAAAACGAAATAAATCCGGGGGAAATTTATTTGACCGTAGGTCCTCGCGTAATTTGCTCATGGTTTTTGTACCAGAGCTGAAAAGTCATATAAAACTTCCAGTTAAATCCATAAATAGCTCAGCTGTTAGTCAATATGCATTCATGTTCTTAAAACGAAAGAGCACGAAAGCGCAATATGCAAGACAAGGGAAATTTATTGAATGATATATGTATTATAAATGCAATTTAAATATTTACTGCTTAAATTTTGTAATTGATTCAGATAATTTTAAGCATTATTGCCCTCATTTCATGTTATGTATGATTGTGAAAAAGAAAAATAATAACAATTTAAAAAGAATCAAAAAGATACAAAGCACAAAATACAGAGCAGATATGATTATATATGTACTCACAAAAAGATGAACAAAAGTCTGCCTCTGTGGATATCTACAGGGCAGGACCTACAGCTACGAAATTTAGCACATATACCTTGGAAGGTGGGAATGTGCACCTTTATGTGATTTTTCTTTTCTGAAATTGAATTTGGGCATTTCAGCAATAACCTCCGAAAATATTATTGTTCAAAATCCAATTTTATTCCGTTTATATATATATATATATATATATATATATATATACTGTAGAAACATATTACTTGCTATTCTGTTCGTGGTCGAGAAGAGAAGAGACTTTTGAAATGTTAAACTTCGCTTTACTCCATTTTGGGAAGCATAATTTATGTGCAATTAGCGTCGAGATACGTCAATCTACAGGGCGACACAAGAGCGACAAAAGAGCAAAAGAGACGATATACCCCCCCCCATTTATTATTACGAGATTCTGATAGGGATTATTTGATAGTCGAACGGAAAGGAAATATAGGTATCTTTTGAAAGAATTTGCAAAGCATGACAGATTTTTATCCCTTCACTCGGAGCAAGTGAAAGCGCTGACTGAAGAAATTTTACAGAGCTCATGTAGCATTAATTAAATAAAAAAGGTGGAATTGGATCAGGAAAATCAGGAAATAAGAGAACATTTTAGAACTAAGTTAATGTGGATTAAATTAGGATAAAATTTAGGAAATAACTTAAAATTTAATTTAGATTAAAAGATATCATTATATATATATATATATATAAAGAGAGCACAGAAAAGTATTTGTACTACCAAAAACAAACCCTTTGCATTGAAAAGGAAAATAAAGAATACTGTTTCAAACAATGAGCTTCTTTTAGCATGTTGTAGAAACGAACTTTTTTTTTTTCACTAGACGAGATAAATACTTACGCAGCTGCTTGTGAGATGCATTTTTTTTTCTTTCCATTCTTATTTCACTACTTTTTTCCCCCTACAATCCCAATTAAGGTCAGACGTTCTATATCTTCGCTTGGTTGAAGTAAGTCCCTACGGTTACGATTCTTTTTTCAGCTGCCTTGCACTTAGTCCCAGCTTGTTTAAGCTCTTCGGGTTTTCAAACCATGTTTTTTTTTTTTTTTTTTTTTTGTTACCTTTGGAAAGCGGGTGTCACTGTTTTCAGCAACTACATCATAACCATTGTGTTTTATGTATATAAAAGAAAGGCATTTGCACAACCCAAAAAACGAAGAGAAAATTTCAGTGACCTGTTTTAGGTTATTTATTTGTCTGATTTTGATTTTGTTTTTTAAATTGAATATTTCATTTCCCTTATCTGGTACAATGTTCTTCAGATTTTGAATTATTTAATAATAAAATTATAATCCTAAAAATTTCATTCACAAGATTCATAACTTAAAATAGGTAATGTTATCATTTCGCGATGTATTTGTGATGTGTAACAATGGCATCTACTTAAAAAAAATATTGCGAGAATTTAGTTTGTATTTATAAATATTCCTTTAGTATCAATATTTTACTAAAGTACTAATTTAATCGTAAAAAATCTAAAACTCTCCTATGACAATAATTATTTTCATTAGAAAAAGAATTATGAAATAAATCGTTTAATAATTTTAAATTTCATGTTTATAAAACCTAGCGTTTCTTTCAGAATATTGGTATCAGAATAGATTAGGTTTTGTTTGATGGAGTTTATTGGCGCAAGAACCATTTTTGATTAAACTGAGCTAAACATATGATGAGATTTAATTTTATTCAAAAAAAAAAAGAAAAAGGATTAGGAGTGATCCACTTAGTTCATTTTATGTGAAATAACTGATGAAACACAGAATTTATTATTATTATTATTCAGAATACAAAATTTATCATTCAGTACACAAGACGGTATATATTTTTACGAAAATTTAATTCCTCTAAACTCGGGTTCTGGTGGTGGACACAAAAACAAATAACGACGTTCATTAACACGAAGACAAGAAGACACTGACGTAAAACACAACCGATACGTACATAAGCGATACACAGTAGCACTTACAACAAATAGAAGCCCACAAGTAGTAAATAACCACAGCAGTTCACAAAGCGGCCAAATATAACTCAACAGGAAGAGAGATTCCACGTGGCTATTCACTGCCTCTCCAAACGAATGCTATTCTCCACTGTCTCTTCGCTTTAGCTGTACTGAACTACCGACTCACTACTGTACGCCTGGCTACTCAACACACGAGCTCGATGCTGCTTCAATATTTGTCTACAAGACTCGGAGCATAACTCAATCCTCAATCCACCAAACTCTTGATCTCCACTCAAAGATTGGGTATAGCTGGACTAATCCAACCAATTCGTTGCTGACTAACTACACGAGTGACTTCGGTTTAGACTGCCGGCTTTTATAGCTTCTGGAGCAGGACAGAAAACTTTCTAAAAAACAACATAATTCGCTACCTATTGGTCCTATCGTCTAAATAATCAATTTTGATTAAATTATCTTTTATATTGTTTTATCATATTACTGTAAAAAGTACCGATGCTATAAGCCATCAAATCTCCAAAATACTTTTTCAAATCTTCTAATTTCTTCAAAAATCCTTTTTTCGTAAGGTTTCCATAATGTTAATCACTGATGTAGGATAGGATAATATATCACAGAAAACAATTTTTATGAACTTAAGAAAAAGAAAAAAACAATCATATTAAAGTTATGAGAATCATCCAGATTTATTAGTAACTAGCCACCTTTGGCGACCAGCCGGTTCGCCAATCTTAATGTTCGTTTAAATTTTAATAATTAAATAGGTTGAACCGGAGTTTAACCCCCTTCTTCGCCAAGTTGCGATAACGCGCCAAAGCTGGCAATATTTATTATGCACTATAATTGAGCATCTGCTCCTTTGCTTTTGAACATTTCGCTAGGCCGTTGTTGGCGATTTTTAAAAATTCCCCCAAGCAGGGGCTTAAACTCCGGTCGTACCATTAAATATTTTACGCAATTCCAACTTTAATAGATTCTTCAGCAAAATATTTTAAAACTTCAAATTTTGATAGTCGTATAATTCACTCATAATATTATAAAGGCCTTCAGTCATAACGTAATATGTATCTCTCTCATTTTCTGTTAGCACCCGTAGAATTTATGTTTTAAATTAAAGTGTAAATGATTCATCTGCAATTAATATAATAATATTTTTTACTGAAACAAAGCATTTTTTTTAATAATATGATTACTGATAATAGAGTCACTGAGCGTTTAAATTTTATGGGCACTAAAGAATATCTTTCTTAATTTATGTAATATCTCAAGAATTTGTGAACAAAATTTTCTCAGATTCATCATGAACAGATCGATTTATTAACAATGTTTAATTTCAAATGCATCAAACACTAAGAAAATAAAATGAATCGTTTAAAATAATCGGTCGAAAACAGGTTTAAAAAAAACTACTTAATAAACGATGTACTTAAAACTATAAGCATATACAAAAAAATATATAGCTAACATAAATACAATTTAATTACAAAAACATGCAATTAACCTAAAAATAATTTAAATCATTGAAAACAGGTTAAAAAAAACTACTTAAAAAACGATGTACTTAAAACTATAAGCATATACAAAAAATATATAATTAACATAAATACAATTTACTTACAAAAGCATGCAACTAACCTAAAAATAATTTAAATCGTCCGTTGATAATGGTTGTCATGGCAACAATCGGAACACAATGAGCATGCGTGAATTTTCTTCGCCAATTACGGTAACTCAAATGCGTGAATTTTTCTACACCAGTTGGGGTAACGCTATGCAGATTATACATTTTTAATTTCCTTTATTCTGTGTTATTTTAATTCAAAAGTACTTCAGAATGAATCTGAAACATGGATTAATTAACAATGTTTAATTTTAAATGCATCAAACATTAAGAAAAGAAACAGAATCGTTTGAAATAATCAGCCGAAAAACGTTAACCCTAGCCTCATTACTGTTGGGAGAAAAAAAATACTGAAGCCTTACTCATTTGGCGGTGGGGAAAATGGAAGATTTTTTTGGCGGGAAAGTTAGTTTTTAATTAATAATTAAAATTTCAAAAAAAGGGACCCCAGGTGCACATTTCCGACCTCTAAGGTATACATGTACCAAATTTGATAGCTGTATGTCAAATGACCTTGCCTGTAGAGCGCCAACACACACACACACACATTGAGCTTGATTTTAAGTATAGATTAGGCAGAAAAAATGTAGTGTGAATTAAAAAAAATGAACTTAGATATGCAAATTTCAATTCCTTTCATATAATGTTTAAAAAGAAAATCATATGTATGTGAGTAAAAAAACGAAAATTTTATTTGTTCTTTGACCGAACAGAATCCAGTCATAATGCATCAAGATTACCTCTCCAGTTCTTCTTTCTGCCTAATAAGAAAATCCCCGATTCACAGATGAGTCATAAAACATTTTAATAGCTCCACACTCTCCGCAAAGCTAATAAATTCATTTTTATACGCTATAGCGGTTAAGTAGGGAGAACCCCCAGAGCGCTGTATTTTACGCTTCGAAGAACCATTGAGTGCACGAGTTCTATCTTTAATACTTATAACTTTGTCCTATTACAATCTTCAGACACATAAGGACAGCCGCCCTAGAGGCAAAATGTTTGTTGTTTGAAACGCCTGCTAACTTTTAGGGCTATAAAATGTTGTATTTATGACACCGAAGGGATTGCCAAGAAATGTATCTAATTTTGTCACAGCTTCAAATGATCCCTAATTTTCAACGTAATTGTTGGGGCATAAAAGGGGGCACTTAGAACTATTGGTTGTTGCCGCTGAATAAAATAAACTGTGATGCGGGATTGAAGTTTACAGAGATTCTGAAGGAGCTAGTAAATTTTATGATAATAATAAACATTGCCACTAAAAGGTTATGTTGTTTAACTAAATCGCACTGAGTTAAATGTTAGGTAACTGAAAAATGCTCTTGATTGGAACCATTTATCTTTATCTTTTTTTTTTTCCTTTGGTATTATATGTAGCAGAATATTAATTCAGTCATTATGCATTATTATGTGACTATGCAATAAGTAACAACAATTATGTAAGCAAGGCAAGGTAATTATAACTATTATATAAAGTTATTATTTGACTAAAAATAATTAAAGAGAATTTTCTTTGCACGAATCAAAAATTCTAAAAATATGAGTTAACACCATTGATCAAGGTTTTTAAAATAATACTGTTATCAAGAATAGTTTCGTGACATCTTTTTAACTCGGATAATTTAATATTGATTAGAGAAAGTATTTGAAGAAATCACCCTGACAAATATTTAAAATAAAATTGCTCTATAAATACTGAAAAGTTAAATAATTTTAAACACAATTTCTTGAAGAGGAAAAGAGGTAATTGTTTGATATTCATGCTATTTTTCTGCTTCTTAACCCCCTTCATCCTAAAATGGAATCTGCTGTTATACAAACTGCGCATGCGCCAGCTTCTAGAGGTTTACATCGCATGTATTCTGTATGACTGGATATCCTTCCGATATTCTTACTGTTTCCTTTCTGTTTTCATCATTTACGATAATGTATTCGTGTGCGTGTTGCTGTAAAAATAAATGCTTTTGATTTTTGCAGTATTTGCTGCTTAAATCTCCAATAGTAATCATGAAAAGCCTTCAGAAAAAAATGGTGTTATGGATAGTTATTTATTTCCAATCTGAAAGAGTTGCGGCTGTAAACTCTATAAGAAGATACATTCAAAACCCTATTTAACAATCCATAACTTTTAGCTCTTAATCATAAGCATTGTTTTTAATTATAAATGACGATTTTTATCTTATAAAATTTTATTCAATTATTTTCTGATTGGTCTTTTTATTCATTTCTCAGACAATTCAGCAATTAAGCATAAATCCAATTTTTACTCACTTACCTTTCGAAAGTTGGCCGAAATTCAATTTTATCATTCGAAAAATCATTCATTTAGGGATTAGCATACCTTATTATGAAGGAGGAAAAAAAAGAGCTTTGTCAATATTTCTTCCTTCGCTCAAATTATTCCAGTTTTATTTATTCAGGTCCTTAATATTTGTTAACGTTGTTTTCCGCACTTTCGTGAGAAGCAATGAAATGGCACATTTCATATCATTTTAGGGATGGGGAGATACTTAGAATTATTTTTATGGTTCTGTATTGCAATTAAACAACAAATTATAGCATGTCATCGGTATAGAACTAAAAGTAATTCAAGTAAAAGTAAAATGTGTTTGAAAATATCATTACTGCAACAGAAGAAATTATAACATACCGTGTATGCGTTACACATTGGTGATATAGGTAGGATATAGTTATTGATATAGGGGAATTTAATAGTTATAGAGATGACGTCTTAAACCAGCAAGAATATGTATATCAATCCATTTTCTCTTTCTTTTATGACTAGGTCATATTTAATTATATATCGATGATGTGTTGACAACAGATTTAAAAAAGTATAAAACAATTCTTTCTTGAGTAAATAGAATTACTTAAAACATTAAAAAATCTAAATGCATATATCAATTTAATTCTTACAAGGAGCATTAGTTCATTATAAGTTGTTTATACTTGCAATTTATTAATTCTATTATTTGAATTAAATTAAATGTTGTCTTCTTTACATTTTTTTATAATTCGAGGAGAGAAAATAACCTCCTTCTTATATTATTATAGCCATTTTTTTTTTACTTTACTCCTTATTTATAATTTTGTTAAGGAGTTTGGAGCATTATTTTATTATAATGCCATTATTTTAATTCATAATTAAATAAAACAGGCGTTCAAATGCAGCGTTAGAATATTACAGTTAATTACTCTATTCTATCAAATACTCATTGCTACATTGGCCTGGTATGAATTGATTCTATTGTTATTATCTTTGGAATGGAAACCTCGAAGTTAACTTTGTAATCACCATAATTCTACTTTCTACACTGAGTGGAACAGAGATTTAAAATATATATATCATCCTAGTTAACAATTTACAGTCATTTAAATAAAAGAAGATCATACAGGCAGGTCCATGTCATCGGGATGACTTTTCTAACTTTATGAATTTGAGTAATTCTAATTAAAATATAATCACGGGATCTTCGAATTATGCATCTCAAGGATCACACACCGGAAGTTTTGGTAATAAATTGGGCGAAGAAATAAAAAAAAATCGAACTAGATCGTCAATTATTGATCATAGTCTTCGTATTTCTGCTAAATAAATTTAGCAAAATAAATAAGTTGGAAAAATAAATTTTCTTATTTAGTTTTTGCATTTATGAAAAGCTAGACAACTTACAAAAATGGCTGATTTCAAAAAATAAACTTATTTCATGATTCTTTTAAAAGATAAGGTTTCTATTCTTGGATAAAAAGTTCTTTTTTTTTATTAGTGAGGAAATTTGGAATTAGACACGTATTTTAGAATTAATTATCATCTGGTTGCGTTTCAAAGATATGATGTTTGTTCTAGAATATATATCGTATAACTCCAAACAGGAATGTTAATATTAAAACAAACTTAACATTTTAAATAAATGATCCCTACAAGATTTCATTTTTTAATCATTAACTGATTGTGATTTCTGGGGAAATGGCAAGAAACAATTTTCGCTTTATGAAAATAAATCGCTTTAAATGTGGATTATAATTTTGAATATAAGATATGTATAAAGATACATATATCAAAGAATTATAAAGCAAGGAAGTTTTCTTTTAGTTCATTTATTTTGCAAGATTCAGTAGTATGTATGGACCCATGATTTATCAGTTACTCTTTTATCAGTTAACTGAGAAAGCACTTTTATTTTTTATTTTCTTTAAAGTTAGCAATATGGATTCTCATTTTTCAACAATTTATGGTTTTACTATCAATATTTTTTTCTGGCCTTTCAGATTTGATCTTTCTTCTTTTTTTATTTACTAGCTGCCTTTCACAGCTAGTTTGGCAATGTTATTAGGAGCAAAATTTCCTGAAATGTTTTTTTTTCTTTCGTAATTTGTCTTAATGGCTTTAGCAAAATATTTTAAGTATGGAATTTTTATAGATATTTTTATCTCATACTTAAAAAAAAAACACTTGCGCCTTTTCTGTTTATTATATTATGCTCTTTTCTAACTATGAATATCTGGGTGTGTTTTTTTCCCCTCATGTAAAATTTCAGCTATGACCTGAAACAAGAAACCGGAATCTACATTTGCTTTTGCAGAAGTGATATAAATACATTACAAGATATAAATACCTTAGCTAAACAATTCAATAGCAAATTTTATTTACTATTGAATATTTTACATAATTTACATAGCAAAAAAAATTTTATTTACCGATTCAATAAAAAAATATATACTGTCAACTTCTATACATATTACTACAAGAAAACAAAAAAATGCGAAGTAAAAAATCTGATATGCGATGCAATCAATGCTGGAACTATGCCAAAATTTTCATTTTTTTTTTCAATTCTTGAAATTAAATTATGTTTCACAAAAAAACTCAATTTGCGCCTTTTTTTTCCGAATAAAATTCTGTATTCTTCGTACATTATTTCAAAAAGGGGGAAAAAAGCCACGTAGTAAAATATTTGAAGCAAAATGGAAGAAGATTTGTTTTTTTATAGATCAAAGAGAATTGCTTTCCTAAAACAGTCTTAAAATATTCTAAATATGAAAATTAATGCAACTTCATTGATATCATAGAAAAATATATATATTTTTTAAATTTTAAAATTGCATAAAAATTTTTGAGCTATGATTTTTTGGAAGATATTTAGTAAAAAATCTCAAAATTTTGCGTAGTTGCGCAATTATTAGTATAATTAAATTCTGCATTTAAAAAATTGCACTGAGGCAAAAATTATCATCACTGGAAGACATTTGTGCAAAACGACTCAAATTCTGACAATCTGTTCTGCGGAATTTAACAGACAATGACACATTCTCTATAATAAATACTTTTTATTCTCTTACAAATAGAACATATACTATCTCTAAGTAGCCCTAATATAGCTCTAAAACTGGACACATACAAAAAAAATCAATCATTTGCTGAGAAAATTTATAAATGTTCCAGAAATGAAATAAACAATCAGAAAGAAATGATTCTATTTTCCCAAATAGTATTTTATTTACCCTTTTTATTTCGTTCTTCTAAATAATCCTATTTCATCAGTCACAAATCTAGACTTCTTATTCTTCAATCAAATTTGATCTCTTAATTTAATTCTCCTATAATTCTTTTCATAAATCTACTTTCCCGAAAAGCTTGGCGAAATTCACCTTCATCACTTGAAAGCTTCGCCAAATGAAATGATGATTAACCGAGTCTTCCAGACGTGAGCAAAAAAGGATAATACCAATATCTCTCCTCTCACCCAAACTGCTTCCATCTTCTTTAGTCAGATCCTAAATTTTTATTAAGGTTGCTTTCAGCGATTCTACCAGAAATAAATCGCCTCTTTCAATTTCAGTCCTGGCAGTGGGGAAGGAAGACTTGATGATGATGTTCCTAGATGGCTCGAACTGCGTCGACGCACCAGGGGAAAAGTAACCACCATAAATTCTTCCTGGAACAAAGTTTGTTGGGACACAATACGGCCATGTATCAGTCGGACGGAGAAGGATGGCGAGTGTATTGTGTGGATCTCAGCAGCAACTGCATGCAGGGGCTAAAATCCGTGGGGCGATGTGTTGAAAAGTAGCCATTATTTATCTGTGACCACAGGCTTTGATCATGGAAGTGAATAAATAGGTTTGGCAGGATACTTATCGTATTTCACAGTTGGGAGGTGGATTAGGGACATATATTTTAGACGGGAGGATCGACGGAGGCATTTGATACCAGGTGACTGCAGGGAATATTTTTAGATTTTGATTTGCTGCCTGGGGTATACAATCAGGGATGGGATATATATTCTTTTTTGTTGAGTTTTTTTCCCGAATTCCATTGCTAGAATTTTGAATAAAAAATGAAATATTATAGTAGGTGTCCCAATAAATACTGTTCTCTATTTTTTGTTCTTTTATTTATAATTTAATATGGCGTCATTCGTCATGTAGTGAGGATTTGCATTTTTCTTGAAAAACGAATATTATTTGAAATCCATATAACAGTTGATATAAAATTATGAATGAAGAATTAAATATTTCAATTCAAACTTTTGCTTTTACAATAATTTTCACTTGCATTTATGATGATTTGTTTATATTATATCTGTCAGTGATAATTCTCACGACACGAGAAGAAGATCATTTGTTCCTTTTAACTAAAAGGCTAAATTTTATCAACGTTTTCTCTGTTGAGTAAAATAAAAATTGTTTTGTGTTTTTATTTAAAACTGTTATAACTCTTTTTCTTCACCAGTTTTTACTGTTTTTCTTCAATAAAATATGTTAGTGAATGAAAATATTAAAATTAATAATTATTATTAAAGTTCTTATGGTTGCAGTGAAGTCTAGTGCTCAATTTTGTAGTGATTATTCTAAATAACTTCGCATCGAACATCTGGTATGAGGGATCCAATGCAAAAGTAGAAAAAAACAAATATGCATGGCATTTATTAAAAGTTGGCAACTTTTCAAAAGTAAATTCGTAAGTATCACCGATAGCATGTAGTTGGGAGAAGTAAAGAGCTAAAAAGATCACTTTCGATCTTTTTTTTTTTTGAATGATTGATTAATGTTACTTATCTAATACGATATTATAAGAATCATAATATCGTTAAAGATTTATCTTTGATATTGCATTTGAATAATATACTAATTTTTATTTAAGTAGAAATTGCTTTACTTCTATGTTTATCCAATAGCATGAAAAAATGGTGTGGGAAAAAAAACCCATCAAAATAAACTCCATAAAATTTTGGACAACTGATAAACGATATTTACATTTCCAGAAAAGAAAGAAGAAGAACGAAACATGCCAGTATTTATTGTATGAAAAATACTTAGAATAAGTCCAAAAAAAAATACATCGCACTTGTTGATATTATTTATTAACATATTCCCTGGGGCTAACATGCCGGTATACTCGCCTCATCTAATAAAAATTAAGTGCAGCTTGTTTCCACGTGCTTCAACTTTGAATAGAGAAAAACACATGAAAGTGAACTTGTCGTCGCAAAGAAAGTGTTCATACAGTGTGGTCACAAAATAAATTTCTGTCTTTGAAGGCATCTGAAACCAAAAATAATGAAAGGAAAGAAACTAAATTTCTATACAAATAATCGAAGTCTTTTCGATTTCATTCTTATACACACAAAAGAAAATTTAGATAATTTAATAAACGTAGTAGAATAAAAAACAATAATTCGTATGTAGCAAAAGTACATCCGTGTCAGATTGTATTTGAACATATGTGAAACATTTGCACTATTTGTAATAAATGCCCTTTAGATTGAAATTTCATTAATAATTGTTAATTATTTCATTAAATATTTTCTTTTGTTTGTTTGATTACAAAGTAAAAAAACATGCAGGCACTTCGAAATTTACGAAACTGATTTGCTCCATATAAAAATACTTCAACTACGTAGCGTTTTTCAAAGCCCCCCCCCCCCCCACACACACACGCATTTCACCCATCGGCAATTAATGAGTGTTTCAAAACTTCGCATTACGACTGCAAACATTTTCATTCATTTATGCAGAAATCGTGCGACAAACGTCACATTCCATTTAACACGTATCTCGATCCATCCACCCTGGCCATCGGTCATTAACAGGGCATGGGACTAGCAAATCTGTGCATCTCGGGATCTATAGCCTCTGGACATGCCATTTATTTCGCATCCCGTTCTGACTCAGAACCCCGAGGGTGTACAGGAAGGGGGCAACTGAATCAACGGGGGAGGACGCCCCCTAATATAGCTAATGGACCAACCTCCAAGACACCCACCGAGAGGGGGAGCTCCTGCAGTATTAAATACGAAATTGGTACAAGTGAAATAGCGCCTAGGGTAAAGACCGTATGATTAGGTCCTCTTTTCCTCACCAATCCTCGTTGAGTTACCAGTAAGATATTGTTATTTATCTTGAGTATCCAGATGGTGTATCGTGTTGTAGGGCTTCTTATGCCTCAGGCTGGAAGAAAATGGAATGAGAAAAGAGGTATGAAAGCGCTTGATGGTAAAATTGGCCTTAGTACTAAGAATTAGGAAGTAAATTGATTTCAAAAATAAATTAGGCTTCGAGTTTCACTAAATAATGCAAATTTGCACTATAAATCTATTTAAAACAAATTTGAGGAGAAAAGATTATTTGAAATTGCGTGGTAATATAAGTATTCAGTTTAAGAATAATAAAAGATATTAATTACAAGCACCAAGTTGTGTCTCCATTTTTATATTTTCTTGTAAACTAAGAAATGCGACCTATTTGAAAGACGTATGTAAAGTAATTGAAGGAAGCATTGGTCTTCTCAATTGCATGCATCGCAAATAAAAAAGACTTCAAAAAGCTTATTTCGGAATATTAATTTGTTCAAGTTTCATTTAGTTTGAAAAGAAGACTGAAAGTTTTGGAACGATAAAATTTATTGTAACGTTGTGTATAACCCAGAATGATCCCTGTAAATTTGTTATGAGTAGAATTGGTGGAAATTCAAAATGTTGGTCTATTTTATACAAAGTTTAAAAAGTAATAAAATTTTACTGAAAGAATTGGGAAGTACAAAGAGAGCTAAATGTTGAATTCTGAAATGGCTAGTATTTATAAACAACAAAGTTTTGAAATAAAAGTATAGTATACTACTTTTTGGATCATTTTGCTTAATGGCTCCTTAATAGAATTGTTCTTTTCTTAATATATAATTGTTATTAATCAATTTTAATATTTTTAATAGTTTTGTTAGCTAGTTAATGATTACTTTTATAGAAAACAAACTTTCAAAGAATTTTTAGAATTTGGTGGAAATTCAAAATGTTGGTCTATTTTATACAAAGTTTAAAAAATAATAAAATTTTACTGAAAGAATTGGGAAGTACAAAGAGAGCTAAATGTCGAATTCTGAAATTGCTAGTATTTATAAACTACAAAGTTTTGAAATAAAAGTATAGTATACTACTTTTTGGATCATTTTGCTTAATGGCTCCTTAATAGAATTGTTCTTTTCTTAATATATAATTGTTATTAATCAATTTTAATATTTTTAATAGTTTTGTTAGCTAGTTAATGATTACTTTTATAGAAAACAAACTTTCAAAGAATTTTTAGAATTTGGTGGAAATTCAAAATGTTGGTCTATTTTATACAAAGTTTAAAAAATAATAAAATTTTACTGAAAGAATTGGGAAGTACAAAGAGAGCTAAATGTCGAATTCTGAAATTGCTAGTATTTATAAACTACAAAGTTTTGAAATAAAAGTATAGTATACTACTTTTTGGATCATTTTGCTTAATGGCTCCTTAATAGAAATGTTCTTTTCTTAATATATAATTGTTATTAATTAATTTTAATATTTTTAATAGTTTTGTTAGCCATTTAACGGTTACTTTTATACAAAACAAACTTTCAAAGAATTTCAAAAAATCGGATGTCAGCAATACACAATGATATTATAATATAATTATAATGATAGACATTGACTCTGTAATAAAGATATTATCCAGTTTCCGACCTTCGCATAAAATTATGAATGTTAGAGGTTGTGAATGCCAAGAAAGATGTGATAGTCCAATCAGATTCCCACATATGAGATTGTGTACTTCGTTGTATTATAAATAAAGAAAAATGACATACATAATTACATTCATGTCTTTCACGAACAATTACTACGAAAGAGTGATATTTGCTGATTAATCGTTGGGACGGCAGTAAATTTACCAAAACGATAAAACTGAATAGATATTTGGGGCGTCTTTTTTTTTTTCTGAGTAGTTCAAACAAATATCTGATATTGCAATTGAAAACAAAAGATTGCATAACAAATTCATTTTATTTAAGTCATTGCATTTTTGATTTATCTCATTTACATTCGTGTACAGATACAGATCGATAGAGGAACAGCCTCACGGCAAATTTGATTCCGAATCTAGTACAGATCAACACGTTAGATGATATAACTGTGCACCAAATTTTATCAATGTAATCTTTTTCGTTTATAGTTATCATTCTACTTTGTATTCGGATAGCCAAACTACCGGAGTTCATCTGAATAGATTTTGAAATCTGAAAACTGGTGAGGAAAAAAAGCCATAGACTTCTCTCACTTATCTCATTTTGAGTTGCCTTGTTCACTAACAGGTAGACAGATATAATTACAAAAATGTGTTTTTGGAACTCGGTGCGTTTTGAAACTTGGATATATGGTATAATTTTCGAGTTCGAATTTCTGTCTAGTACAGTATTTTCTCATTGTATACTTGATAAGAAAAAGTTTTTTAAAAAAAATTCTGGTTTCTTGTAAAAACATTTACTTTTTCAAGTAGAAGCAATTGTATTTTTGAATAGTTTAGAAAACGCAGCAATAGATTAAAAAAAAAACAACATCCCACAATTTTATTACGATAATACATTGAGATCATATGGTAGTACTACGTAGAAGGCTGACGAAGCAAACCAAATGGAATGTATGCTAAATAAATCTTTTTACTATACATAAATAATCAATTCAACCAACTATTAGATGATTTTTAAATATTCCTAGTTTTAAAAGTCTAAAATTTCAGTAATAATTCAGTAGTCACCTATCTATAAACAACTACTGCACTGTTGAAAATTGTAGAAACCTCATAAGCATGCATTATATAGAATAATAAAAATTGTATTGTTTACTCAGATTTTAATCAATAAATATCTGAAATAAATTATCTTCAGGACTTCTCATTTGAATTCTGTTAGCCATTTTGAAAGTTTTTCTTATTAATTTTTATTATATTTCCTGTGATAAAAATAGAAGATTGAGATTTTTTTAGAAGAACAAAAGGAAAAAAAAGCACTTATTTAATTTGAAAAATGCATCATAAAAACCTTTATTTTTTTTAATGAAATGACATATTTTATCTATTAAATAGCTTTTACTTATGAAATTTAATTTCTTGATATCGTTTATAATTAAACATAAAAGTGATTGTTCATCGCTATTTTATGAAAAAGAACACAATAAAAACCATTGAATTTAATTTTTACATTCACCAACACACGTTAAAATTATTTTGATTTTCATAAAAAAACTACAATAATATTTAATAAAAACATTTTCAGGAGAATCTTAATCAAGTTATTTCTAAAATCTTTCCTCTCTCATTTTAATAGATGTCACTTCATTCTTTAATTTTAAATAAGAAGAAAAAACATTTTTCTTTCTTACTTTTTTCTTCTTTTTTTGCGAAATCATTTTTACGAGCAGAAATAACAAGAAATTAGAAGCAGAAAAATCAAAATTCATCCGGCAGCAAACCTCTTTCTGTTATCTTAAGAGAAAACATATAAAGAAAAAAAATTAATAACATGACGTCGATTGAAACGACGAAAAACTTCAAACTCTCTAGTGCTTTTTCTTTCGTTTCCATCGAATTCTCGAAAACTTCAATAAAACTCAATAAATGAAGGAATTCACCAGCTCATAAACTGACAAAGAAGAGTCAGAAAAAAAAAATATGGTGAAAAAAATTTTTATTCTCAATTTATTCTTTTTCTTCTCCTTATGATATTGGGAGAGGAAAGGAATAAAAAAAAGTATTCCTCTTATTAATTAAATTCCTTTTTCCAGTTCCAGCTAAAGTAAGAGGTGGAAGGACAGTGTACAACGTCACGTGGGGTGCTCCTGTTATCCTTGAGTGCACAGCGGAAGGTGAACCACCTCCAGAAATTACGTGGTGGCAAAATGGCACACCCGTAAGTACTTCAGAATCTTCTAAGAGGTCCTGTTCTGTTAGTTTCGGAGAAATATTTATAATTGTGATGATAATTTTTTAATATTTAAGTGAAATTGAAGTGCAGAAAGCAGGATGACTAAGATAAGATTGTGAATGTCATTATATTTCTTTATCGAAAAAAATCGGATTTGATGAAATTTTTTTTAATTGATAAAATTTAGAATAATATTATTTTGTTATTAACTTATTGTTAGATTTAAGGAATAGAAACCAGATTTGGTTAAATTGCAAAAGGCATATGGTAAAAATGTAAGTCAAATATCAATCAAACCAGGGGGAACATGAATCGAAATTTTAATAAATTGTTGATTTGATATTAAATCTCAATTGTTGATTTGATATTTGATTCTCAATTTGATATTAAAAATAATAAGAAGTTCAGGAACCAAACAATTAAACTAAAATCGGTTTAAAATTTAAAGCAGACTGAAAAAAGTTTTTCGAAATGGCTATGAAAAATTTCAAAAACATTTATGTATAGGCACATTAAACATCTATCTTAAGTGTCTTAAATACTTGTGTTTTCAAAGAATAAAAATTAAAAATTAAAGAATAAAGGTAATGCGTGAATTTCTATTCATAAGTGTGTACCAAATATTCTTTCTGTAATCAGATTTCTGAGCAGAAAATTCAGAGCAGAAAGATCGCAATTAAGGATTTCATTTTTTAAAGCGCTCCAAACATCAACATGAAGTTAGACGTCGTTATTCTTTCAGTATATATATATATTTTTTGTTTGCACGAACTAGTACAGCTGTACTGCCATTAAGTCATTATAATTTAATTCCCCTTACTTTGCTAATCTTTCGGCTAGCTAATTAGCTTACAGAAAGTTTTAATTCTTTTCTTTTTATATCACCGAAAGTGTGGAGGCCATGATGGAAAACAAGAACATTAGACTTACTAGGTCAGATGAAAGAAGCCATTGAAAACTTCCAGTGGGCTCAAACGTTTTCCTCTTTAAAACAGAAAAAGCTCGTGTATTTAAAGGATATTTTGGATTTCGTCTAAGCTTCAGCTGAAAGTTAGACCTAACATTACAGCATTAAATAGATACTACTACATTTTATTAAAAAATTTCTATATAAGCGCACTAATCAGTCAGTGAGTTGTATCCGCAAATCGAATATCGTTGTAGTGATATATCTTCGTTGAGCTTTAAATTCTAAATTCTGGATTCTAGAATGAAAATAAAGACAGCCAATTTAATCTTTGCTCTGAACTTCTACTGCACATTATAAGAATTTTATGCTTCCATATCGTGCAACTCGCGAAATAAAGATTGTTGACGTATTCGAATGCTCAACTCTTTCAAAATCCTGTAACATGTCTGTTTTCAGGCATAATATATATTTAAACAATGATTCAAATCCGACAATTCTGTTTCAATCAATTTTAGTTCTGTTTAACGATTTAGGGCAATCAATTTGGTCTCCAGTTTTCTTAAAATGAGTTTAAGCTGAATGATTACGAAGTAGGACGGAATATATTTTAACAGGGCATTCGACATTCTTTAAAACAGATATAATTCGGAATGAAAGAAAGCTATTTTTGATAATAATTGAAAAACAGTTTTTTGTTTAGTTCCCTTTTAATAAATAAAATGTACTTGTATTTGTCAATATAAATAATATCACAATCATATAAAACTTCCAATATAATAAAATAATCACAAAATGAGGTGAAACATAATAATTTAAAATAATACACTTTTGATAAATAACGTCGGTGAGTCAGAAGAAAATGTAAACATAAATTCATAAATGGTCTCTCTTAAAATTTTAATTTCTACATTATAGTTTGTAGTAGATTAATAATTATTTGATTATTTATGTCTTATTAATTAATTTACATTATTATTTTAAGCACAACTAATCGATATGATTCTAAATAGGTTATACAATTTCTTTTACTATTTTTGAAATGTTACAAATATGATAAATAGGCTTCTATTATAGATGAGCAACTGAATGGAAAAAAGCTTAATGGGTTTTTTTTTTCTAATAAAAACTTTATTAAAACGAAATCGATTATTTTTTCCTTAAAAATAATTTTGATGTAATTTGATAATATAATAGTTTTTAATTTATATGCATTATGATTAGAATTAAAATATTCTTGTTCAAAGCACCGGAAAGAAAAATAATCATTAAAACATTCTTAGTGGAATACACTTCAGAACAAGAGAAAATGATTGGCAGCAGAATAAATTGAAATTAGCGGAAAGAAATCCCTGAAACTTTTTAGCGTGCTCTCTAATAAATGTATTTTTTCAATTAATAACCCCATGTTATTGGGAGCAATAGTTACGAAAAAGTCTATTAGAATGCGTTTGTTTTGGTGATGAATCGCTGAGATGTGCATCAGAAAAACGAATGTATATTTTGGATGCATTTGGACGCCTGTTTTCCGATCAATCAAAAGCAAAATTTAGCACAGAACTACAGTTATAATCACATGTCAAATTTCATATTGCGTATTTGAGTTTTTGAAAGTACAAACCGACTTATATTCAGCCTCTTAACGTATTAGGGGTATTAAGGTAATTTGACATTTATTAACACTTTAGATATTAATTAAATAATGCTGTTTAGACTAAATCTGTGCACTGAATTTTACACATCTTGCTCTCTTCATTTTGTAGTTATTATGTTAAGTTATATTTGGACATCAGAACTGACAGAATTCTTCGGATTGGATTCAGTTCAAAATCCATCCACAAGAAGACAGAAATATGCAAATTTGGAATAGAGACCATAAACCAAATTTCATCCTTTAATTTAAAACGATTTCTAGTTATCTTGTTTACAGGAATAATTCCAAAAATATGTTTATCAAACTCAAGGAGGTCCAAGAATTCTTCAAAATATCGAGCCCAAATTCTTTTACGGTTACAATCATTTCTATTTATATACTTCGTATACGAGAAAGTAAAAATAAAGAAGAAAAGAAACATCTGCGAAAACAGCGATATCACGGAGTTATTTTCTATATGTTATCTCATGTACATATCAAGTCATATGTATATAGCTGTACATTCGCATGTGCATAGCTGTCATTTGAGCAAAGAAAATTATTACTGTTTATTACACTTCTATTATCACTTGTAAACCACAAACAATATGAATCCTAATTATGATTGAATTACCATTTTACGATGATTGATACATTTTTTTTATAATAGGTATATTTACTGCACTAATAGTATCCTTTATTTCATTTTCTTTTTGCTTTCTTCGCTCCTTCTGTGTTCTCAAATGTATACCAATGGGGTCATATATTTCTCTCTCCAACGGGCCCAACTCAGAGACTTTATTCTATAAGGCAGATCTTAAGAGTTAGGTTTCAGTTCTCCATATATTCCAAAATACTGTAAATATTCACATTTAATAATATTTCATACACTGAAATCGTAGAGAAACGAGTAATATCTTTCTCGATTAGAAAACACTGAAACCTTAATACCCGTATCACTTTACAATTGCTGTAATGCAAAATAAAGAAGAAATTTCATATGTTTATTGTAACAGACAGAACAAGACCATATGCACCAAAAGACTTAGATGCAGTATACGGAAAAGGAAAAAAAATCCCCCATACAGCAATTCTGCTTCTTCTTCCCTTTTTCCATAATGTACCAGAGAGAGCTTAAGAGATTGGGGGCTTCGACAGACGACAATCCGATTACTCTGACGTAAACGGAGATCTTAGAGAGTACTTCCGTTCAGAATTAAGGGGCTCTTCTCCAATTGAACGAGGCCAGTGGGTAAAAAAGTCGATACGATCCATTTCTTCGTTGTCACTACCGCTACAACTCAAGAATACGTGTTCTGGTATAAGATTTCTTCTCTAAAAACATATGAGACATTGGGGATTTTTGACAGACGTCGTGAGAAATATATGAGATTTTTGCTTGCTTCTGTGCACATATAAATATGTTGTATTGTAGAAATTTGTAAATTCATGGAAATGCTGAAATGCACATGTTAATCTCAAATCTAAGTATGCCGGAATGCACATGTTAATCCCAAATCTAAGTATGTTGGAATGCACATGCTAATGCATGTCTAATCACAAATCACAAGTCTAATAAAAGGGCAAATGAAAAGTCCAAGTATATATAAAAATAACTATTTATTATAAGTGGCGGCTTTATTTTATAAAAAAACTCTACTATATACGCTTTGTTTAAGCACGATTGCCGACATTGTAATCCATTAAAATAAGAGTGGAGAAAGGGAAAGAATGAGCCAAAATAAATAATTTTATGGACTGCAAATTTCTGATGAATCTCGCGCCACACCGGAATGTAAAAAATATTGGAATCAGCAAGACTACTATCTGGCTTCTTGCTGGTTTTTTAAATTTAGGAATTAAGAATTAATTCAGAAATACATGAAGTTAGATCTGGAATGCCCATGTAAATCAGAAATGTAATAGTAGAGCAAATAAAAATTCCAAGTGTATCTAAAAATAACGATATATTCTAAGTAGTGGTTTTATTTTTTAAGGCCATTTAATATAAGTATTGTTGAAGAATTATTGTCAGAATTGCAATACATTTAAATAAGGATGCAGAAAGGAAACTAATAATCCAAAATAAATAATTTTAGGGACAGCAAATTTCTGGATGAAGTTCGAAAAAAGTATTTGAATCAGCATGGCTTTCTGTTTCTGGATTCTGGTTAATTTCTTAAATTTAAGAATTAAGAATTTAGGTAGAAATATATGAATTTAGATACTGGAATGTTAATCACAAATCTAATAATAGAAGATGAAAAGTCCAATTGTATCTTAAAATATTGATTTATTCTAATAAGCAGTTTTGTTTTAAAAAAAGCTATTTAATATAAGTCTTGTTGATGCATGATGGCCAGCATTGCAATACATTTAAAATAGGATTGGAGAAAGGAAAAGAATGAGGCAAAACAAATAATCTTACGCGCAGCAAATTTCTGGATGAAGTTCACGCCATACCAGAATGAAAAAATAGCAGAAGCCCCAGCACTTCTTGAGTCTGGCATTTTATTAACATCTTAAAATTGAAATTAAGTAGAAAGACTGCTTTCAATGAGTAGGATGTTGAGCAAAATTGTTTTTACAAAGTTTAGAAGATTTTTTTAAAAACAAATTATAAATATTAAGATAATACTTTCAGATGGTAATGATAACTTTCAAAAGCGATGTTTTTATAAATTTTAAATTTATGATACCAGATCATCTATTACCTGCATTTTGATTTCATTATCAAGAGATTGCTGGTTTGTGCCCTAAATTCTACAAAATATCTTCATGCATATACTTTAAACTTAGATTTAGGTCATTTAAACATATTCAAAACTCTTTAGCAAGAACAGTACGGTTTTTCATGTGTTTCATCTTATCATGGCTTAAAATTTCATAGTCTGTTCAGAACAATCCCATTCAAAATATATATATTACCATAATAATAATATTTAAATAATCTCAGCAAAATTTTTTTATTACTATTCAGAATATTAAGGAAAATATAAGAACGAATCGAATGAAAATGAAATAAGGATCACAGTATGAAATGACAAAATTTATCTTTACAAACAATCACCAACATTTCACAAGCACTTATCCCAGTTATTTACCAAGAAGTGGATAATTTCTAGAATTTACTTGAATGGGATTGAAATCTGTTTCGAACAGTGTCTGTGACTTCGCAATTCGAATTAAAACATTGCTTCGGTATCTTTTCCCATGGGACAAGCATATTAAAGTCACACCACAAAATATATACATTCCAGCACTTCCCAACAAGAATTTCGTCAACTTATTGAATGTGCAACTATTTATTTATTGTCATAAAGCTAAAATCTCTTCAAAGGATAATGAAATGATTGTACCAGTTCAGCACACGAGTCAAAAACAGTGAGTTTTTTTCTGTACATTTACACATTTGTCGATGTAATTCTTGAAATCTAACTACTCCTCTCATTAAAAAAATGAATAGTATATTATTCAATTTTTAATGAAGCAATGCCCTTGTTTTGTCGTAAACAGGTACGATACTAGACCAACTGCCAGTACCTTCTTGATGCCAAGTCTAACCTAACGTCTAAGATCTAGCCTACCTAAGGCAAGTCTATTCCTCAATAGAGGTTGGCTTTCTTAGCTCTCGTTCTACTTCTAATCACAGTTTTCATCATATTTACATGAAAATGCGCCACTGCTTCATTTCATTCCATCCATATTATAACGAAAACTCTTAGACAATATTCTCAACATTTGAGTTCAGTATTGCAGCGTTTAAGAAAGTCTATCTTTATTCTATTACGACATTTCATACACTTTTTTTTTATTAAACTAAGCCTGAACTAAAATGATAAAAATTTAAAAGAGTTCTACACAGTTTATTAAAGTGACATGTTGAATTAATGATTCTTTTTTACCTTTCCGTCAAGAATGTGAAAATTTTATCGTGTTTTCTTGAATTCTACATCAATTATTTAGCTCATAATATAAAAAGCGTAAATAATAATAAGCTATAAAATTAAGTAAGACATTTTTTTTTGTTCTCATCAAAATCTAATAAATTTCATTCCAAATAAAGTTTGAATTCACTTTTATTGACGAAACACACTTTATTGTTTACATTTGCTTCTTAAAACCCACCTTCTTTCAACATAAGCCCAAACAGTAATAAAATATTTACTGAAAACAAAATGTAGATCTATTTTATTTCACTGTAGTGTAATAATTCTTGATATTAATTAGCTAGCATTGTCTATATTATTACTCTAGGATTATGCGTTCTGCGTGGATAGCATAGATAAAATTAGTATTTAAGAAAATCTCTAAAAATTTTCACGGTTCGATGGTGTTTTTTATTCAAACATTTAATTGAAATCTATTGAAAATTAAACAACAAAGCAATCTAATTTTATAAAATACTTTTAATTTGTTTGCCAATCTTAATACTCCTCAAATTGTAATGATCTTATTTGTATGAAAGAAAAATCACCTCTAAGATCGTCTAGAAGCGATAAACTTATTTCGTAACTTTCATTTAAATGTTGTTTTACGTGTTAAAATGCAATCCAATTTTAAAAATATTAGCTCTCGTTCTACAGTAAGTTATTTTTAACACCAAAAGGCAATTGAAATAGTCATTTTTTTAAAGAAAAAATTATCCTTATTCGTCTTAATAATTCATAACTCATTACCTATTTCACACACTGTTTTCCATCTATTAGCGAAGAATTCTGCATTAAACAAGAATTTTGAACTTTGCCTATTGTTGCCGTTTTAAATTAAGATTCTTGGTCCTTGGGTAATATCAGTTACAAGTGCTTTCTGTTCTCTTGCTCTATAGAGTAAACTCAAGTTCTCTTTAATTGGTTTTCTCCAGGCACGCAACAATGAGTAATTTCTCCAGCTCACGCAATCATCAAAATCAAAGAGGATTATTAATGCGGCTCTTTTCGCTAGGCTCGCCTCTTGCTTTGCTTTAAGAACTCCAGGCAAATGTGGGAAACGCGCTCCATTGAATTTGAATGAATTGCAGGGGATGAATCGAAATTTAACTTGAGGACCATGTTTCTTTTTGACGTTTGCAAAATATGCACTATCACAAGGCTTTAGTGTAGTACTAAGTGTTCTTTTCGAATGTTGTAATAAATGGTAGGCTCTTATACTAATGCAATGTTCCAACTCTATTGAACGCTTGTAAAATTTTTACCAGTACAATCCATTAGACTATTATTCTGTGCTCCTCTCGAATGTTATAATTCTTGGCATCTTCTAATACTTATACATTATTCGGCTTTCTTTACGACGGTTCCAAAAACATTACCAGTTCAAGGTATTAGTGTAACATTCAGTATTCTTTCCTAAGTAGTATTCATTTTTTTAGTAAACGGTATCTTATACTAAGGCAGCGCTCTGAGTTCTTTCTAAACTTTTAATAGTACAAGGAGTTAGCTTATTACTGTGTGCTCTTTTCGAATGTTATAATGTCTGGCAACTTCTGATACTTATATATTACTAGCCGCCTTTGGCGACCAGCCGGTTCGCCAATCTTAGTGTTCGTTAAAATTTTAATAATTAAATATTTTATGCAATTCCAACTTCTTCAGCAAAATATTTTATTCTTCAGCAAAATATTTTAAAACTTCAAATTTTGATAGTCATATAATTCACTCATAATATTATAAAGGCCTTCAGTCATAACGTGATATGTATCTCTCTAATTTTCTGTTACCCCTCGTAGAATTTATGCTTTAAATTAAAGTGTAAAGGATTTATCTGCAATTAATATAACAATATTTTTTACTGAAACAAAGCATTTTTTTAATAATATGATTACTGATAATAGAGTCACTGAGCGTTTAAACTTTATGGGCACTAAAGAATATCTTTCTTAATTTATGTAATATCTCAAGCATTTGTCAACAAAATTTTCTCAGATTCATCATGAATGGATCGATTCATTAACAATGTTTCATTTTAAATGCATCAAACACTCAGAAAATAAAATGAATCGTTTAAAATAATCTGTCGAAAACAGGTTTAAAAAAACTACTTAAAAAACGATGTACTTAAAACTATAAGCATATATAAAAATATATATATAACTAACATAAATACAATTTAATTACAAAAGCATGCAACTAACCTAAAAATAATTTAAATCATTGAAAACAGGTTAAAAAAAACTACTTAAAAAACGACGTACTTAAAACTATAAGCATATATAAAAAATATATATATAACTAACATAAATACAATTTAATTACAAAAGCATGCAACTAACCTAAAAATAATTTAAATCATTGTAAACAGGTTAAAAAAAACTACTTAAAAAACGATGTACTTAAAACTATAAGCATATACAAAAAATATATAACATAAATACAATTTACTTACAAAAGCATACAACTAACCTAAAAGTAATTTAAATCGTCCGTTGATAATGGTTGCCATGCCAACGATCAGAACACAGTGCGCATGCGTGAATTTTCTTCGCCTTTTACGTAACGCAAATGCGTGAATTTTTCTACGCCAGTTGGGGTAACGCTATGAAGATTAGACATTTTTAATTTCCTTTATTCTGTGCTATTTTAATTCAAAAGTACTTCAGAATGAATCTGAAACATGGATTAATTAACAATGTTTAATTTTAAATGCATAAAACATTAAGAAAATAAACAGAATCGTTTGAAATAATCCGCCGAAAAATCTTAACCCTAGCCTCATTACTGTTGGGAGAAAAAAAGAACTAAAGCCTAAATCATTTGGCGTTGGGGAAAATTGAAGATTTTTTTGGCGGAAAAGTTGGCGGTGGGAAAATGGAAGATTTTTTTGGCGGGAAAGTTAGTTTTTAATTAATAATTGACTACCCCTAACATTTAGGGGGATGAAAAATAGATGTTGGCCGATTCTCATAGATACCGGATAAGCACAAAAAATTTCATCAAAATCGGTCAAGCCGTTTCGGAGGAGTATGGCAACGAAAACTGTGACACGAGAATTTTATATATTAGATTAGATGTTCTTTCGGATGTTCCCAAAAAATTAACAGTTCAAGATATTAGTGTAACATTCAATATTCTTTTCAAAGCTTGCAATATATAATATCTTCTGGTACTTACAAAAAATTAAGTATTCTTTTCGTGAGTTAGCAAAATATTCACCAAAAAATGACATTGTTGACAAAATGTCAAATGATACAGTTTGATAAAAAGGACAAAGTTGGTTCAGAGTTGAAAGTGTTCATTACAATCAGTAGTAGCCTTACGTTCAATGAATAGGTCGTATACTTTACTTTCCCACCGAAATATTTTAGACGTAAATTAAAAAAAACAACAACACTTTTATTGATTTTGAAATAAAGCAAAATATATGTCATATATTCTCTGGTCCAAAAAGTAAAACTGAGAATAATTAAAACTGAAAATAATAAATCGTAGTTACTTGCATTGAAAATAAGTTCTAATATATTTTAACACTCGGTTTCAATGAGAAAAATTACGTTCCTTTCTTAAACTAAAAATCAAAGAATTTATTCATTTATTAGGGGTTCTACTTCATATTTATACCTCGAGAGTCAAAATACAAACGTCAGAGCTAACTAGTGAAATTTTTCTGAATATATCATTTTGATTATTCTTTCATACATTTTAGGACATGTTTATTGAAAGAAGAATGTAATTTTAACTAGAAAATTATGATTACTGCAATGTCAGTTCTTTCTTTCTGCGATTTCAAAATTCACCACCCGTTAACAATATTCTCTCAAAATTTTGATTTGAAGTTTGCAATCTTGCTCTACTTTTTTTTCTGTATTTGGAATACAATAATAGATTCATGCTGTCTCCAAAAAGTAGAGCAATTTAAATCCCATAACTACAGAGAATGCATTTTCTCTCCTCACCTCCCCTTCCGGGTTTCTAACCATATTATCTTCTGACTTTGAATTCGATGAGGCAAAGCCTTAATAATATAGGGTTTGCTATCCCCAGGTGGAGAAGTAGTTTTTAAACCCTTAGGTTTATATTGATTCCACGTATGAATCCCATCAAATCACAGGGTAAAAATTAATTTATTTATTAAAAAATAATAAAAACAATTTTACGTAAAAGTTCTCCATATTTATCAAAAAAATCCAGTTTGTTTTGTGATTTTCACAAAATCTTGATTACTTTCGGTAGTTATTTTTAGTAAGTGATTTCTCTGATAAGCATCTTCTTAAAGCTTTCTGTTATTTGAAGAATATTTTTATTCCAATTATAACCATAAAATAATTTGGTAGTAGTTTTTAAGACTGCTTTAAAAAATTGCACTTTATAGATACTATATTAATATTATTTAGGTGTTATACTAACTCAAATTTCTTAAAAGCTAAAATAATACGATGGCAGATACCTAATATTTTTTACAACAAACAATCTCAGATTATTTTTCATTTCATAATAGCATATATCGATTACTTTTCAGTGCCTTTTTATTCCTGTTTTCAAGCTAATTCTTCATATAAATCTATACATTTAATTCATTACCCAATTTTTTAGAAAAAGAATTACCATTAAAAATCCATTGAACTGAATTGAACTGAACTAAAACCCAGTTTAAGTAGCAAACTAATAATGTTGATTTATTTTCAAATGAAATTTATGAGTACTTTCCATGATTACTTTCTTTAATGCTTTCAGTATTGGCAAACAGCCATATATATTCCCAGCAAAACGAAACAAGAGATTATCTGCACCCATTCAATTCATGAGTCATTTTAAACACATTGGGTTATTTGTTTTATTTAGCGTTCCCATCGCTTCTCAATAAATTTTTTCAAACTTTATTTCTTAATAAAATGTTTATTTCAAACACATAAAGAATATTTACCTTCTTTTATAGTTTTTTTTTTTTTGAATATTGAATCCAGATTTTTAAATTTATGTGATTACTTTTACAAAAGAAATTTTCAAATGATCGTTTCCTTGCGTATACTAAAGAATTTGGAAAAAAATGTAATTTATTAAAATTTATTTCCATAGAAAAATTTGTTGTATATAATAAAATTGTCGATGTCGGCGTCCTGGTATTGGGGTAGCGTCTTCCCCGTGATCTGGGCTTCCTGGGATCGAGTCCCGGTTCAGGCATGGTTGTTCTTCATCTGCTCTATCTTTGAGATGTGTGAATGTGCCCCCTTGTAAAGAGGGGTTGTGCAAGCCAATATGATGCGTGAGTAGCAAAATCGTACTCTTGGCCCTAGTTGGCGCTACTAAAAACAAGAGACGCCCTCTCTCGGCTTAAAATCGCTGAATTTGAAATCAGCAGGCTTGTCAATGGCAAGTGCCATCAAAAACAACAACAACAAACTTGTTGACATACAGTAGTATAAATATTCTCACAAAATTTCACTTTGAAGTACAAGACTTTAGAAAAAGTGATTTTGAACTATCTAAATTTTAATTATAAAGCAGCATGTAACGGTCTATAACAAATAAATAATAAGGAATTCACTTCTTAAATTTTATCCGCATTACATAATATATTAAACAACAAAATTAATAAATAGAGCTTCAAAAATTATATAAAAAGATGGTTAATTCACTTTCTAAGTTTAATAAATTTTAACTTCACATAATATTATTATCAGATTAAATGAAAGGTAATGCAAATGGTTTGAATTGCTATGGTTCTTGTATAACATTCTGAAATGATTTCTGAAGTTATAAGAAAGTGAACTATAAATTTAATTCAGCACAGAGAGGAAAGCGAACGTTTAGATAGATATTAGTTATATTCTCATTTAACTGTGGCGTATAGTAACAATAAGGTGAAACAGTTTTAGCAAATTGTTATTTCACGAAAATTGTTTAATTTCCTATTAATTGTTTCAGATTTTACTACACAAATATTATTGTAACCCTAATAGGGCAAAACTGATAAATCAGCCTATAGAAAAACTAATAAGATCAACAACAAAAACATATATTTAAGCTTTTTTTTTTTTTATCCTTTCCTAGTTTTCCAATAGTAAACTGTTCTATTGTCTCTGAAATTTTATTTTATATTATTTACTATGAATTTTATTTGGTTTTATATATGTTGCAGATTTTTTTCAATATATATCTACACTTACAATTAATCCCTTCCTTGAATTAAAGTTCAAATTTTTCAAGTTACTTCATTACAATTCTTTATTAAATTTATTCTACACGTGATGTAGAATATAATTATGCACTCTTACATAAGATGTTGCTTAACGCGTAGTGCATTTAAGTATTCTTATATATGTACGTAGCACTACATATAATATGATTAAGTACTCTTACATACCAAGTAACACTACATTTAATATGATTACGTACTCTTACATGCTACGTAACACTACTTATAATGTGATTAAGTATTCTTACTAACAATAAGACATAACATAATGTATCATGCAATCAAGTACTTTTACATGCGAAATAACATTACCTGTAATATGATTAAGTATACTTACATACGACCTAACACTCCATATAATATGATTAAGTATTATTATATACTACGTAACACTGCATATAACATGATTAAGTACTTTTACTAATAATAAGACATAACATAACTCTTATATACGACGTAAAACTACCTATAATATGATTAAGTGCTCTTACATACGACGTAACACTAATACTAATATGATTAAGTAATCTTATATATGTCGTAACGCTTATAATATGATTAAGTAGTCTTACTAACAATAAGATATAACATAACGAGTCATGCAATCAAGTACTCTTAAATACGATGTAACACTATTTTTAATATAATTAAGTACTCTCACTAACAATAACATGATTTGTAATTGCGTGCTTTTGCACACCCATTCTTGCATATTAAGCATCGAGGCAATTCTTGCTCAGTAATTATTTGTGGTGAATCCACGAAATAGAGTTCTATTTGACTTTCGCTTGTAAAAATCAATACTCAGCTTTTACAATAAATTCCTTTCTCTCTCTCAGCCTGCACAATCTATCACAACTGTCCATAAATCTCACTGATTCCCAGCAGCACTGTGAGCAATGCCCCTCATCCATAAGGAAAGAAGCGAAAAAGAGAATCATTCGCTCGAAATATCTATCAACGCTCAAATAAAAGGAAGATGAATAAGGACGGCATTTCCGTGACTCGAGCGATTAGTTTCTTTTTCAGCAAATAAGGAAGCATGCTAGAAATGTTGGGTAGAATAATTTATACGAGAATTTTTTTCATAACTGTGACAAGTCTTCCTAGATCTGGAAGACCAAAATACTACAACCTACTCAGTGACAAATCTTCTTATATCATTCTTTTGACTCTTTCTCTAGAAACGGAATGTAAAAACTGAGCAGAATAAAAGAAGTGGATTCCTTCATTTAAGCTGCTGCTATCGTTTCTATACAAGCTTTTATTGATCTTGATCTCTTTCATGTTTACAAACATGAAATTATTTTTAATTCACTTTAGATTAAATTCGAATGATTTAAATTCTGCATCATTGTGCATTACTGTTAAATTCTTACTTTTTAGAGAACTATAAATTAAGCACTTAATTTTTCCGCAAAATTGTTCCGCAATTTCCGCAATATATCCTCATCAAATGATTTCTTAAAAAAATATTTTGAAACTTCTATGATAATTATAATAATGCACTATTAAATATAATTAAAATTATAAAATATATTAAAGTAAAATAAAAAAGCATTTCAAAAAATAAGTTTTCAAACATTTTTTATTGATTAATAAGTAACACATGCCATCACAATTTTCCAAATTTTACAAAAGAAGGAAAGAAACTGAATTCTTCACAACCTAAAAGAATTTTTTTTTTTTTTTTATTGTTTTCATATAGCAACTCGAATCAGAAAGGAAAAACACCTAAAATCATCGTTATTAGTTACGAAAAATTCAATCGTTTCTTCATCTTGCAAAATTTGGAATTTAACATATTCGCACTTAAGAAAATTGTCAATTTAAATTGTCCAAACACTATTTAAAAGATAATTTGAGCGAGATAAAGTTAAAAAATAAAATAGCAAAAGGGAAATATTACTCCATCTCTATATCAACCAAAAAGCGAAGTATCGATAAGTAAGCGAAAAAAAAAGACAGAAGGAATTAAATCGGTTTCCAAGTATAGTTTTATTTATGTTGAGAGAGAGTCCAACAGAATATAACAGATAAGTTTATAATGACCTTTTTTTTTTTCTTTGGAAAAATGTAAATTTTAAAACTACGCTTTATGTTTTTAATATTAAGATTATAATTAATAAAAATTAGCTTTTATTTACCAATATCTTCATCAATTATCATAAGATCGCAATTTAAAATACGAAAATATATGAAAGGATATGTAAAAGTATCTTTGAATATTTACCAAAAACAACCTTCACATCATCAGTTAGGTGAAAGCAAATATCCACACAGTTCATATATTTTTCCAAGTAATGATGTTTGCAAATTATATAAAGATAATTCATTATATAAGAATTTGTGTATCGAATAATGACTTGTTTCGGAGAATGATTAAGATTGAAATGTCATTCGAACCGTTTCAAACCGCAAATAAATTTCAATAACATTCTGAATAATTTCGAATTATTTATTTTTTACTAGCCGCCTTTGGCGACCAGCCGGTTCGCCAATCTTAATGCTCGTTAAAATTTTAATGATAAACTATTTTATGTAATTCCTACTTTAATAGCTTTTTCATTAAAATATTTTAAAACTTCAAATTTCAATTCACTCAGAATATTATAAAGGCCTTCAGTCATAACGTAATATGTATCTCTCTAATTTTCTGTTAGCTCTCGTAGAATTTATGCTTTAAATTAAAGTGGAAAGAATTAATCTGCAATTAATATAATAATATTTTTTACTGAAACAAAGCATTTGTTTTTATAATATGATTACTGAAAACAGAGTCACTGAGCGTTTAAACTTTATGGACACTAAAGAATAACTTTCTTAATATATGTAATATCTCAAGAATTTGTCAACAAAATTTTTTCAGTTTCATCTTGAGCAGGTATATTTATTAACAATGTTTAATTTTAAATGCATCAAACACTAAGAAAATAAACAGAATCGTTTAAAATAATCGGTCGAAAACAGGTTAAAAAAATTACTTAAAAAACGATGAACTTAAACTAACATAAATACAATTTAATTACAAAAGCATGCAACTAACCTAAAAATAATTTAAATCGAGTCCGCTTCCGTTGAAATGTAAACAATCAGAATACAATGCGCATGCGTGAATTTTCAACGCCAGTTGCGGTAACGCAAATGCGTGAATTTTTCTACGCCAGTTGGGGTAACGCTATGTAGATTAGAAATTTTTAATTTCCTTTTATCTGTTTTATTTTAATTCAAAAGTACTTCAGAATAAATCTAAAAGATGGATTAATAAACAATGTTTGATTTTAAATGCATAAAACATTAAGAAAAGAAACAGAATCGTTTGAATGAATCAAAGGATTCATGAATGCAATCGGCCGAAAAATGTTAGCCCTAGCCTCATTGCTGTTGGAAAAAAAACATGAAGCCTTACTCATTTGGCGGTGGGGAAAAGGAAAGGATTTTTTTGGCGGAAAATTTAGTTTTTAATTAATAATTAAAATTTCAAAAAAGGGACCCCAGGTGCACATTCCCGACCTCCAAGGTATACACGTACCAAATTTGGTAACTGTAGGTCAAATGGTCTTTCCTGTAGAGCGTCACCACACGCACACACACATACACATTGAGCTTTATATATATGCATAGATAAACATACCATCATCAGTGCTACATGATTCTTAAGATCTAACCCGAAACATTCTTCGATTCAAAGAATGCGCAGCTTTTAACGTTATTTCATTCGAACAGAAATCTAATAGAACAACTTTATGCTTATGATCAAAAGTTTCACTGGCCTCATATCTTATTCATATTTAAATCGGGGGATTAATTCTTTAAGTAAGCCATGAGTTAAAAACTATCTCGTTTAATGTCAACAAGAGCAGCTGATTTTATTCTCTTTCTAAAAACAATAAACGGCGCGCAGAATGTGTTCTCAACAAACCATCTGCCCACTCATTACAAATGCGCATAAATTAAACTTAATTTTTAGTTGAATATGGCGCGAACTTAATATCATCAGTTGGGTAAACAAACGGGAAACTTTTATTTCCATGTCCGTCGACATAAATTCGAGGGAGATCTCGGTTCAAAATTAGAAAATAAGCGAACTGCAAAGTGAAAGCTAATTGCAGTAGTTACAAGCAGCGTCTTTATTTGCGCGCAGAGAAGTCTTAATTATGTGAAGAGTATTTATGCTGTCAGCTATTCTGACACACAGCATTGCTCTGCACACTCTTAATATGTGTTAAAAGGTGTTTGAGAGAACAGAAGTCCATATATTATTTGGGATGCACTTAACTTTGACTTCCAAGTAAGTGAAAAGTTGTTTTTAAAAGCAAGAATGCGAATACATTGGGTGCTGGAAAAGATAAACGCATTTGGACTTTTCCTTAAAAGCTAATTAAACTCAAATAACTTGTTTTCATAAGTGCAGGGTAGAGTTTTCGAAGTACAATGCTCCCATTTAAAGAAATGTTTTGTCGTAAAATCGTAAATGTTTTATAGCTAGCAATAGTTTCTCCTTTAACTGTGCATTAGTTTCCATTGTCTGTAAATGTTTTAAAGAATAAATAGTAACCAATAGGAATATAAATTATATATTTAACTCATTCCGTGCCCTTTAGCGGTTATTTATTAATTCAAATGATATTTAAATTTATCACACTTAAAAATATATTTCACTTTTTATAAAACCAAAATTTCTTTTTTTTTCTTTTTTTTAACAGTAAAATAGAATTTTTCTAGTAAAAATAATTGAACAATTATCCCGCGTTTGATTAAAAAATGATTAATATTTAATACTTGCCGCAAACTAGGGTTTGAATGTTTTTCAAACCCGGTTTTAAAAAAAACTATTTTTTAAAGTAAATTTGTCACATTTGAAAACCGGTATTTAAATTTTAAAAAAATCGATTTAAAAAATTCATATTATTATGTAACAATTAATTTGTGTTAATTTTTTGTTAAAAATTAATAAGTTATCTGGAAAGATATTGTCTAGAATATTTCCAAATTCTTATGTGGAAACTGATTGTGATGAAGAGCAAATCGAAGAAACTATTCATCAGATTAATCCCTTTTTAAAAGAAGCCATGAAAAAATCAATTCATAAGTTTCTTGAAGACCCTGAAGAAAAACTTACAAACCCAATGACACTGAAAGCTGAATTTTCATTATTTGATTTGAGGTAACGAATAAAAGAACAAAAAAATTTACATTTGTCATTTGATGCCATGAAAACTATAAAGCCAAGCTCAGTAGCTAGTGAACGAGTATTTTCAATCTCAGGCAATATTCTGTCCAAAATAAGAACAAGACTTAACCACCGCTCAGTGGATATTTTATGTTTTTTTTAAATCCTATTTTCTTAGGAGAAATTAAATTTAGCGAAAATAATATAAATATTATTTGAAATTTTTGTTGGAGCTTTCGTTATTTTCTGTAAGTAATATGTATATGTAAGCATTAATTTTTTTTAATATTTTGATTTTGGTTTTGATACTGATTTTGTTTATTTTTATTTTATATAAATTAAATAAAATATTTTTACCTATTTTATTTATTTATTTATTTTTTGACAAAAATTCGAAACCCGGCTAAAACCGGTTTTTTAGAAATAAAGAATTTGATAACCGGTTTTTGTATAAACCCTACCCGACACAAATATTCATATTTTATTTCAAATATGTTTAACCCTTTGCATTCGAATGGTGACTCTCACTCACCATTCAAGACGGCGTATAATTTTGACATTTTAATTATTTATTTTTAAATTTTGATTGTTAAAAACGGATACAGAATGAAAAAAGGCTGTAGATTAATTTTTCAAAGAAATTTGACAAAACAATTTTGTATATATATTTTTCAGAACAATAAACAAATTTTTGTATTAGGTGAATAATTATGCATCGAATTACTTTTCTGAGTGCAAAGGGTTAATTTTGACTTTCAATTAGGAGAAAGTATAATTTTTGAAATGACAAAATGAAAATGCGTTTCTTGTTGAAGAAGAAATAAACGCATTTGGACTTTTTATTTAATTCTAATTACATTCTAATGAATTGTCTTTGAAAATTTAGGGTGGAATTTTCGAAATTTGTGCTTAGTTAATTTCGATGAAACATACCCATCACTGAATACTGCACACTAAACATTCTTTATATTTTATGAACAATTACAATTTTGAATTAAATTATAAATCCTTTGAATATTGTAGTACGCATATTTTAACTTGGATATATTTTTTTCAGCTTCGAAGTGATGAGCCGACACTTTCGCATTCCATGCTAACTATCAACGCTACGGAGAGTACAATGTACTTGTGCCGATCCACAAATTTCATGCGAAGTGCAAATTACACGGTTACAGACAGTAAAGATTTTCACATTTTCGTCCTCACAAAATCAGGTAAGATTTTGGTTCAACTTTTGCATTTCTAATTTTTTTTAAATCTTCCGATTTGATTTATTTTCATTTGCTTGCATTTTCATTAATATTCTTTGCACTAGAAAATTAATCTCAGAACCTATGAGAGTGTGTAATAAATATTTCACAAAAACTGTTTTTTACTATAGTGTAAAACACAGATAATACTATTTGGAGAATAATATAACTATTCCCTACGTGATAGAATTCTAAAATCATATGAGAATGCTTATTATTATTATTTGAAGCAATTGTATTTTTAAATAAGAAGAATGATATGATCACATTGCCTGCCTTTTTATTCTAAATTATGGGGGCATAATATATATATATATATATATATATTCTTAACATTCTCATGTTATGCTTTCATTTGAATCAATCAACGAGTCAAGTCATTATTTTAATCATTCAACGATCCTCTCTATCAAAAGCCATTATGAATAGAAATTAAGATATGAATAGTAATATGCATAGTTTGATCAATTTTGCTACAAAAGTGTGAAAATTTTTGTTCAAATAGTTAAAATTATTAAATAATAATTAGTAATTTATAAAGTATTTTTTCTAAATATCACTAACAGAACTGGGATATAGCAGAACTATGTAATGTATAAAAATTTAGACCATTTAATTATTTTTTAGTATTACATTATTGACTTCAACAGCATGCAATATAATTCTTCACATCGTTTAAAATATTTTTCCAACTGGAAATATATTTCTATATTTAATTGTGTAGAAATTCGTTGATGACACACGAGAAGAGTGAGCATTGTGTATATTATATGTACTCTTACTATTTATACACCATTTTGTATATCAATGAATTAAAATTTCTATTTAAGTACAATCCTTGGCAAATATGTTATTTGCAAAATTTTTTTTTAAGCTGTTGTTTTAGATAAAATTTATTAATCAATTTGAGTCTAGCAATAACAGAAAACTTCCCCTTCAAACGGACAATGAAAAACTAATCGTCATTTATATCAGAATCCCTTGTTAATAAAATATCCTAGATTCACACACTACTTTTCTATATTCTCTTCATTTGCTTTAAATACCTAAAAATTTTTAATCTTAATATAAATTAATTTACATTAAATACCAAATTGATTTAAATTAAATACAAAACTTTCTAAGTCTTAAATTTAATTAAAATGATTAATATTTTTCGTTTAATGAAAGGATTAAATATTACTTTTACCTTATTTGCAGCCAAAAAAAAGAAGGAATTAAACCTTAATATTTTTTCAACAATGAATTTTGTTTACACGTAATGGGATTTTCCATTTATATAAGTTTCAAGATATTTTCTTTAAAAAAAATTGGAGTTCTTTCTATCTTCCCTCAATATTTTTATCATTGAGATTAAGTCAAAATATTTTTTATCAAAATATTTCAGAAAAAAAAGTCAATATTTTGAGAAAAATGTATAAAATATGCCATGTTTTTTCGCAAAATAATGAAAGTAAAAAACAACTCCGATATTTTTTTAAATCATTATTAATCTCTTAGAAATACTTCCTTCGCCATTAAAAATTTCTTTACTTTTTTGTTCTGTTTTAATTAATACAAGATGTTCGAAAAATTTCCCTTAAAACACTTTTTGGAACATTCATTAATTCAAAACGACTTTTTAATTGCTTTCTTGCTTCCAAAAAAGCCATCGGCGATCTATTAAACATCTTTCTTGGTCAATTCATTATTGCTTAATCATAAGTGTTGAAAACTCCTAGGAATAAGAAATAAAAATGATGGCAAACATTCTTAAAATAGAAGAAAACGAAATGGCTCCTAAATACCTATTAAACCTGAATTTAAAGCTCGCCAACTTGGCGCAGAACTTGTACGTTTTCCATCAAAGGTGGTAAGGGGCCAATTGCTTGTTGATGGATGAGACAAATAACCAAAAGAATCATCGACTGCGCCAGATGGTTCTGAGATCCCGATTGATTAATAACGTCTCGTTGGTATAAAACTTTCGCCAGCAATTGCAGCAGATGTTTGGTAACCGGGAGGATTCTCTTTATGATTACAATTATTTCAAACTTCTTTCGGTGACATTTTAGGAATAAAGGAAACTTTGAATTTAACTAACTTTTAAATTTTGTATTAATATTTGTGATATTAATAAAAAATTTATTTTTACTAAGTATATGGTGAATGGATTCGGAATATTTGCAGAGTTTATATGATATATTCAATTTTTATATATACTTTTGAGATTTGAAAATTATAGTATATTTTGTTCCAATAAAAGGGTGATCTACTTAATGTAATATTTAAATATTAAAAAATTCTTTATTTCAGTGCCAAAAGTACAAATCTTATAATTTTGTTATTTAATTCCCGTAAACAAAAGTTTGCCAACAATTATATCATGATTTTTTATGAAGAAATTAAAAATACTACAACATATCTTTAATCATTTAATAATAATAATAAGATGCAAAGCATAGTTAAGAAATTAAACGAGTCATTAAAGACTTTTTCGTATTTTAATCTCTGCTTGTTGATTTTAAGAAATAAATATTTCCTAAAAGAACTATTTCATTTCAAATGTTGTGTGATTTATGTGAGTACAAAATCTAACAGAATTATTTATAAATATATGATTATGTTTTACGAATTAATCATTTTTGAATTGTACTTTTAGTAGCAATATTATACATGAATTTTTTTACATTTAAATGTGCACCACAAAATACAACATATAGTGAATCTGTATATTTTCATGTCACATCATTGTTCAAAAGACATTTGAACTATGATGATTGTCTTAAGGAAACAGTCTTATATTCTAATACATTTCATGCATTTTGAAATCGACTTTGATTTAAAGATACATAAAAAATGTTATGTGTATCTTGCAAAATTCGTTCCCAATCGTTATTTTTCGTTAGCTTTCAATGTGACAAAATCTTTAGTGTAAAGAAATAAATATTCCGTTGCTCGGCTATATTTTCTTTTTTGCTCTAACTAATATCTCCACCCTCTCTTGATGAACATAAATTTTACAAGCCCTGAGATACATTAAAGAATTTTACTTACCAACGCGTGCATCCAAGAGTAGATAGCGCACCAGTAACTCATTAAGATTCCACATGAAGTTGAAATAATTTATTGAAATCACTATATAGATAGATCTATCTTTTTTTAATTTGTAATAATAGGTAATTTTAATTTGTAAAATAATAGGATGATATTGAAGATAAATTTATTTCATTATCTAGAGACTTGAAAGAGGTAAAGCATTTATTGCATTCCGGACCAAAATGACGCTCATGAAACATATAATATATAGTTCAATCATTATTTATTTTTGTATACGAGCCTCTCACAGAAAAAAAATAACATTCATGCAATCCTTAATAGATTCTTGAGGCGATAAGTGATATGCGATATAAAATGATATATAAGACGCTTAACATATCATCTTTGTTGTTATGTGATATATATAAATAGCCAATTTCTTCCAACAGAGAGTAACACTGAAGTTCCAGATCAACAGTCCGAGCCACCTCCTTCCAGCGTCCGCCGTCCACCTCAGGACACTCCTCAGGGTTACTGCTCTTTGTACACGGGGAGCGTGTGTCGTAAGTACCTACCCTCTCAAGGCCTGGTATACTATAATTTCAGCACAGACGGTTCTGCCACGCCCATTAATGAGCAGATCACTCAAGGCCTTTGGAAAGAGGTCATCTCTTCTCTCCTGGAGCCTTGTCGAACAGCTGCAGAAACGCTTCTTTGCCACTATGCTTTTCCTGCTTGTGAGTGGGTCGATGGATTTGCCTACAGTAAGCCAATTTGCAGGTAAATTTCACTTTCAGAACCATTTAAGGAGAAATAATAATTTAGATTTATGATTTCATAACGAATATCATTCTGTTACTTTTTTAAAAAAAATAAGATATTTCGTATGATAAGCTTTCAAGGCATATTGAGCCAAATTTTGTTAAGCATTTATTTTCAGGCCTGCTTATAAATACTTAAAATATCAAATGTAATTGTAAAAGTAAATATAAAGAATCATTCTTTCAAGAATCTAAAAAAAGTTACATAAATTAAGAAATGCTCCACTGATATTTAATTGATAAGATAAAGACGCCATCAAATTTAGACTCGCTTAGTTCTTAGTAATACCTGTTGATACAAAAGGCCTTCAAATGTTTAGCTCTGTCTTAGTCAATACAACAGATTAATCAGTCTTTTGGTATTTGAACTTCCTCAGGAGTGATCTTTTTTCCAGATAAAGATCAGTCCAATTTATTTTTCAGTTGTTTTCTTCCAACCAAATAAGTAGATTTTTGCCTTGAAATCTATTTATTTTGTAAGATGATATTTATATTATAAATTACAGAGGCTGCCATGGAAAATATTACACTGCCTGTTAATACGTTTTTGATGTAGTGATCTAATGGTTTCATTATAAATTCTGCAGTTGAGCACGTATGTTCACCAATAGATCATCTACTAGTGAATGCCTTAATATGTATCTAGGTATTTAAAGGAGAGAAAAAGTATTCATTATTGCTATATTACTCGCTTTTTAACCTTATGCCTGATTTTATTACAAAGGAAAATTTTGCAAGTTCCTCATGATCCACCTGCCGAGCACATAGTAAAGTACTTTTAATTTATGTTGTCAAATAGCTGATTTTTTGTGTGTCCAAGCCGTAAAATTATCTAATGAAAAGAAAAATTATATCTATGGATATGACAATCTACCCCAGAGGAATTCTGAATAGTCATAATATGTAACAGAATAGCAGTGAACAAAGATTTTCTATGTCACAAATGTCCAGATTTAATATGTTCATTTTGAAAAAAAAAAATGCTTTTGAAACGTACCATGATAAAATATAATAGAAATATGTTAAATTTTGCAATAGTTATGATTTTTTTTCATATAAATAAACATGTATGCATTCTGAACCAATTTGCAAATAAGCTTCATAGCTTGCAAAGATGTCATAATAAGGTATAAGTTATTTCTATCTATTATTGCTTTAAATCTAATTGTAATCCTTGATGTGCACTTTATTGTAATATTGTATAACTCTGAGTACTATAAAAAAATTCTTTTCTTCTTTAGGGAAGACTGCATAGCCGTCCAGGATTTATTTTGCTATAACGAATGGGCTATGATAGAAGACAATAAGCAGCGTGGCATATATTTTAAATCACGTGGACACTTCCGTCTGCCAGACTGCAACTCTCTGCCAGAGAGGGGAAATTCTTCATCTTCTTCTATCTGCTCACACGCTCATCTTACAGATATTATAGAGGAAGAAGTGACAGGTGGGTAATTAAAAAAAAAGGGAAAACTTTAATATGTACTTTAGTATAATTTCTTCTTGTAGAGTATTGCAAACTGAAAAAAACGCAAGCTCTTTCATCAAGCATATATTTTATAGATGAACCAATATGTGTCGAGATTATGCATTTCAGAACTACTGTTGGTGGCATTGCATTGTTTTAAAAATGTAAGAAATGCTCAAACACAAATGAGTTTTTGAGAATTCCTGTATAAGCCGTTTACAGAAGAACTGAACAAAAATAACCAATAACAAATGATATAGAGAGATAATAGAGTAAATAATAGAACATTTATTTACACTGCTTGTAAAGTTTGATTTTAAAAACATGAAATTGTAAATTTTTTTAGAAGGCACTTTCGATATGGTATTTGGAGCATTAACATTACATGCACTGCACCCCTTTACCATGCCTACCTACAGAAGTCAAAGCACTATATGAGTTATTCCATGAGAGACATTTTTTAGATGGCGTCTTCGAAGAGTGGAATTTGAAGTATCAATATTCCACGCACTCCTTTACTATGCCTACCTATAGAAGTCAAAGCCCTATATGAATTATTCCATGACAGACGATTTTTTAGACGATGCCTTCGAAAAGTGGTATTTGGTGCATCAATATTCCACACACTCTTTTACCATGCTACCTACAGAGGTCAAATCAATTTATGAGTTATTCTACAGCATACATTTGTTTATATATCCGAACTTTGAAGAATCATTTGTAAAAATATACATTATTTTTTAAAAAGGATTTTTCGTATGAAATGAACAGATTTTATTATTATTATGAAACAATATCAATAAATAATGATATAAATTCGAAACAATAAAACATGCAATGAATGACAATATGAAACGGAAATTAAAGTATTACCAGTTTATTATGTTTTAAAATAACTGACATCTTATCGAAAAATTTCAATTTTTTTCTGGTAAACGAGATAACCGTTGAAATTACCTTTGAATAGTTTTCTATCTATTTGTATAATTAAAGAAATTTAAAGTTTTCATCTGAAGTTATCTGTTGATAATTACAAAATGTCTGTAAAGAGAAACTATCGTTATAGACTTATTAATTAATAAATTAATTAAGTGTAAAGATAATAAATAATAAAAATAATAATAATAATTAATTAACTAATTATAAACGTAAAAAATAATTTAAACTCTAAGCATCAATCTATTAAGATTAAATATATTGCGAATTTTAATTTTTTTATGCACCTATTATATTTTTAAAACTTAAAAAATGTCCCTGTAGCTGGTAGTGTGATTCTTTATTTTTTTATTACATTTAAATAATCGGAATTAATAAAAACCAATTATTTATTAAATTCTGATTTATCATTCAAGAATCTTATACAGATAAAGTACGAAAAAATATGGCGTTCTAGGAAAGATTTGCACAAACATTTATGTAATTACTACCCTTGCAGGAGGTATATAATGTTTACTCATCAAATCAGAAGTTTATGTTACAAACTAATTCCAGCAAAAGAGCAAGTTCTATCATAACAATTTATTTGGCTACGTAAGAAAATATTCTTTAAGCAAACAAATGGAAATATCGAGAATTAGTTGCCGTTATAATTTTCTACCATTTCTCGCAGAGTTCTTAATTAGCTTTCTTTAAAAAGAATTCTGTTAGGGGATTCAAACAAAATATAACATTTCTCCAAACGCAGCGAAATGCTGCTGAAATTGGAGCAGCAGAAAAAAAATGGTACTCTTCTATTCCTCTTCGGTGTTCCAGTCGTTAATTTCCTTGTTTGTCTTCATCTAATTTTTCCTGTCACGTTCAAATGCATTTGTCTCATTTCCATATGAAAGTTGGTTGATTAAAACGAATTAAACTAGAAGGTTGTTGAATCAGCTGCAGGTTTCTATGCAGCTGCAGTTCTTCAGCGCAGAGAAGAAAAAAGTTTGTCAGATCAAAGAACATTTGCAAAAGGTCTTCGGAATTAGATTTCAATATTTACGTATTCGAACTAGTGTTTTAGGCAAATATACTCTAATTAAAATGCAATATGAAACATAAAGGTAATGGAAAAATGTAGAATAGGAATCTTATCAGCTTTTAATTAAACACGTTGACAACGAAAAGAGCAACAAAGGTCAAAACAAATAGGAGACACATATTGATTATTTAAAATATATAGGTAGAAGAGTTGCTGTTTAATTAGTAGCATAAGATTCTAGTAATTATTTCATTTGGTTATTCAGTTTTTTAATGAATATGATTATCGTTTCACTAATTTAACTAAATCTATCTAAGGATAGAAAAATGCAAAACGTATGACTTTCAAAAGATAATGAAAGGATATTTAAATTCTTTCGTGAAGAAAAGTGTCACATGTATTGCAATTAATATTTGTTTCATTGAGTTTCATTAAATTTAATAATATGAAGTCAAAACACTTACTTTTATAGATATAGCAATAAATAAATGTAATTTGCGATTAATTAAGCAGATATTATTTTATATTATCAACCTTCGGCGGCATTCTGATTTACTGTGCAAGTGACTTTTCCTTATTTTACATTTAAAATTATGTTCATCATTAAATTTAAATATAATTAATAATATATGTAATATAAAAAAGATAATTAAGAGAAAGAAGCGAGTTTTGAATTTTTCTTCCAACAAAACTGTATTAATTTCCCTTTGCCATCTTTCGAATCTACTACATTTAATATGTTTCAAGATATTAGAAAAGAAGATAAGTGTTTGAATGTTGATTATCCTTTCCATTTATCTATTGTTGCCGATCATATAACTGTATTTTGCTTAAGAAATAATTCCGTTGAAGTTTCTTAAATAATGTAAAGTTACTGCGTTTCTAATCATTCCTTTTAATAATTAAATAATAAATAAATTAAATTTGAATTTTAGTTATGCATTGTCTTTAATAAATTTGAATGAAGCATAATATTAATCTTATTCAAAACAAGCCATCTTTGGCCAAGCTGGATTGCGGAATTAATTGTTGCTAAAAATCAAATATTTTATGAAACTACGTATTAAAGATTTCTCAAACAAAATATTTTTTCAGAACATTTTGAGAACATTATATTGAACATTTATCGCATGAAATCTACACATGCCATTTCTAGGTAACTGTGATATTTCTCTTATTTATTACTTTTAATAAATTATTTTTTGAAACATTTAATTAAATAATCAAAATATATGTCAAATTTTAGTAGTTTTGATCGACTTAACTTCACCTTACAACTCCTGTAATAATTATTGCAAAAAAGTATTTTATATTCCAGCTTAAAGAGAAAATACTTATCCTTCCGAAGACTTTGGTTTAAATATTATAACATGCACTGTTGATTTTTAAATCGTCCTGCTGATGTGAAATCACGAAACATTATTTAGCCCTTCTCTTACCGATGAGGGAGATCTAGTGGGCTATGGCAACATTCTATTTCGCTGGCGGTATTTGCTATTTATAACTTCAGTTAAATCTTTAGGTATAATTTCATGTTTATGATTCCCTCAAATTGCCAGGTATTAAAAAATGTTGATTTAATTTCTTTCATATGCTCTATTTATTTGGTATATAGATCTTTTCAATGGGAGCTTGCAACTTATGAAAAATTTACAGAACAAAGCTGCTCTACATGCCAGTTTAGAGTGTAAATATTTATTTTTTTCAAAAACACTGATTTAATTATTGTAGGCTGTATAGTTTAATTTAAGCAAATTTTTTAATCGGCTTATTAGTGTAAAAGTAACTTTTTAACTAATCAGGTAACAACAATAAAGAAGATCAAGTCGCCATTGTCGACTACCTGTATTGCCAGGAATAATGATTATACTTAATTTTCTTTACATCGTATAATCATAGTTTCATGATCATGCTTCTGATAAATTATCAGACATTAGAACCATGTTATTTTAATTGCCGTATATATAATCCACTGAATGTGTGCATGAACCAACACATACAAACACGCTTACACACATACACGCACGCGCGTTCGCTCACGGACACACATATTTATATTTATTATAAGTAAAAGTATAGCCATAGATGCAACAAAAATATATAAAGGTTTATTTTTTAACTCAAAATTGCCTATTTATTTTAAGTTGATTGAGATATATATGGATTCCTTATAATTATTGTATTAAAATACAATGTCTGTAAAAATCTAAATTTATTTACATACATTATTTAAAATACAATAATTTAATATATGTACAAAATACAATCAAACCAGTTTTATAGTTAAATATCAACATAATCGACACATTTATTCTAAAACAGTTTTTGGCATTCTCGTATCTCAAACAAATAGAACAATTTCTTGTAATGCTCTTTAATTTTAAATATTGTGTAACAATATTGACGTTTATGTCTTGATAACAATTATGTTAATTTTGCACTAAATTTGCTTTGCATTTGAAACAATGGAAATAAAGCAAATTTTACTCTTTTTATTTCTTACATTGTCTTTTTTTCTATAAATATTCGCATTTTCATTTTTATTTATCTTAACCTCCAGTATTTTAAATCTATAATCTTCATAGAGTTTACTATTTCATTTACACGAATTATATTTTAGACAAATATATCAAATAGATTTTTTTTTGGTAAGCTAAAGCTATGCATAGTAATATAGCGATTCTTAGACGGACACTGAGACAAATTCCTTATTTTTGACAGCTACGAACTCTAAAAATTCAGGAAATGTGTTAAGAAAAAAGCACAAGGCCATTACGCGTCTCAACAGTAATTTTTCACTGCCAAGAGCTTATGAAAAATTCAATGCGAATTTCTCGCGCGTGGGGCTCTTAAATATGCGGGATGGAAAAAAAAAATGATAGAAAAACTAGATGCATTTCTAAGTAAGAAAAAAAATTTCGGCGTTTAGTACCCTAAACGGTGCTGTCAAAAGGGACGCCGACATAAGAAAGACAAAATTGGTTGGAGAAAATATTTTATGACATCTTTCTTTCATGATTTTTGGGATAGTTTTATGTATGATAAACTGCTTAACGAATTAAAGATATGCATTTGAAGGGCTTATTAATTAAATTAATAGAAAAATGTTCGTTTTATTATACATTACATTTTTTTCATATTTCTTAATCATCATTATGTAATATGTGAGATTATCTTTCTTTACTTCAGTACTTTGGAATTTTCAGCTCCTACCATTTCAACAATTTATATATAATTGGGTTATATTTAACGAAGGGCATCGAGGCTTTTCATTAAAAAAATCAATTTATTAATATAAAATAAAATGTTTTTATCAAAAGGTTTTGCGTGTCTTCTATTTTGATAAGTTGTCAAAAAAAAAACTACTAAAAAGAAAAACACTCTATCAAAAGAAACTGTGGCATATGAACACAAATTTGGCATGTAGGTGAATTACATTTAACGAGAAGAATAAAAGACTGCGAATTAAAAGAAATTGTTGATTGAAATAGAGAGAAAATATTTTAATCGTGCAATAATTCCTTCAATGTGCTTTAATAAGAATCTATTTGTTGACGTCAGAGAAAAATTATTTTGATCGTATTACAACTCCTTTATTGTGCATTAATAATAGGCTATTTATTGATGTAAGAGAAAAAAATAGTTTAATCGTATAACAATTAATTTAAAGTTCTTTAATAAGAGATTATTTTTTTGATGTAAGAGAAAAATTATTTTAATCGTGCAACAATTCCTTTATTGCGCTTTAATAAGTGGCTATTTATTGGTGTAAGAGAAAAATTACTCCAATCGTGCAATAATTCTTTTAATGTACTTTAAAAACAATCATATATTTGAAACTATATTTAAAAACTATGCTGTAGCAAGAGTACGAAGTTATTAAATTTAAAAATAAAAAAAAGAGATGAAAGAATGAAAATGCATTTAAAAATTGTTTATGGAATTCTATGTACTTTCATAACACTAAAAATGTTTATATTGAAACAAGAATAATTATTTGGCCCTTATTCATTTTTGTAGAAAGAACTTAAAACAGACATAATAGATGCCTGATATTTTAAGCAAGAAAAAATTTTAAGAGTTTAGTGTCCTAAATATTGGTATCAAAAGGAACAATAATGTATGAAAGAAAATCTTTTATGATGCTTCTGTTTCGCAATTTCGGAGTGTCTGCTGATAGGCGACATGAATTATTTAATTCAATATCATGAATGAACAAGTGTTTAGAATGTTTATTAATTAATGTGATAGGAAAATACTGTAATGTGATATAAAACATAGAATTTTCAATTTTTTTTTTATATATTAATAGATTTTAGGTTGGTGATAATAGTCTGTACCATTCATGCTATATAATGTGAGGCTTTTTCAGCATTTTCTTATAATTAACTGAAACAATCTGATATTGGTCTTCTAAATCGGATCAATGTCATTTGAAGGATACGAGCGAGAAGGAGATACGACATTCCTAAAAACTGCATATAGACTTAGGGAATACTAGAATTTTATATCAATGTGCAGTTTTTTTTTAAATAAGTCAATTCAATAAGATCAGAATAGCATACTCTCTTCTATCATTTGAAGATGACGATACAGTAACTGGGTTCTGTTATCATCAGTTACTGCTACAATAAGCTGGGTTTGAAAAGAAGTAAGTTTCATTGGGAGATATGAATTTGTAAATTAATATATATGAAACAATTAATCTAACCAACATTAAATAATAATCATTTTGAGATAAAAAAAATAGTTTTGAAAACACTAAGAAAGAGTTACTCTTGCCCCAAGTAACCAAGGAATTCAACTGAACATTTTTTTCTTTTTTTAGAGAAAAATGAGGGAAGAAAAAGTACATTTTGATTACAATAATGGTTAACAAAAGGCTAGAATGAAATATTTGCAGCAGTAATGGAAACGATTTCGAATTCATTTCAACAATGAAGTACATTGGTGCACAATAAAATTAAAATATTTTATAAAAACGATTAAAAAAAGAAAATATGTATGTAATAATAAAGTGTAACAAAAGGTAAGTCTTTGAAATTTCAAATGATGTAAGAGTAATTTTTGTGCCTTAATAATTTCGCTATTTGTCATGGAAAAACGCCAAAATGTCTGTTAGACAGTTCTGATGAAATATTCTGAAAAACTGATCTTGCACATTTCCATTTTTCAAGGTATAAGTCAACTAAATTTGGTATGTCCAGTCAAATGGCATGATCTCCCCATATACACTATAACTATTTCTACTATATTAATAGCATCCACCATTATTAATAGTAGAAATAGTATTATTTCTTTATAATTTGGTATAATCCATAGTATTATATATTTTTTGAAATAAATTTAATTTTTGTTGTTAAAATTTGTTCTTTTATAAACATAAACATAATTTCTTTAACCTGAAGGTCCTCTTATCCTATATTCACCAGTTTACTATTCAAGACTGTCTTTTTGGTCCATTCATCAATTGATCAGTGATAACTTGTTTATCTTATTTCTTATTTATTTTATTGATTCATATGCATAATTTGTTTTCATTTTTTTTTACCAAATTAACTTAAAATTGAATTTTATAGATAAAAAGGTTAACTAAATATTTTTAAAAACTCTGCTGTTTCTGCCATTCATGTTAATGAAAAAGGCCTCTCATTTCTACGCAGAGCATTGCATCAGAGACAGAGGGAGATTTTACCAAGGGAGTGTGAATGTGACAAAATCTGGAATACCTTGCCAAAGATGGGATTCGCAGGTAATAAATAATTTTAATCTATTCAAATTAACGCCAAAAAAATTTACACAGATTCAATATTTTAATAAATATAATTTAAACTTTCCTACAAAGTTCTAAATCCTATTTTAAAAAAAGTGCCTTTATTTTATTTTCTTTATATAAAAATAAAGGTTAATTCCGAAATTTTGTGCTCGGGACACCAAAGATTTAAAGCAAAACAAATGCGTAACAGTACAACTATGTTTTGCTAATGTTTAATTGCACGTGCTTCATATTTTACTATTATTCATATTTCATTTATCCGTGAGTCCTAAAAAAACGAAATTAATTTTGATGAAAAGAATTAACTATTTTTTAATATATAGATAGAGGTTCAAAAAAGATATACATATTATGAATACAAAATACACACACACACATACATATATGCATATTATTTTTGAAAATTAAATAAATATTTCTAAATATTTAGTGCAGAGAATTATTGTATCATGAACGGAAATTTTATATGAAATATTAGACATCAGCAATTAGACAGAAGATCAATTAGCACACACAAATCATTTAATTTTAATAAATAAAAATTGTTATTTATTTTTCATGATAATGTAAAAACAATCATTCTTTACGTGTATAATTTTTGAAGATTTATTAATAATTAAATATTGAGCATTCGAAAATTTATTAATCAAATAAAAGATCCAAGAGGAAAGAAATTATTGATCGCTATAAAACTATTGAATATTAATAAGTTATAAAAACTATTGAATTATTGAAAAAATTATTGAAATTAATAAAATAATATTAAATGGCCGTTATTAATTAGGGACATTAAATTCTATGCATTCTTGCAAAATATAAGAATATGGTTATATAAATAGGTAACAATAAGATTAGTGTTTAATCTGATTCCTGTTTAATTCCTGCTGAATAATCATTGAAATATATATTAATTATGAATAAAGAATGTTGTTTGCTGTGTGTATATTAACGATCTTTCACTCGATAGAACGAAAAGATAACCTTTGCACATTTTGACAAATAATAATTCAAATACACATTCATTTCAGGATCCACATCACCACAATCGCCCTCCGATGGTATTTCCAGAAGTTCTGAATTCCGAAAATTACTGTCGCAATGCAGGAGGAGAGGAGCCCATGCCTTGGTGTTACACGATTGATCCCAGGATACGTTGGCAGCACTGCGATATTCCAAGATGTGGTAATTAAGAATTTTTGAATTGGTATCAAAACTGTAATTAATCTGCGTACGTTAACGTTGATTCAGTAATATGACATTTTATTGGTATTTAATATGTGGAAAGAATAAAAATTCAAAAAAGGGGGGGAGCATTCTTTAATAGGATTTTTTTTATTTGTATAACAAGACTTCTTAAATTCATTTTCTCACAGGTGGAACATTAGTACAATAAAATAGTTTATTTATGCCTGAATAATTTCAATTAATTTTTTTTACTTGTATATATGTGTGTGTGTGTGTGAAAATGTGGCTGTAAGCCTGTTTAAAGTGCAAGCGTTTTTGAAAAATTGAAGCAGATGGTACTTATTACCTGCTAAGAGACGAAATATTTTAACAACTACGTATATTCTAATACTTCGTACTATATAAAATGTAATAGATAAAAGATTCATCTTTCAGTTTTCTGAATGTATGTATGTATGTTGTAATAAAGATGAATTTTTTCGTGTGTGTGTGTAATTTCTCTTAATTTCATTTCAATCCTAATTAATTTCTTAATTTTTATCTTGAATTGCCCATGGTACTTCATTCTGAAATTCTCTCTTTTTTCCTTATCCATTTCTTATTTTTTTTTAAATTTTATTATTTATAACGCGCTCTGTTTAAAATTGCTGAATTTAGAAATCTGATGTCGCCCCGAACAAAGGGATAAAAGCTTCTTACGCCTACAGCATTCTTTCAAAGATACTTACGATATATATATATATATATATATATATATATATATATATATATATATATATATATATATATATATATATATATATATATATGATTAATGCACAAACCAGAGGCCACAAAACTTTTGTCTAAATGTGGAATGTCCAGAATGTACTTTGTCCCTCATCAAAATATTCCCTGTTTGGAGAAACAGATTCTTCTCTCTCTCTCTCTTTACATAAAAAATTTTTTCTGTGTTTTCGGAAGTCTGGCTTTCCTATTTCCACCTTGTTTCTTTCTTGTCGTCTCCGCATCATCCCTTTGTGCCACTTCCTTAACATGATTTTGCAATTTAACAAAGAAAAATTATCAATATAGTTTATTTCTTGCAGGTAAAGAAATTGATTTTTAGTTTAGAGATCGTGCTATGACCAGAATTCTGCAAGCTACTCAACGATATTTACAGCTATATGTTAGTGTTAGAGGCTATTTTTATGCATAAATTTCTCATATTTATCTTCGGATAATTTTTGCTGTAATTCAGGTGAAATGAAATCATTAGACAATATATCGGTGATCGGAAAGTACAATACACTGAGCGCGTTCGATATTTTCATTGACACGTAGGGTCGCTCGCTGCCTTCTTGCATCACTCTTGCTGTCTTCAAGGATTTCATAATAATATTTTATAAATACATGAACTGTTTTTTTCATTCCACTTTTTAACAAATAGCTTACGAATTTAATACTTATAGCTGTACTTTTGATTCGTTTATAGGACGTTTATTAACTCTCCATTGCCTCCATTCTCACTCCTGAAAAAAGTAGAGAATGCGCAGGGATAGTCTTATGCCTTTGTTGTTATAAAAGTATGATAGAGCATAAATCCATTATTAGAGCAGATAAAAAGACTTTGTATGCACTTTTAAATACTGTTAACAATATGTTTTTAAATATATTTCTTATCGAGAAATAAAGTTTCGATAGGAACTATTTTACAAGCATTGTCTTTTTACATGTTTTTAATATTATTTTATGAATATAATATAACTGCCATTTCACAAAAGCATCTCATTTTAAAATTTTAATTTCGATTTGCTCTTAGAAAAAAGGTTATAAAAAGCCTGTCTGTCTACGTGCGAAGACAAATTTTTGAAAAAACTGTTTAATTTTCATTTTTAGTTTATTTTTTAGGTTATTGTAATTCAAAACAATGAATAATACCATTTAAAAAGTTTTATGTAATTTGCAACTCAGTCAAATGGGGAAATTTGGGTAAAAAACTGTGAAAATTGGTGTAAAACGCAAAACATCCTAACAAGAATTCTAATCAAAATTTTCAAATTCTTTTTCTACAAAATATAGTTAGAGCTTTAGTGAAGGCAATGAACTAGGATCTAAGAAATATTTGCATTTATAAGAAAGTTATAGCAGTTCGAGTATTTCCTAACTGAAAATTTATCAAAATTCTTATGCATAAACAACATTAATGAGCTCTAAATAAAAAACTATTCATCTCAAAACTATAATCCTAGTTCATTGCCTTTAGGATAGTATAAATAACATACATACAAAATTTCATTAAAAAATATTCATAATATTTTGAGATATCATGTTTTGCGTATCAAAATTTTTACAAAATTAAAGTTCCTCAAAAAATGCATTTAAAGTTTTTAATTGTGTTTTATGAAAAATATCTCACTTCATTTTTATTAATATTCACCACATTTATATGATACACCTTCTTTGTTAACAATTTTATCTGTTTTCTTCTTTCTAACAGCTCTTAATTTTTTCCTGGCAACTTTTGTTGTACCCAATGACTGCCTTTTTGACGTGATGATTCTTTCTTTATCGAGAGAAAGGAAGTGTCTCAGGGTATAATCCCCAGGAGTTATTCCCAGTTCAAAAAAAATTGCCAAGAGACCATAAAATCCATCATTAAAAATTATTGCAGTTATTGATGCTCCCAAACGTAAAGTCTGTAGCTCCACAAATGTGTTTTTGGGAATTATTGTCCACAAAAGATTATTGAAGCTTTCATTGGCATTTTGAGTCTTACCGTGTAAGCATTTTTTCAATAAGTTTTGATCGCATAGCTGCATATATGTTGGCTTAATGATTTTAATAATGTTCTTTGGAAGACCTGCATTTGTTTCTTTGAATTTTTTTCCACAGGAAATTGCACGTTGATATTTACACCAACTGTCCTTTCCTGTTGGGCACTGTCCATGCATGGGATGTTTATTATTAGAACATGTGTGAGCAAATGCAGCAATGGTTGCACTCTGCATTTGCAATAAATTCCCTGCATTAGCTCTAATTGCTATCCCATAGTAATTTTGCAACTTATTTATGAAGGAGTCTGTTAATTTCCCTTTGCCACCAAGAGATTTATTCGATGACTTTAATTTTCTCAAACGAGTGCCTACTCGCTTCTGAATATGGCCAATGCATTCCAGTTTTGAAACGGAATCTTTCCCATAAATGTCTTTAACTGTATCATAGCCCTTAGAGTCACCATCTCCATAGTATTGTGAATAAATGAGTTTACGACAACTCTTGGAACGCTCAAATATTCTGTAAGCACCAAGCACTTCCATACTTCCAGATGAACCCTTATGATTTGCACACTGATGTTTTGATGCACATGATAAATTCAGCTTTTTCGTGTGACACCATTGGCAAAACTGAGACATCACTTCAATATCCAGCACCTTACCACATGTCACAGAGATTGCACTCACTACTCCATTCAGTGATGAAAACCCTCTCCGTTGCCATGTTCCATCAACAGATACACCACATTCAGTAATAGCAGCAGGGTTTTTATTGTCTTTTAACTCAGTAGCAGCAATATTCATTGAATTTTCTGCAACAGAACGAGCAGCACGAAGAAGCTTCAGTTCCTGCATTCTGAATGCTTGTTTGGAAAGAAAAGATGGAAAATTGAGGGTAGCAAAAAATTTCTTTCCAGCCTTTATAACCCTTTCCAATGATTCTAAGTGCACACACAAGTCGAGTGTTTATTTCATTGGATGTGTTTTTCTTTTTAGATGAAGAAAACCCTTTGTAAAAGGAGCAATTCTTGCATTTGAGGCAGAAATTCGAACACAATCCAAAGGTAGAATCCTCTATCAAATACAAGTTGCTTTTGAAGCATAAAGGACAACATAAAAGAGTAAAAACACTTATTAATATCTCGATATCCATAATTCGAAATCCAGAAAGGTTATTTGTTTTCAAATCAGGAACATTATCTTCACATAACTGCGAATTCAGCAGTTTCTTTTCGCTGCAAGTCTTTTGTTTTGAATCTGATACACCAACAGAGTCTGCAGCTTGCATGGAAGAAGAATGCCTATTTCCATGAAACTTTCGTTTCTTACTTCTGTTAATGCTTTTTCCACCCATTTAAAACACTTTTTAAACAAAAAGCAATAAATATTCAAATCAAACTAAGCTGTATTCACTCGAAAAAGCAAAGTAAATAAACATATAACACGAGACGAGCAGATGTTTTCAAACGTAAACAATGTTCGAGAAGCAGCTGTTGCCAATCTTTTCTGTATATAAAGAGCTGAAAATTAATTCAAATTTAGGTGGCTTGCATATAGTTTTGTATAAATTTAAAAAAATAATTAATTTCTGATTTTAGGAGCGTATGTTTGATGAAACGACGAAAAACATTCAACTTCCGGTAAGCACTTCCGGTTTCGTTTTCGACTCTTTTGAATTACATAAATCTTCATATCTCCATTTCTATCAATCGTAGGAGAAAAATAAATACAGATTTAGAAAGCTAAATAAATGCACTTTAAAATAAAAAAATAAAAAAAATTGTGAATTTTGACCAAAAGTGGCTTTTTAGACGTAGACTGATACCTTGCTACGAAAAAAAGCATCGAAGCATTGAGAAATAATCAGTGATAATGATATGCTTTTTTTGTACATTCACGCTATTGAGATTTATTTTTAGAGTATTTGTTTAATGGTGTCAATTCTAATGAGGGCAATATAAAAACTTAAATTTATTTGTGTGAATCATCTAGCGAGTCAATGTCAAATATTTTTGTTAGTTTTCCTTCCTACAAAATGCATAATGCATTAAATAATGAAGAATGTTTCATATATCTCGGTACACTGAATTAACTCATCACGTTTGACAAACAGCAATTATGATAGTATACATATATTTTAAATATATCTATACTATCATAATTGGCAAAATCAAAGAAATATTCTCTAATTACCAATTATTTTGACAAATTCACAGTCTTTGTTTTACATGAAATGTTTTAACCTTTAGAGATATCATCATTAGTTGCATGCCTGCCATTTCTCACCAGTTTTTTAAAAAAAAATCTCAAAAACATTGTTTTATTGTACATTATCAATGAAAAAAATCTCAATAGAGTTCTTCATCTACAGCCCTGTATCCATTCTGCCAATTTTTATTTCATAAGGAACTCCATGACTCTTAGGTACCATATCAGAGCCGCCCTCTACTCTTCACTTTTGGGAGAAATCTTCAAGTCATAACATACGTGTATAATGCATTCTCCATAGAATAAAATTTTCAGTGTCCCCTGGCCCAATCACTATTGAGATTTCGCCAGTTTGTATTACGCATGAAAGGTCATGAACTTCATAGCTCATCAATGGTCACCTACCAACAGATTTTTATTTCTTAGATATATCCCAAAATTAAAGTTCACCACTTTTCAAGTATAGATAGAATTCTGTTTTATGCATAATATGCATATAACAGAATATTTTATGATATTTTCTCAAATATATTTTAAATAAAAAAACCCTTTTATTCTGATAAATTATAGTTCCTCAAAGTTGCTTGACATGACTAAATCAATACCAATAAGATCATTGAAAAGTAACTGGTAATCAAATGTAGATAGTTATGCTTTATTACAAATAATTAATTTGGAAATTGTTTTTTACATTACAGATTCTACCTTCAGATTTTAATTATAGTAACTCTTTGTTATAAATTATTAATTTTATGAGCAATTAATTTCATTAAAATTTCATATTAATTACATTACCTAAAGAAAATAAGAAGAATGCATATTAATATCTCCTCTAAACATTCTTCATTTTTTTAAAATTTGAATTCCTTGAGGTTGTTATAAGGACTGTTTCTTTGACTTTAAGTGTATATCATAAATGTTATCTAGCAACTCCTGTTGCTAAAACCTACTTATTCTTCCCTTTCTAGAAAACAACAGTCACATATTTGCTGCTGATTTAGAACTTATGGACATGTTTGAGCCTCCCCCAGAGCCAGTCTTCTCTCCTACATTCATCCTTATCACGTCAGCTCTTAGTTTGGTAGTGGTTGCCATGGTTATTCTCATTGTATTAGGATGCAGAAGATTGCAAAAGTATCGTCGAGGGTACAATGCTACGCCCACAACTGATGTAGAAATCGATCTAGAAAAATTGCCTTCTAATATGGCTTATCATAGGACATCTGCACAACTTAATCCTCGTCTGGAGACCCTTGAATATCCAAGGAATGACATCATCTACATCAGGGACATCGGTCAAGGAGCTTTCGGAAGAGTGTTTCAAGCTAAAGCTCCTGGTTTACTCAAGGGCGAAGAGTTCACAATGGTAGCTGTCAAAATGCTCAAAGAAGAAGCATCAGAAGATCTCCAAACAGATTTTGAGCGTGAAGCCTGTCTGATGTCTGAATTCGACCATCCTAATATTGTCAAACTTCTAGGTGTATGCGCTGTCGGTAAGCCTATGTGTCTGTTGTTTGAATACATGGGCAAAGGTGATTTGAATGAATTTTTGAGAAACTGTTCCCCTACAAATTACATAGTCCGGACAGCTAATGGGGACATTTACAATGATGTTAGGTTGACACATATGGATCTGCTCAATATTTCGAGGCAAATCGCAGCTGGTATGACATACTTGTCGGAAAGAAAATTTGTTCATCGTGACTTAGCAACCAGGAATTGCCTAGTCAGTGAAGATATGGTGGTGAAAATTTCTGATTTTGGATTATCTCAGAAAATTTACACTGCCAATTATTACAAAGGAAATGATCATGATGCCATACCCATTCGTTGGATGCCCTTAGAGTCCATCCTTTACAATAAATTTACAGTTGAATCCGACGTGTGGGCATACGGCGTTGTCTTATGGGAAATATTTTCATTTGCCCTCCAACCTTACTACGGACTGACTCATGAAGAAGTTGTTAAGTACATCAAAGAAGGGAATGTCCTTCAGTGCCCGGATAACACGCCCATTCCTGTTTACCAACTAATGAAGGCTTGCTGGAACCGCAAGCATTCCAACAGACCGAGCTTTAAAACTATTTATAAAACCTTGGGGATTATACAGGAAGAGCTACAAAGGCATGCGTACAAAGAACATAAAGTCCATGTATGAAGAATCATAACTGATACTGATCCCAGTGCCATTTATTTTCGCACAAGTTCTCAGCTTCTTTGCTAGTCAATGTATTGTAAACATTTTGGAAACAATATGTGCTTCGACTTAAAATGTTGCTGTGTGGATGATGTACAAAAGACGTAATTCCTCATGAATGTTTGTCTGCATTTTGAAAAGTTCATTATTTATGTTGAAGTACTGTGGTTGCATTTGTAGAAAATTTTTACGTGATTAGTATGATATTTAGTCGCAAAAAGAAAATCATTTTTCTTAATTGGAGAATCGAGAAAAAGTATTATCAAACAAAGTGATTCTATTAAAGAAATTTTTAAAAAAAACAAGACAAAAAACAGAACACGAAACCAAATTGACAAAAAAAAAAAAAAAAAAAATTGTTCTGTCTAAGCGATATTCAGTCTTAATATGTTTTATATTGTATAAATGAAGCATACACTTAATGAATATTTAAAAATTTATGTGTCATCAATTCAAACAAAAAAATTATAATTGAGAATTACTAATTCACCCAATGTTCTGCTATTTATCTACATCAAACAGAATTTAATACTTCAATGGTCAAATTAACTAATGTATATGCAAAAGTAAATGCCAATAGATTTGTTAAATTCGTTTAAATGAAATAAAAAAAGAATCATTAATTTTGAGTTTCAAAAAACACGATGCATCAAATAAATGTTCAAAGAATACAGAATCTTTATAAATATTGTTTATTAAAATATTTTGAGAAATACTGTTTTGGAGTTTTATTACAATAACGTTATTTATAAGCTCGGCATAAAAGCTGAGATTTTATAAAATTGTTAAATTTGATGTTATGCTTTTTATTAAATGTTCCATTTTCTTGTTTTCCAGTACAACTTAGTTGAAAAATTCAAATTAAGTGTTTATCTATGTGCAATCTTTCTTGTTGTGTTTAATATGTGATATTGATATTAATGTTCATGTAATTTATCTTATACCATGAGTTCAGAATGGATTCTGATAGAACTGTACATACTAAAATGAAGACGTTTTTAAATGTAATTTAATTCGTTCGTCATTAATGAGTTAAATTTATATTCTGTTAATAAATAAAGATAATGAAATATTATAGTATATTAAATTAAAAATAAAAATTAATAATTTCAAACATTAATATTAAAAATATATAAAATAATGACTTCTTATGTTATTTTCCATTGGCATATGATTTATTTTGAATTTGCATTGTTTTTAAAGGATTATTTGTTGCATCTATACTTTTTATGTTTTATATTCTTTAGCTTATATTTGAATATGTGATTTAAATTTTTCTATTTTTATTCAGATACATATTATGTTTTGTTTAGAAATGCCATACTTTTAGTTTCGTCAATATCAGTTCTTTGCAAGTTTGAAAAAGGAATAAATATAGGCATACAAATATACCGTGTTTATTACAAAAACAGTTGCCAATATTTTCTCAAAATTAGTATTTAAATAAATATTATTAACCAATGCTTCGAATGATGTAGTAAAAAAATTTCTGGCTGAAATTGAATTTCTGAATTTGTAATAAGTGATAACTTTCCAACTCGATGTAAAAAGTTAAATTCATTAACTTTTCTATTTTATTTATTTATAAGTTTGCAAAAAAAATTCTTCAAAAATTAATTATCTCGCAATTATTAGAATCACATGAAATTTCTAAATCTAACATTGTTCTTTGAAACAGTATTAATTATATAATGAAAGCTTATCTAAATTTTAAATTACAAATGTTAAAAAAAAATCTTAAAATTATTAAATACATAAGAAAAAAAAAAGAATTCTCTAATTCATTTATTTTTTATTAATTTTAGGATATGTCATGCTTTTAATTTATTCCTTTTGTATTGTATAAATATTTCAGACAAGTTCAGTACACTTATATGTTTGGTTAAAATTAAAATATTTGCCAGTTCAAGGCTATTTAGTCAACAATTCTTTCAATAAAGCATAAAAATATACATGTTTCTACAAAAAGGAAAACATGACCTTTGTTTTCATAAATACAAAGCATTCAAACATGTATTAGTTGTATTTAATTGTTTTCTTGTATAAAGTTTTTAATAATGACAATCTCATTTCTTTATATGTTTAAGACTTCCAATAATACTTTGAAACTAATGATATTCAGATAATTTTCAGATAATTTTTCAGATAATTTTTATTAGTATTTATCCATAAAAATGCAAAAAATATTTCTTTTTTTTCAATATAAATTGCTTTAAAAAATTATTTTACTTCAATGTGTGTAATGGTTATGGAAACCCTTTCATTGCTTTTTCAAATCAAATACCATAGTTTCATATATTAAATAATTTTTCTATTTATACGCTTAAATATTTGCATAGCTGTAATAATCATTCCATGCATTTATATGTAAATAATTAAAAGCATTGTCAAGAAAATGTTAAATACTTTTTTGTGAAGTGTTCCGAGTCAAAGTGTGTAATGCTATGAAAATGTTAAAATGATGTATTTATTTACTTCGTATGCAGTGTTGTGTCAATAACTGTAATTGTATTAATAAAACATTCTTTGTACCATCAATCCTAATTTCGATGACATTTTTTTTTTTTTTTTAGTTTTATATGTTTGTATTATCATAATTATTATTGATAAGTATTTCAAAATAAATGTTTTCAAATTCCTTAGCGACATCACGGTTAATCCTAAAAGTTCTAATTCCATTTCATTGAAAATATAAAGATATGATATGATTTGATATTTGTACATAGTTGCATCGTTCCACTGATACATGCTTAAAAATGCTGTTGATGTTTTTCAACAATGATCAAAAATATTTATCATCTTTTTTTTTTCACGTAATCTAAGTTATTACTAATATAAATTACTCCATAATTTTATACAAAACTAGCTAAAAATAATAAAATAATTCGGAATCCAGTTGCTAAACACTTTAGAGACATACGAGTTATAGAGCGTCATACATTTCATTTTTAAAAATACGTACAAAAAAAGATTGAACTGTTCATGTGAAGCATCGCTCGTTTAAGTAAAGAAAGTTGCCTTGATATTTTGTAAAGCTACAATCTCTCAAGGTTGAAATTTGAAGTGGATTACTGGCAGTTTTAGAATTTGATTTTAAATCAAATCCTTTTATTAAAATATTGGCGTTTATACTCTTAAATTTTGAGTTATTGTTGCATTATGTATTGTTTTTAAGGAATTCAATAGCAATCCATCATTAATAATAATATCATCTATTCATCAATCAATCTAATAATTAATCTATCAAATATTTTGAAAGGAAAGATCTTTTCGAATTGAGTACAAGATCAATTGAGTGAATATATGAACTATTATCTTGACCGAATTTTCTAAACCTTTTTAAAATGGATTCAATATTTTGTTTTGGATTTCCTTAGATTCATTTATATATATATATATATATATATATATATATATATATATATATATATATATATATATATATATATATATATATGTGAGAAATAATAAAAAATTCATTACAATTTTTTTTAAACTTAAAAAGCAAAGCTTCACAATTAAAGTAATTTAATGTTCTTTCATTTGTCTTGCTATGTTTAAGGGAAATATGTAGAAATATAGGCTTTCTATTTTATATTACATTAAATCTATATGAACACATATACTAAGAACCAAAAATATATCTTTACCTATATTTCTTCATTTTTAATAAATTATTTAAAGAATTCTGCTGTCATAATAGTTAAATTTCAACATGCGTCATTTTTTGTCTTCATCGATAGAGTCATTAGTGAGAGATTAAAACATGTATAATTAGATTATTGATACAAAAATTATAATTTCTAGATAATCTTTCCCTTTATATTTTCTTGGCTTATGTGGTAATTATATTCTGGAATGATGAATCATTATTTTGTCATGATTAGTAAAGAAATGATACTGAGAGACATAATAATTTTTTTGAACATAACATCAGAAAATTGTAGATGACATCACATATTAATTTGTTAAAATAGCTAAATTAGCAGAATACAAAGGATTTATTTAATATTTAACTGTTAATAATCTTCAGAACATGATTTATTTTAAGAAATTTAAATATTTTCTCTAAACATTTATGGATGTATTTTGATACTCATGAAACCTTTTTAATAACCCTACATCCTTAAACCTTACCGATCCTTAAACAAAATAGTAATTTTTGAAAAGTTGGAGATAAATTACCTTGTACAAATAAAAACACACACTTTATTTTCAACATAATATCGATCATGTATCAGCTAGCTGTCATATCTAATTTTTCATTGCCGCGTGATGTCAAAAATTTTATGATCCCTTGCTGAATGTTTCTGAACTTCTAAATCAACTATAAAGAGAAGAAATTATGAATTCAAAACGGCCTTTGGCAATATTTAGCTTAAGTAATGAATTGCATTTATTTTGACAATTTTCATATGCAAATGTATAAACTATTGCAAATAAGTTAATTATTAATAAATTCTTATTTTTACTGAAGCAAAATAAAACTGAAAATATTTTAGTAGACACTATTATACAAATTAAACTTAAAAATGAAAAAAAAATGGAATCTGCTATTCCAAATTTTAAGTTATCATATGAGAATATTTTTTTCGATGAATTGCAAGCTAGAAAGCAATAGTTGAAACTCAAAATCGAAATGGAGACATTTTGCGTTGGGCATTGACGGTTGTGATTCAGAATTTAAATGGGCACGATATGTGTTTGAATTTGAGTGTTGCGAATGAGAATTTGCAACACACTGCATACGTTTACGCTTGCTTCGTTCCCGTTGTAAAGCTATTTTACATTCATGTTTAATTCGATCAGCTTCTAATTTTAAATTTTCGCCATTCGTTTTTGTTTAATGAAGGTTTTGTCTCTGAAGTTTTGATTGAAGATTTAGTTCCGGCCTCTGTTTGCTCTATCGTTCCCTTTCTTTTTTTTTTCTTTGCAAGGCTTCATCGGGCGAAATATTAGGACGCCACGGTGATAATTTATTCATTGCCTACGCGATTTCGAGCTTCAAACCTTCCCTAACCAAAGCATCATGTTCTTTTTCCGTTTTCGTTTCTCGGCTCCTAATGCCATAAACGACGAAAATGTGGTATCGTTCGATAGAGGAAATCGAGTGGAGTGTATCGATGTCAGTTGTAAAGAGAATTTTGCAAAACCGAGGTCGAAAACCTGAATCAAAAATTCAAATTTTTACAACTTTGAAAGTTTCTATCTCGTGAATCACTTGGAGTAGCAACGTGAAACTCGCATCGTTATGTGCATTTCGGCACGTATTATACAACGATATGAGCAAATGCAATGTAACTTCGAATTTGTAAATTTCTAGACCCGATCTCGGACCCTATCGAGACACAAGTTTCGGTAAAAATGTCTTTTGACTCTATTCATCGAGACGAGTGTTTAAATGAGTCGCACTCGTCTCTACGGTGCATAGAAGCCGAGATATAACAACTTCCGGTCTGACCGGAAGTTGACGTCTTCGACATTCCGAAACCCATAGGAACTCAATGGTATCGATCCGACATTTATTTTACCAATATTAAGCAAAATACGTACTGCACATGCGCAATGGATCCAAAATTTGGGGGGGGCCTTAGAGGACCCCCGGAGGCATTTCTAAGTGAAATTCCCCCTTCTTCCCTCATGTCTATAAGATATGTAGTTTACGAGATATAACGAAAACCATCTGCGCATGCACAGTAGATGACACCATGGGGATCTTCTATAGCCCCGTAGGATTACTATGAGAAAACCCACTGTCTCTAACATACGTAGTTTACGAGAGATAACGAAAACTATCTGCGCATGTGCAATAGATGACTCCCTGGGGGTCTTATATAGCTCCGTAGGATTACTAAGATGAAAACCCCATGTCTCTAACAGCAAGTCAACCTTTTAAAAACGCATCTGCTTTCAAAGAAGGATACATAATAATAATGCAATTCTAGTAAAAGCAGGTGAGGCAGATGAAGATGGAAATAGCCATTTATGCTTTATTCATTGTCTAAGAAATTTCGAGCTTCAATTATTCATTGCCTATGCGAGCTTCAAAACTCCCCGACCAAAAACAGTATCATGTTCTCACATGATAAAATATATTAACAAGTCGGATTAATCTTCCTTCCTTCAAAGAACTGAATTTCTTTGAAGGGCTATCCTTTTACACTGTATTCCTCTAAATAATTAAAGTTCCTATTCTTCAGTGTGGCCTAATAAACATTAAAATTAACTGCAAATTCTTCTTGAATTTATTTATTTGCAAATGCTTATGGTTTTACAAATCGTTCCAAATCCATCATCCAATGATATCAGATAAAGGAGAAATATGATAATTTTTGAGAATTGGGTACCTTAGTAAAAATCTAACTTACTGCCAATATGGTAATGGTAGAGGAAGGAGTTGGTTACCACTTTCCTGGAAAACTTTGGGGTGTAACCAGATCATATTTATGCTTCATTTAATGGATAATATCAAAGCCTTGTTGGTCACTGGAAGTGATTCATTGTAAAAGCATACATTTCTTAAGTTTGAATATTATCTGTTAATTTGTTTTAGTTATATTTCTGCCCTTTTTGTTATTCCTAAAGCTTTGTTTTAGTCCTATTTGCCCCCTGTTTGTTGTTCCTAAAGCTTTGTCTTAGTCATATTTGTGCCCTTTTTATTATTTTTAAAGCTTTGTTTTAATCATATTTGCGTCCAGTTCGTTGTTCCCAAAGCATTGTTTTAGTCTTATTGCTTCCTGTTTGTTATTCCTAAAGCTTTGTTTTAGTCGTTTTTGCTCCTATTTGTTGCTCCTAAAGTTTTGTTTTAATCATATGTGCATTCTGTTTGTTGTCCTTAAATTTTTGTTTTAGTCATATTTAGTCCATTTGCATGTTTCAAAGAAACATTGTCGCTATTTTGGAACGGATCTCGTCATTTTGAGCTATGTTCGTTAACCTAAGAACGGCACCAGAGCTGGTGCCCCCTATTCAAAACTTACTCATCACATCAATTGGAATACACAGTTTCTTCTGACGAATCAGACAAACCCGATTGCTTCAGATCAAATTCATTTCAGGACAGAGATAATAATTCTCTTCCATCTAACGCATTTTCCTCAACTATGTCATACCTTTATTGCCAAAGCCATTAGTGGGCATTATAAGTAACCCAGTATCTTTGGAAACTCTATATCCGAGATAATAAAATGTAATAGTTGTGTGAGAAACTAATTAAAATAAAATCGATAAATTTGCTAATTCTTTTTTTATTATCCAATATTTTCCTACACTTTTTCCGTTACAAACGCTAAACTCATTTGTGGAAAATTCGAACACAACTGGATACAAATTTCGCGCAAAACAATAAAGGCAACTTCAAAACTCATCATTTCAAAATAATCATGCAAGGGTGGACTTCGAAATCAAACGGCCAAATAAAGCTGGAGGCAATCTTTAAATTCAATTATTTGAAGCTTAAATCAGCGGCGCATCTGCTCACTGAAGGCTGAACTGTTTCCTCCAATTGGAATACGAGGCGAGATTTGGTAATTAATTTAGTTGGAACTCCGAGGCGAAAATCGCTTTAATCCTGTGTCGAAATCGTTTCGAATGAAATTTTAAAGCAGCGATTGAAATAAATTTCCGGTGAGCGTGTAATAATGTAAACTTGTTGATTTAAATCCAGATAATAAGAACTGCATTTTTATTGCTCCTTTTTTTCGCTTAATATCAGTTTATTTACTTTAAACGTCGTACTTTTTTTTTTTTTTGAAAAATGGAGCAATTTTTATTTCCATGAGAATTAATTTAAATACCATAAAAGTTTTCCGAGCAGCTTTATTTTATTTATGGCTGAAATGAAGCAGACAAATATGCAATGCAACAACTCAATACTTTTTCACCGAAATGTTTTTAGAAAATAGTTATTTTTTTACGATTTAATTAATACAGATTGGATATTAAAACAATCATGCTTATATAAAGCAATCTAAAATATATAAATATTTATAAATATACAAATACCATTCATTTTCAAAGTTGAAAATTTAATTAAATGTTTAATTAATCAGAAATAAATAAAATTATGTTTTCTTTTCCACTCCAATATCAAGGAAAATCATCCCAGAAGAAATGTTTCTAAACTTTCTTAAAATTTATGGTTTTATTATTTTAATGACATTAGTTTATCTCTGCTCAATTGTTAATATTTTTTTAAAAATTGTAAACACATTGAAATATATTTTATCTTTGAACTATTCTAACACTATTTTAAAAATTTCTTTTTTATTTCAGTACATATCTGTATCAGATTTTCGTTTGTTTCAATGTAGTGATTTAGAAATGTCTAAAAGCAGGCATAAGTGAATCGCTCAAACGGAAGCAAGAAAAGTAACGCCCTAGCAAACAAATGAAATAAACACTCGACGACAGCAGCTGCCTCGGCCTTGAAGAAATAAATCAATGATTTGCTTTCCTTTCCCTAAACGCTTCAAAGAAAATTATTCTGAAAAAGTTTTACACCATATTAAAATTAAACCTTTTACAATTCCAACGATCGCAGTTTCATTTTTCTGTATTTTTTCTTTCAACTTTTATTCATTCTTTAACGCAGTTAATATTGAAATAAAGCAATTTATATACATACCTTTACCTAACAAAATAAAAACTTTCAACAACTTAATTTTTTTTTATTTGAATATATATTCCTTGAAAAAAAAAAGATTTTGCACATTATAATATTTCATGTAGGATTATTTGCTTCTTTTAAAATATTACACACAAAAGGTTTAATTCCGATCAAAGCCGGGTGTATCACCAATTTAATTGAATGAAAAGGGCAATGCTTTAATTGAAAGAAAAAAATTATTAAGAACATAGATGCTATTTTCAGTTTAAAATCTAATTTAGATTAATAGTAATAAAACTTAAAAATTTTAATAGTAATATTGCATTGATGTTTACGGACTTCAAGAATATAAGATTTTATTACAATTTAAAATAATATAGTTTCCCCAAACATACGCGTTCATTAAATACATTACATTAAATGTACGCGTGTTTATTAAATACATTATAGTTACAATTATAGTCGTACTTGTAAATTTTTTCCAAGTAACCTCATTATTTTTTTATCTCAATTATGTACATGTCCGCAATAAGATAAACTTAATTATCTACTTATTATTTTTACAGGCAAGAAGCTATGCAATTGTGATTAAAATTTCGGAAATGCTTTATTTAAAATGCATGTGTATAGAGGCTCGTTGATGAATCTCTCTGTAATAGATTATTTTTCCCATTAATCATGTTTACTGGATCAGAGAATTGTTTTTCACTGAACTAGTGAAATAATAAAGATCGAATACTATAACTGCAAATCTTAGGTTTCAAAACTAAAGGTAAAAACCTGAATATTTCCTCAAGAATAATCTTTCATTTTGGAAGAAACCCAACATTTAAAAGAGTCATAAATATTTAGATTAATATCAGGAAATTTATAAAGAAGATAAGCTCAAATTAAACAGCATACAGTAACGGGGATTTTTTAAATAATAATTTCAGAATAAAAACTCAGAGTTTGTTATAAACAATTAAAAAAAATACTATTAAAAAGAAAAAAATACTCACTGATATTGCTGATTGCAGTATCAGTGACGACGTTATGAAATGTTATTCAATATGAATTATTAAGCCATTCTTTTGAACGAAATTGTTTTTAAAAACATTTTCTTCATTAATAAAAGATAAAATGTCATGTCTGTTTTAATTTTTAGAATCTAAGAACATTCATTTACTATCGAGCGTATGAACTTTGTATATTATAAAGAATCACGCAAGATAATATTTCTTAATAATCCAAAGTAAGATATTATTTGTATGTTTAAAATAATAGAAGGCTGAATTTCTTTTTTTAAAAAAAAATTAGACAAATATGGTGTAGAAAAATATATTAACATGCAAATGGGGGAAAATGTAATTTTTTATAAAGATCCTAAACCACTAATTATTTGATATAACGAATGTTTTTTATTGTGACAAATAAAATAACACAGCTTCAAAAGACGCTAACATACGTGGAGAAAGAAATTACTCTTTTTACCTCTTATTACAGTTTGTCGAAAGGCAACGGACAAATATAAACAAATCACTATATGAGTGGTTCAGGCAGCATCATTGAATGTTTTTACAGTAGCATGTAGTTGATGCTTTGTTACTTGATAAGTTGCAAAGTATTATAAGTAAGTTTTGGATAGGGCTCATCAAAAACTCTATTCAACAAAGGAAATGTAATACAAAATAAATCAAAAGTGGATGCCGAAAAAGAATAATCGAGTTATTGCCAATTTTAAAATTAAGATTTGAAAAAAATGCTTTCCTCGAACATTAATTTTGAAATAAGATTCTCACTTCTGCGTTTATTTTGTTGTATATACACTTTATAAAATTGCAAGCGTAATAATTTGTTTTGACTTATTCAGTTTCCGGTATTATCAAATAAAAAGGCACAACAAATAACATTTAAAAAATATGCATTGTACATTAATATTTTACAATCTAAAAATTATATAATCGTGGCAAATTAGTTGCTCACCAGAGGCGGCTAGTACGTTATAAAGCTTTATCAAATTTTTTTCTCAAAACACTGAGAAAAAATTTATTTTTAAAATTATTTTTTAACATAAGAAGCTTAAGTCGCACGATATTATCTGCATTGTTGTTGTTATATTGTGATATTAAGTAATATCAAGAAATTTGAGCAATGGTTGTACTATTTCAGAAGTCTCTATGTAAAAATAGAGCTATAATAAGTATGTCAACATTATAATTGAAACAATTTTCAAAACAATGATAATGAGAACTAAGCATACAAAAGTTGGGAAACAGGAATTCATATGTTATACAAGATTAACTATGAGGGTTTCCTTTTTAAATCAACTATAAATAACTTAAGTGAATAAGATAATAATTTAATTAGAAAACTTATTTGACATATAATATTCTTAATATCAATTGAAACTTAATCTAGTAAAACCATCAGTCAGAGCTCTAATATAAGATTGCATCACTGAGCACTTGCTCTAAAAAAATTCCTACAGTTCCGAAGGAAATTTGAAATCAAATAGTTTTTTCCCAAGATTTACTAAAACATTTTTCGCACAGTAGCAAATTATCAGAATTCTCAGTCACAAAAAGAGGGCCTTTGAAATTTAGATCCTATAACGACACTTTCAATCAGATGGAGGTTACAATCATTACCTTTACCATGATTTAACATAAATTACTTAAATGTCCACAATTTTATGAAAAAAAACTACATCTTCATTTCTTATATCAAGTTTGTAATTAATCCGTTATTGCTCATATAGAGTAGCTATTGTTATATCTACTCTCTGTTTTCAAAGTTTTTTCAACCTTCCAGTAGTTTTTTGGTTTCAATCACCACAGCGGGGAAAAAACCAACAGAAAACATCTATTATACTAAATAAGTGAATTTGGGGAATTTATGGAATTCGAAAGAATATTTTACAAATAGCATTTAAGCGTAATTATGCCTTTCCACTTCTTAAATTATTTAAGAATTAATATCAAAAACTGTGAAAAGGAAAGTTATAAAAAGAAGTGTATTATGGAGTTGAAAGTACGAATGACGAATTGGAATTTGATTCTTTGAACACTGACTCAGATACAGAAAGTGATAGAGATTGTTTTAAAAATATTTGTACAAGGAATTCTGTAGTGACTAGCTCTGAATTGCAGAGCAGCAATCAGAAATTTCAGCTAAAGTGAAATGGGAGGAGCTGAGAATAGGGGAAATCTATAAGTTCGATCGATATATGCGCTTAATAGGACCACAATGGATAAATAATGTGATAATTCGGCTAATATTTTGTTATAAAGCTTTATTGCCATATGAAAGGTCGGCATTAAATCGATAGCAATTGACCGGTGGACCACCAAGACATTTTGGGGTGACCGCCTTTACCAAGACCTAAGACACTCACATTAAAAGAAACATATTTATTGAACATTGTATACTCCTTATCTATTGAGAGAAACGAAGTTTTTACCCTTCAGAATGATATAATTTTAAAAATACATTGTTCAGAACCTAACAATAACTTTTGGAATCTAATGGACTTATCCTAATTTTTAAAAAAGTTACATATCATTTAACATCGTTCTTTATTTCTACCTACCTATGTAAATATGTATTTTCAACTATGAATATAATTCAAACAGCATATCATTTGCGCCTCACAGACGACCACTTAGAATCCAGTGAAAGATTAGCTGTTAGTAATTATATACCGAGATATTTAAGATTGGCCGAATGTATGCAGACTAAGCCTTCCACTGGCTATAACAACGAGAACTAAATTTAGATGAAAATGATTGTTTAATGTATTTTAAATTGTTTGATATTAAATTCGTTATTTGATAGTATTATATTTGTAGCAATTATTATTATGTTTATAGTTATGTAGGTAAATACATATTACGCATTTATTATTAAGTTATAATAAATATTGTAGACCTACACCACTGAGTGGGCTACGACATCTTGAAAAAATCAGAAGTAACGAGTACCCTGAAAAAGTCTGCTCACTCCTGGCTCTTTATAATTCAATTTATTGAATTTGCCGCCATTTTTATCAGCTAAATTAAAATTTAAGATTTTAATAGAGGACATTTTACCATTCTAAAGTTTTAGTTTCTGCTTAATTAATGTAATAGTTCAGCTTCGAGCAATTTGATTACGTCGAGAAATTTCAGCTATATAAAACAACCAAAACAAAACAAATTTTATTCTCCCTTTTGGCCCAACATATTTCAGAGAACCCACCTTCTTCGTATATCGAAGCCTCATCATTCGGGAAACATAATAAAAGACTCCCAAGGCTCGGAACAGAAGTGGCCTTACGCAAACCTTTCCTTCACACCCGAGACATAATTTTTAGCCCGAGGATCCCACAAAATAGACCCCAATTATCAGTCTTGGTGTACCTTGGGAAAAGTCAGGGGTGGGAAAGGGATTGGACGGTCTTTAACCAACCGTAAGTAAAGCGTCCATACTGGGAAAAATCAATAAAGTGTCTGTAAAGGCACGTGCAAAACGCCTCTATTTGTTCATCAAGCAAGACTGGGGTTGAGGGAGGGGTGGAACGTCGCTTGCTGAGGTCTTCCTCTCCAGAGAGAGGCACCGTTAATGAGCAGGATGCGTGTTCGATGAACAAATAAAAGAATTTCCCAAAGACAAATGACTTCCCGTAGAAGAAAAGCGAAGTGCAGGTGGAAGTTCTCCCTTCTGCCGCTGACAAAAAGAATGCCACTGAATGGGAAGGATTGCCTTTGTTGGGAAATATTCCGGAGATCCATTGAGGGCAGGTAGGGTGAATGGTCGAGTTTGTTTGTTGCTGATTGCGTCTTGTAAATCAGGGCTTAAACCTTGGAATGAAACCGGAGAGCAAATAAAAATGTCTTTTGTTTGATTTGCGGGATGGTTTCGGGAGTCTTTTGAAAGAAAGGCACTCACCTGAAAGAGGAATCAGAATGAAAAGTGATGAGTCTAGAGAATTGATTCTGGCTGGAAACTTTTTCTGGAATAAGTATTTTTAATTATTTGCCCTTTGATGATTTTGATACAAAACACCAACTACTTTCACTGGTAATATTAATTACAGTGAAGTAATTGGAAATAGATTTTTTTTAAATTAAAACTGAAGTCATATAAAAGAATGGCAATGGGGAAAATCAGTTGAAAATAGATGGAAATCTTAAAACGGAACAGTCATGTTATTTTTCTACTTTTGATTTAACACTGCTTTTTTAAAAAAATAATTCACTAATTCACAAGTAATTGAAGTATGTGGGGTAGGGGTGGGGTTAGAACTATATTATACTATAGAAATAATGCTAAAACACATGAAGTGTACTCTAAATTATCTAACATCATATCACATATTATTATAAAATTATCAAAATAGTCAAATATTTATGAAAAATGAGGATCAAGTTTTCAGTAATAAATAAATACCCATTAAAGCCATAATCTTTTTGACTGCATAGGCTGTCTGATTGCGAGTCTTTAAAGCAGGATCTAGCCATTTGAGCATCATTGTAAGTATGCGTCTTAAGATACATATTCGTTATTTGAAAATTTATTGTTCAGTTCTAATGTTTTTAAAAAATTCTAATTAACTACCTTGTCTTTTTCTAAAGGACATTTGATCGACTTAAAAGCATTTTTTGTGATGGATACATTCAATCAATTATTTTCCAACCCACAAAGAAGATTAATTTAATTTCTCTAACTTCATCATTGAGATATAATATTGACTCTCTTCTACAGAACGTTATTAATTTTCAAATGTAATGAAATCTCAAAACATTCTCTACACACATCATTACCTAGAGTATTTTGAAGAAATCTCCGAATCCCAAGTTAAATTAGTATCAGTATGGTAAAGTGGAGAATTTCACAAAAAAAAGTTTACCCTATTTTTTTTATTTATTCGATAACATTTCATCTGATATTTTTCAGCAGCATGTAGAACTGTCAATTCTTTTTCATCAACAATAACAATAATCCTAGCTGTTTGCAAAAGATTTTATGTAGAAAGTAAAAAAAACTATATGCTACTTAATCAGAAAAGAAACAAATTTATTTCACATGAAAGTAAATTCCCATTGGTTCAGTTGTATAACATGTATGCCATTTCATAACAAGAGAAAAAATTATCTACGTCATTCGTTATCAAAAAAAAAAAAAGTTTTGCTTATGCAATATTAATAACTCGTTCCATTAGCAGAGAAAAATTCTATTTGTACAGCATTTATGTCCTTCTACAAAAGGAGAAAAAATCTATGCAATCAGTGAATGTAATCCATTCCATTTGTAGGGAAAACTTGTACTTATACAGACAGCACTTGTGCCACTCCGCTTAAAGAGAAAGATTCTCCTTATGCAGTATATTTAATTCATTTCATATGCAGAGAAATTTTCAACTCGTACAGCATCTGTGATCAACATAAAATATATATCCCATATATACTGAAACACTATATTTATATAGAATATGTAACGCATTTCATACTCAGAGAAAAATTTTGCTTGTACATAATTATATCATTTCGTATAAAAAGAATAATTCTACTCAAACAGTAAATAGAATCCATTCCATTCGTAAAGACAACTTGCACTTATATTGCACGAGTGTCCTTCCACATACGGTGAAATACTCTGCGTATGCTGTAAATGTAATCCATTCCAAAGGCAGATAAATATTCAACTTGTACATCGGTTGTGCAGTATTAACATCCCATATAAAGTGAAATACTTTATTTATACAGAATAAGTAACGCATTCCATACTCAGAGAAAAATTCTACTTGTACAGCATTATGTCATTCCGTATAAGATGAAAATTTTTATTTAAACAAGAAATATAATCCATTCCATTCGTAGAAACAAACTTGTGCTTATACAGCACTTGTGCCATTCCGTATAAAGAAAAGGATTCTGCGTATGCATCATATGTAATCTATTCCATATGTAGAAAAATATTCAACTTGTACAACATCTGTAAACATCGCATATAAAAGAAACGACTTTATTTATAATGAATACGCAAGGTATTCTATATTCAGAGATTAATTCTACCTGTATAGCATCTATGATATTCCACAAGAAGGGAAAGATTCTACTTATTCATTATATATAAACCATTCCATACGAAAAGAAAAATTCTACTTGTACAGTGTGTGGGTCAGTTTGTATGCAGTGGAAAGAATTCTACTTGTACTGCCTCAATACTATTTCATATACAATAAAATAAATTCTAATGTTATTACCTTCAAACTATACAAGAAAAAATTCTTGTACATGGTGTTGTTGTGCTATTCCGTAAAAACGGACGATACATATCTCTTGTAAGTGAAAAATTCTACCTGTAGGAGATATGTATCGTCCTTAAGTAGAGTTTAGTTTAGTTATATTAACGTCTCGTTGTAAAGCAACACTAGGGCTATTTTGGGACGGACCTCGTAGTTTTGAATCGCGGTCAGATGACGAGGACGACACCTGAGCTGGCACCCCCTCTCCACATCACACTACACCAGGGGGAGGACGTTTGGTACGGCGGATTTAACGTGTAACATACCCCCTTACACGACGGTTCTACGGTGGAATCGGGTCTCGAACCTGAAACCCTACGGCTCACATGCCGACACCTTACCACCAAGTCACTGCGGCCCTCCGTCCTTAAGTAGAAGAAAACATCTAGTTACTCATCAAAACTCATTTTAGCAACCATATGTGAAAAACTGAAGTTATGAAGAGATAATAGAGAATATATAAAATGTGAATCTTACTGAAAATTTCTTCGATAAAGAGTTTCATCCATTCATTACAAAACATATAAAAAGAATAAGCCCTTCTATTTCAAAACGAAACGTCATTCATCAAAATAGGAACAAAAATAGTTTCTGTAAAACTTTCAAATATTAATATTTAAGTGCAGCTTAGGCAGCACTTATTATTTCTCCAGAAAATTATATCCGGATTTCTCTCTGTCAAAAACGTCTTTCATTCCGGCTCAGTATCTTCCGCGAGAGCAGGATGTCAAAGTCAGAAATGGCTTAAATAGTGACTTTCCTTTAATAAAGCAATTTTCCATCTTAACTTTTAAAATTATTCATGGAAAGAGCTGCCATTGGATTTGAAAGACGTTTATTAAGAATGATGTGATATTTCTTCATTATGAGATTTTTTTTCTCGACACATAAATTAATCTTAATATTATTTCAGATTTTTTTTTATCTATTTGATAGGAAGAAAGAGTTTCTAAAATAAAAATTATGATTTTTTTTTTTTTGTCTTTGAGGTGTGACCGTCCATGGAGAATTTACCATCCGTACACTTTTTAAACTTCCTCTCATCAGTATTGTTACTAAGCAATAGAAAAACACTATTAATAAAAGTATACAACTAGTAGTATTTATTGAATTACTTACATGATATTAATTATTAAATATTTTTTAACATTTCGTTCACAAGTATAACTATATCCACATAAAAATGAGGATATAAAAATATGAGGAGCTATGTTTAATTATCTATAATTGATCGTAATATCTCAAGATCCAAACTTTGTAAGCTATAGATTTTTAGTTTAAAAGAACTAGAATAAAAAAATAGCTAGAAAACTTTAGAAGAACCACAGCCTAGTATCTATTTGCCTTTGCATAAATTGTTAACCTAATTAGAAACTCGGAAATACACATGCAATTGTATGTCTGATCCAGATCAAAAATAGCAGATCAAAAGTTCTACAACTGGCAGCAATTTCAAGTCTTCATGGTAAGTCAACACTTTGTATACAGAATCAGCTTTTTCTGAACTGGTACTTATACTTTTGCAATATTTATATTAAGCAATATGAATCAAAATCTAAAGTACTTACTATTAAGGACGGTAGAAGACAGTAACAAAAGCAGAAATCGCATAAAAATGTATAACATTAAATCTGTAGAAATAAAACGTCCTACCATTCCCAAAGCATTTTCATGAAAATATGTTATGATAATTAGGCTAAGATGCACATGAAAAGATTGAAATGAGCAGCTAATAAACTTTAGTCATTGACAGTATACTCGAACATCCAATTTCAGAGCCATTGCTCAAAATTAATTAGCAATTATTCTAAATTCATAGCTATATATGCTATCCGATGTCAGCGTATGATAGTATGGATTGGCGGACCTTTTCTTAAAAGTCGCAGTTTCATATGCTTCCCAACAGCAGATATGAACGTATGGATGGGTGAACCTTTTTTTAAAAGTCGCAGTTTCATATGCTTCCCAACAGCAGATATGAACGTATGGATTGGTGAACCTTTTCTTAAAAGTCGCAGTTTCATATGATTCCCAACAGCAGATAGGAACGTATGGATTGGTGAACCTTTTCGAAAAAAACTAACATTTCGTAAACAATTGTAGTAGAGATGAAGATTTTTATAACGAGATCGGCATATGAGCATATCGACATATTTGTATACTTTACTTGCAATGTTGAAAATAATTGATGCTGACCTACAACCATGGTGCTGGCGAACAGTACCATTTTGTTTACTCAATCCTCATTCCCAATCATGTTATACATTGTGATTTTTATTTATATTTTATTTATGATATATACTGAGATGCCAAATTATTATGACCACATCTTGAATACAGTGTTGGGCCACCTTTTGTAAATTTCCTTTTTAACATGAAATATGAGATGTTTAGGTGATATGGTATTCCGATTATGAGATGTGAGTAATTCTATGAGATGTTTGTACTCTATAAGACTCTATGAGATGTTTGTACTCTATAAGACCCTATGAGATGTGTGTACTCTATTAGATCCTATGAGATGTTGACTCTCTATAAGACTCTATGATGCTAGAAGGTGGTAAAAGGAATTTGAGACCAATGAACTTTCTAATTCCTTAAGATTTGACTATATTGAATCCAGCTGTCTGATCTATCATTCGATCTCATCTCATAGATTCTCAAATGAATTAAAATCTGGTGATTGTATAGACCAATTAAGTAAGGAAAAGTTTCTATCATGTTCTTCAAACCATCTGCTTTATGGCAAGAAGAATCGTCCTGTTGGAAATATCCATCCCCGGCAGGGTGCACCATAAAACTCTTAACCTACAAATTTGCTTAATTAAATGCACATGGGACATTTATTATTATTTTAATTGTTGTAATAATGCAATGCCTTGTGAGATAGTGGAGAGTTTTTAAATGACTCTTTGCTTTTTAACTTTATACTTTTACTTAATTGCAGATCTAAAATTAAAAATTCAAGGTCAAAAATTCGAATTCAAACTCATAATTCATAATTCAAACATAATTTTATCCGAAGGGATTAATATAACAGATTATACTTGATTTTCGATAACACTTTAATACCCTAGGCATTCAGACATTGCTCCACAATATTCAAAGAACCCATATAACACCAAGGAAATATCCTCCAAACCATAATATTGCCTCCACCAGTTTTAAGTGTTTTATGCAGTTTGCCTATTTCTTGCTGTTTTTTTTAAATCATTCCCCCCTCTCCCCATCATCGCGATACCACATGATCCTTTTTTTATCCTCTCCCTTCCAATCCTTTTGCCCCTTTGTGAAAGGGAGACTATTTTTATGGCAGTAAACAGAGAGCTTTCAAACAGCTCTACTACGAATCACATAATTCTCAAGTCAGGAACTCTGAAGATAAATATCTTAGCCTGAAAAAGGTAAACTATTATATGCAGAAAGAAGTAAGGGGGGGGGGGGTTAGCACCTTTATGAGTGAGTATGTAAGAATGTTTCCGGGTGTCCATTCCAATTAGTTAGGTATAAAATATTCTACTTCTTCTCGAACTGATAGGAGCACGTTAACTCATTTACTCATTTTTCTTTAGCTTAAAAATGTTTCATTGTTCTTAGATGATAAACCAGGCATTGGGCCAGGATTAAAATATTTTCATGTCTAATATTCTTAATGTAAAAATAGTTCTTCATGAAATCCTTTTATTGATTGAAAACGTTTTTTTTTTTCCCTTTCTTTTTCGAAATTAAAATTGGAATAATAATAAAACCAAACAATTTTTAAAAATCACAGAGGATAATTCACTTTCTTCATTAAGTTACTAATATTTGTTATATAGGTATTTAATTTTTTTCATGAATACTTAAGTATAAGAAAAATTTAATTTGTGTTCTGAGATAATTAACGAGGTTATAAATTTCACATTAATAAAAAAATGAAAATAAGTCAAAGCAATAGTTGTTAAAATATAAATTGTTAGTCGTCTGCTTTTGAACTTTTCTTTAGCCATCTTTCAGAATTTTCTCAATACTGCTAACAATTCTTCGTATGCCTTTTTTTTTTCACTAATATATATATTTTTTTTTATTTCAATGAAATAAACATTCTGTCAACGTTCTTTTAAATACAGTATAAAAGAGTTGCTAAAAATATTTAAAAATAAAATGGAAATATCATGAAATTAAGTAAAATTAATTCAGAATCTCACCTTTGCTACAAATGAAATGCATAAATATCCTTTTTTTTTTTGAAAATATTTTGTTTTCATTGAATTATCTATTACATTTTGAAAAATTAATAAAAATTGACGAGAAAAGTATGTGGAAATGAAATTGGCATCATTGAAAATATATAAGATGATAGGAAAATATATTTTGAAAAATAATTTGCTTGAAGTTACTGAGAAAAAACGTAAAAATTTCAATTAATTCCTAACTGACTGAATATTTAATTAACTTTCGCACTTTGAAAAGTTCATGGTATTTTCTCTTGTCTTAAAGGATAAGTGTGCAAAGCTTCGTTGAATTCAGTCCAGTCTCTTAGGAAGTGATGCGAAGCATAATTGATAGCCTCAGTGGATTTTATTTTTATTCAAGTGCGTCAGTTCGTTTCAATCAGTCTTTCATCATTAAATTTTTCTTCAAAGCATTTTTAATTTTTATTTCGAAATTAGGGAGTTAGCATTTTAAACAGATTTCTAAGGACTTCCAGTCTGATTTTCATAATATATGCAGGACCGTTACCGATTTAATTCTATATTAATCAATGCCGATTTCCATAAGTTCTCAACAGACTTCAGTGGGAATACAAAATTTTGAAGGCGTAACGTTGACCTTTCATTTAACCCTAATTAACCAATCATGACGTTCGTATTCATGAATTCGGAATCCCCCAATTTCGAAGGGGGGGGGGGACTGGCACTTGGTGGGACTAATTTGTGCTGCGGTGATGCATTGATTCCAAATATAATTAGGTAGCACTCCTCTGGCATTGAGTGTTTGCGCTGCTGGCTAATTCCATTTCCAGTCCATGAATCAACTCCCGATGGTAAGGCGAGAGGATTATCTATTGCAGTTAAGGACTGTTTCTAAGTCTCCTCTAAGTACACGCTGTACACATCTCTAAAACTCATTATTAGGGTGTTATTGAACTTCGAGTTCGCAGGGCGGAACAGTAAATTGAATTGGTGTGTCTCTGTTACTGATTAGAATAGTTAAGGGTTAAAAATTCAATTGCAGTTCCACCGCATTTTTGCTTGACGATGTTCAAAGTGTGACGATCGCGATTTGGTATCGAATGCAATAGCAAGTTGTAAGTCTAATTAAATCAATCAATTAAAGTATCTTTAAGAATAGTGCCGTCATGCAATTATGTTGGCTGTTACTATAAATGTTAGTAGAACTTACTACAAATTGTTTTTCCTAAAATCCTTAGTTTTTATTAATTCACTTTGCTTTTAATACTTGGTTAATAAACTGAATTAATTTCATTCACGTAATGAATTATCTTTTAAGTTACTGCAATAATAGGATTTCTATTTCTTATCCAGTTATAAATAGATGTTTTAATACTAATTTCAAAGTAGCTCCATCTGATATTCTGAATAAAAGTTGTAAATAATATAAAATGTTCTAAAAAGTTACAGATACATCATGTGACTTCTTTATAAATATTATCGCATTGTTTCAATTCACTTTACAAAGATTAATTTGAGGCAAGATACTGAAATACATAAAATATAGAATGAAATAGCTTTAAACATTCTGAAACCAAACTTTGTCCTAATCTTTTGCACATAAATATACAAATAATATTTATTTATTTAATAAATATTGTTAAGTCATATATAAATAACTTATTAATAATATTATTTATTAATATAAAAATAATATTTATTTAATAATCATATGTAAGTAAGTAAGTTAAGTAAATATTAAATAATATTTATTTAAACAATGCATAACATATCAACTTTTGTTTTAAATTTCTACTCTGTTTTGTGCTATGTTTAGTTTTGGCTAAACTAATTCCTTTAAAATTAAGCTACTTTTAAACGTTGGCTTCACGTAGCTAAACTATAAATTAAATGATTTTGCACCCTCTTGTGATTTAATTAACTAATAATAAAATTTTTATTAACAACTTTAATATATATTAATATTTCATGCTTTGAATCATCACTGTACAATGTGCATATTTGCTTAATTTGTGTGAAGAATATTTGCAATTAGGAATAATACGATCATATAAGCATCCTCCTGTTAATATGACTTCTTTTAACATTATCATATTAACAGTACAAATACGACACAAGAATATATGCTAGAAATAAGTTATGTGAAAAAAATAAAAGAACCAAGTATAGTTCCATTTGAAACTCAAATCAATACGTTCCTTTGTGATAACATTACTTAGAATTTATTAATCGATATATGGTTCTAAAGTGGCATGGTAATTTATATCTAGTACAAAAGCACAATTTCACTTCTTTATTTTAATACATTTATATCAGTTTTAATAATTTCTTTTTTAAAAAAAATATTCATCAGTCAAATAATTCATAATGGTAACAAAAATAATTTCACTTATTTTTGAAATTCATAAAACTTTGACAGCCGAATCTTTCAGCCATAGAATTAACAACATTGTTATCCTTTTTCTTTCTGTTGTATGAAGATGTTATTTTCCTAAGGTTTGTGAACTTTCTATTTTAAAACGGAAAATCTGCTATCTATAATGATAGACTGAATGGTTAAGTAATTAAGAATCAGAAAGAATAATAATTTCAGCGTAAAAAGCAAAATTCTATTGTAGTGATAAAGGGCGATTTAACTCTAGTGTGACAATGAGCACGATTGGTAGAAATGCATAAAGATTATTCAAAACCACATAGCATTGGCAGATTAAAAAAAGAAACCTTATTCATGAGATAGGGCAAAATGAATTAAGGAACACAAAATTAAGCAATACATGTAAATCAAGCAAACAATTTTACTCTTGAATTTTGCATTTACAAAAAGACAAATGCTATTTACAAAACGACAAGATTTCGATTGTATTTTTCAGCATAATGGAAAACCGATTCATACGTCTAAAAATATATTAAAATAGGGCCTTGCATTTCGCTTAGTCAGTTAGTTAGTTCTTTAGTTAATTTTATTAGAGAAATTGTAGTTAAGTTAATATAAAAAATGTAAGAAAATAAAACTATTTTTCGATAGCTATTTTAAGCTATTTAAAATAACTATCGATAAAGCGTAGTTTGATTTGTCCACAAAATCAGACAAATTTTGATGATCTTAGTGTAAAAATTGCTTTTGTCAAGTCATGAGAGGTGATGGAGGAATTAATAAATAATACCATTAGTGGGTATGATGTTCATTCTTAAAATTTAAAAAAACACATTTAAATGAAAAAATAAATATTTTTGTGTCTTAATTATGTGACTACTATAATATACAATTTATTAAATATATAATATAGTTAATGAATTTTATACATTTAATAGGATTACACATAAATATTTCGCAGGCAATTATAACAATGGACATCTTGTACTTTGTTTTATTCTTATTTTCTATTAGTTATATTTTGTCCTGTACCTATATTTTCGGACAGTATTTTCTAAGCCTATAAAAATACAAAGCATAATAGGTCTCACAAATTAGAAAGCACATGAATTAGCAATCACACCCGATTCTTTGTTGTTCAGTTATAAAGTTTGTGTGCTATTGGATTTTAACTATACTACCCACCTTTGACGACCTACTTATTAGCCTAGATTGACTTTTTTCGGTTATTAAACGATTAATAATTTATTTTTTGAAATTGCACTTTGTGATTTGATACGACTAAAGAATATGAATTTATTGGAATGAATCTGCTACAAATTAGCGTTTCGTTATACTACAAGATAAAAAAGATAAATGAAAAATTCTATTAAAGTCCAAAGAAGACAATTTTTTATCATAATTTTAAGATTTGCAAAATATGAGTTTGAATATTTTGATGGATAAGTTTGAATTTCATCATAATATTAAAAACTTTGTTACAAATTGTATATCAAAATAAAATTTTAAAATAATTATTAAAAATAATGAAAAATTATACGGAAATGAAATTGATATCATGAAAAAGATAATTGTTTTATTTGAAGATAATTCAAACATTATTTTGGTGATATAATGCTTTTGGAAGGTACGGTCATAAGTTTTCATAAATGAGTCAAAATCATTATTTAAATTTGGCCGATTTAGTCTATTTTCGCGCTAGTTTAAGCTTTCTCTCCGACACCTATTTCTTCATTTCTTTTACGTTTCTGACCTGGTGAGGAATCTCTGTGGTGACTTTTGATGATATGATGAACCCCCTCTAAAGCATTTCTAGTAATAATTTGCAGCTCCTTTCATTAAAGAAGCCTTATAAAACACTCAACTATAAAAATATTCAATGTAACAGGCTGAAGAATAACGATTTGTTTACATTTGTCAATTGCAGTGAATTCTGTACCAAGTACGTTAACGTTTCATATATATAGTTAATGAACAAGTTGTCCATTAAACTTAATCATACTTAGCAACTTATCATTCTAAAAACAGGATCTTTAAAAAATTAGGACAAATTTTACTGCTCAAACATGAAGCATCTCCTTCACCTGAGGATGAAGAAACATGAGGTTGTAGTCTCCGACATTACTGGTCCAAAAGTGTGAGCAGAAAATTTTCGTATGTGGCACAAATTTTATGAAACTATGGATCATGTGCTCAACATGGAGCCATACCGTTTTGTGTATGTGAGGAAGGATATGTAATGCAAAGTCGGTGATGGTTTCGAAAGAGGAAAAATTAGCGTAAAGTTGAATTTCATCCGAGAGACTACAAAAATTTCTCAAATTCCCCCTAAATGTTTCTTTCCTAGTCCCCTCTCAAAGGATCAAGATATCAGTATTTACGGAATGGCTTTTATCTCTGTTATCTTAATGATTTGGATCAAATTCATATATTTTTAAATTTGTTAATAAATAGCCTACAAGCCTCACTTTCATGTTAAATAGTTTTATATATATATAAATTTAGAATATATACAAAAAAAAAGTAGAATTTGCTTTCAGTTTTTTTTTTTTTGTTTTTTTTTAATTCTCTCATTATATTCTTTTATATGTCATTTTATGTAAAAAAATTCTTATAAAAGTTATATCAAAATTTAAACATTGTTTAATTCACTGATAATTTTTTTTATTTATTTACTTGCAGTGCTAAGAATGGGAAGATGCTAGAAATGAAGAACTTTCTGCGCGCAATTCAAGGTCCTATTTATCCTATGCATTAAGAATAATTTACTAAGACTCGAATAATGGATCATCGTATTGAATTGAAATAGGAATCATTGATATTAAAGTGGATGTAACCGAATTACATCTACTACGAGATGAAAATTAATAGAATAGTAACGGAAGAATATTTCATTCTTCTGTTGTACATAGAGTTGCTATCAAACTAATAGCAGTTGTATACAGTCGTCTGCTTGCTACTCGCATCGAGTGAATAAAGATATCTTCCTTCTCCAATTAAAATGTGTGTAATTATATGTGAAAATAATATTACCGGTCTTCTAACAGTGTATTCTCTTCAAAAATCATTTATCTTTATGATTATATTTTATTTATTCCAGTTGTGTCTATAATATATTCTAACATTTTATTTACGTTTAGTGCTGTTTTATTTCGCAGTAATTTCATTTAATTATTTATTATTTACATTCATTTAATTAATTTTTTCCTTGGAATAAATTAATAAGTTTAAGCATGCCAACCTATTACAATGTTCATAGATTGGAAAACAGATCAAGTTAGCTTTCCTGAACCTACAACAACTACTACATCATTTTTGCAATCGCTAGATAATAGACGCATCAGGTCTTCTACAACTAATGCTTTGGATATCTTAAATATTAAGATAACAATTCTTGTAAGTCCTTTAATAACAAATAAAACGAAAAAAAAGATGAATTTGATTTGTTTTTTCAGTGCTTGATCTCATTTGTCACTAAAATAACTGATCCCTCAAAGGATCAAAATACCCTTAAATAGTGATATTTTTTCCCTCTGAGGGAAACTACAGGAAAAACTTTCAGGGGAACTTTTGGAAATTTTTGTTAGTGGGTTGAAATTCAGCTTTAGGCTAATTATTTCCCAATTTTGATATTTTGGAATTTTTACTACCCGGGCTATGATTTTCCTACTTAACCCGCTCTTTCTACTTAAATCTCCAGTGAAACAGTATCAGAATTTGGATTTCTTCTGTAGCTCTTTACATAGCATGCAAAGAGCTATAGAAGAAAATCATGACTATCGAATTCACACAAGTTATCGAAAGCTTAGATGGAAACGTGGTATGTATTAGCATACTCTTAGAAATTCGTGGAATCCTCTTGATCGTGACATTTTCGCAGTCCATTGCCCTTTTAGAGAATCCAAAAAGTTTTAGGGTGGTATTTCTGTTTTTCTGAAAATTAATACAAGTTATAAAATATTCAAAAAAGAATTAATGAAATTAAAAATAATCCTTCCACGTTTACTTGATAAGCTTTATAATGTTGTTTATAAAACATTTAATTTCTGTTCTTAATTTTTTTCAATCCTGAGGTCCAGATGCGTGGACTTTATTTTATTTTATTTATTTATTTATTTATTGTCTCATAAGATCTACATTATTTGATGTTTTGATTTTACTTGTAAAACGCTGGATTTTTTTAGCTTGAAAAAGATACTGATAATTGACAGTAAATAATGAAATAATGTAATAAAGTAAATAATGTATAAAGTAAATAATGAAATCTTTTTACAATATAAATAATAATTCTATCTTATTTTGCAAAATGGCTTCAAAATAGCATGGTCGGAAACGTGAGCAATTTTTCATAATCATTAAATATAATAAAATATTTTGCGATAATAAAATTTATTTCATTGCAGAATATTATAATAATTTAATTAGAACCATTATAATTTCAATTATGCTATAAATAGGTATATTGAAGTTGTTTATATGCAGATACACGTATGTAGAATTCAGTTCTTAACGAAATACAAAAGCAATAAGAGTGACATCGAAATTTTTTATCATAATTTGCATTTCGGGTTTTTAAATGTAACTTTAATTTATTTTAGAATTGTTTATAAAAATTTTCTAATATATATTGTTTATATTTAAGAAGACATTTTTTTATCATTAGAAAGCAACTATTTTAATTCTGTTTATTGTATCACTTTGCTTGATAAAAAAATGTATTTAATTAGAATGTTTGTATTGAATATTTCATCATTAAATTTTCTTTTTATTTTATTTTAAATCAAGTGGAAACATAAACCCATTATTAGATCAAAGTGATTTATTTGATATAATTGATGAGAGTGATGATGGATGGCCTAATGATGGTGAAGATAATAATCACTAATTGACACATAATGATGAAGAGAATGTAGTAAATCAACCCTTGCCCAAACAGGACAACGAGATAGCCAGCGAAAAAAACCATTTCTTGCTACATATAATTGCTGGATTCAATATTTCAGATTATAAAAAATAATATTATGTCGTTATGAGAATATAATGCAGCAATTACTTTTCACTTCATAAATCGTGGAGGAAACAAAACCAGGAAACAGAAAAGAAAAATTGTTCGCTTGAGAAATGATGAAAATGTGCCAGCTTTTAAGAATTAAGCTATGAAAAATAGTGCAACCAAATGGAAATGGACATTTTCCAAAGTGATTAATTAATGACACAAATGCTTTCAAATGGCGGCAGCCAAGAAGTATCACAAGAGCTAGAATAAAATTCATAAAATGCAATGTGAATTTCTGTGTAATAAGGAATAATTGTTTAAAAAAATATGATTTTAGAATTTTTAAAAAGTAATATATATATATATATATATATATATATATATATATATATATATATATATATATATATATATATATATATATATATATATATATATATATATATATATATATATATAGTAAGTAAATGTTTTAATATTATCTTTTGTACATCATTATTATTAATAATTAAAATAGTTATTGATATATTTCACCTGATTGTATTTTTACTTTGAGATATTTTTAACTAGTTTTGAATGTTTTAATAATTTCGAAATTTTCCGATGTTTCTTGAGGTCTACACAAGTAGAACTCGATTTAAATGTCTTCAAAAATATCAATTTCGGGAGAAAATTTTCTTTTTATCTAGGATGTTAAGTAAGTGTTCAAAAGCAATGAAAAGATATTTATATTTTTATTGAAAATTTAAGATTGAGGTTTATTATCACAATGCATTTTATCCCCCAATTATCTTCTTTACAAAACGTAATGTAAGGCTTGATTTTCAGAGCCAAATTATATTGCTGGGACTATTTAAATTTAAAATAGAAAAGCTTTAATTTTCAGATTGATTACCAGTTTCTTTTTTGTTTAAGCTTTTATTGGCTATAAACGATTTTAATTTTTTTTGGGAATTATCGAGTTTGCTAGGAATGCTAATAATTTAAAATTTCAATTAAACTCTTTTGAATAACTTCTTAAAGGTTCTTCTAAAATTATTTTTAACCATTATGATTGTGATAAAAATAAACCATTTTATTTTTATCTTCTTAGAAACGTTTTATTTATCGTGCACAAAACGCATGAATTTCTCTAATGGAATCAAGTTCCATGACATCATATTGCCATTAAAAACAATATTATGTAGGAAAAATATTTTCAAATTGCATGTTTTCTTTATTGGGTACAGTAACTGCCTTTTGTAACTCTTCGTTACAAAATGTACATATAATTAAAAAATATTTCTCCCATACCTCTCAATAATGGAAGAAACTCACATGATTAAATATTTGATGAAACAATGAAAATTGCTTGAATTTCATTGGAACAATGAAAATTATTGCCGAAAATCGAACAAAAAAATAATTTTAAAAACAATTAAGAGGAAAAAAAGTTCTGTGGAAATTAAAATGGTATTGTTTAAATAATTCTTGATATATTTAAAATGGCTTAAAAAATAATTCTTGTGCAATTATATTTTCGGGAGTAATTTCAGCAAAGCGCCAGAACCTTACTTAATCATTCATTACTTAAAATTACAAAAAAAAATCTCTTTATTACTCTCCTTTATTATTAATAATCGATGAAATATGATTGTTATTCGGCAGAAATTAATTTAGATAATCTGCCTTTAATGTAGCGTTAATTCTATTAAATTACATTTAGAAATTATAATCTTAAAGGACGCTAGTCAGAATAGTAAATGTTTCCAACATTTATAGTAAATCATTTCTCTAAGAATAATAAATCAAAATTTCAGCTCACATCAATCTTCAATAGATTCAACAAGCTACAAGTGAATCTAAGTTATTGAATTTGAATTGTTAGATTTTATATATGGGATTAAGACAGCAAACCTTTGAAATGATTTATGCTCATAGTTCCATTTACTTTGTGAGATGTTTCATTTCCTAAAATTCTTACTAAACAAGTAAAAACTTATTACTGAAGGAACGTATATAAAACTTTTATTCAAAAAAAAAAAAAAAAAAAAAAAACGGAGAAAAAAAAAGAGAGAAAATGGGTGGAGTAGACAAATTTTTATTTATAAAATAAAGATTTTTAGAATCATTGCTGAATTCTTTTTAAGGAACCTTAGCTTAATCTTGTTTATGATTTTTCCGATATAATGTAAGAGTTTAAAGTACAAAAAAAATAGCATGAATGGATCCTATGATTTTTATTAGTTTTCTAAAAGCTCAATGAACCTTCCTTAAACTCAATGCTCATCAAATTTTTACAAAATGACAGTCGCAGGAAATAAGTACCCAGCTTTATTTTGGCATCGTTCAGCGTACAGTCATAACAAAAAGATGTCATTTGGAAGGGCTTAATGTGCTCTCAAAGATATTTGAATTAAAATTTTTGGAAGAGATCGTCTATATATTAAAACAAGAACAAATTACAAAATTTTCAATGACAACACCTATTTTTTCCCCTAAAATGTTAAAACTACATCAAAAGTTACTCCCAGAAACCGAATTTCATCAGTTTAGGCGTATTCGTTTTGAAATTAAGAGTTAACAACATTTTAACTTCCCAATGTTAAAATTAAATTTTGAATTGTTATTCAAATATTAAAACCTATTTAAAGTTATTGCCCTGATCTCTTTTGATTATGATATGATGTACTCTACACATTTTGCATATATTTTTAACATGGAAAAAGTAATATAATTTATAATAACCTGATTAACATAATTTTACATATTTAACATAATTTTTAATATGTGAAAAATTACGAAATTGAGTTTAAAAATTTCGAAATCGGAACACATTTAAATTTTGTCATAAATTGAAGAACAAGGTCATTTAACGCGTATACGTAAAATTTTATCTCATTTCTACGAGTAGTTTTCCCCTACATTGTTTTCTGTATTGCCTCCAAAATAATGAATTTAGGGTCGCATTCGCAAATTTCAAAAGATCGACAGCTTTATATTTGGCAATGAAATGCATTCCTTGATCTTGCATTATTTGAAACAAATATTATTTTTTTACATTTCTATAGTATCAGAATATATAAAAAAATCATCAATGTCAAAAATATGGAATTAAAGTTTTTAAAAAATTCCCATTGTCGTAATATCTTATTAAAGTCACTACTTTTAAATGTGGAGAATAGTCTATGTCCTTGGAGAAAGCTCAATTTTACAAATATTCTGACGAATTCTTTCTCCTATTAATTTATGAATAAAGAACTCTGCATTTTCTAACAAGAAAAATGCCATTTTCGTTGTTTAAATTTGCTTAAGTATTTATTACACAAGTCACAAATTTCATAAAATTAAGCTGCCTTAATTATAATTATTGTAAAATTGTATAAAAAAATTATTGTAAAATTGTATAAAATTGTTTTCATTGATTTTATTACTCAGTTTAATACAGTTGGTTAATAAATATTTCATTTTTTCTATGTCAATTTAATTAAATTAATTTTGTTCTGTTTAAGCAAAGTGTTCCAATATAAATTTTCGTTTATTAAACTGATTATTTCTGAAAGCCATCCAAAGGAATAATTACTTATATATAATAATTATTTCTTATAGTTATATATAATTATTTTTATAGTTATAAATTATTCGTATATTTATATATAATATTTCTTACAACTATACCACCTTCTAAATTTCTCTTCATATAAGAAACGGCAAGATATGCGATGAGTTGTATTTTAAAAAAGCACTACAACAATGGAAATGAAAGCTAAGAATGGACATTTGGAGCGATGCTCTGCAATTTGCTTTTCACGTCTGTAACACGCGAATATTCTTTGTATGTGCCTTCATACAATGAAATATTTCGCATAATCAAAAAACATTTGCATAGAACAACAAGTTGCCGGAAAGCATGGAAGAAAACTGATTTACATTTATTAGAGAACGAAATGCACTTCTCTCTTGTATGCTATAAAATAAAAGTGTGTATCATTTCGTGTTTATTTATGAATAGTGTGATAGAAGTGTTGATAGAAAAAGTATAAATTGATAAAGAAATGCAGGAAAAAAGCATAAAAAGAATAAAAACTAATTTTTGCTCTCTCATTCGGTAAGACATAAATTTTAACACTAAAATTAACATTTTTTTGAATAATAAAAAATAAATTTAATTTTAATTCCTTTCCTCATATAATAAAAATTGCAATCAGTGAATCCGGCTCAGGTGCCATTTGAACAAAACTTTCAATGTTTTAGCGGAAAATAATCACAATTTTTTTTCAAAAATTTTCACTCAATATTTTGTTATGGATGAAGTAGCAATCTATTTTAATATAAGGAATGTAACTTAAAATATGTTTTTAAAGTGAACAAAAATAATTAAAAAAAATGTCATTATTGACGTTCAGAGAAAAACTAAATCTTACACATCTAAATACGGAAACAACCCCTAAAGAGAAACTGTTAAATATTCCCCGATGTAATCATGGTATTTTAACCAGAAGTCTTATCAAGGGTATTTTTTTCCATGAGGAATCTAATTATGACCTCAAAAAAAGGTCTTGTCATTTTTGTATCATTCTAAATATACAGACAGCCCCTAATGAAAATTTTAGGCACATAATCTTTTAGTATCCATTGCTACTTACTTTAAAATGGTACTTTTAGCTTTCACATAGGATGATTAATTGCAGAATAAATCTGGGGAAAGCGACACTACATATACTAAACAGCATTCAATATTAAAACAAAATTAAGGTAGAGAGGTGCTTGTTTTTAATTTAGACCCTTAAATTCACCATATAGTTTTAACCTTTAACTGGGGAGGTGAAATTTTAGAACTTCACTGGGGAGGTGCGGTCTACGAGACCGCATTTCATTTACACTCAAATTAAATTTTCTAATGAATGTATTCGTATGAAAAACTACCAATGTATTTTGCAGATATTTTTCTTGATATATAGATGGTTTTAGAAAATTTTCAAAATATATTATCATTGAAAAAAGTAAATGCGTTGGAACACACATTTTCTTCTCAAATGACATGTTACAATAAATAATATTCGTGTAAAAACATATTACTTTTTATTTTTTAAATCATATTTATTTTTACAGTATATGAAGGTATATAGAAGACAATATAATGTAAAATTTAACAATTATATCAAAAATAAAAAAAATGACAATGAATAAATTTGGCCCTTTTTTTTAATCGGCTTCTGTGGTTTTCATAGCACGATTTTCTAGGGCATTTTAAACATACAGGTTAAGAACTACTAAAAAATTCAACCTATAAATTCTGTATATATATCTCTTGGTATAATAATATATTTTATACATTTTTCAAAACACATTATCACTAGAAAAATTGTTTGAACATACATATGAGAATCAGCTGAATGCGAACTTTCATCGAAAAACTCTTCTGTACAATTATCCTTATCACTAAAATCACTTTCAGCTTCATTTAAAAGTGTCTGGAGCACTGCTTCATAATAGGATCAGTAAATTGGATGATATTTCGGGGCCCAAGTTTTAGCGCCATCTGCTAAGCCTTCTTTATCACTGGGACACTAACAGGGAAATGCGATCTTAGAGACCGCGCTCAAAGAAATAACTGAATAATTTTAAAAAGCATATGATGAAATCGGTTGAAAAAGTGCACGTGTATTGAAGGTCACAAAACAGGAAGCTACAGGGTCAATCCGTTCAATTGAGCTATAGATAAAATAGGGGTTACCGAAAATCCATCGCTAACGGTCTCACAGACCGAACCTCCCCAGTTAAGGGTTAATTACTTTAGGGTACTTTGATAAACGCTTTATTAAAATAAATCAGGATATTTTTAGTGGATTTCGAACTAATGACGTAATCGTAAAATTATGAATGGCTCTCATTCAATAAGCCAAAACTATGAATGATTAAAATTAAAATTCCAAAGAAAAAAATGTAATATTGTAATAAAATTTATTTTAAACGTGTCAGGAATGGAACAGGAGGCTAGACTTGCTCTGAAAAATTTCTGCACGTATCAGTGACATTAATAAATGTATAAACTTTTTATTGTTCTAGGTACATTTCAGCCTATACAAAATATAAATAAACCTAAGGGCAACGAAAGTGGATCATCCTACATTTTGTTACATTTTATACAATATGATTGACACAATCACTTAAACGAGTAGATCGTCCGGAGTGGTCTACCCGAAATTTTCTTGCATGCTCTCTAATATTATTAAATGCATCACATTGGCGAGCAATGGCTATGGAAAAGCCTATTGGCGTGAATCGCTGAGATGCGGATCATGTACAAGTTCCAGGAAATTGAAAGTGTATTTTTAAAGCTTTTTCAAACCGAATAGAACCAAAATATATTAACCCTTTAAAGGGCCATTTTTTTCTAGTCATATTATGTTAAAATATTTTTAGACTTGAAATTTGAATAAGAAAAGGGATTCATTTAGCTCATTAGATAAATTTAATTTGATTCATTAATTAATTTGATAAATTAATAATTAAGTGACAAAACAAGACACATCATTTTGTGTGAGATAAAGAACTGAAGCATCTAAGTTTCTGTCTTTCTAAAAAAATTTCTCAGAACTTATGCCAACCTACATATTTTCTTACAAAGATTGATAAATTTGGTGGGAAACATACTTCCCACGGCCTTAGAAAGGGTTAGAGAGCTACAATTACAGTCAAAAAGTAACATACCATTTTCATGTATTTAAATCATTGCATTTAGGTACTTGTGAAAGGCACAGATCGACTTACGGTTAAACGCTTGACGAATTTTATTCTAAATTTGGTTCATATCTACACTAAATTTGAGTTCTATATTTTATCCATCAGGTTCTCGATATTTTGTAGTTAACGTGTTAATTTATATTCTAATAGAAAGATTGACAGACTTTCTCTAAATGGATTTTGTTTAAAATGATCGTGTTAACAAACAAATATAATTTCTAAAATGTGTTTTAGATCTCAGGAAAATCTGAAACGTTGGGATTCATCAAAATTTCAAATTTGAATTTTTTGAAGATAGTGTTTTCTCTTTATATGCTGCTAAAGCGAGAAAATAGATTGAAAAACAAACGATGCAATTATACATTCCTAATCTATTAAAATAGTTCTTTTTATAGCTACATTATTCTCCCAATCAAAAATTGCATGTTTGTACAAAGTGATGCGTTTTCACTAGTATCTACAATGTACAAAGCATCGCTCTGAATTAATGCATTCCTGAAATAGAACGGTGAAGCAAATGGGATCTTATTTAGGGAATAAATTCATAAAATCATTATTTAGCTTTATTTATCTGCAAGCTCTTACTCTAATAGTATCATTCAGGGGCCTTAATTTAAAACTGCGCGTATACAATATAAGTATATAAACAAAAATAAAAATATATAAGCATACAAAAATATAAGCAAATATAAGCATACAAAAATATATACAAAATATAAGCATTCGTTTTCACTAGTATCTATTGTGTACGAAGCATCACTCTGAATAAATACATTTCTGAAGTAGAACGGTGAGGTAAATGGGATCTTATTTAGAAAATAAATCATAAAATCATTATTTATCTTTATTTATCTGCATGCTCTTACGCTGATAATAACATTCAGGGACTTAATTTAAAACAGCGTATATGTACAAAATATAAGCATGCGTTTTTACTAGTATCTATTAAAAACGTCGCTCTGAATCGATGCATCACTGAAGTAAAACGTTGAGGTAAATGGGATATTGTTTAGAAAATAAAGACTTAAAATCATTATTTAGCTTCATTTATTTGCAAGCCTTTACTTTGATAAAATCATTCATGGGCCTTAATTTAAAATTGCCGGCGATTTTAAAGAAACTTTGTTGAGAGATCGTAAGTATTTTAAGCCTAAAATAAGTCCGGTGATCCTCACTAGTGATTCCTGGTGGGGGAATCTTTTATGCTGATATAATCTTTCAAAAACATTCCACCCCACGTGTTGAGTTATCTTGATTATATTAGTAGTAACTTAATACGACCCTTAAAGTCGGCTGCATTTAATTTGCTTCGCCCGGGCTTAGTGTCTGCCTCTGCATTCGGGGTATGGGAACAAGTCTACTGTTAGAGACATTTAATTTACTCTTTTCCTTGTGGATGCTAGCAACTTTCGCATCCCCGTTAAAGCAACATTAACGATGGCACTAATTGCTCTTTATTCTGCAGTTCTCATGAGGGGGGAGAGCCTATCTACCCTTCTCCGAATTTCAGTTTTGCAACGATGCAAATGGGCAAAATTTCCTTTTCCCTGGTAAATTACCAGGATTTTAATGATGACTCCGAAAAGTCTTTCTAACCCTCCCCCTCCCTTCAGTGAACGAGGAGGGGGGAGGGATTTTAAAGGGAGTGTGCTGACATTTTGAAGCTGCTTTTGCCGTTCTTCCAGAAATTTCCAACCTTTGAACAAAACAGCAACAAACTTGTTCTAAACTTTGTGCAGGTTGAACTGGTAGCATTAAAATTTAACATTTCCGTTTCAAATCTTCCTTACGTAAATATTTACTAAGTGCTTGAGGCACTCCAAAAATAAGGATAAAATCGCTTTCTTCTTTCATTTTCTTTCAAAGAATTACGTGTTTGGTATTTTCAGTCATTTGTGAAAAATTAAACGAACACTTGTTAAAAATAAATGAAAATTGAACAGAAGAAAGGTTTTGAACTATGCTTTCAGCAATTGGTTTCATTCTGTTATTTCTCATCATTTTTTCAAAATTAATATTTACAATGATTTGTTTATTTTAAACCTTTGAACTGTTAATGTTTAATAACAGTTTCCATTGTTATTCAATGAAACTATACCATGTGAAATAAATTTTCTTAAACAGGAGAAAAGGCCATGCTCTTTCGCATAAAAGTGTATACACCTTTCGAAAAAAAAATGTGTGCTTTTTTTTTTTTTCGTATTTTCTGTGCATTATTTCTAACATTTGAGTCTTATTTCATTCACTTCTAATAAATAGAATAAAATAGTCAAGCAAAATGAATATAACACCTTATTACTTTTGAAATAGCGTTTCTAAAATTTGTTCTATTCGCAAAAAGATTCACCTCGGCAAGCTAGAAGACAAAGGTAGATTCTATTTAACTAAATTATTGTCTCCAAATTTATTTATTTTTTTTGGTTCTTAGATAAAAATTCTTCTAATTTATACAATATGTAATAGTAATAAAATATTGCATATTGATAAAATATAGCAATTTTTTTTACAGTATAATTCAGCATTTCTTACTAATTAAGTAATATTCAAGCACCAATTATTTAAAAAATAATATACATATAATGACTTGATACAAAGTTTTGTTTCCAATTATTCTTCTTTCAATTAGATGCAAACAATAACGTTTTATGATAAAAGTAAGAACTTATCGTTTGACATTTCAAACGATAAATCCTTACTAAAAATTGAAAGGAAAAAAATCATCTGCATTTCATAATTCACATTGGATTTAAGTTATTATTTGTTGTTCTTCTGAATATTTTAATTATAGCTCTTAATTGGAATAAAAGGGAATTTATCATCAGTTTTTTTTAATAAATAGAATTCGGTTCTTATTTATTAGATGCATGTCATTGGCGAACATAGTCAATAGATTAAGATATCTTTGTGAATTTTCGAAGGCAATCAACCGCTTTTATGAGGGTTAATACAAGTACCTATACTTGTGTTACAACTACAACAGTTATCTTATTTGAATACGATATACTATTAGTAATGAGGCTGAGATAAAAACTAAATGACCCCAAATTGGAAGTCGGAGACAATGATGTTCATTTTAAAAAGTGAGTTTAAATATCAAAATTCACATTTATTACACAAAATATGTATAATTATATAGAAACTAATTCTTCAGCTAATGAATATTGCAAACTGTAATTCAAAATTTGAATAACAATCATTTGCATGCTTTGGCAAGATCACATCCGATAGCAAATTGGTTGGTCATATCTATAATAGTTTCATGATAAATATTTTCTTTGGATAACAAAATTTAAATTAAATAAAAAAGTATATAAAATATATAAAGAAGATAATAAAGAATATATCATATATAAAGAAGATAATAAAATATATATCATATATAAAGAAGAAGTCTAATCCGAAGAAATAAACATTTGACGAATTTTAAATATGTCTTTAATGGTTAATGAAATTTCATGAGTGTCTGATATTTCACTTTTGTGTATATTGTCACGAAAAAAATAATAATTTAAAAGAAGAAGTAAAGGAAAAACATTAACACTCCCACTTCCAAAACAAAACTATTAAAAAAAAATAAAACATAGAGTAAGAAAATTTTTAAGCTGATAATTTCTACACAATATTATCATTAAATCTTTCTACTCTTTTGTTTAATTAATTCTACTCAAACATTTAAACTTTACTCCATGTGCATTTAACCAATTCCAAAGTATGTATTATGAAGTAAAATTAGAAGTTTCATTTCATTTTTTTTCAAAACTGGCAACATAAATTGTTGATTTGAAAAACGATCGGAGTTAAGAGTTCAAAATCACTTTTAAACCTGAAACTTCTAATTAACCACAGCTATCGAAAAACTTTTAATACAAAAGTTGTTTGTCTTAATGAAACGCTAATTCACCCAATTTGATTCTTTTCCTCTTTCCATCGTTAAGGAAGCCATAGGGAAATGAACTCTTTACTTACTGTTCAATCGCTTAAAAGGTATTTTCGACACAATCTAATAGTTCACTGCTGCATGAAACACTAAACAAGTTATCTCAGATGTTGCATTTAATTCTATAATACCAAAACTGTTTGCTCTAACACGCTTTTCGTCTGCAATAGTCAAATAACATTATCGTTTCGACATAAATATGCAGTGATACCTATACAGGGTGTTTCATAAATGATGGGAGTAACTTTAAGGGGTGATAGTACACATCAAGACGAGTAATAGTAAATAGGAAACCAAGTGTCCCAAACGTCTTCCGAAGGAGATAGGCGCCATCAAAGTTTAGGGCCCTAAATTTCAAATGCTGATAAAAAACGGAAAAATGGATCGATTCATTTGCGGTTTCGCTAAAATCATTCTTTAAATTAGTATTTTCTTAATAAAAATTTTTAAAGACAAAGTTTAAAAAATTCCGATAGAGGGCGCTCTAGACTTTGGAGTACCGAACAACTACATTTTACCAGTGTTTTTTTATTTTGTTAAATGTTTACTAAAGCTTAGACTTTAACTTAAATTTTGAGCGCAAAATTGAAACCATCGGGAGCAATTAAGTGGCGCAAATTTAACCGCGTTCAGGGGGTTAAATTTTAAACGCTTGTATCTAATGAGCAAAATAATAAATGATGAAGCAAACTTTAATAGGTGATAGTAAAACACCAAAACATTCATCAAAGAAATCATAGTTGTAATTTTAACCCGAAGATGATGGAGGGTGATGAAAGAGATTTCGTTTTAAGAGACAAAAAAGAAAACAAAGAACATTTACGTTATAAAAAAAGTTTAATTATAAATGATTACAATAGCTGTTCGAAACACTGACCATTAGAGGCGATGCATGCGGTACAACGGCAAAGAAGGGATTCACGAACCCTCTGAAACACGCCAGGAGTATCGTGCACCTCCCCTGCAGCGGCCGAAAGTCTGGCGACGAGTTCTTCTGCAGATTCGATTGGAGTCTCATACATAAGACTCTTCAGATGCCCCCACAAAAAGAAATCCAGGCATGAAAGATCGGGCGATCGCGCTGGCCAAGGGACAGGACCACCTCGCCCAAACCATTGATTTGGAAAGGTTGCGTTTAGATAATTTCGCACCTCTGGCGCATAATGAGCTGGTGCTCTATCCTGCTGGAACCACATTACTCGCCGGATACGAGGGGGAACATCTGTCATCATTTCTGGCAGCAACTGTTGCAGAAAGGTAAGATATTTTTTTCCATCCAGGCGTTCTGTTAGAAGATATGGTCCAAGTAGATGGTCACCAATTATACCTGCCTAAACATTTATGGGAAATCGTAGCTGATATGCATGTGTAGAAGATGCATGTGGATTTACATCTGCCCATTGGTGGGAATTGTGGGTGTTAAATGTACCCTCACGTGTAAATGTACATTCATCTGTAAAAAGCACAGTTGCACCAAAATCGGGTTTTAGGGTGTTCTTCTGCAGATACCAGCGAGCAAAATCCATTGGACGAGGAAAATCCTTTTGAGTCAGTTCCTGGACTCGTTGGACATGAAAAGGATGCCTACTTTCATCCTTTAGTACTCGCCATGTCGTGGAGGGTGATACTTCAATTTGACTAGCCACTGCTCGCCTGCTTGTATTTGGATGATCAGCCACCATATCCAGAATTTTTTCTTCCACAGCAACCGTTCTGTTAGACTTCGCACAGCCTGCATTTGAACGTGCACCAAAAAAGGATCCTGTCTCACACAACTATCTGTGCAAGCGCACAAATGTTTTATCATTGGGCAACCGCCTGTTGGGAAACTTTTCTCCGTACAATCGTCGCGCCTCTGCACTATTCCCATTTGCAGTTCCGTAGATGAAGTGCATATCAGCCTTTTCTTGATTAGTGAAGGGCAACATCTTTCGTTACGTTTCTACCGTGATTTACACTTGCACACTCGTCAGTGGCTTTTATCTTAATAACAATTTGCATATGCGTTCTTCTTCTTCCCCATATCACAATTTCATGTTCTTCTTCCAGAAACTTGCAGCTATAACGCTTGCATGGTGTTAGAGTTTTGACTCCCTCCGGTGGAGAAGAGGGGAAATTCTGTTCCCCAACCAGATGTATTCGAGACGCCGACGCGGAGACATGTACATACTCTCTCTCCCGTCTTTTGTGTTGTATTGTGATGTGCTTGTGTGGTAGTTTAGAAATATCCGTGTCCATATATATGTGAAAATAAAACCTATAAAAGTTTCAACTCTTGCTTCATCATTAATGGAATTGTTATGCACTGACTGAACACATGGATAAAATTTGAAGATGTTCTAACACGTTTGCGTTTGAATTCAAAGCATGCATTTTCTAATGAAAGTTCATTGTTTTGGTGTTTTACTATCACTTATTAAAGTTTGCTTCATCATTTATTATTTTGCTCATTAGATACAAGCGTTTAAAATTTAATCCCCTGAACGCGGTTAAATTTGCGCCACTTAATTGCTCCCGATGGTTTCAATTTTGCGCTCAAAATTTAAGTTAAAGTCTAAGCTTTAGTAAACATTTAACAAAATAAAAAAAAAAAAAATACTGGTAAAATGTAGTTGTTCGGTACTCCAAAGTCTAGAGCGCCCTCTATCGGAATTTTTTAAACTTTGTCTTTAAATTTTTTTTTTCAGAAAATACTAATTTAAAGAATGATTTTAGCGAAAACCGCAAATGAATCGATCCATGTTTCCATTTTTTATCATCATTTGAAATTTAAGGCCCTAAACTTTGATGGCGCATATCTCCTTCGGAAGACGTATGGGACACTTGGTTTCCTATTTACTATTACTCGTCTTGATGTGTACTATCACCCCTGAAAGTTACTCCCATCATTTATGAAACACCCTGTATATACTAAGATAATGTATAACACCCTGTATAAGATAAGATAATAAGATATAATAAATTGATAATGACTAATGACATCATTGAGTTTATATTTCACAATTTTTGCCTGGTTCAGAAATTATTCCGATTTGAATAATCAGAACTGGTTACTTTAAATTATCATTTTAATGATGATTGATTACTTTAAATAATCATTTTAATAACACAGTTCTATAGTGTATGGTTTCTGCATGAAATGTTCATTAGTGGAGGCTTAATTCCGATTGTAGTTTATTTTTATTCAAATTATTAGAGAGTGACGATATTGGCAAATCAAAAATTGCTGCCATAATGGAAGTTGATTCTTATCGTTTTACATTAAAAATAATAATTCACTTAAAACTTAGTAGTACTTTTTTAACAAATGCCATTATTGTCCTGATATTTATGCGTGTGCTTGCGGTTTAGAAAATATGTTTTCTTTTTTATATAGTTTTATGGCATTGTATTAAACAGAAAAAAAGTTACTGCTAATCGTTTGCCTTAGAAAGCTCAGTTAGATTCAACTTGAAATAAGTAAAAGCTAATTCAATCTATAGATATGTCCTATAATTTTATCATTAAGAAATTGATTAAAAATTTGATATTTTATAACATTTTACACTTGGCAAATTTTGTTATCAAAAAAGTTTATAATTTCTAATTGTATTACATATGTACGTTTTGAACAGCCGTGCAAATCGTTTTTTTTTTAATTTTTTTAATGTTTGGGCTAAAACCCTCTCAATAACTACAGCAATAGAGTTGAAAGCCGTTGCATACCCTTTTATAAAAGTACGCATGTTTCAAATTCGTCTGACATAGAAGTATAATCTTGAAGTGGTATTCCCCAAGCCCGTGGTGAGTCAAAGTAAAATTATTCTTATAAGCATTCACAGTGATGTAGGCCCACTTTTCAGATCAATATCTTTTGCTCTTCCATGGCATTACCATTAGTCCGTTCCGGAAGATTTAAAGGATGCTGCTTCCTCCCCCTCCTTAAAGTATCTCTTATTTCTCAACCATTTGGAAGTCGGTGGGGACAAAAGATGGCTAAACGTGATTTTATCTTAAGCCTAAAAGCTGGATTTAAGTAGGGGGAACTCAGAGAAGATACTTCTAGAACCTTTAGGGCTATTTTTTAGACGATGAGATAAAAAAAAAGATTTTAAAATGTAGGAAAATGCTAGTATTTCCCTTTGTGTGGGCGATGGAGCTCTCTCCCAAATCTGCATCAAGTGCATGAGTACCATTCAGTATTCCTAAGTCATCAAAATTCGTAAGGGTCGGAAAAGGGTTTTTTTTTCTGTGTATCGTAAAAAGAAGAAATATCGTAAGTCCATTCTTTAATATGAAAATAAATTTGGCATTGTGAAAAAAAGAATATCATACATAGGCCAATTCCTTTATATATATATATATATATATACATATATATATCATTGAGAAAAAAAGAATGCTTGATCGTGTGCATTTGGGATCAATGCGTTTCTTTGTAGATGCTAAAAACATTCTAATCTATCCTAAAAATAAATTTTGTATTAATTATGTATTCATTAGCAATCAATTAAATCTTCAGCTTCTTCTAAAGCTTTATTTAATTATTTTTCTAAAAATGTTCCATTTTTATTTTTATATTATTAGATAAATTTTGAAAAGAATAAGCCCAGAAAAAAGGAAAAAGAAATTAATAAAATAAAATAACTTATTTTAATTAATAATTAAAGAATTTAATTTATGTCATTAGCTGATATCTACTGCTTATTGTCAGATGTGCTTTTTTTATGCTCTTTTGAATATCTTCAGGAAAAATAGCCTTGTAACGAAAATATCAGCATGATTTAAACACTAATCTTGAGCACTGTCGTTGTATAAAGGGCTAAATGAATGACAATTTATCTAGTCTCAAGTATTACAATTCTATTTCTGAATTTTCATGCCTTTTTGGAGTATTTTTAGAAAGCCACTGGCAGTAACAAAGATATAAGATAGTTTTATATTATAATAAATCAGGAATAACAGTATAACATGATATATATTATCGCCAGTGAATCAAAGTTAATTCATTCGAAATAAAAGAATTGACTCGTTACCATTTTTAATTTATTAATTTATATCATTCTAGAATTAAAAAAAATAAGAAATCAAATTAGTAAATAAAGAAAAGACAAATTTAATAATTAAATATTTTACCCAATTCCTACTTTAATAGATTCTTCATCAAAATATTTTAAAAATTCAAATTTTGATAGTCATATAATTCACTCATAATATTATAAAGGCCTTCAGTCATAACGTAATATGTATCTCTCTAATTTTCTGTTAGCTCTCGTAGAATTTATGCTTTAAATTAAAGAGGAAAGAATTTATCTTCAATTAATATAATTATATTTTTTACTGAAACAAAGCATTTTTTATAATATGATTACTGATAACAGAGTCACTGAGCATTTAAACTTTATGGGCACTAAAGAATATTTTTCTTAATTTATGTAATATCTCAAGAATTTGTCAACAAAATTTTCTCAGATTCATCAAAAACAGATCGATTCATTAACAATGTTTAATTTTAAATGCATCAAACACTAAGAAAATAAAATGAATCCTTTAAAATATTCGATGGAAAACAGGTTTAAAAAAACTACTTAAAAAACGATGTACTTAAAACTACAAGCATATACAAAAAATATATAACTAACATAAATACAATTTAATTACAAAAGCATGCAACTAACCTAAAAATAATTTAAATCAAGAATCATCCTTTGATAATGTTGTCAACATTCAGAACACAATGCGCATGCGTGAATTTTCAACGCCAGTTACGGTAACGCAAATGCGTGAATTTTTCTACGCCAGTTGGGGTAACGCTATGCAGATTAGAAATTTTTAATTTCCTTTATTAAGTGTTATTTTAATTCAAAAGTACTTCAGAATGAATCTGAAAGATCGATTCATTAACAATGTTTAATTTTAAATGCATAAAACATTAAGAAAATAAACAGAATCGTTTGAATCGTTGAATCGGCTGAAAAATGTTAACCCTAGCCTCATTACTGTTGGGGAAAAAAGTGAAGCCTTACTCATTTGGCGTTGGGGAAAATGAATCTTTTGGCGGGAAAGTTAGTTTTTAATTAATAATTAAAATTCTAATTAAAAATTCAAAAAAGGGCCCTCAGGTGCACATTCGCGACCTCCAAGGTATACATGTACCAAATTTGGTAGCTGTAGGTCAAATAATCTTTTCTGTAGAGCGCCAACACACACACACATTGCGCTTTATATATAAATTATTTACAGTTGAAAATGAACAATTTAATAACAAGACACTCTTTCGTATTAATATATCTCATTTTAAAATCACTTTGCTTTTAAAGTATTTACAGAAGTTTGTTCAATTTTGTTTCCAAATGTATTATGAATTATTTTCTCAGTGGATTGCATATTTTTGCATGCGTCTCATCTATTATTAACATTTAAGCTTTCAGACATAATCGATTCTCTGGTTCTTGGAAGTATGCTTAAACAAAAGTAAGGAATATTTTCTTCGAGAGAAAAATGAAAATATAACATTTTATACATTATTTATTTAAAATAAGTTTCTGGTAATTAAAGAATATTTTGTAATATATCAGGTCGTAATTTAATCTCCGGTTTAATATTTATGAAAAAGATTATCTTAAATCAAACGGTTGCTTGCAAATTTTAAAAAATAGCCAAGAAAATTCTAAATTTAAACTGTTTGTGAATTTCACTTGATACCAATTTTATTTTAAACTAATCAGCTATTACACAGGAATCAATGGACGATAAAAATTGCAATCAGATATTTTATACACTATACTGGCTTAATGGCGTCTTCTACAAAATATTTTTAATCTTTAAATTATGATATCTATATTATAAATATTCTGTCCTATACTTCTAAAAAATTCAACTTTAATTTGAAACAGAAATTATTAAACTCCAAATAATACAAAAACGTTTTTGAGGAAACGAAACATGTTTTTTAAAAATGTGAGTATAGAAGACAGAAATGAAAGAATCTCATGTGTATGAGAGAATATTATTAAAAATGTATGTAATCTCTCAGGGGATTATTGAATAAACTTTTCTCCAATCGGAGAAATAATAGTTGTTAATGTAAATAACATCAATTTATTTAAGATAGCATATAGTATTAAGACTCTGTATAAAAATATTAAATTCGTAATTCATTTCAACATTTATTAGTTCAAACTACACAAAATACAATTACGTCATTTAGATCATTTTTCTTATTAAATATTTATACTTCTTACTAACGGTCTAGATATTAGTTGCTGGGCCCCGATTAGCATTGATATCTTATATCTGTATTAAACCATGTTTTCCAAAGTTAAAATAGAATGACTCAATCTATACTTATATAAAGCTCAATGTGTGTGTGTGCGTTGGCGCTCTACAGACCAGACCGTTCAGCCTACAGCTACCAAATTTGGTACATGTATATCTTGGAGGTCTTGAATGTGCACCTGGGGTCCCTGTTTTTTGAATTTTTAATTATAATTTTAATTATAAATTAAAAACTAACTTTCCCACCAAAAAAAATCTTTTCATTTTCCCCACCACCAAATCAGTAAGGATTCATTTTTTTTTTTCCCACGCCAATGAGGCTAGGCTTAAGATTTTTCGGCCGATTATTTTAAACGATTCTGTTTATTTTCTCAATGTTTGATGCATTTAAAATTTTACATTGTTAATTAATCCATCTTTCAGATTCATTCTGAAGTACTTTTGAATTAAAATAAAAAGGAAATTAAAAATTTGTAATCTGTAAAGCGTTACCCCAACTGGCATAGAAAAATTCATGCATTTGCGTTACCGTAACTGGCGTTGAAAATTCACGCATGCGCATTGTGTTCTGATTGTTGACAACATTTTCAACGGATGATTCTTGATTTAAATTATTTTTAGGTTAGTTGCATGCTTTTGCAATGAAATTGTATTTATTTTAGTTATATATTTTTGTATATCCTTATAGTTTTAAGTACATCATTTTTTAAGTAGTTTTTTTTTTTTTTTTTACCTGTGTTTGACCGATTGTTTTAAACGATTCTGTTTATTTTCTTAGTATTTGATGCATTTAAAATAAACATTGTTAATTAATAGATTTGCTCATGATGAATCTAAAAAATTTTGTTGACAAATTCTTGAGATATTACATAAATTAAGAAAGATATTCTTTAATGCCCATAAAGTTTAAACGCTCAGTGACTTTGTTTTCAGTAATCATATTATAAAAACAAATGCTTTGCTTCAGTAAAAAATATTATTATATCAATTGCATATTAATCCTTTCCATTTTAATTAAAAGCATAAATTCTACGGGAGTTAACAGAAAATTAGAGAGATACTTATTACGTTATGACTGAAGGCCTTTATAATATTATGAGTAAATTATATGACTATCAAAATTTGAAGTTTTAAAATATTTGATGAAGAAGTTATTAAAGTAGAAATTGCATAAAATATATAATTATTAAAATTTTAACGAACATTATGATAGGCGAACCGCTGGTCGCCAGAGGCGGCTAGTTAGTAATATAGAGATTTAAAAAAAATCTCATAATACTTTTCTTGCATTTATTTTTCGAGAAATTATTATGTTTCATATTTACATTATTTAATACAGGATATGTACTGAAAATCTTAGTTTTCTAAAGTTTGTAAGGAGATTAACTTAATTCTTCTAATTTGAATTTTTATCAGCGTGATAACAATACTTTGATGAAAGTGAATTTTTTTCATACGCGTATAATCTGCACTCGCCAGTTGGATTTTATTTTTATTTTATATGAAATATAATATATGTTTGAAAAATATGTTTAAAATAATTTTTGAAAATTAATTTAAAATTTTAAAAAAATGTGTAGGACAAATAATATTATTACAAAATGATTCCTTTAATATTCAGATGATACAAAAATCCTTTCTGTGCTGCAATATTTTCAGAAGTTATTGTAGAAAAATGTCAAAATTTCCCTTAATTTTTAATTTAAATTTTGATTAAAATTTCATTTTACTTTGAGGTGCTAATCCCCCCCCCCCCTTATAAAATATGTATATTCCAAGTGCGGTACTGGTAGCTTAAACAGTTTAACCAGGCGATTGTGGAAAGGCATTTATCTTTATTATAAATAAAGGCCTAACAAACTATAATTAGCAATAACATATAGGTAGTCTTGTAATAAACTGAATCATAAAATTCGAGATATGTTGTCAAATCAACAATACTGAAAATGAATTTTGAACAATGTAAATTCATTTAAAAATATAGTTTCTAATTTCTTAACTATTAAACATAGTATTTATTTTGAAATTAAACTTTAAAAACTATACATTCTGTAACGATGTTTCCCATTTTTATATAAATCAAGTAATATTTCTTAGAAATAGAATTCAGTAAATGCTTTAATGACAGATCTTAAGCTTTAAAAAGGCCTGAAAGCTACATTGTACACTCTACTTCTGAAGAAAAATTTAATTACTGTAATATGCTGACCGGTATTAAATCTCAACATGCTTTGTTTGCTTTCTTTTATCTTCATTTTTTTCTACTTTAAAATGCTCTTAAAATATACGCAAAAAATACAAGAAAACGCTCTCACTTTTAATTACTCCTTTTCATCAAATAAGAAATGTTTCGAACGTTGTTGAATCTCCAATTAATTTCACTCCCCTTTCTCGGCTAATTAGAGTAAAAACACCCAGCTTGTCAAACGAAATGCATTATGTTACTAAAATAAAAAGTAACGAAACGAAGAAAGACGTCGCACATAGCATTTCAAATGCATTGCGTACGCCTTTGCAATAGCAAAAAGATGAGGAGAAAAAAAGTAATTTTCTATGATTACAAACTCCAATTAGGGAAAATCTACTTCTGATGAAAATAAGTGGTACTTTTTCGATTGCTAATGTAATGGACAAAACAAACACAAGAATTTATTTTTAATTTGATTTCAAGGTTGACTGTACATTAAAATATAATTATATTTTTTTTCAATTAAGGTTGATTGAACCTAATTTTATTTTGTCACTAATTATTTCCAGATTCTTGTTAGCGTTATAAATTTACTGTTGGAGGAAATATGTTTCTAAAACAAGGCTAATTTTTTTAAAGCAGTAGTTACATCTACAGACTTATACAGTTGTCATTTTAAAAGTAATATTGTTTTATATTACTGAGTATCAACTTTTAACGCTTTTTCAAAATTGTGTTTGATTATTAAATTTTATCTATCAAAATTATTCAACTGAATTTGATCCAAAAATATAATTATAATACTTTATATAAAAGAACACGAAGATAAATTTTCAGATATTCAAATTATTACGAATTAACGTTATATGAATCAATAATGAGCGAGAAATAAAGAATTTCTTTTAGTTAATAAATTATGAGTATAATTCTCATATATTCAAAATAATGAAATTCAACTTTTTTTTTAATTCTTTAGTTTCTTTTAATATTTAATTCCATAAAATTACATTTCTTCAGAAAATAGCTTTACATATAATTTTTTCTGTAATTTTAATAATTTTTTTAAAGCAAACAATTATATATCTTACAATACTTTTCTTTGTTTTAGTATCTGCATTTACACTAAAGTACACTCATGTCCAAAATTAAGGTCACAAACATAAAATCTGCGAAAAATGAAAAACTATTCACTGTGTTGCCACGAAATTTGGCACAGAGGTACACTACAATGGAAGAAAGAACATAGACACATAACAGCATGGAAAAGATTTTAAATGGGGATTAAGAAACAGGATATATCAAAAAGTGTTACATTATGAATCAGAGATAAAGCATTTATTCCGGGAAAAACCTGTCTAATATGGAGTGTGACCATCGTGCACTGCTATACAGGCTACACAACGAGCTTTCCTACTGTTTATAAGGGTGTCAATAAATGCTTGGGGCAACAAAGCCCATTCTTCCAAAAGCTCGGCTTTTAACTCTTGGAGGGTTTTAGGAGGGGGGTTACGATGTGCAATGGCTCTTCCGAGACCATCCCAAACATGTTCAATAGGATTGAGGATCCGGAGACCATGAGGGCCAGTCCATACGTCGAATATCCTCTTCCTCAAGAAAATCATCAACAACCTGGGCTCTGTGTAGACGCGCGTTTTCGTCCATAAACATGGTCTGGGCCAAAAGCACCCCGGAACAACCTCACATAGGCTTCAAGGATCTGAACCCTATAGCGATGTGCATTGACAATACCCGAATCGAAGACGTGCAGTGGTGTACGACTACCTAACATTATGCCACCCCAAACAAGAATTCCTCTGCCACCAAATCTGTCGATTCCTTTTACGTAGGAGGAATGATAGCGAGCTCATCGCTCCATCCAGATGAAGATTTGACGAGAGTCTCTCTGTGTGGCAAATCTCGACTCATTACTGAAAAGAACATGCCCCCTTTCTTACTGTGCCCAAGACTGATGTGTTCGGCACCACAACAACCGGGGTTTTCTGTTGGATGCAGTCAAAGGGAAGCCCTCAACTGGTCGCCGGGCATAAAGGGCCCTCTCTGCTAGACGTCTGTATACTGTTTGACAAGGAAATTTTTATTCCAGCCGCAGCAGCAAGGTCAGGAGCAAGTTGAGAAGCCGTTGTTAGCCTATGTCGTCGTGCATTTAATGCCAAATAGCGATCCTGTGCAGGCGTCGTTGCTCAGTGACGGCATCGGCTGGCCTTCTTGGTTACAGTACCACTTGTTTGGAATGATTCCACAACCTGGATACCACTTTCGGTACCACTTTTAACCATCGAGCCGCCTCCGCCCAGCTTCAAGCCTGCCAACGGCTTTCCATCTCAAGTAATCGTCTAAACGATTATGAGAACTCATTCTCACTGGAAACAGGATAAAATTTTTTGTTTTAATGCAATATTCACAAAATTGCAGACAAAAATCTCAGTTGCCTAAACGGTCTAATTTCAGTAGTTCCTTAAAAACTAATGCTAAACAACATTATTTCCCACAACAAAAGTTAATATCGTGTTACCGCTCCTTCCCAATATATAAAATATAATTTGTTTAAATTTTACTGGTAGCCATTTAGAATTACTTTGAAAAACATTTTTGTGACCTTAATTTTTGACATGAGTATAGTTTAAGCGATATTGAATGAATTTTTATATACAGGGTGGCCATAAAATAACTTTTCCTGTTTGGAGGCTTCTACAGCTAAAACGAATGAAAGAAATATTTTTTCCTGCGGAATTCATCTTCCTATGCCTTCCACAGTCTGTATATGAAATGTGGTTTCATTTCGTTCATTCGTTTTAGTTGCAGATACCGCCAAACAGGGGAAGTTATTTCAAGGCCACCCTGTACATTTTATGGATTCTATAATAAAAAATAAAATTTTAAAACTATTATACAATAGAGAGTAAAATCATGAAAACGTTTTGGGAAAAATGTATTTTTGAGATCTGATGGCTCTTGAACTCAATTTTATAAAGAGAAATAACAAAAAGCTATGCATCATTTTCATAATAATTTAGTTAAGAATTTCATAGAATACATTTTTATTTTTTATATCTGTATTGAAACTGTAGTTATAAAGAAGAAAAAATAACATAGGAATAATGACATGTGCTAAAATTATCTCCTTTGTCAGTAAATGCTTAGTTGGATAGCTTCCATTGTGATCTAGAAATATCATCTACGGAGTTCACCAATGCTCTTAGTGCCTGTGCTGTTGTATGATACCAAGATTGTATTGTCGCTTTAATTAATTGGGTTTTATGAGTTGCTTCTGTGCAACAAGTTTCTTTAGTAGTTTTAGTTTCATGTTTCTTGTTTCGTAGCTTTTCGATTGTGCTAAAGATTGAGTTAATCCGAAGCTATTCCAAAAATGCAATATGACCTGTTTTTATTTTCTCGTATATGAAATATAGAGAAAAAGTATAGTAAACGTCCAAAAACTTCGCATTCGAGATTTTGACAAGTTTTAAACCTCCTTAAGTTCAAAAAACACATTATTTTTTTTGGGGGGGGGGAAATGTATGTCTGTCTGGGACAAAGATAACTCAAGGTGTACGTACACACTAGAATATTTTTTTTTTAATTTCAACTTGAAAAATCCAGTTTTTTCACAGTAGGTCATTAATATATGTTTAAACTCATTTCATTGAGAAAAAACCCTATTACATTAATTATTAATTAATGAAATAATATTTAATGAACTAATTAGCGTATTTTTTGAAATATGATATCTTAAATTCTAATTTGTACAGACACACAATTCTAGGTGGAAATTATGCCTAATATTAGTCCTCATGTTGTCTGCCTCAATCAAGTTATAAAAATATATAGTTTTTTTAAACAATTTTTTCATAAACGATAAATAGAAAAAGCGAGATTTTTTCTGTAATTTTAACCTTTAAATAGCTATTAAAAATTTATTTCTATAAATATAACTTTGATTGAGACACAAACATCCGCTATTTCATACAGATAATTTTGATATATAAATAACTGTATTTGGTTCATTTCTTGTTGAGTTATGATTGTTTGAATGGAGCAACATAATGGGAAAATATCCTTCTTCATAAAATGATTTTTAAAAAAAACGAATCTAGAGTTTTTAGTGAAAGTACCTCAAGAAAAATAATTATAACTCGAGAAATATTCCGAATATTGACAACATCTTGATATCGTTTGAAAGCTAAAGGATCAGAGAACATTATTAAGCAATTAAAAAAAAATATTCGATATTTTGAACGATTTTCGAAGTTTCAAGTGTGTACATACACCTCAAAAACGATTTAAGCTAGACAATTAAAATTTGGTATACGGTCTTTATGTAAACTCGCAGATTTCTATCAAATTTTGAGTAAAATATGTTCTTAGGAAGTCTTTCTGTCCTACTGTTCGAATATAAGTTAACACTGTAATTACAAAATGAAGAGAGCTAAATAGATAAAATTAGGTACACAGATTTAACATCTATAGTAGACACTTGTCAAATTTCAAGCCGATTCCACTACTGACCGTATGTTGATTTGCCCTTTCAGAAATAAGTAAACCCGATAAATCAAAAACGCAATGATTTAAATACATCACAAATGGTATGGGAATTTGTGACTACAAGAGCAGTTTTTTTATCATTTTTTTTCTCAATCGATTGAGAAAAATGTGTCTGAAATTCATTTTTCGATACTATTAACGGCATTCCAGGAATTGATTGCTAAATAACTAGCTCAGGATGACATGTTAGATTCAGTAAAACGGCTAAATTCACGTTGCAACTTATATTTCATAGCATTTTATTGCATTAAAATTACAAGCTAATGCCATGTGATACATTCTCTGGCATGATAATTTATTAGACAGCATTCAAGAAATTTTTCGGGAGACCATTTCCACTAGTTATAGACATGAACAAGATGACAAGGAGCTGATACCTACTGAAATAGAAATTTGTTCTTATCTGAGAAAAGATCACATGAGGAAAACAGCAGTTTCTCAACAAGTATTTCATTAATGCATTTTATTACATTTACATTAATCAAACAAATTCTGTCCATGTCCTTTACTACTACACAACTTCAGGTCATAACACTTATTGGTATTTAACAGTACGTATAATACAATCAAGATGAAAATCTTATGTTTCTCTCCTTCACATATTTTATGCCATCGCCACCAAACAATAAGATTTTGGCCTCTTCATTCTAAAACGCACTGTACGATTGTCTTACTGTCCAGTTCCATGACATTTTCTCAATTTACTTTTTTTTTCTGAGACCAGATTTAATTTGTACCAGACTAAAATGTGGACTAGATTTCTATAACCCACGTCGACTTTTTTTCTCACTCTCAGCTTCACATCGTCTTGCGCCATTTTTTTTAGATAGATGATTTTCTTCTAACACGTAGGCATAGCATTTTAATTACTCTATCATCACCAGGTATTGTGCAGCTTTTTCCTGTTTCTACTATAGTTTGGTTTTCTAAAGATAGAGTTTCCTGTATTTCTTCAAAAATTTAAAAATGCTGCCTTTTTAATTAGATTTCCACCAATTTATTTTTCTGATTTCATTCTAACCAACAGTATACCTTTGCATCGTTTTATGGGTGCCAGTCGACTTTCTGTGCTATTTTTTATTTTTTATATTTTGTCAAAACCGAACAATACGAAAAAAAAGTATTGGCTAACTTGATACCTATCGCAAAAATTAAGGAAAAAAAAACCTCCACTCAATTCCAAAACATGATGTTAATTTCTGAATTTTTTCTGAAAATACCACAATTGACAATCTAAACACATGCTCATTTTTTACATTCAAATACTTGCTTATTATCTAAAGAAAGGTGTACGTCTTTCTTTTGATTACTTAGCTATAACTTTCAAAATAATAATGGAACATAATTTAATGCATTACATTCTTATTTAAATTATCTTCAAAAGAAAATTTATATTACTGCAACTACTTAACTACTTTTTCTAACATTACCAACATTAGATTTACAGCATTTGATTTCTCCCTATTTTAATTAAAATAGGTCAATTTGGTTCACACATCAAAATAAAGTTTAAAGAAAAAAGTTAATATAATTTAAGCAGATCCTTTATTATAAAGAAAACTTTACTGAAAATAGTTTTTCTCATGTAATCTATGTTTTTAAAATACCTTCCCTTGGATATTTTTATTGCATTTTGCATAAATGTCCTTGATCTACATGCGACAACATTGAAGAAAAATAATTTCTTTATAGAAATGATAAATTTTCTTATTTCGTTAATTGAAGAAGTTGCTTTTAGGATTTTAGAAGAAATTATTTTATGAAAGACTAAATTTATCGAACTACGAATGATTCTGACTCATAACTGTAAAAACAGAATACAACATTCTAAAATACGATTCCAAAAAAATTGTTGGAGGGAACATAATTTAATGCATTACATTACTAAATTTATATCTGTGTATGGTATTATATAATTAAAACCAAAACATGCTTTTAAAATATGCTAGAAAACTTAAGTTTTCTAAATAATTAGCAATAAATCTTGAATTAACTGTATTGATTCACTATGTAAATTAAATGTTTCCAAGCTTATGTATGGGTGCTCATATTGTAACGAAATTATAAATGGTTTCACGTTTCAATGGTTCAATCGTTTCACGAACTCAAACTTGAACATAATAAGCAAGCCTCAGAATTATTTACTTATCCTTTTGTTAAATATGAGGCAAAGGGAATTCTACTAATGTAAAATAAATTCTAAAGGAATGTAAAGGGAGGGTTTAATAGACGTACAAAAATAATGGCGTTGACGTTTTGTACTCATGTAATTGCTGTGACATTTAAACTTACATTGTACTGCAATTTATTTTAGCACGAATGACATAACTTTTTTTTAATGAATGCTCAAATAATTAAATATAATTTATAATAAATTCTTCATTGCATTTTTTTTTGTTTGAAAACACAATTTAAACTTCTTAATGATAAAAGTTAAAAATGAATTTTTCCCTTATATTTCTTCCATTTATACAGAATTATATAATTAAGACTGGACAATACAAATCGTGAAACGAAAGACTGGACAATACAAATCGTGAAACTACTTTCTTGTCAAGAATAATTTCGTATTTATATACCAGAAAGAATTTTAATTGAATTAAACCAAAAATAAACATAATATATATTATTATAAACGTTTACCCATTGCACTCGAGAGGTGACTCGCGGTCACAATTCAAGACGGTGCTTTTTGGGGAAATTTAACTTGAAACAATTACATATATTTATTTTTCGGAACCATAAAAAAACCCTTATATTAGGTGAATAATTTTGCATCTAATTACTTTACCGAATGCAAAGTGTTAAAATATATAATTCAGAGAGCACGGCTGAGGGGACAGGGTACCATTGCAATTTTTCTCAGCAAAGATATGAGAATAGAATAAGTGCAAAGTGTAAATAGTGAGAAAGAATACAAGTGTAAAGAGTAAATATCTTTCACGAAACCAGATTTCTTGGCACATGTAAGTGTACAAAATTAAGTATAATCAACTATATATACTGGAAAAAAATCTTTAAATAGTAATTTGGTTCTGCAATGTCTTGCCTCTGCGCAATCATAGTGATATAAACGATGGAAATTGCTAGAAGCTATAAACCTTGATAAGAGACCATAATTTCAAAACTAAATTTCATTTTTTGAATTTCCCCCAATATAACTGCTCAGAGTCATCATTTATAATTACAGCCCCGTTTATTTCATAATTGCAAAACTTTAAAACGATGCGGGGAATATAAAGGCTTATGCAAACTCCTTGCCGATTTGAACAATCAGCAGTAAACAAATTAATAGATTCATTCAAAGATTTTTATGGTGAAAATGAGCCGTTTTAAGCATGCCATGTCCTTTTAACTTGTCATTATATTTTGCTATAAAATGGACTTATCTAAAAACAGAAAACTTAAGAAAACCAATACTAAATGAATTCTTTAATAAAAGGCGCTTTAGTTGACAGTCACGAACATCGTTTATGGTCTTTATCCATTACATTAAATCCTTGCTGCAAATGCTTCTCAGACATGCGAGAGCTTCATTTGCATCACAAAAAATGTCCCCACACAGTAATACCACGGGGCAAAATACTTTGAGAGTGCTCGTAAACAAAGCACAACTACACTGCAATCGGTGAGAAATTGCATAAGCTCTTTAGATTATGGGTATGTTTTTAAAGGCTCTACTTAATTTCATTTAGACTGCTTGGATTACATATGAAAATTCGGATTATATGGTGTAAATAAAATATGTATGCTAACTTACTGTCCGGTTCAGAGAGAGTTATATGAAACAATGAAATCTAATAACCTTTTAATTATAGTTCCATTCTTTTTTATGGACTAAGAGAATGTGGACGGAGGATAGACTAAGCTAGAAGTGTTATAGAGTAATATTCATTTTTACCAGCAGTTGTTGAAAGAATCAATTTTAAATGAAGCCTGAACAATAGTTTTCTTCAGAATTTAATTAGCAATATTCTCTTAAAATCTAGGAACGCTCCCCCCCCCCAGTTGAAAATATTATCAGAAACGCTATTTCCACGTACTATTTAGTTGCATTGGAAATAAGATTTTGAAATAAAATAATACGCAAATTCTCTTAAAATTAAATTTTCTTCATTTTTAAAAAGGATTAAAAATATCAGATAATTTATCCTGGTTCTATACCGATTAGTAACCACATATGGGCTATTTTATAAAAAGTATGAATTTTATTTTATATAATCTCGGTTTTAAGGAGACAATCTATAGGATTAAAGAACTGCATGGTGATAGGAGAAGTTTATTTTAAAACTTAGATAATTTAAATAAAAAATTGATGCTATTTTATAATCCCAGATTTAAATTGATTGTAAAATTTCTTACAATTTCCTAATGAACTGATACATGCCGTTATCTTGTCGATAATTTTTTTAATCGGCAAAATTTGCACCGAAGAGAAAAGTTAATAAGATAACTAATTTTTGAAATCGGTGCCATTAAAACATCTCTGCTTACATGTCCTATAGTCGGAATAAGGTGCAACATAACCGCATAAACATGCGGGAAGATGGCTCTAACATTTCAATTAAGTATTTGAAATAACAGCAAAAGAACGAAACGTGTATCAATGGACCAATCATGTGATATGAATCGGAAAAATTAACGCTGACAAGCAGCAATAAGCGAGAACGACTAATTGAGTCACGAAGTCATTGGTACGACACTCCTTAAACGCTAAGAAACTAGGAGTATTCCTTCCGACAACAATTGCTCAACCATTGCACGAATTTCATAAAAGCTAGATAGGAAATGAAACGATGAATTCTATGAGCAAAGCCCGATTGAAAGTTTTCGATACTCAGACCTGATTGACTTGCTAAACAATCGGGTTTATAAGTCCGTACATTTTATTTTAAATCCAATATGAATTACCATTCCGAACAATAGTTTACAATAATTTATATTTAAGGTGCCCAATTCAGTTAATTGAAATAAGCCCTAAAGTTATTTTTTCCTCGTATGAAATTGTATTTCAGTTCTACTCTGAAGTTTAACGATGTCGTATCGATTTATTCCATCATTCCTTAATAGTTTCCCCCTGCGAGAATATTGTCTGTTGATCATTTCTACCTTCCTCCTTGGAATATACCACTCATCTCTCACAAATCCATTCATTGGTTTCAAAAATCTCATACTGATGCACACTCGCTTCAGTGAACATTCCTTGAGCATCGTGCCCAGTACAACAGCTATAAAACAATCTTTACGGATGGTTCAAAAGCGATAAACCATGTCGGTTTAGATAACACTTCTTACAACTATACTCTCCCCAAATGCTGTTAAGTATATACGGCAGAAGCAACTGTTATTTCCTATGAACTTCAAAGTATTCCTTCATTTGACACTCGTAAATTTTGCATGTACACCGACAACATGTGCGTTTTGTAACAATTACAAAATTTTGTTTATCCTTGTCATCCGATTGTGACACAAAACATGGAACAACTATCAATACTGGTCAACAGACACTTCGATGCAATTTTCTGCTGGTTACCGAGTCGTGTTGGAATCCATGGCAATGAGCTTACAGATCAAGCTGCAAAATTAGTTTTAGAACCTTTTAATTTCCCTGCTCCTTTGTGATGTTTCAGAATACATCTATGAAGAGTGGCAAGAAGTTTGAGTTGTCGATAATAGACTACATGTAATTCAACCAAAAATAAGTGTGGTCAGTTTCATCAAGCCGAAGCGCAGATATAAAATTGATTCGCCTACGCATTGGACACACAAGGTATACAAACAGACATTTGCCGTTTTGTAAAAGCCCCCCCCCGTCCCCTCATTGTACGAACTGTGGAGTGGTCAATTCTATTACACATATTCTTACTCAATGTCCTAATCTTACTTCTGAACGTTAACTCCCTTTCATTCCCCTATTTTAAATTCCCCTATTACAGGACTCGATGGGTGACAAACCTCACTCAAAACTTTGACTTTTTAAAATCGATTGATTTTCCCATAGTATTTATATATAAAAAAAACCTTGAGATTTTTATTCTTGTGCCAAATCGTTAAACATCAGATCTTTTTAACCTCTGACGTTCTACAATTTATCCTTATTTTTCTTACACTTTTCATAATGAACCGTTTAGAAATTCTTGTAAATGACGCAGCTTGTCCTAAATTGGACCTTCTGTTAAAAATTTAATCCATACCATACCCTGCCTAACAAGCCTTTGAATACGCATTATATAAAGCTACAAGCTTCTCATTTTGTAGAACATTGAAAGATGCGCTACCCTATTGTGGGGGGATAGCGTAATTAATGAAATAAGTGAATGCTCAACTAGACTTCAAAACAATTTAATAAAATTATTAAAACAATTTTTAAAAAAAACTCATTCAACAGTTATCTTGTACAATATCAAAATAGAAAAGCCATGTAATTTTACAAGAAATTTAGACTGTCTTCTTGCTTTACTTCATGAAGTTGCTGAAAATAGCGAGAGGCAAATCAATTCGTGTATAAGTGCAGTTACACAGTGTTTGAGGAGGGGCTTCATATTTCACTGGAGAATTACTGCCTTTTCATGGCTTGGGAACTTGGTTAACTTGAGAAATCCATGAAACAATAAAGAAACTGAAGATTTTACAAGATATTTAATTGGCACCAATGTTGATTTCTGCAATAGAAAGCGGAGATTTATTAAATGTGAAAAAAATACGTATTCTTCGTAAAAACTGAAGTAACCCAAGATATGATATAATATTCGAGTTAAACTTATTAGCAAGATTTAAAGAAATATTTCCAAAGAATGAATTTAAAATGCACTTAAACGGCATCCGAGATAAGAGAAATATGGGACCGCATTGACACTGTATTTAAAAATTGATTAAATATACTTACGGAGTCATGATTGACTTTCTTGAGAAATTTGAGACGATTTTTTCAAAGCGAGAAACGAATCTTTATATTAGCTAAATAATTATGCACCGAATGCAGAATATTACCATGTCCACTTTTGCCAGATACTATTCATCTGATAGTTTCAGATTTACCGATAGTTCCGGTCTTCAAATTCGGAACATTCCTGTATCGGAACTTTTGTATTAAACTACAAGACTTCATGTTCATCTCCACATAAAATCTGACCTGGCAACGACCCAGCCTACTCTGAAGGGGTTCGCTTGTATAAAAACAATTTAGATGCAATGAGTTTTTGGAATATTTAAAAACGATATTCAATGTAAATCTGAATTTATCGAAATGTCTAGAATATACACCACGAATTAACATGCAATTGCTCAAGTTCTCACTCTTGGCAAGAATTGCGCATTTTTCCTCATAACCACTCTTGGCGAGTATATTACAGAGGAATACAAATTTCTTTTCTAGGAATACAAATTTACCACACAAATGAATTAAAATTTCATAAAGGAATCATTGTAACTTACGCAAGGAAGGGTCCTCTACGCACACTTCTGTAGAAATATTTTGATCTTCGTGCTCCGAGCTCTGCACTGTAGAGAAAGCAGACTATTAGATTAAATACTATACGAAAAAGATTTTGTACTTCAAAAATTCGCATCCCTTTATCAGTAATATCAGCGAATCTAATTATATAGCTTCAGCTACAGATCCATCAGCTTGAGTAGTTTCGATAAAGTTAGGGATGAACTTGAAAATAGCATTTATATTATCAAAACTATATTGGAATAAATGAGGATTTAACAAATTCAAATCTATAACCCAACATATTGAAAATACAATTATCCCAACGAATTAATTTCAAGTCCTGGACAAGATTTATTAAATCAATGAGCTATAAACTGTTAATAGCATTTATTACCACCGTCTATGCTTAACATCCGTTAAATAACATCTGTCCACTAGTGCCCCAAGCCATGCGCTAGTGGTCATGTCGACAAAAGTAATGGCTCTACATCTCATCGCACTCTAAATCATGGCATATTCTCTTGCCGATATTGCGTCTCGTTTAATTTGCGCTTTTGAAGCATCGCACCAGACGACTTGACTATTGACTACAACATTACCTTAGTTATTTCTAAACCTATTCGCTCACAGAAGTAGACTAATCAGAATTCGAGATGTGGACACTCAAATTAAAAGCACGGTAATAATTCTAACCTAAAAGTTCCGATTCATGCAGAATATTCGGAACTAAAAAAAATCCCAATTGTACGGGCACCTCCGAATCAAGCTCCTTCCAGAATAAGCGTTTCGGAAGAACCATCATACATTGAGAATTTCTCACGATCCCAAATAATGCGCCCGTTTCTTGGGCTAAACTGCATGTTGATAGACGATTCGGAAATTAGAGGACCATAAAACGTATCAGTGCTTTTTAAGTCATTACGTCTCGAAACCGACTGAAACACTAAACTTACCTAGTTTTTCATCCTCCTCCGCCTCACTCGACATCATTGTATAGTTTGCAAAAGTTAGATCAATAAAGAAGCTGTAAAACAAGACTCCAAGAAGAGCACCAACATGAGGACCAAGAACTGGAACCCAGAACCACATATGGTTTCTAAAACTAAAAAAAAAAGTTTAACATTTATATAACAAGATATGATTTCTTTCAATCACTCCGCAATGAAAGCGTCGAAAAGTAGCTTTCAATATTTGTTGGAATCAAAGTTATCAGCGTAAAAGCTTCCACCGATTATTTTACCGCCTTTACATAGCAACTCATTTCGAAGCAGTGAGTAAAAAGAATTGCGTAGCTTGACCTTCCTTCTCATTTTCCAGTCTATGGCTTGGTAGATGCCGATAAGGATAATCGGTTTATACACAACCGTCCGATGTTTATACACAACATTCATGGCTGTCTTCGTTGCTTTAAAAGAGGGGAAGCTAGAGAAGGTCCAGCTTAAGATGACATGGAATTTCGTCAGATTAAAAATACGAATAATGAGTTTCGGTATTTCATAATCAATATATATAACGCCAGGAGTCTGAAGAGAATAACCGACTTTCAGGAATTCTTTCCGTGCTCGGGATCATATCTAGTGCCAAGTAATTTTTTCGATACTAGAAGTATAGGGCAACGAATCCGACGATCACGTGATGTGTGGAGTATTTACGGTATGTATTGCAGTCCAATGAATAACTTGCAAGAACAAGGAATGTCTTACCCTTCTACAACCCACATGAAACTGGATGTTAGGCAATTCCGAAAATGTTACACATGGCATTGATCAATAGCGAAGAAAAGAAAGCCTAACGAAAATGTAGAAGAGTCTGGTGCAAGTAGGTATTGAACACTTTTTCCGTCCCATTGTAGCCGAAATTCGACGAGGATTTGCATGTAATCACGAGATCACCTATCAAATTTCATCGATTTAAATCATTGCGTTATTTGCATAGATAAATATCGAACGATAACCTTTAACAGATTTTGTTCATCATTTGAAAAGAAACTACATTTTAGGTAAATGTACCAAATCTTCACATTTTAAAGTAATCTAACTCGCTTGCATTTGAACAGCCAGATCATACTTTTTCGAAAATCTGTCGTTCAAGATTTGATAGAAACCTCGACTCTAAATGCAATCTAAAATCCATGAACCACCTTTCATCCATCTAGTCAAGATGTTCGAATCAAGGCAGATAGTGTTAAAATGGTATTATTCAAACACCGAGATTAGTCAAGATATCGAGTTTAAATTGCTCAATTTCGATACCTTCTTGTTTGCATTACAACCGTCGATCTGTTCGCTCACAATCGTCGCTGTTCGATAACTTGGAATCCAGACGCTTTCGAAATTGCTTATAGGGCCATTTGAGTAGATTGTAGGCTTCCAGCAAAGATGTAGTTTGATGCGTAGTCTAGTGGAATCCTGCAACAGTTTGCATTGACCATCCTTCGAGTCCAATTCTGCTGTGAATATGGAAATTCAATACTAGCGATTTCAATATTTTTAACCCGATAGGTACATTATGAAAACACGAGAAGTACCCTCCCCCCCCCCAATGAGAACTGGCAAATTTACAGCGTTGTATATAAACAAACATTTGTCGATTTATAAAGAAATGGAGTTCGTATTTCTCCCAATTAAGAGTTATGGTATACCCGACTCCATTTGGGTCAGGAAACTTACCTGAACGTTTCCGTTCCCCAACCAGCTAGAAGAGTAAAGATGCGTGGACCAAGATCTCGAGCTGGGTTCAAAGGAGCTCCACAATTATAGCCGAAGGCTAGGATTATAGCCATCAATCCTAGTCCAACAATAGTTGGCTGATAATGGGATGGAACTTTCTTATAACGTTGATCTATTGCTGTGCAAATGACGATCAGAAGCATGGCTGTTCCGATGACCTAATCAGAAACAAGACAAGACAATCAAGATACAAGACAATAGAAGAATTCGGCAAAGATATAGGAAGATTTCAAACCTGATCCAGGAAGCAAGAACCAATGGATACAAAATCTTGGGGATATGTAGAAAATATTTGAGCAGTAGAGTTGGGATGTGGTGGCAGTTGTCTGTGGCCATTATCAAATTCATTAATAGCATCTGAAATACAAGACAATGGTTTTTAGCGTCTTGCAATAAAATGAACCAACTTTATTCAAGACCATCTAAACTTACAAGGCTGTTTTTAACTTAAGGTTAAAGTGTAAAAAGATGCAAATAAGTATTAACTTCTCAATAAGATGTAAATTTTTCGGAAATGCTAACATCAAATCAAATGCATATTCAGTATACAAGAAATATTAAACCCGATGATTGATGAAACCTGATGCACGATTCTCTCCGTCCGTCACGTCCCTAGAATGGATTATTGCTCCACCCTCCTCCCCCGATACAGGAGGAGTTTCGAAAGTAACGAATTATTCAAAACCAATGTTTTGATTATTAGATTTCTTGTAGGATAGAAACCATTATACTTTAACAAAGTATTTTGGTTAGTAAAGGTAGGGCAAGATTTACTTCAAGCTTACAGTAAATAATCATGAATTATCCTTTTACAGAAAATGACGTCCTCCTCAACATGCACTTAATTTTGTTGATCAAAGTTATATTTCAATAATGCAACTTTGGATTTCTGCCATAGTTTTACCACCTTGATTATGAAGTCCTCTAGCAGTCCGTTACAAAATCATGCGATTTTTAGAATAGCATAGTATAATGTTGAACTATATGTAGAAAGTTATTCAACATGTTGATGCCCCAGTGAAGAGTAATCTACAAGTCTCTCGACTCAAGATTCTACCTAAAAACGATTAGTTTCAGAAGAGGTTAACTATACCCGTCATTCTTTTGGATGAATAGAATACAACCCATTTAAGTCGGATTCTCGGAACTGGCATTCAATAAAAATCTATACATTTCAAGCTCGCAACCTTGCCCTCAAGATTAAACACTTATACAAATGTAAAGTCTTCATATTAAAAAGCCATTCGAGACGAAATTATCCGCTTTTACCCTAACTAGTATGATCTTAGTCACAACGTGACCGGAAGTAGAAATACTACACAAATTTGGGTCCGTGAAGTTTCAAACCAGTTATGGGCTTCTCGAAAAAGGGTTCGACTCTCGGCGATAGTACACAAGTGTTCAAAGATGCGGACTCTTCTGTCCCCCCCCCCCATTTTGCACGATTATCTGTAGTTCTTATTTTAAGATGTTCATTTCTAAAATCCAGATTTGGTGGATTGGTGATTTTAGCAATGTAGGTACGAATTTTCCATTCCAAATTACACGACATTAATGTAACCTGTATATAAATGCCGCGTTGAGACGCGGCTTTAAAAATATTGCCTGAAATTGCAAACTTATCTCTGGATACTCACCATAGTAGACAATGTAGACAAATGCAGCAGCTATGAAACCTCCCAGGTACTGAGCAACCAGGTAATGAACTACATACTTCCATGGGCATTTCCTCATTGTAGCCAAAGCAATGGTAACGGCAGGATTTACATGGCCACCTAAAAATTTGAAGACGATTTCGTGTAAGTTAAGCCATTAGAATGCAAATGTTAACGGAAGAGGGTCAAAGGAAGTTACGATGGAAACCTCCCTTTCACTGCATAATCTTGAAAGTGAATGGTTTCTAGTAGCGAAAGTCAGAAATTCAGTCAGGTCAGAATTTCATCGAATAACCTGTCAAGAATTAGTGATCCAGAATTCCTTTCCCTAAACTTCATTTATAATTATTTGTGTGGTACAGTCAAATTTACAACCGATATAATTAAACTGATAGGCAGGTCACGTTTCCTTAAGAAAAAAAGATACAAGAAAAGATTTAACAATGAGATTAATTAGACAATAAACTGATGAGCAATTCAAGTTCAAGGAAATTACGTATATATACAAAAAGGAGAAGTGTATTAGTGTCAGCCTTAACCAATGCATTTCAGGTTACAAGGAAATTAGAAGAATTCTTGAAGGCAGAATTTAGTATTAATGATGTCAGCATTCCTTTTAACAAGAAATACAGTAAATTAACCTTTTTTGAAAGATCCACAAGATTGTGAAATATAATTATTGGAAGTACCACTGGAGTTCAAAAACGAACTGTACGAAAAGGATGTATTCTAGAATAAAGATTCGCGCAGTCCTTCCCGTGTTTATAAATAATCGTTTGCTTCGCTAGACAGTTACAAAATGTAAATTCAATACACTAGCTTTGTTATCTCAGACCTACATCTTAGACGGCAGATTCGGTGAAACAATTAACTTACCTGAAATAGTTCCAGCTAGAGCAACTGCTATGGTAACACTCACACCCCATCCGATGGCAGAAACAATAACACCATGAGCACCAAGGTGACCAAGAGTAACAGTAGCCATAATACCATCTCCAAGAAGCTGCAAGAGAAAAACGTGTTCACTTTCATGATGCATCTAATTTTCCGTTATGTATAACAAAAGAGTGAAAGCAACACCTACATTTTGAAGTTAAAGATTCCAATTATGATTCACCAGGAAATGAAAAGCATAAAATATACTTACTACTAAAACCAAAGTGCCAAAAAATTCAGCACAAGCTTCCTTTGCTGGAGAATGAACGAAGAATAGCAGCAGCTTGAAGAAAAATCGTTCTAAGGTATTCATGATGGCTAAGTAATACTTAAAGAAGTAAAACAAAAGACAAGTGAAATTGAACTTCGACGCTCGGCTTTTATTCATTCTAGAACGTCATCTGAGAACGATTACAATTAAAATATCGTTGCTGGTGGATAATTTATACAATGCAAAAACAATTTATTTATTCTGTGAATCTGTTCAGATATGATTATTTTTAGAAAATCGTTCTGTTTTCCGAGTACAATTATGATATTAGATCATTACCAATGTGATGTTAGATATAATCAGAGGCTTAATTAAAAAAATACAATATTTTGACTACTTGATAAATTAAAAAAAACCTAATGAACAGTAGTAGATTTGTTAAGAAGATTCGATTTCGGATGAAGATTTAATTTTTGACGACATGAATGATTTTTTAAAAGTATCTTTTACATTTATCTTTGAGACAAATTATGGACCAGACGAAGTACAAAAAAATCTAAGACGAAATTTCAGTGACTGAGTAAATCAAGATGAATACTTCCACATGATAAGTTTGAAATGATTTTTTTACAGTGTTTTTGTTCGTTTGTATCCTTTATAGCTTCAATTCAGACAATTCATTACAGAAGAAAGAAGATTAAATGCCTTATAGCAAATCTTATTTATCATGAGAAGTATGTGGACCAATCATTTTATGAATTTCAAGAAGTTATTTTAAAACATAAAAGTTAAAACATTTCAAATTAATACTTCATTTTAATTTGCTGAAATGCCGTTTCTGGTATCTATGTTTATTTAGGTAAGATTAACTTTTCTTTTCCTAGTTACACGCATTTGAAATCACTCAATTTTTAATAATTTTTAATGGAACTAATTGAATATCTCAGAAGAGTGATAAGCAATGGGCATAATGTTTAACTGCACGTTGGTTTACCGTGTGAAATAAGGAATCGCTCTTTACATTTTCCTATGCACAAAAAGGATGAATTGTAATTATTTTAAAAAAATCAAACTCTAAATTTGATTAATCTCAACACTTCTGATCACTCAGAGTCAAAAGTAGGTATTATTGGAATTGTGTCTATAAAGCTAGAACTCAAAATTAATTTGGGACAGTCGGATGCAATTTGATAAGTAGTAGAATATGTAGTAGAATAATTTGTAGAATTTTTCATATTTTTAAGCAATCCAATCGTAGAAAGTATGTCTGTCCAGTTGTCTGAATACAATAATTACAAAACGTAAAGATTAACAAAATACAATTGGTATGTAGTGTTAGCCTCTAAAGCATACATCCGTTTCAAATTTTGAACCAAATTTGTCAAAGGATCAAGTACGTGCACAATCGCAAGAATGTAAACGCAATAACTTGCAAAAGTTAAATTTGGTATATAATCTTCTTTCTAAAATTGAAGTTCTGCAGAAAATTTTGCTTTCAATCCTTTGATAAAATGACATGTAAAATGTATGCTCGGTTTTCTTTATTATACTAAGAAGTAGAAACTGCTTAAAATCTGTACTGATTACGTACAAAATCTGCATATATCCAATGCCCATAATTTTTCCTGAGGTAAGATCATAAATATCTGTATTAAAGAGTATACAGGAAAATTTCTTGGAAATCACTTCCGCAGACAATTACATCTTAATGAAAGAATCATTTCTGCTCATTCCTTCTTCAAGGTGAGAAATGATTTAAAATTTTACTAATCTGCATATTTGGTGTATTTTCTTTAGATAGAGAATATCCATTGAGCAGATTTTTGAGTTCAGTTTTATGAAACCTTCGTGGAGTCATAAGAATTTCTGTGAGTCTGTTAATGTGAAAGATGTCATCCATGGTAAATTTGATGCACTCTTCTAATATACTTGATTTTCGTCCTTGAAAGATGACTTTTACATTCTAGTATATGAAGTATATTGAGAGAAAGTGTTATAATCATAAAAATATACGAACCCGAGATTTTGACGAATTTCCGCGTTTCAAACTTCCTTGAATCTGAAAAAAAAAAAAAAAAAAAAAAAAAATCTTTCTTCGAGTTAATGCTTGCTTATTCGGAACCCGTTGACTCAAACACGCTTTGAACTACATGGATGAAATTTGGAATGTAGTTTTTAATCAAAATTTTTAGACTATTCTAATAAGTTTAGAACAAAATCTATTCAGAGGAAGTCTATCTGACTTTCTGTCCAAATATAATTAAACGATATGTCTACAAAAATAAAAAGGGGCTTGAATAAAATAACTCATGAATATTTGGTATAGCGAGAGTCAGCATCTAAAATGTAGGTACATATCAAAATGTGAACAGAATTCTTCAAGGGGAGGTTTTTTGTCCATCTGTATTTTCTCAAATACGTAGACGTGTTAACTCAGAAATTTAAAAATGTAAAATTTATTATGTTCATTCTGCTACTAAAATTGTTGTTCTCTGTCAATTTTTTTGTTTGTTTGTTTCAGTTAAAAATAAGATGTTCAAAAATGCATATTTAGTTTTCTCCACTATAGTATAAAACACAAGATATGCGGGAATCTAAAAATAAAACTGGCATTTCCGAATTCACTCGCGTACACAATTTTTATATTGGTACTGATTTTATACTGGTTTTTATACTTTTATACTGTGGGGGGGGGTAACATTTTTGTTAGGAAATATATAAGGTCGTTTCGGGAGAGATCATTTCTATAGGTTTTAATTTCAATTAATTCTAATATTTTCATTAATTTTTCGAAATTTTATTACATTTGAAATTAAAAAAAATAGTTTTCTATGTATAGAATTTTTGTAAGTTTTGTTATTCACTTATTGGAAAATTAATTTCCTATCCTCAAAAATATCTTACTATATATGTGCATGTATTATTATTCCATGTACGTATAGGGGATCTAAAAGAAGAAACAGAAAAAATAAGCCGGAGTTAATGCTCTACTTTCTATTTTCTTCAAAACATGGGCTACCTGGAACCTTGTTTTCTGCTTTCCCTAAGAGCAGATGTAGACATCTTACGGTTCTCTTGCAGAACACATTATGTGGTCCTTTTTTAATAAGTTAATTCACTTACTTTAACAAATTGCCGCATTTTTAATTTAATTATTTATTTATGGTTATTTTTTTAATTCGTGAAAATGGATATTTATTTATAATAACTTGTGTCTGCAAGGAATCACATAGATGTGCGATATTATTTAAGCAATTACTGGCTATAATATATAAATACTGTAATAATGAAAGGAATAAAAAGACGGAAATCCGACCATCAAAATATGTTAATAATACCCTAATATTTTATAAATAATTAAATTTTATTTATAAAAGTATTTATTTGTAAACAAGATCGATAATATCTTTTCAATAGGTTTGGTTGTAACCTCTCTTGGTCTAGCGGCTCAAGGCCGTTGCCTATTCTTAAATCCATTGATGGTTTTTCCCTCTGTTTTCTTTTGTATCCTCTGAAAGGTAAATGTGAGTGTCATCCCCCCCCCCCTACTTATGTCTGTAATGACACAGGATAACGGATTTTGTGCTTCTAAATTCTTTGGTCGCATCATTTAGAGAACAAGCTAACAGATCATTTTGATAAGCCTGCTCCTCAATGTGGTCAAATATTATGAATTTCAACTTCTTGTTCTTATGTCTAAAATAATTTTAAATCAGAAATTTCATCAGAAATTTAAGGAATTTCCATTGCATTCCACTCCAAATGTTTCGGGATTATAATAACGAATCAATAATTAACAAACAGTTTAATTTTCTAATAAAAAATAAAGGACTTCTTCATTCTGTTCATTCGTGGATTCGGAAACCCTCCACGCTTTTGCATATGCTTCAGGAGATTTTAATTTCTTCAGAATAGGAATGAGAAGGAAAAAGAAATTTATTATTTTCGGAATGTGGCATAATAAGCTTATCTTTCTACGTACCATTCCTTAGCATTGCACAATCATCAAAAAGTACTAGTCTCGCACTTCCGAAATGAATAGTATTTAGTTATATATTTGATTTAGTTAATAGTCTTACTTATATTTAAGAATTTCTCTGTAATGCCAACTATGCTTACTTTTATTTTCCCACCCAAAATTTTCAATTTTGTATTTCCATGGATAGCTTAATAACACTTGGGTCAGTTAAGAACATCAAAATAAAAATAATAAAAACAATAATTAAAAAGGGAACAAATAAAAATCTTAAAATCCATTTCTAAAATATAAAAACCGCCTGAATAATCTTAAAAAAAATTTTTTTAGCCGTATTGTCAGTTTTTTAATTTTGGTATCTTTCTTTTAAGACTGTTATTTTTTCATACAGTTTATAAATTATTTGTTTATATTTTAGAATATGATACGACATTTTTAAAAAATATTAAATAAATTCATAGAGAGCTTGAGTAAAGATTCTCGAAACAACAGTATGTTATACAACTACAAATACTTATAGAAATTTCAGTCATAAAAATTCTGCTTATATTTTTCTTTATTATTGATAATATATACATTAGGTGTATAATATAATTATTAATATGCATAACAGTCTTTACGATAGAAATAGATTGGATTAACTTCAACTTATTGATACTGTTTTTTTATATTTATTTAATAACCGATGCATCCGATAGATCTCGTTTAATCGTATTTATCCATCTCACTTTAATCAAGCGTTTAGTAATTCCATTTCTTGTGAGCAGAGACACATTTCGTTTAACACACAAATCGCTTCACAAACAATTCAAATTAAAAGAGATACTCATGGCGCCATCTGTTGCTGTAATTCTGTAATTTTAGTTTAAATAATATAAGACAAATTTCATAATTCATATGATACAATGACAAATATGATTTCTAAAGAAGAAAAAAATTCTAATCGTCATATCTTTTAAAAATTTATTGAAAATACTTTTTCATTTTCCAATAAAAAAAAAAAAAAGGATAGTGCTATCTTACAGAAGTTTTGGAAATTTGTAATTAATTGCTTAAAGCATTGATCGTTAACTAGTTTCAAATTGTTCCGAATAAAAACATTCTATTTTAATATAAATAAACAAGATAATTAAATTTTCCTCTGAAAAAAAAAGATTTTTTAATAAAATGAAATACTATTTCAAAAATAGTATTTTAAAATGACTTTTTCAAAAATTTTGTAAAATCTCATTAATTAATAATGTGCAGATCGGCACAAATGAAAATTCGCAACTTCTAACAGCAAGTAATTATTCAGACTGAATAATGATTATGCTTATAGTTTGTGGCGCCATCTACACTAGAACAAAATAATGTAAATCATTCACTCGTATCGAAGCATCGTATGCTTCTAGATTAGTGTACAAAATTAGCAAAAAAAAAAAAAAAAGTAATAATAATAATAATAGTGATAAATATAATAATAAAATTAAGGCACTTTTTCAGAAATTAAAATAACGCAGTTTAAAAAAATTCTATAACTGTAGATTAATTAGAAAGTTGTTAAATGGGTATTGATTCAAGTTTTAATTAAAAATGTATATTAATAAATTACTGCATTACAGTATTGAAAGAAAAAAAAATCAGAATATAACATACAGACTGTTAGATCTTGATATCCAGATAAATTTGCAAAAATAAAGCAAAAATTAAACAACACATTTAGAATATTCTTTTTTTTTTTTTTTTTACTTTACAATATCTTATATAATAAACATAAGTTTGTGCTTGCTCACTGCTATTATAATATATTAGTGAGCAAATGGTGAGAAAAATATATACAACATTATTTTTCCAAATTTTACAATATGGCATGGTATTTAGTGAATGAGAGCGTGTAGAAAAGAAAGCAATCGCCATACTACAAATTTTCAACAAAAAAGGCATATAATTACAAAATGTTGAGTTTACTAATCAAAGTATATCAATATAAAGTTACTAGATTTAAGGAAGGGTTGTATGACTTTTGCGTACAATACACTTTGCGTACGAATCATAAAACTGTCAATCAGTTGTCTCGTTTACAATGCGGTTGTGTTACTGATAAGGGTCAGTTCTAGAAGAGGTTACCACATCTTAAACGTTATCTAAAAGTATCATATTTCGCGAGAGTTAGCCTGATGTTTGACACAATTTCGAACACTTAACGATACATTCATTAATATAATTTCATGCGTTTTAATACTATAGGAGTAATTTCCACTTTGCTTTTTATGAAAGATGGATGGCTTTTCAATGTATTTATTTAAAAATGTAAGATAAAAACATTGAGGAATGATATTTCTGCTCATATAAATAGTGTACCCACTTCGAAAAAATAATCCTTTTTTTCTAGATTTCAGAAATAAATGCATTACTTTACATAAATATAACGCTTTGCATTAAACGAAAGAGTTTGCGTTTCATTAATTTTTGATTTATTTCTTCTTCATTCGTTTATTTAATTCAATGATTTCGAACATTAAAATATGTTATTTAAATATAGGCACTTAAAAAAGTTGTTTCTTAAATTTAAAGTACAATTAAATGAGGTTAGTGCTATTGGAATGATTTGTAAGGAGGGAAAACTTGCAAAAGCAATTCTTGAAATTCCGTAAGTAGTAAGAAAAGCTTCCAATTACGGATGTTAAGTTTCCATGCTACATCAATTTTAAAAAAATCAGTTTCCAGAGTAGAAAGCCATTACAAATTTAATATTTTCTGCTTGTCATCGTAGATATGATTTAAATATTGTTACATTTTTTTTTTTTAAATCTGTACTCTGATAAAGATAAATTACTTGTTCATTGTATGACTTTGCATTTTGTATATGAAATATTGTAAGTATACGGTGCATAAAATAAGCAACTTACTAAATCAGAAATATATTAATATTTTGCTAACTGATCATTTGTATCTGTGAAAATTTGTAGGAGATATTAGCTGAATTCAAATTTAATTTTCTTCTAGTTGCACTATTTATTAAACCATCATCCAAATCTACTTTTAAAAAATAAAATAGAATGAAGAAAAATTATTTTTACATTAATATATGTAGTATATGCTCTTCAGTAACTTTAATTTTATTGAAGATCGATCTTATATTTACAATAAATCATTAAAAATAGTTTTGAATGAAGTTCTGGTAATACACTCTTCAACAATATACATCTACACCTTAATTGAAATGTTTATTGATTAGCTATGCGTTTTTTCCATATTTTAATCAATGTAATTATTTCTTATTTCAGAAGAATTCATGGCCGTTTTAAACCTTCCAGGGGCCCTGAGATAATGCAAATCTCAAAGCCCTTTTTCTCTCCAAATTTTTTAATTCATTTTAATTTAATTTTTATTCAGCAATTTTAAGTAGTAAATTTTGAAAACTGAAGTCGCAATATTATATCCCTTTCTAAAAAGTCCATTTCAACAGTGCACAGTATAAACGTAAAATTAATTTTAAGCAAAATATCGGAAACAAAAGACAACTTTCTATAACACTCTAAACAATATTGTAAAAGGAGGAAATATATTTTTTTAAACTGTAAAACTCCAAATTTTTTAGAATAATAAAACAGCATAACGAATAACTTGTAAATGGTAACTAGGAATATTACTAGAATAAAATTCCAAAATTAATTTAATAAATACTTGATTATGACTTGAATAAATTGACTGCAGGGCCGTCTGTCATAAATGAAAGTATAAAACTAAATACCTTTCTACAACTACTAAAAATTATCAAGAGCTGAGGGTAGTTTTCTTTGTTGCATTTTTTAACTAATCACTCTTTGTTAAGATTTGTCATTTAATCAGACTCGTCATATTTAAATACTTCTTCATCCAATTAGAATATTATGTTAACTTATCTGCATATGCATTTTACGATTAATATTTATCATAAGTATTCTTTATAAGCTTCTTATGCATTCTACTTTCAAAATTTACATCATCAATGAAAAAGTAAGAGAATACAGCGTTTCAAAATTATCTAAATTTGTAACAATGTCACAAAAGATAAAAGAAATCACACTAAAAATAATAATATGCAATACATGGTGATGTTATAAAAATCAAATAAATAGTAAATTCGGGAAAAGTTTAAAAAAATGCTTTCTTACGTATTATTATTCCATTTTCAGTTGTAATGTTCCATTAAAATATCCCGAATAATTTTTAAATAATATGCAATACATGGCGATGTTATAAAAATCAAATAAATAGTAAATTCGGGAAAAGTTAAAAAAAATGCTTTCTTACGTATTATTATTCCATTTTCAGTTGTAATGTTCCATTAAAATATCCCGAATTTTATTTTTAATTCATAAAATAAAATAAGGACTGATTTAGGAACTTAAATAACAAAATACCTGATAACATACGCGCGCGCGCACACACACACACAAAGGAGGGGGGAGGAGAGGGAATGGAAAAAATTGACTTTAAACACTGAAGCATATACTTTCAATTTCACAGGTATTTCCCAATTTTTCGTTTAAAATTATTCAAAAATTAAAGTGTGGAATATTCAGACTTTAATCTAGAAGTTTTAATTAACAAAATAAGATTTTCTTCCAAGAATAAAAGTGAATGTATATATATGCGTCTATCAATCTATTTAAAATATCGACCATTTTATGTAGAGATACTAAATTTAATACACGTATATTTGGGAGAAAGAAATATGCAATTCAGTGCATTTAAAAATATTAATACAAAAAATAATGTTATCTCTAATGTAAATTATCTTAAAATTTTTAAAACAACATTCATTTTATTGGTTTATCATTCCTTGCGTATTTTTATTCTGTAAAAAGAATACAGATCTTAGATAGCATGTATGTTTTATAGTCAAGATCTTCCGTTTATATTTACGTATGAAAAGATAAAGTTTTCATATAAACGAGAATACTAGATTTTTAAATATAAGATAAAATGCATTTTTATAACTATATCAGGCTTCTTAAGTTATTTATTTCATGTGTATATGAATTATTTATTTGATTACCAGATTTATCAAAAGCTTTGAACAGATTTAATTTCAAATAGTAGCAAATTTATCAACTGTTAAATTCTCTTTGTGACTTGTGTGTTATTAATTAGCTGAAATGCACATTTAAATAATCCGCTTATCTTAAAACAATTGGAATCGCTTGTGATGGTAATAGTTCAGGTGTTTCTGTTTCAGATTTTCTTTTAAACTTTATTGATTTTCATTTGAGAACTATATTTAGCATACTTTGACTGTGAATGAATAATGCAGAGAATTGATATGATTTGCAAGTAAAAACTATTTTTTACTGTAAATTTTTAGAAAGTTATCACGGAAAAAAATATTTTTCTTAATTTTTGATTAATTAAAATTCTAATTAAAAATTCAAAAAATCACTTTCCTACCATCCAAAGTATATATTTGCCAAATTTGATAGGCAGACGACCTGGTGTGTACAGAGCCAGTATACACACATAGAGGCAAAAGTTTTTTCCTTGTGTTTAAGTATCAAACTTTAGTTAAAATATCAATACATTTTCTCACCAAATACTTTTGCCAACAGAAAACATATGTTTTAGCAAACCTAGACTAATCACTCCTTACCCCCTTTTTTTCAAAGAGCTACGCATGATTTATTGGCCTTTTATGATCCGTACGCAAATGGTTGTACGCATTTGTCCCACTACCATAAGGAAGATCGGGGCAAGTTCATGATCTGATTTCAAGATGAAGAATGATTAAATTTTAGTTCATATTACTTAACTTCGCTAACTTATGGATACTGTTAGTGCTAACCAATAACAAATCCTAAAAATTAACAGTGAAGCCATTGCTGACATGGCTTTATTTCATGCATGCTTTTAATGTATTTTGAAGGTCTTTTGAAGGTTATTTTTAAGTTTTGATGATTCTCAGAGAATATATTTTATTATTTTTTGTTATACATGACTATCTGAGACCATAATTTTTTTTTAATAATTAGTATTTATTTATATTTCATCATTATTAATCCTAAGAAAAAATTGGTTGGAGAAGGATGAAAAAGGTAAGTTCATGTCAATATAGTCTAGATTTATGTGCTTCTTATTGTTTTCTGTCTGGTGTTTGTTTACATGTATTTAACACTTATATTGTGCGATTTTCTTCATCAAAATGCCCTTGTGGTGGCAACTCATCGTACTGGACAAATTTATATTTTAATGTGTCACAGAAAACTCAATTTTTGTTTCGAATCATGTGTAGTCAGTTTACTTTCTTACTGCGTAATTTCGTTTTTGATGTGCGTCAGTTGAGAATCCAAATATGTCTTCACGTAAGAAGTTATATATATACATGCGTGATTGTGTTGTAATTAAAGTTAGTATTTTTCTAAATCATCTCATAAAGATGGATACATAAACCATACACAACACATCACCTCCATAACCTACAAATTGTTCAAATACTTAAGTCACATACTTTCAAATGATATTTTAACGATGAAAGATACGGTAATTCCGAAGGAAACACAAAAGGATACAACAAGAACTTTTAAAGTAACAAATCCTTGTGGTTGGGAATGAAAAAAAAAGGAGTTGTTATTGAAATTTGTTGTATGACACTCATGGCTTGAATTGAAACAACTTACGAAAATATAGCGCATTTCTTCCAAGTTGTGAAGTTTATTTTGACCCTCCATCAATAAACTAGGATAGAATGTTGAAAAATTTATACGTGGTGTCACATGGGATACTCAGGAAGAAAATGTGTATTAAATGTTTGATATGAAATCATCACACACCCATTTTGAGTTGGTGCAGAGCGGTGACGGGAAGATGGAATGCCGGCCTCGTCATCTGTTTTAAAGGACCATTCCAAAATGATACTCGCATTGTTTCAAAATTAGATGTGTACTGAACTATTTCCATTGGATTATCATGTTTTGGACGAAAACATCAGTTTTTTTTTTACAGTAGACGTTTTTCGAAATTTGGGATTTTGACTGTTTTGCGTTTCACATCAGCAAAGTATTGCTGTCAAAGTTGCTAGCAAACAAATGGCAGGGAACTACTGCTCTTGATAGACTTACTTTGTTTTATACTGAAAAAAAGTTTGATTGCAAAACTAAAAACTTTTGACATATAGTAACAATAAATACATAAAAATAGAACATTTATCTTGTTATATTTTTGTTTACTATATATCCCTCAGGAATACACTTTTTTTACTCATCTCTCCCTTTTTCAGAACTTCTTAGAAATATTTCGTACTTTACAGTCATTTTATGTTCGGCTATTATATAATTTGTGGCATCGAAATATGCTCTGGCGTTATATTAAAATTTATATTGGAGGAGTATTGTTTAATTATTTTAAATATTTAAAAAGCATTTACAAAAATAAATCAACCTTTCATTATGCGATAATCTGATTTGTTAGCATTATCTCCCTACTACATCATTTTTTAGCTGTATATTTCATTTCACATTTTTAAAAATATAGATATTGAAGAATTTTAAATTTCAGCGTTTAAATGAGTTTTACTGAATATTTCCTTTAATTATTTTTTTTAAAGAAATTCGAAAGTTTTGGAAAGATTAACTTTTTTCTTGAACGTAGATATATTTAGATATACAGATTAGCCAAAATTGTGGACACTTTTGAAAATCGTTATGTTTTCTAACTTTGTATGCTTATAGAAAATGTTACATTTCACGTTCATTTTAAAGAGAATTAAATACTCATTTCAATACAAAAAGCAAAATTAAAATATTTGCAATGCAAGAAAAGTTATTCTTACTTTAATCTGAATAACAAACAAAACGTTGAAGTGGATTGTAATTTCTAACTTTCCTGGCAAATCATTGTTTTTGTTCTGGGAACCAATCAAATGTTATTAGCTGCTAGCAGAAGCTGACATCATGCTTAAAGTTGGAACAAGTCATTATTGTGCTTTTTCTGTAGAAGTATGGCTGTTTTTTATTTAATTAAATGGCAAGTTAGAGGTTTTGTTAAACTTTTTAATATACAGTTGGAATTTTTGTAAATATTTCTAATATTTATTCAAGAATCAATGACATCAAATAAAAGAATATATTGGGCTCCTAAGAAAGAGAACTAAGATTATTGTAATACATGAATGTTCTCTTTCCTTGTGCTGAAATTGTAAGATAGATGGGTGATTCAGTGACTACATCTGGAATTCGAAAATGTTATTTAGGATATCAGGAGACAAATTCAATAAAAAAACAAAGCGGGAAATGGGTGAGAAAGGTGCACCACATCTTTTGATGACAGAAGAATAAAAAGAATATGTCTCCAAAATAGAAGAATGTCATCAGCGGCCATCAGAAGTCGATTGAATGATGCCGTTTATGTCAGTTCAAGAACAACCAGGAGAAAATTATTAGATGTTGGACTAAGAGGTAGAATTGAACGTAAAAAAATCCTTATCTCAATTTAAGCAGCGTATAAAAAGATTACAGTGGGCAAAGGAACACATTAATTGGACAGATGATTATTAATCACAAGTTATTCGGAGTGATGAAACAAACATATTGTTATTCGGTAGTGATGATAAAAATAGATAAGACATAGAATAGGCGAAGAACTATATCCTGATGGCAGTCAGGCTTCTATGAAGAATTCAGTTAGTGTTATGATTTGGTCATGCTTATAAGCAGACGGTATTGGTCTCCTTCATGTTATCGATGGGACATTAAATGCAAGAAAATCCATTGACACTATTCTAGAGTTAAAGAGAGACACTAAAATTTACACCTCACATCAGTGATCTATTTCCCAACAACGCATCGTTTATTTTTCAGCAGGATTCAGCTCCTTGATACACAGCAAAAATATCGAAAGAGTGCTTTATTACAAAGAGCATCGAATTGTTATCATGGCCAGGAAACAGTCCTGAATTCAAAATTGTCGAGAATTTATGGCACCATTTTAAAACTTTTGTACATATGAAGCGTTCCTCAAATAAAAATGAATTAATTAAAGTTATAATTGTTTCCTGGTATCCTGTAATAACAAAGGAAAAGCTTAAAACTCTAGTCAACTTAATGAAACGTCAAATTGAAGCTGTAATAAAAATTAAAAGATACATTGCACTATCGGGCGGTATGTTCACGCGAATGTACCTTAACGCCAAACTTGGCAATCTTAAAATTACGGCAACCCCTTTACCCGCCCTTCCGATCGAGTCTTTCAGGGGTTCATTAGAACGTTGAGCCTCAGCGGCTCCCCGGCTACCGCAGAAGCTGTAAACAACATCATTTGTAAGCCAAATGCAGTGCAATACCGCAATCAGACATGTATTATATGAACTACTCACCGCAAAAGGAGTGTAAATAAAGAAATTAAGCAAAAGTACAGTCCACTGCTCACTTCGAATCACCACCTACTAAGTACTGATAACTCATTGAAGTCATCAGCATCTAATGTATGTCGATAATTATTACCACTCAACTTTTTTTATTGCAAATATTTGAATTTTGCTTTTTGTATTGGAATCAGCATTAAATTCTCTTTAAAATGATGTATAAGAGTTTACATTTTGTGAAACGTTACATTTTCTCTAAGCATACAAAGTTAGAAAGCATAAAAATTTTCGAAAGTGTCCACAATTTTTGGCTATCACTGTATCTAATTTCAAGGAGATATAAAATTTAGAACGTAGATATAAGATTTGAATCCTTTAAAAGTCAATTGGTAAAACAGTGTACCACTAAATCATTACATCTTCATTCCTCTCTTGCAGTTAATTTGTATAAACTCATCAGCCTGTATTCTCTCAGTTTCTGTAATGACATTTTATTTTTATTATAATCACTATTATTTATCAGTCACATTTGGCGATCAACTAGTTCACCAGGATTTTCGATCGCGTTTACTTTAATTTTAATCTTTTATGCATAACGTGATATTCAGGATCTTCCCAAGAAAACAGTTTCAAGCATTAAATTGCGATAGAAATTAAAGCTCAAAATTTCGCTTCAACATCAAACAAATGTTAGTTTTTTAGACTAGCACTTGCTCTATTTATTATGTGTATGATTGTATGAATTGTGTATATTTTGTTTATTGTGTAATAAAATCAAATCTTGTCACTGTGGACCTTAAAAATATAATTGTCCAATTCATTTGTTTTCTAACTTTCGCGATATTGTAATTTCATTTTCTTATTTGTTACGCAAGTATTAAAAGAATCTTTCTTTCCTAGCTATCAATAATAAAAGAAAATCAATCGATTAAATAATTAATGAAGCAATGATTAAGATTTGAATTTCAGAGTAACGTCGAAATCTATTGTTCAAAATTAAGCAATACATAAATGAAATAAAATAAAATTTTCCGAAATTCAGAAAAAGAAAATGTACTTTGTTTTTAAATTGATATCATTAAAAGGATAATTTGCTGAGATTTAAGGAGTGTAAAAAATCTTTCTTGAATTGTAACATTTTCAGAGTTATTGCTGGAAGGTGCCAAATTTTCGATAGTTAGAATTTAAAAAAAATCGTTTTGTGGTCAATATCTCTATCTCAAAATTATATATGTACCAAATTTGGCAAATCTAAGTCTGTCTTGTAGAACTCCACAATTCTCATTATTAGAAGAGACATAGATGATCCTCGCTTCTTGGCATCATTTTATTACTAAAGGGGTAAAAAAAAAGATTAGTCAAATCTACGTGTGATTAAAAGGGATAGATATACTGCCTTCTAATGATCTTCTTCCAAAAAACTTCAACTATCAAAGAGTATGCGAAATTTTGTTTAGGAAATAAAAATTTAAAAGCTAATTGAGATATGTTTTAGTTTCAATTTTGAAATGGAAATTTATATCAATACAAATGAAGACACAGTATCATCTTTCAAAACATGAAAATACAAGCATTTTATTCTACAATTCTATAAGACATAATATTTCAGAAATTATATGTAATGCAGACATTCTAATTTACAAACAATATCACAGAATGTACTTGTAAATCTAATTTTACAAGATCTTTTCATAGAGCTCCGAAAAAGCATTCACTCTAGGTGCTTCTTCTACAAATGGAATTTGAAAACCTCTTTTGAGGCAAGATAACAATTTTAAGCTTATCAGTAATTCGATTATTTTACGAACAAAAGTTAAAGGAATTTATTTAGTATTCTTTTAGTACTTATATGAACATGCAAAAGAGTTGATTTGTGAGCTAATAATGTTACAATGTACTTTAAGTATTTTAAATTCACAATTTAAATTTCAAAAACGATTTTAGAGGTTTACACCTCATGATATATACAAATTCCATAATATAAAATTATAATTCTGTGTCAGATCGATTTGAATAATACTTTTACACATCATAGTATAAAGAGCTAAACTAACAAAAAAATACATTGAACTGACATGTATCTTGAATCAATCAAAAAGACAACATGAAACAGCTACAAACATCAAACATTCAACAAATTCATGAAAATACCGTTGCAAAGAGAAGATGTGTTTTTTTAACATATATATTTTTTTTAAATTACAGCTAATTAAAAAAAAGAAATGGGGGGGATTAGAATTGAAATATATTTATGAAAAGTATCAATTCACAAGAATTGTCAGAAAATTAGGAAAATAATATGATTATTAAAATTGAATCTGTTTCCTAAAATAATTTATTAATCCTCATTTGAAAACTAGAACTGAATCGGTTTTTCTTGCCTTCATTTTTTATGTTTCAAGCATTTATTAATATTTTAGTTATCTTTTTCAAACTGAAATTTTATTTTCTTTTACTGTGCAACAAAAAAGACATTTATTACTTTTCAATACGATAGAGATTATGGGTGTTTTTTTAAGAATTAGAAATATATTCAAATAATAACCAATTTTTAATATCACAGGGTAATTAACTTATTTAAAAGTTATTAACTAATTAAATATTTTAATCATAAATATTTTAGAGGAATTTATTTAATTAAATATCAATATTTTAAGAAGTACTTGACTAATTTATTAGTAATTGTGAGAAATATTTGACTTATTAAATATTAATGACTTTGAGAAGACTTTAAATATCAATATTATCATAAAGTGTTTGAAAGAAAAAAAAGGTGAATAATAAAGAATTTCATAGAGGAAACGACGAGCATGCTTTCTTTTAAGTCAAAAGACGAATTCACACATATACAATTATGCTCTTAGAAATTAATTTTTTTTATATTTCAATTTTTAGTTAATTTATATATATATAATATTTACAATCTGAATAAAAGAATTTTTTAATGAATTTTTAATATACAACTCTTTTTTTCCACAAAATGCTATTAGTTTACCTTTAGCAATTTTTATAACTTTTTTTAAAGTTTGCTACTTTATAACATAAAAAGGCAAATAAAATCGCTATAATTCTCTCCTAGTTAGACCAATAACGTTCAGTAAACAAAAACACTGGTTTATTTAAAACATTTCAATTTATCACTCATGTTTCTTCCAGTACTTTATCTATGACCTATTTAGCTATTCCTTTCCAGTACAGTCATTTTTTTACTATTATATCCAGAGACTTTCAACAAGAAAATAATTTATAATATCCTAGAAAATATTTTTAATTTATCTAGAAGTAAATAACTTGTATATGAAATTTCATTAAAACAGATAACGTAGTATTCATAATTCTTTAGTGCATCGTATTAGAAATTTATGACACTGTGCATGTCAGTACAGATGAGCTTAATTTTCTATGGCACTATGGAAGCCCTTAAATATGTAGCAAGATTGAGAAGGGCAGTAGTTTCTAAGGCGAAGGTGCATTTTTTTTATTAACTGTATCAATAAAATTAATTTTGTACTAAGGAATTATTTTTAATTTAATATTGCAAGAAAAGATGCATAAAATAAAAGAATTTAGATATAGAAAAGTTTGTTTTGCAAGTAAGTAAAAAAAAACAAAAAAAAAACTATGATTTTAATTAACAGAGAGTTTCAAAATTACATTTAAAATAGTGAGCTCAGCATAAGGTTGTTTCATAACAGTGAAAAATCATCACAATATTTTTGTCATGACAGAAAAAGCTAATACAAGATCCCACCAATACTTGAAATTATGATCGCTTTATAAATAATGCACAAATGTAAGTATTTCACATCTTGAAAATGTCCTCAAATATCAATGACAACTAACAAATCTTAAGAAAAAACAACTTGTATATAAAAATTCTATGCAAATCTTGGAAAAATTGTACAATATGTGCTGAAATACAACTAGCGTTTTCTGAGGATTAGAGACTACATATATCATTCAAGAAGAAAAAGGTAATAATGTCTAAGAGCAAGCTAAAAATTAACATGAATTTAAAAAATGAAATATTTACATGAAATATCTGAAAGAACTACCTTGTAATGGTAGTAACTACACATATATACATACAACAATAAACCACTAATACATTTTAAACCTCAATTTGGTAAAAAGTATATTCTTTAGGGCTTTCTACGATTAAATAAATTATTTTAAATATTTCAAACAACCCAGGCGGCACAATATGCTATTTGATATTGCATGATATTATACAATTTGATGTTGCGAATATTTTACGATATTGTACAATATCTGTGTGCTACTTGGGAATTAGCTTTGAATGGAAACGAAAAAGCGCCTTATGTTTTCACGCAAGGATATCTGATCAGTTTTTGTAGCCTAACTACCTTATTAAAGACAATTAATGATTTCAAAATACATTAAGTAGCAATACTTTGGCATCTATGGAACAGTCATCTTTTAGATGAATTTTGTTGAGCGTTTTGTGAATGTTTGGATGAAGGAAATGTTCGTCTGTCCACTGGACCGCTAAAGCTCAAGGACCTTTCAAAGAGGGCAGCTCTGTCCCGCACACGTTTGGGCGGCCCGTATGCTTGACTAGAATCAGTTGACTCTTTACCGTTACTCAAATTTTTACTTGATGTCTTTGGCACATTCTGAGAATAATCAGTTTGGGTGGGAATGATTTTTGCGTGAGATCTGTCATCATCCAGTTTCAATGAGGATGTTTGTTTTCCAGTAACAAAGGATAGCCTACAAGTTGGTGGTGGAACTGACTTGGGTCTCTGCCTTGTTGGAGCGTGTCTTTTTCTGTTTACAGGTGGAGAACGAGAGTAGTGATTTGAGCTATTATCTTGAGCAAAGGAAGAAGTGTCGTTTCCATTGTCTTGAGGCAATCCTCTTTGGAAAAACTCATACCTCATTTGCTGAGTTAACTTGTTAGCTCTGTTAAAAGTTTCCTTGAAGCTTGAGAATGAATTCGAAGGAGTTTCGGAATCAGGGCAATTGCCATCAAGATTATCTCTCCCATTCTGTAAGGAATTCGATAAAGTTTTTGATTCCATTGATTGAGACATTCGCGACCGGTCAGGAACAGTACTTTCTCGAAGAATATTAGAAAAACTTTTAGATGTAGAATTAATAGTCAGATTGTCAGAAGATAGGAAAGCAGTTCTAGAATTACCAACTCTTGATTGATGATCGTACTGACCACTAGTCCAACTATTGCATTCTCCCGAGTCATAATGCGTATTACTGCTATCAATTCCATTTTTATGAGATTCAGTCTGAGTCTGATTTAAAGTAGCACTTTTAGGATGAGGAAATCGAATAATACATTCAGTTTGAAAAATATGTTCCTTCGAACGTGAACGCTGATTGTCTTTTGAACTTTGTAGATTATATTCGAAATCAGAAGCAAAGCTTTTAGATGATGACAATGGATAGTTATGATTAATTACCTGGACATTAGAAAATACACCTGTACATGACTGTTTGGGTGAAGAATTTATAGCATCTGAATTTAATTTTTGAGTATTATCATCAAATCTTTTATTTCCTTCAAATTTTGATAAAAGTTCTTTGACTGATGGCTTATTGTCCATTCTAACATAACGTGAATAGCTAGGTAAACTATCATGGGATTTCTTAGTATCCACATTTCCTTTCAAAACTTTTATTAAATCATCGGATTCTATCTTCTTTTTCTCATTATCAAACGATTTAATGGGAAATTTTTGGAATTCCACAACATCAACGAATTTCTTTTCACTTTTATTTTTATTGCGGTTCAAATCAGTAGCAGCAGGAGATTCGACTTTATGTTTCTGTCTCTCTGCTTTTATTTGTTCCATTTCAAGCTTCATTTGACGATCCCGCACAATAAGTCGTCCTATTTCAGATTCGAACTTTCTTTTCGAATCTTCGATTGGAGATATCGGTGATATTTTATCACTACAGCTCTTCTTTTTATGAGAATCTACAAAGTCACTGTTAGCTTTAAAAAGTTCTTGGCCGAAGCTTCCGGATACAGCTATTCCAGAAACAAATTTTGCACAGATTTCATGAACTTCTGTCTTGCTTCTTTCCATAGACCTTGCGCAAGGATATTTAGAGGATGACTTCATTTCAGATACCAACTCTGAAGCTAAATCAGAGTCTTTTTTCACATGACCATTCATATTTTCTGTTTTATCGACAAAACTAGCCGGAGGTGACAATATAATATCATTGACAAATCCTCCCTCAAGGTCTATTTCTTTTTGTGGCGTTTGAGCCTCAAAGCTCATAATCGTTGAAATATTCAATGAAGAGTCTTGCTTGGTTTCCGAAGATCCATTATTTACATTAGTGTCCATATCAATATAAAGTTGTTGCGTTTGATTCACTAATTGGTCATCAGTGTTCTGTTCTGGATGGTCTTCACATATAACCAAGTCTTTGTAAGATTCATCTAATACCAATTCATTCCCAGTGGCTTTAGCATCTTTTCCTTGTGATTTATTGGCAATTTCTTCTTCAAAATCTTTTCCCATTATTTCTTTATTTACATCATCATTGTTCTCTGAGTCACCACTGCTAGGAATTTCACTGACGTAATCACCTGTTGGGGATTCAGGAGTAGTTAAAGAACCATCATGTGCAATTAAACTGATCCCCGACTGTTTTTCGGTATTTTCTGTAGTACCGAAAGATAAGACTTGCCCCTGCGAATCAAAGGACATTAAGTGAGAGAGATTCACAGATTCGGACAGGGTTGCTTCCATTGAAAAATCCATCAAATTATCTGAATCCTCAATCGCACTTGTGGGTGTCATATCAACAGTATTATCATCTTGTTCTTGGGACTCTTCACTCATTTCCTTCTCTGGCAAACTTCGGTGAACTTCAGCAGTCACAACATCTATCTCGTGAGTGTCATGAAGAAAGCTACTAGAAATGTTCAATGAGTTTCTTGATTGAACTGAATTATTTAATGAAGGCACTGGAATTGTACTTTCTTGCAGCAAAGAAGCGTGCTGAGAATCTAACAAAGGTTCATGGTCATCGTGACCTTTTGGACCTTGAGAAATATCAAAATTATCTTGGGAATGTAACTCCTTTTGAGCAGTTGCAAGCAAGCTGGAGTTTTTATCTCTCTTAAATTCATCTTTCTTTTTCTCCGTCGGCGGAGAACTCAGAGTATGATACAAACGTTTTAAGCTCAGTTTTTGAAGTTTAGGACTTGAAGCTTCACTTTCAAAACTAATCAGTTTCTGCTTTTGAGCAGTTTTACTTCTCTTAGAAGGAGAATCATTGGAACTTAAAGAATCACATTCATCTTTCAAAGCAGTACTGTGTAAAATTAGATTCCCGCTGGAATCTTTGAAATCTGATGAAATCAGGCTGTCATTTGCCTTGTCATCGATTTCTGATTCTGTGTCAGCCGTGAATTCTATATTACGTTCAAAATATGAATCATGAGAAATAGAACGAATATGTTTCTGATAGGCAGACGTTTTCGAAGGAGTAGAAGTTTGTACACTGCCTTCTTTGGAAGCATCTGAAGCAAAATCTTGAGGAGATAAGGGTGCTTCTTCTGAAAAATATATATATATATAAATCAGTTTATATCTGCATGCCAAAAAAATATGGAAACTAGTTTCCATTTACATGAAAAATACATAAATAAATATGAAAATCCGTTTCCAATTGCATGCACTAATACTTTTAAAGAAATTACGATGTTCAGTAATTTTACAGATTTAATTTATATGAAAACTTTTGTTATATTTTTTGTAGCACGGTTATTCCTAATAGCAAAAATAGATTTAAAAATTAATTTTTTCCAGAGTAGTTTAAATTTGTATATTCTCTGTGAATATTAATTGTATAAAATTCATTAATGCAGAATAAAATATATTAATCTTCCTTCCATAGATTAGTCATTATCGAAACATATGACGCATCAAATTTTCTGCCATCAGTAGCAAAGGAATGGAGATTGCAGACTTAAATCCAGACTCTCTGCCTTCAGAATTGCCCTAACATCTATTTTCATTGAGGGTTCATGTTTGTGATGTAAACCATACAATCACTTTATAATTTCCAAATAGCAGAACAATGATAAAATTTAATGTTACTTGCATATTATTTAACTACATTTGAGGCATTATTTTATATTTCAACATATGATAATTATGTTTTGCAATAAATCTGAAATAAATATGTAATTAAAAAGAATAAACACTTCTAAACATTCATAAAAAAATTGAACGTTTCTCTTCAATTTCATTTTTTTTCAATTAGTAAAGGTAAAATATTACAAAAGAATAACAGAATTTCAAATATAAACAGCAATAAATAATAATACTGACCTAATGGTGAAAATGTATATTTTGATGATTGTTGTGATGAATCTTCATTTAAAGGAAATAAATTTTCAGCACTTTTCACAGTTCTTAGTTTCTTTGTGTTGGTGTGAGAAACATCAGATTCGGTTACAGCCTTGTCCTGTAATAAAAGCAATATTAAAAGTAGTTATTTATATAGTTATGGCAAAAAAAAAATGCAAGCATTATTAAAATTATAAAATTATTTCATCTCCAATAAAATTAGCTCAAATTCTTAATTTCATGAGAAACTAAAAATAGGCTTTCAGAGTTCTAGATACAACTATATACAATAATTGCACTAACACATTTTTAAGAAGTTTAAATTCTTCGTGTATCATCATATTTGAGAAATTTTTGAAACAAAAATACATGTTTAAAATATGATTTAAACAACTTTTTAAAATTGTTCTCACAAGTATTTACCTAATTATTATTTAAATTTTAAGAAGAATAAAGTGGATAATAAATTTTGGTGGAATGTCTGTTGCAAAAAAATACCCCCTGTGCCCTCTTAAACAGATTCAAAACGAGATTGTTTATCCCCTCCTTCACAATATTTTTATTTATTTATTGTAGTTTCAAAAATTGATATTAGAATTAATACAAATCGGTATCGGATGTTAATACTATGCATTGAGACTAAATCTATTCGATTACTAAAAAATACTTTGATTAATGCTTTGATCAAATCAAAAATTTAGATAATATTATTAGAACTTTGAGGAAATTATTTAAAACAAAAAAAGGAAGTTGTAATTCAATTTTTTAAAAAAAATTGTTGTCTACATGAAAGATATATTTATGTGGCAATTGATATAAGAAATATAACGGTCGAAATCATTTGTTGCTATTGTCCTTTGCGCATGTCTGCAGAGTTGTTCTTACTTAAATAATCACCTTTAAGATTGTGTTTATCTCTTTTTCTTTCATTTTTTAGAACTGGTTATTAACCACATTATGTTTTTTAAGACTGTGCTAGTCTCTTTTTTCTTTCTTTCTTTTTTTTTTTTTTTTTACTTTTTTCTTTTCAATTTTTAGAACTGACTATTAACCGCATTAAGTTTTATACTCTCGATTTTAAATTCAAATTAATTTCCTATTATGTAAAATCAATTTGTTTAGTCAATTAATTATTTTCATTGAATTCTTTAGTATTTGTTTGGAGAAACGATGGAGGGTTCATTTACTATTAAATCTAAAATTATACCAACATGTTATTGTATTCAGTTCACTAAATTTGTTTGTATCTACATAATTCGGTGATATTTATTGAAATAGGTTGGCAACACTTGAGAACGATGCTCAAACAAAATATATATTGTGTTCGTCAGAATTTTTTAAAAAATAAAATGATAATTAAATTTTTTTCTCATTGACCATGATTTTAATAGATTTAGTTTCACGATTGTCATCAATATGAAGAGGAAAATGGGATCTGCAGATTGAAAATAAGTTAAATTCCATCAAGCCATCCATTAGTTTGGGGCCTATGATGCCTATATAAGAACTCGATGTTAAACTGATTCGTCTCCGTATAGGAAGCACACGTTTTACTCATTAATATCTCATTTTTTTTTTGAGAAAGCTCACCTATATGCACATATGTCAGATCTTTTTAGTATTAAACAGATTTTAATGAAATTTTCTCGTTTAACACTCACAGAATTAATTTTTTTTTTTTAAATCATCGACTTTCATTTTATCACTTGATGGAGGAAATGTACCACTTAAATATTTTCAAATTCTTAAAAGCTATTGGCTTTTTTACATACATTTAATACATTTTTGTGTATTTTTAATTTGTGTGACAGATTAAAAAAACATTATTATTTTTTTTTATTTTATACTTATGTTTTCAATCATCATTGCTTATTTTAAATTTCTGAATTTTATATATTCATTGTAATTTAATCAATTAACGAATTCTCTTACCAAAGTCGATGGATTTTGTACTTTAATTAATGAATTATTTTTATTTAGTATGATTCTTGACCATATGCTTGGTGCAGCATGGTCAAACACGGCCTTGAAAAAAATCCAACACAATAACATCAACAACTCAGATTTCAATGCACATAAAATATAAAATATTTTGCTTCGAAAATTTTTAATTGTTGCTCGATATATCATTTGTTCAAAATTATTTGAATTCATTTGCTACAATTGGACCAGGAATTTAAGATTAATTATTCAGGATTTTAAAATCAGTTTTTAAGATATGATAATCAATTTCACAACAAGACCAAGTTTTTTTTAACAAAATCAAAACTCTTTATTAATACGACATTATTAAAATAAAAGTAATTACGTTTCCCTGAGAAAACCGACCTGCAAGACCAGTGGTGAGTGCTCCGAGAAGATAGGACTCCCAATCTTTGGTCTTTCACTCCGCGGGCGGCGATTCTTTCGTCTTCCGCTCGTCGTCTGCCAGCCCCTGGAGAAGAAGGACTTCCATCCTGAAGGAGATTTCTTGCTCTTCCCCACAGATCTTCGCCTGCATGCAAAATGGGAATTAATAAATAAATAAAATCAGAATGTATTTACTTAAATAAGCAGGCAGCTACATTTTGTTTTGACTTATCATTATTTAAAAGCATTTTATAAATATTTCATTAAACTAAAGTATAATAGTAAAAACAGAGACAAACAATATCTTAAAATTATTCCAATAAAATAATGGTATTCAATGCTTTCTATGATTACGTTTTACACTGTTTACAGCAAATGAACTGCTGAAAAATGTCCAACTCTTTGAGACAAACAATATTTCAAAAATATTCCAATATACTTAAAATAATGACATTTAATACGTTTTTGATTATGTTTTACATTTTTTACAATAAATGTACTGCTGAAAAATATCTCACTCTTCTACGACTAAAACTGCCCTAGTTATACAATATTGAATATCATAAGTCAATCAATGGCCGTCTTGAGCAAGTATCACATATTAAATGCCATATTTTCGAAGAATCAGCCATTGAAATGATTTAAAATTGTTTAAACTAATTAAATTCAAAACTTTATCAGTTGGGAAGTTTTAGTAGCAGAAGAGAGAGACACCCCTCCCCCTAAAATGTTAATGTCAAGAAAGGTTCATTAATTACTATTAATCGGAGGAATTAAAAATAGAAACTTTGTAATTATTATAACAGTAAAATATAAACTTTGTAATTATTATAACAGTACATTAACTAACTGAAAAAGTATAATTTTTTTTCATACTTTTGATTGTTTAGAATTTAATTATTGGATCATGAAGAGAGTGAATGTCTAGTACGCATTTGAGTAGAGTAAAAGCAAAACAATACTCATACAAGTTTTAAAAGACAGACGCAAATTTCTATATATATATTTTTTAAATGAACAAACAAAATTTTAATAAATAATTTTGATTATTACTAATTTAATGCAACTAAAATAATTCATTTAAAAGAAAACATTTAACACTTTAAAGAGTATTTTACTAAATAATATTGTTAACAGTAAATAAATTTTAAAATTATGAATTTATCATAAAAATAAGAAAATTAAACATTACAATTTTTGAGAACAAATCATACATTTCTTATCTTTTCGATTTATGTGCATAAAAAAAGATGTTTAATCAGAAAACTTTTAATTATTGAGTGATACGTTGATTATCTGTGCAGTAAGTAAGCATTATCAAGAGTTAAGTTCACTGAATGTTTCTTTATCAGTGTTTTGAGAACCAGCATAAATTATTTCATTAAAAGAGGATATAATAATTGCTCAATATTTTTCTTCATCATCGTTAAAATTAATTAAATAACAAGGGGAAAAGGATCTTCTACAGTTTAAGAAAAATTCCCTCTTTAACAGAAAAAGAAATAATTATTACGGCGAAAAATCTGAGAATGTTAGGAAGGGAGAAAATTGAAGCATAACTGCAGCTTTGCTCTTATATAAATGAAGTACGTTCATATTGCAATGGTCCCGAACGAATTAGAGTATTGACATAAAATAAGAAATAGAAAAATAGTGCTTTCCTGCATTTATAAATTTTTTTTCATGAGGAGCAGCTCTTTAATGCTTTAATTAAGTTGATATCATTTTTATTTTGCTTTGCTTTTAATGTTGACGAGTGCCAAATCAGATGTGCTATAAATCAGAGATCAATAAAAAAAAAAATGGAGAAACAATCAATAGGAAACCCTAAACAAATATATTTCGTCTTCAAGTGGTGAAATCGAAATGAATCGCACAAAAGAAAAGAAAATAGCGTTTTCTCAAACAATATCGTCAAATGAAGAGAAAAAATATTGCTTTAACTGTAAATGCTACGACAGTGAATGGAAATCTAAAGGTCGAAGGAATTTAAAGTATGCCTTATTAAAAGGGACAAAACATTTTTTGAACTAATAGGCATGGAGTCCTTAAACAAATTTTACTCTTCATGATTTTAGTGAAATAGCCAATTTTTATCTGATATCAATATTTTTTGTTAAAATTTTGGCAGATGCAACACAGCATACCACTTAAGATGGCAGAAGCAGGAGAAAAGCAAAAGCATTTTGAACTTACGTAGTTTAAGAAAGGAATTTTTTGGCAGAGCATTTTATTTCTGTGGGAAAACAATAGCCCAGACAACTCAGAAGTTAAAGTTACCATGAAGCCAGAATTCGAGAGATTAGGGAATTATTTTTAGAATGTACATGAATTATAATTATTATATATATATGTATATATATATATTATATAATTATTTTATATATATAAATTTTTAAAACAAATATTTATGTTTTTAAGAGTCATTTGTTTATATGGAATCTGAGAAGGTAAGAGTAAAATAAATATGAGGATTTTAAAATAAGCTGCCAACTCTAATGTCAAAGTCATCATCCCTTTCTAGTATAAAGTTAAGAAGAAGTCACATCTGCCAAAGCCGAATTTTATGTATATAAAATAACAGTAATAAATCGGCTACATAAAATCTTACAAAATATTCAAACACTTTAAAAAGGAAATAAGCGAATCTAAAGATTTAAAAAGGAATAACAATTGGGAATAAGAGATATTTTTACTTTAAACGTCCATTACAAAATAATTCTTTTTGGGGGAAAAAATTAAATTTCGGGGAATTTAACAACTGTTTTTGGCGTTTTGTTTAAATAAACCTATTGAAATATTTGATCGTCATGAATTATAAAAGATATTATTAATCACATTATAAAATATATTATTTCATTATTTATTGTGAATTCTACTAAACTAACACTAAAATAGAGATAAGTGCTCACCTCATTGGAAGTTCAATCACAGTATGGTATTTAATGGGCAAATTCTCTTCTCCTCCTCCAACATCGATGAACTTTTGTTGTTCGCTCGGGAGATTCGACGTGAGAGCCCTCGACCGAGCCTCTTCCAGTGACAGCAGCTTCGTGGGGGTTGAAATGGCCAGAGATTTCGGTCTTGTCTTCTTGGGAGTTTCGACTGTATAGAAGAAAAAAAATATATATTATCACCACTGTTTTGTTATTGCATTTCTTTAATTTTTATCATAAATGTGAAATATAAATAAGTTAAGTAACAAAGTAAGATCATTCTTGTGAAATTAAATTGCTCTTTTTATATGCAATGGCGCAAACTAAAGTATTACTTTCAGAACAAAACACAATTCAATTTATGATTGTTGCTGTTTCAGGGTTCCCAATTTTAAAGAAGAAAAAATCAAGGAATATAATTCTTCAAGGAATATAGTTCAAAAATAGTCCTTGAATTTAGGAAAATTCAAAACTATATTTTAGATGTAAAAAAATGATAAGTCATATATATTTTTCACTTATCATTCAACTGTATCATTATTTCCTTCCTCACTCCTTCTAAAAGTTTAAGTGGAAAACACAACGGATGCTTTTTATGCTCTATATAATTTTTTTTAAAAAAGGGGGTTGAAAGAAACTGTTAGAATCGTATCAATATATTCCCCGAATCAATTTTTCTTTAATTATTTTATCAATGTTTTTAATTCTGAATCAATTTAAAATCTTCTCATGATTGCAGTTGTGTTCATTTATTGTTACCACAGTAAATATGTCATTTAATAATAAATAAATAATCAATTATGATATCAATCAACATTTCTTTACATTTCTAATGAAAAATAATAGAAGGAATAGAAATAAAAAGATTCCTAAGAAGTGATTTTTTTTTCATTACATTCCAAGAACAACATTATATAAAAATGTACAGTATAAAAACTTACATATATATTTTATTGAAATATGAACATTTTATGTAAACTGAATAAAGCAGTTTTGATTTAATCTTTCTTATTTTTTTATAATTATTTTGTAATATACGAGTTGCCGTTGGATACTATTCAAGTTCATACAGCACGGTTCAACTGCGCCGATGTAATTTAATTTTGGAAATGTGCTACGTTATTAATATTTAAATGAGTAAGAAGTACTTAAAAACACAACTCACATGATTTTTTGCACATGATTTTTTTTATTATTATGCTGATTTCATTTAGCATTTGCTGGTTCTGGGATGCGTCTTCATTCAGTACAATTCAGAGAATCACAGTTAAAAACTTTTTGCTACTCAGTCTATGATTTCTCAAAGCTGACATTTTTGGCGTAATTCATTTTTGTGCTCTTGACAAAAATTTTTACAACGCAACATTTCTGTAACTAACTCCAGTTTTAGAGCTTCCAGTTTTAAAGAATTGAAATTCAGAAAAACCGCACGGTTAAATTTATTATATAATTGCAATATCATATAAATTTATACCCCATTTATTTATAAAAAAAGAAATTTTACAACCAAATATTTAACAAACAGATAGATAATAGAAAGTACAGAAATTAACAACTAATTATTATGAGACAGAAACAATACCTTCACTTATTTTTGGACTAGGAAACACGGGCATTTTTTCACTGAATATGATATCCGTATATCGAATAAGGTACTCCGTCAGCACGGCTTGTACTCCCACAACATGCAATGCTCCTACACCACCATTTTCTATGTCCCTAGACCTACCGATAGAAATAGAGTATGAAAATTGTATCTTTATGTAAAAAATAAAATCGTATTGAAATACTTTAGGAAACATTTTGAAACTGAACACTACCTACTTTGATATCAATAGCAAAACTTACCCAGGGAAATCCATGTTAGCAAAAGTAAAATTCATAAGTGCGTAATTTAAAAGATAAAAAGAAATCTAAAATAATTAGAAATGTAACATAAAATTACTCATCTAAATAAGAAGAATGCATTTGATAAAAAAAAAAATGTTTACGCATGTAAATCCGATATGCAATAACTATAGTTCCAATTTTTAGTGAGATAGTGTTCATTGATATTTAGTAAGAAATTCACTGAAAAATCTTTTAAATTCAGTACAGAGAGACTCAATTTGTGAGCAAAAACTGTGGTAATTTATTCCTGAACTATGGAAACAAAGAAAATAAATAACACATTTCAGTATTTAGAAATGGACAACATTAATAAGCATTTCAAGAATCAACAAGAATTTATGATTTTCGAATTCATTTTCGAAAAATGAACATTAATACGTATAATCTGTCATCCAAAATACAGCTGTTGCATCGTATTGCAGAGCAAATTTCTCATAATACGATGCACATTTTGGGAAAATGAAGTATTAATTTATTTTAAAATTTGCTTTGCATAAGCAATTGTTTTTTAAATGCTATATAACGTTTTTATTTCGAGGATGTTACCGTATATTTAAATCAATTTAAGTCTCTGCCATTTAATTAGTCATATAAAACATGTTATTAACCCTTAGAATTGAGGATTCAGGAAACTTTCAATTTGCAAAGAGAGGGTGAATTCCATCTGAAATACAATATATTTTGCTCTGCGTTGCCAAATACCTTTTAAAAAAATCTTTGATTTTCACTGAGGACAAGTTACTTTAATTATCAGTCAAGTAGAAACAAAAATATAAATTATGACCAAAATAAAAATTTTGGCCATATTAAAAATTCCAAAATTGGCACACAAAAAAAGAAGAAGAAGAAGGTGCGACTCAAAAGAAATGTCTCTTCACTCTCTCTCTCGAAAATCGAAATGCAAATCAAAATATGTAACATCTTATTTATTAGGAAATAAAATCAAACATTAAACTATTCATATGTAAAACTGATGAAAACACTTTTGGATAGTTGTCTCCTTTAAAATATGATTACATAATACATTTATCTTGTTTCTTAGAAAATTCATAATTCTGGTTTTTTTTCTACACATATTTACATTTTTTAAAATTAAAATATCAATAACCACTTGCATGCATAAATGTTTCTAAAATAACTTTTGCCAGACAAAAACAAAAGATAATATTTTATTTTTTGTATTTCCTAGGAATTTTAAGCAAGCTCTCTGTATTTACAACAATTTATTATAATATATTTTTAAATTAATGATAGCCAGTTTTTTTAAAATCTAAATTAAAAATTAAATTTAAAAAAATGGCTATCACTAATTTAAAAATATTGTATGTCATAGGTTAAATAATCAATAATACTACAAATATATATTAATATTATCAATTCCACATATTTGTTATTGCTTTTCAAAACTATAGAAATCTTGTTGTAGTTACAGACAAAACAAATCAAACTTTTAAAAAAAATTGCTCATAAATAAAGTACATAAATCAATGGCACAAATCTATCTAGCAATAGAAAATGTTTGATTTGACTTAGAAATTTTTACTCAGGTTCTGTTCATAATTAAAATTGAATTGATTGAGGTAAATGTTACCTGTTCATTTATTATTTTAAAATGGGAGTGTATTAATTATGTTTAACAGCTGCAACTTAAGACTACCTTACCTTAGAAGATTGGGTGCCCAAACAATTGCAACATTTTTAGGAGTCATTCCAGTCTGAAATCCATGAGCCGCTACTTTGCTTAAATGTCTCATCAAATATTCTAACGATCTGTAGTGAGGAGGGGGCAACTGTTGAACGACATCTCGAAGCTTCAACAAGCGCAAGTCTTCATCAGCTTGCACGGCATTCTGAAATAAAAATCGTTCGGTTATGTGAGAAAAAATATGAAAAGAACGTATAAGGCAAGAAAAAGAAATGAATCTTACCACAAATTTGTCATATAAATGGAATGTCAACAAAGGATTTGGCAATTCGCGAAAATACATTTTTAATAGAGAAGCAACACAATGAATGTCCTGTAAAATGGCCTCGTCCATAAGATTGGGTACCCTGTCTTCATCAAATGCAAGTCTGGAAAATAATGTTTTGTTTACCATATTATATAAATAATAAGAAAAGTGTGAACTAAGAATTTAAAATAAGAATTGAACTGACAGATGAAATTTGTCTTCCACATATTTAATATTTATTAAATTTATGATTCAGTAATAACTTTTAGCGTGAATCTACTACCTGGATATATTTAAATTACCCCATACATAAAATACTTTCACTCGAAATTATACTAAAATTAAAGGAAACATCTTATATAAGTGTTGCACTTGTTCTTTTACCTGAGTTTCTGAATATTGGAAGTCACTCCTGATAATCTATATATTCCATCTACAATACCATGCTGCTCTATAAACTCTGTACAACATTTTAAAACAAGGGGAACTGTAAAAGGAGAAAATAATAAGTTTAAAATATAAAAGTTACTAAATAAATAAAATCATGAAAATATAATTAATAACCTCTTTCGAAAATCCTCTTAGCTCAAAATTTATTATTTTACCTGAAATAGAGTTTAATAAATTAATACCAGATCTCATTTACAATACAGGCTTTCTAATAATAAGCTCAAAAATTCAATATAGTTCTTATTGCTAAAGCCTCATTAGAAAATTTATGTTAAGTTTTGAATCGACCAGAGCTTTAAATATTCAAAACGAGGTCGAGTTAAGGAATGTTTTTAATGTTTATTAGACGGACATTCAGTTGCCACAAAATCGACATCATTTTAAAATTTTATATCTTGCAACGACTGAATGAAAAGTTTAAAATATTTTACATTTGTATAATAAATATTAATTAATAATACCATTATTTTTTGCAAGCTGTCAAAATATTTTATCAAAAGTATATATATATATATGAATGAATGTTTAGTAAAAATACTGTACCTTTAGTAATAAACTGTATATGCTTGCTAAACTGAAAATTTTGAAAAAGGTATTCGATCTTAATGAAAGATTTAGCGATTTTCTCTTCCGGTTACGCTACACAGTTTAAGAAGATTTGAGTACCGCTAACCATGAATTTGAATACAAAAATTGCAATCAATATAAATAGCCTTTTAGCATTAATGTCAACAATTGAGCAGAAAATGTGAACATCAAAGTAAATGAAGTAAAAAAAATAGTGGAAAGAGGATACAAAAGAATCCACACTATATTTCTAATTATATGATTTATTTAGGTGGTAAAATTTTCATCTTCTGTTATATATAATATCGCCAAATAAAACATTTATTCAAATGCTTTAAATCATAAAATTGTAACTGAAATCATTTATAAATCATTATTATCAAATAATGATGGATACCACGTAGTTTTCAGATGAAATCAAATACAGAAGCAAACCATCCCTAAAAATTTCAAGACGTTCTGGAGAGTGATTACTACCAAGTAAATAAAAAAATATATTAATGTTATAAATCTTTTTATAAGGCAAGTTATTTAATGTTTAAATTAACTTAAAGTCATAATTAAATCATAATTTTTCTTCTCATTTTATTTACAATACAATGAGATTTTGTGTGAAAATTCAGTTTGGGAATTTCGACGAATGAGTTTGCTATGAATTCCATCTAAGCTTTCCTTTGAAGATCAAACGTTTGTTCGGTCTTGGGACTTCATAGAACTAATAATTTAATTCTAAATAGCAGTCTACAATTATTATGTTATATTTTAAATATAATTTTAATGTACATAACAAAAAATTCGCTTTAAAATTAGCGATATAATAACCTTACAGAAATCAATAGAAAATAAATGTGATTTAAAATTCGGAATTCACTAATCTAAAAAAAAAAAAAAAAAACAATATTTCGCATTTACTCACGTGAAATATTTAACAATTGTATTCTTAATATTAAAGGCTATGAAATCTAATTTTTGAATATAATGTAAAATGATTTAGCATCATGTTTGATTATCTTTTCTTTTTGTCAAGAAAATATTTGCCAAATTTCTGGAAGGACTGGAATTTTTTTTCCTAAAGATTGCATAATACTTCTGAAAATGTAATACTATAAAAATGAATTTAAAAACTGCTGCTCTTCAAACTTACTTCAAGATTTATTAAAAGAGAAATAATAAAAGATTTACTTACTATCTCTACCAGTATTCATCAGATGTTCCCCTAGATCACATCCAAACACCCTTTCTTTCAAAATTCCACTCTGCTTCAACTTTCTCCTTGAGGGCCGAGAAAGAAGAAAAGACCTGAAGAAGGCTATTAGTTTGCCATGTTTTCGTAAAACTGAAAAAAAATATGTATTGTTATCTATACTTATAATAAAGCTCAATGTGTGTGTGTGTGTATGTGTTGGCGCTCTACAGGCCAGACCATTCAACCTACAGCTACCAAATTTGGCACGTGTATACCTTAGAGGCCGGGGATGTGCACCTGGGGGTTATTTTTTCGAATTTTTAATTAGAATTTTATTTATTTAAAAATTAAGCGACATTTTGGTGTGTATATGCTATAACTTCCGAAAATATTACCGCACAAAAAAGATTTTTACATGAAGTTAAAGATCAAAAATTTATCTTTTAAATGATACCAATGTTTTAACCTTAAAATTAAATTTCTATTTTTAATGAATTTTTAAATAAAAATTTTAACTATATTTTTCAACAATTTTTTTTCGTACAAAAAAAAATAAAAAAATAAGCTGCATGAGCACGTTTTGCATTCATGGGAAAAATTTAGCTTTTGTCAAAGTGTTGCCATCACATTGATTAAAGTTTCAACTAAAAAAAAATTAAATCTTTATGGAAATGAAATCTGCAAAAATATAATTTTCGGCACGTGTCTGTAGAAAATGAAACAAATATGAAATATTGTTTTTTTTCTAAAAAATAAATTCAAGAAAAATTATTTTATGATCTTTTACACTCTCTATATTATTAATCCAATAAATCGGTTTTATTTTAAGGTAAGCTTTGTTTAATATGAACAGGGTATCCATTCAAATCAGGGCCACACAGCTAATTTGTAAACCTTTAGTAAGACACAGATCTGCTTTATGTAACTTGATTCAATAAATGCTCTAATAAATAACGAATTTTTGATTTTACATAAAGCTTCTGCTGGGGAAATCATGATTAACAAAATGTTCTTGAAACACTAATATTTTAAATAAAAAGATTTAATTTCCAATCAACTAAATCAATCACTTAAACTGACTGATTTATGAACATTTCAATATCACTATTCAATAAAAAAAAAAAAGGATAATTTTAGATTTTCCATCGATCGTTTCAAAGAAAATACGCCAATCAGAGCGCAGGTTTCTCAAGATTAATTGGCCTAAGATTATGAAAATGTTGAGTTTTTCTAAATTTTTAACATTCAAAACTTTATAAATAAGTCTTAGTTGATCGTTGAAAATAGAAACATTCATTCATTTATTTAAAATTTGGTGTGTCCAGAATATTTCTCAGAATATGAACCTTACCGCATTAAATTTAGACTTCATAATTTTTGAAATATATTTATAGGCCGGAACAAAATATTATTATTGATTTCATTTCCATCCTTTTGAAAGCAAAATTAAAAACTGAATTTTATGCTGAATCTGAGAAATTTTTGTTGAATTATTCTTTGAGATATTAAATAAATTATGAAAAATATTTTGTAGTTCACATAAGACTTAAATAGCGAACGATTCTGTTTGCAATACTCATATTCAATAATAATAATAAATAAATAACAATAAATATGATAAATAAGATAAAACGCTTGGTTTTATTAAAAAATATCTTTATATTAATTGCAATTTCATCATTTCCACTTTAAATTAAAGTTGTTATATATATTTTGCTAAATGACAACAAATTAGCAAAATATATATAGTAAATTGAACGAAACGATCTAAACAACAGTATAAATTTGGTATGACTATCAAAATTTGAAGATTAAAAATGTTTTGTTAGAGAATCTATTAAGAGACCAGTTACTTAAAATATTTAATTGAAAATTGTAGCTTGCGGTAATACTGGCGAACCGGCTGGTCGCCAAAGGCGGCTAGTTACAAATAAAATAAGCTTATTCTAAAAATATTAATTTACTTTTCGAAAAACGGGAAAAAATAATTCTGAAATATAAGAAATTTCTATTTGCGGAACTTATACATGAAAGAATAATGCAGCTGTAAGAATATTAGATTACAAAATATAAATTTTTCTCTACAAATAATGTCATTTAAAACAGAATGCAACGACCAAATTGGTCTCATTTTCAAATACACAGAACTATCACAGAACAAACACAGGGTTTTGAAATAATACAACTTGAAACATATAGGTTAACTCTTCAGCCTTAAGAAGAGATGTGAAAATACATGTCAGATTTTCATTTTCATGCTTTCATTTTTCCGAATCAGCCACCAGATGGCAGTTCACAAACTCATTCTCATGATGATCAGTAAAAGGAAAGAAAGAGGTTTATTTTCTACATCGTCTTTTTCAAAATGGCTGTAAACAACACAAGTCCTTCTGAATTTTAGGATATGCAATATTCCCATCGCTTATTTCAGAATGGGGAGCATTTTAAAAAAATACAGAAAAGAGAAGTTGGGTCGTAATAGCATTATGTGTTGATTTCAAAATTTCGTGCATTTTGGTTGTTTGGAAAATAGAATGCTTCCTAGGAAGTAGTGATAGAAACTGTTTACTTGCATTGTTTATAGATATTAACAATTTTTTTCTATTGCGAATGTTACGTTATTATAGGAATTTACACCGATTACGTCTTAAGCTGATGGCACTGTGTTACCGCAACAAATGAACCTCTGCAGCAATTACTTGTTCCAATGTTTCTTAGAAAAATTGAAATACTATAGTTGGCTATAACTTAATGAAATAAGAATAAATAAACCAAGCTGGGAAAATTGAAAATAATTCTTTTTATATTATAAAATAATCATTGGGAGTTTGAGATAATATCTTGAAACATATACATCAAACTCTTCAACGCTAAGAAAATATGCAAATAAAATTATGTATATAAATGTAATTAAAAATATGTATATAAATTTCATATACGAGGAAGATATTCAGAAGCATATCTTCTTAACATGTATTTTTTTTGTAGCACATAAAAATTTTAGGTTTTTATTTCCAATATCACATAATTTTTCAAAATTAAAATATTTTTTGATATAATGTGATTTAAAGCAGTGAGACCTTATAATTATCCTATACTCTACAATATACTTTCTTTAATCTAAGCTTACAAAATTAAAATTTCAATCATAGCAATGATTATTTTTTGTTACAAATTTGAAAATAATAATTTGGAAAGTATAGATTCCAAATTTAAATAAAAAGTTTTATGGTTAAAATAGATAACACCTATTTTAACCATAAAATAGATGTATCTTTGTATATATTCTTCAATCTATGTATACATATTTATATAAATGCACAAATAATTGACTTCAATTTAACTAACCTGGCTTTGTGGGAGCTTTAGGAATTTTGAAAGATTGTGGTACTTTATCACCAATTATTTCTACACACTCACAAGGAAAGAACCCTACCTATAAAATTAAAAGAAACATTAGTTACACATTATATTTTCTAATTTCCTCCAAAAACGAAAATGTATTCTCACACATTATAAGAATATACTAGATTGCAATTCAGAGATAAAATTTAATATTTCGTGAATAAAGCAAGATATAAAAAATTATAATTGCATAATTCATTTATCTCACGCCTTCTCTCATTCTCCCTTTCTTTCGTATTGATATAAATGATTGGTGCGACTGGCATAACTAATTCAGTTCAGTTATAAAACATCAATAATTCAGTTTAGTGATTTCAGTAACTTATTCCATTTACTTTTTCAAGTTACTTAAAATTTGCTCAAATAATATGTATCTTTGAAGAGTGGTAGCAAAATATGTCCTTACCGTTCTCGAATGCTTTTAAGTAAAGATATCACGACTAACTTATGATCTCATGAGGCCTTGCCGATGGAATTTGTGGCTGATAAGTCATTAGATAAGTAAACGTGTTCTTGCTTCTTCTGGGGGTATAATAATGGTTAAGAATCGTGTTACCCCTTTCCCGCAGGTGGGACGTACCCCAAGTGAGAAAGTTAGCACATCATCTTCAGTCCTCTTGTTGCTGATGTTGCAGAGACTGCTATTTCATAGAACTCCGAGGGCTTAAGCATGGTAGGGGTAAATATCTTTTGATAACTGTTTATAATATATGGTCTTAACAGATCATGCCTATATATTTGTAATCAAAGGTTATTAATTAGTATTCATCAAAGTCTTCTAAATGTATCCTTCGCCATATTTTGAGCTGAAATCCCGCGTAACTTTGATATTTTCCGACATTCACTTCGGAAGCTATTGTTTGAAGTATGTGTCCAAATATCGTCTAAAAATTCATGTAAGAAGTCATCTAAAAATTCAGAAATAACCATTGAATATCATGCTACTTTTTCAGGCTTCAGTAACTTTTAACATGTTTTTTATATACAATTGCATAGGAATTCATACATTACATAAATTTATAGTAATTTAAACATAGTAAAAACTTTCGAATAAGTGCATTGAAAATACGCACAGTATTTTTATTCAGTGTTGATGATAATTCAAATGTCAGATAGATCTTAGTAGTCGTTTTCCCTAGAAATTATATTGTAAAATAAAAAAATAAAAATCGTATGGCTTAGTAAACGTATGGAATTTTTGAGCTATTATATCCACATATGCATTAACAGAAATACCTGACGATATTATTTCAAAGAACATTTTCATCAAAGAGATGAGTTAAAAGTTAAAATTCATCTAAAAACAGATTTCTAATTTTGCATAATGTTTATAACATTCTACGTTTATAATATTCTATTGTATTTGATAAAGTAAAAGGTATTAAATAAAGAAAAATGCAAAAAATAAAACTAGGTTGAAACGAAGTGGATGAATTCAGATCAGAAAATAAAAACATTAAAAATCAAGTTTTACTCTCATATCGCACTTTCTGAAAGAAAAGTAAGAACTCCTTACTTGGAAACCTTTCTTGCCTCTCCACCACGAAGATTCCTTAGGAGGTGGCATATCTATCACAGAAATTATATCTCCTACCTGCAATAAATTATCAATCACATCAGAATTTTAAGTACAGCATATTCATCAATAAAATGTTGGCAATTAAATCATGAACTAAAAGAGTAGTGGGGAAGTAAGTTTGAGAGGGTGGTGTCAGCTCAGGTGTCGCCCTCGTCATCTGACTGCGGTTCAAAATTAAAAGGTCCGTTCCGAAATAGCTCTGGTGTTGCTTTAAAACGGGATGTAAATATAACTAAACTAAATATGAATCCTTTCTGAAAGAATGATGCGGCATTTTATTCAAGAGCGGACTCTTTGTAGCCATTAAAAAAAAAAGGAACAAAAGGAACTATTTTCCCTTTTGCAAATAAATTTACAGAAGTTATAGTTTTCATTTCATTTTATTTTTACATACATATGTATATATATTTTTACACACACACACACATATATATATATACATTTTTTTAAAAAAAATGTCGGTTTATTTTATCACTGAAGTGAGGCTTAAGCTTTGTGCCTTTAAGTTTCTTAGATTATATTTGTATAGGCAATAATTATAAAAATCTATTAAAAAAAACTGGTTTGCTCTGAAATCCTTCTAGTAATCTTTAAATAGCTTTTTTTAAATTGATTAAAAAATTTTTGACTTTCATTTCTTTAAATTAAAATGATTTAAAAATTTTTATATTGTTTTAAATATGGTTTATGGCAAACAACAGCGATAAATATAGAAAAAATACCCTATATTCACTCAGCATCATTTAATACATCATTGTAGAATATATTTTAAGAAAAAGAATTGGTAATCACAATAGAAAAACAATTTATTTATTTTCATCAGCAAAACAGTGTACATGTTTTGAATAAATTTAATTCAGTGCATTGGCAACAACATTTATTAGATGTATCAAATTTATTCTCGTAATAAAAGGGTTTCCCATATGAAATATGGACAAGTTCAAAGAAAAAATATATTTATTGGAAATCAAAAGAAATTACCATGGGCGTTGTAACACAGGTCCCATTGTTTAGGTAGCAAGCCTTTGCCTTTTCTGTAGAAAGATGGTGGTTGATTCTTAAGGAAGTCTTCGACAGCTTCTTTCACTTCGTCGTCAGAATGTTCCCCCGTAATGCTCTCTTAACTGGTTCAAAGATGTGATAAGTCATAGGATGACAAATCCTGATAGAGTTTTTTAAAGGTCGTAAGGGTTTCTAGGGAGACGTGTGGACGGGTATTGCCATGGAGTACGATCGTTTGTTGTGGGAGAAGGCCTGGCCGTTTGCTTTAGATTGCTTTCCGTAGTTTCGTCCGAGTGTTGCAGTATTCTGCTGAACTGATAGAGCTCCCTTGGAGCAGGAAATAAATCAAGAGTGGTCTACGGCTATCGAATAATTAGAAACCGTAATACCGCGCGTAGTTCTGTTCTGGACGCATCCATTTATAGCATGATTTCACTTTCGATCAATTTTCTCTGCCACGAACAGATTTTACTGTTGAATGCCTTAATGCATTGCACCCTACCGCTCTTTTTTATCTCTGTTCAGTGGCGCTGCTATAGCTGCAGTCATTCTGACACAATCGCAAATGTCCACTTTTCATTTGGGGAAACCTCATATTTTAGGGGACAAAATTGGTTTAGGTATTTCAAAGCAATATTCAGCATTTAAATATCATTTCATATATACATTGTAAATAAATGTCTTATTTGTTTTTACAGGCAAATATAGTATTTTAAATCCTTTTAATATTCTAAATGAAAAAAAAAATGTTACAAGGAATTATGGGAGTTTATTTTATGGCCATATTTAATGATATATTTTGTTCCAAATAAATTTTAGAATGTAGAATAAATTCTGTAAGTGTTGAATGAGCTATAATCGTCCAGCCTGAATGTCTAATAATCTAATTGTTATACACATTTTTTTTAAATTTTTATATATTAGCATTTTATTTGATTTTGTGAATGAAGATTGCAATAATGATTTTTATATGATGTCTATTTAATGCTACTTTTAGATTCAACTAAGTCTATAACAGAATATATTCAGTAAATGATAAATGAACCGTCGTACTTACTTCGAGCGAGATTTCATCATTTGCCTGGGAGGCATATCTTTTAATCACATAAGCAGCCGCAACAGCTGGAGTATTGATCGCTGCCTCGTCGGTCACAATAAGTCGGTTACCTCTGTTGTCCAACTGAAGAGATTTAATGCAACCATTACTCTGTGATATGTAATTGAGACTAAATGATTTGATGCCGATGTGACAGCTTTATCAGAGATAATGCAGAAATTCGATTAAGTTAAGACTAATGTTTATAATTGACTTTAGGATATAAGTGTATTTGTACATGATTCGTCTATTACCTCTAGTCTGCAAATGATGAGATTTAAAAAATTTATTCATTGAAATTTATTAAAAATCACATTTTATTTTAAAAATGGTACTGAGATGTTTATGAAGAATGGTATTACGAATAATATGAAATAATTTTTAGGAAATCAAGAATTACAAAAAAATTTGGCACAAAATGATTATTACAAATATGAAAGAAAGAAAGAAAAAAAAAATGCAAGAAAAACTTCAGATCCTTTTAAGATTTTTTTTTTAATTTAGGAAAAAGTTAAATAATTTTGATTAAATTCAAATATTTCGAAACAGCTATTGAATAAAATAAAATATCCAAATTATTTAAATGGGAAAACTTAAAGAGTAATTTTAACTGTTTCTTACCTCCAGCCAATTCAAAACCGGCCCGCAATTGATTAAACTCCCAGCCAGCTGGGAGAATCTTTCCAGATACTGAGTCAACATTGTCCGAACTGCATCCTGAAACAATATCAAATTATTGTAGCAATGTATTTTATGCTCTTCATAAATTTAAACATTTATGATAAAAAAATCTGCGAATTAAAAGTAAATAGTTTTATAAGTAATTGTGAACATTAAAATCTACTAACTATATATTTTTTAAACATTGAAAATATTTCGAAACTGTGAATTGAATTACAAAATCCTAGCAATGTTTTTGAAAATAAATTTGATGAGTAATCATTTAAACATTGTGTGCCGGCGTCCTTGCAGAGAGGTAGTGCGTCATCCCTGTGACAGGTAACTGTCAGCGGGCTAGTGAATCGCCATAAGTAATAATATACTAAGAATCGCCATTAAGTAACAACAACAACATTGTGCATGAGAATAGCAGACTATGCAATCAAATCAGTATTAATAATTTCTTGATCGCAAACTTTTTAATATGATAACAATGCACCCTTAAATAATCCAAATAAAAGATTTGTTCTTTCCAATATATATATAGAAAAAGCTGAGAGTGGAGTTCTTAATTCTGGATGAAAATTTTAATGAAATTAATCATTGATTTTGATTTAGTGATGGTATGAGTTTTAGTATTGTGATCTCAGAAAATCAAAATCAAAGACTTAATAAAGAATGGAATTAGGACTTAATTTATATACTGAATAGCAGCATCAAAAAGTTTTTACAAGTACGAATATTTGACCAATGGCCCTCCTCCCCCCAAATAAACTGCAAACTGTGAAAAAGGTTTTATTTATATCGGTTTCGGAAATTCCCATTTATAATGTATTAGGATATTACTATAATAACAGTAAAAAAAAAAAAAGAAGATTTTCCTGGTTCTGAGTATCCGTAAGCAAACTATAAAATAAGGTACAATACAGAAAAAAAGTATCCCAATTTAAAAAAAAAAAATAGTATAAAATTTTGTATATTACTTAGAGCAATTCAGAAAACAAACCAATTTCTACAAGCGGAAAACAAGCATGACTGTTCTTTGCGGTTTATATAAATAATTTCCATTTGTCAATATATATATATATATATATATATATATATATATATATATATATATATATATATATATATATATAGGATTGCAAATTTCAAGTTATTATGTGAAAACAGTTTTATTTTTTCAGTCATTAACTAGTTTGAAACAATCATTTTCAATTTTTCTAGCTGACAAACAAAATTTTTGAGATGAAATAACAATTTTTGAGATGAAATAACAGCTATGATGTCATAGTTCTGCTTTCAAAGAAGAATACGTAATAATAAAGCAATACTCGTAAAAGCAGATCAAACTTTTAAAAAAGCATCTGCTTTCAAAGAGGCATACATAATAATAATGCGATACAAAAAGCAAGTAAAAAAATATACGCGATTAAAAGATGATGATGAAAATCGCCATTTACGTTTTGTTCATTTCCTACGCGATTTCAAGCTTCAATATTCATTGCCTACGCGATTTCGAGCTTCAAATGTCCCTAACCAAAACAACATCATGTCCTCACACGATAAAAAAAACGGTTAAGAAGAAAAGAAGATTATTTAATTGACATTAAATAATTTTATTTGTAGAAAAGCAGATTGCTTTGAAATTAAATCAACTAAATAAACAAATCAACTAAATAAAATGCTGATAATTGTTATTTATTCTGATTGAAGTAAAATATTGAAATTGTTATTTTAATTATAAAAGATAAAATCATTTCCTTCATATTGGCTTCACCTTTACTTTTCATTTTATATATAAATCAAAATCCTTCGCAAAATTCATTGCAAAAGAAAGAGGAGAATTAAATTATTTCAACATTTCTATATGAATGACCAAATAATCAAAAGAGAAACCTTCCCTTTTTATTCCTCCTACAACATAAGAATTGTTTTCCGCAAGTAAAAAAAAGTGCTCTATATCCACTAAGTAATTACGCTTGAAATGCTATTCAATGAATCACAAGATGAATTTTTGACCTTCTCCAAGGCTGTGGTATCCTACTCAAAACTTTCCACCCCCAATCTTTTGATCTGTTTATGTTAGTTTTATCGGGTGTGTGCAATTTGAAAATTGAAACCTGTCCACCCATCTCTTGGTCATTTCTCTAATAAATTACCGGTGCACACGTGAAGGGACAGTAGGAAAAAGGCGAGGTAGAAGAAGATTCTATAGATTCGATCCTGTCACACCCAGAACTTTATAACTGCGATTTCTGTTACACCCACGGTTGAAACTTATCTCGAATAAGAAAAAAAGTGCAGCATCTGTAAAGATTCGAATTACTTATATAACAAGATTTTTAGAAAGAAAAGTAGACACCCTAGCGGTCTTCAACCTTTTAAGGATTCAGATCGAACTGTCCATTGCAGTATTAATCGCGATATCTTCCTATAAATTTGAAATAGTTGCGAAAAAATTATTTTTTTCTGTCATTTAACTAAATGTTTAAAACCTCCAGACAATCTTAATTGGTTATTATTTATAAATTACATCTTATAAAAATAATTTGTTAAAATCGAGGGGGGGGGCGACGTTTTTCCCTCGACTTTTCCGCATACTTACAGCAAATGGCGTTTCATCATATATTGAAGAAAATTGATTTTGAATTATATATGTATTTATAAAAACACGTCTCGCTTTTCATGAATTGCATTCAAAGTTTGTAACATATTTAAGTGAGTCAGATGGTAAGTATCATTTGTTTAGCTCATAGCCATTTTAAATATTTTTAGGCTATAGAGAAATAGAAGGTCTCCGTTTTGACGTATTTCATAGAAAATTTAATATAAATTTATGATTTTGATCAAAAGATTGATAATATTTACTTTTAAAAATTCATCGTCTAACTTTGTGATTTGGAGTTAGTTCATTAGCAAATGAACGAATAAAATATAAAATTGCGTTTTCCGATCTAGTGGTAGATTTAGCCATTTTACGACTCTAGGTAATGTTTATTATGAAGTCTCTTGTTTTAATGAGCATGTCAAACAATGTTTTAGTTTAATTTTATTAAATAGTAATTTCGTGAAAATATATGGTTTATTACAACTCATGACTGCTCGATTAGTTAGTTGACTAATTTAATTTTTTTTAAATTAGTAACTTAACTTTTTAAATTAGTAACTGAAAATATATGGTTTTATTTATTATTACTCATCCGGTATCCACGTTTATCACAATTATATTTAAACAGATGCTTGCAGCTTATATTTATTACAGAAACTGAATGAACGTAATGAAACAAATTGAAACCTTACTTTTATTATCAGACATTATCCTAATATTTTATAATCAGTTATTTTTTTAGATTTATTTATTTAAGAATGACGTTAATAATATAATTTCGTTGGCCTGCCTGTAGCTCTCTCTCAATTCAGCAATTCTAGGCAGTTATCTAATCTACCTAATCAGAAATCCGCCCCTGTTTCTCAAGTAAATCGATCTAAAACGTGGATATGCAACGAAACTTTATAATTATGTTATTTTTTGACAAATATAATATTTTCATTTCGTGAAAGAAATTATTGTACTATACACTCTTCGCAAAATGACATTAAAAAGTAGGAAGGATATTTATAGGATTTTTACAATGAAACATTTCCTATAAATCTAACAAAAAATTTTTATTTTGCCTTATCGCATAGATTTATGACTTCACTAGAAGAAAAAATATAGGATAGCTGATCTAAAATCTACGGGAGCTATACAAATAAAGTTAAGAACAGAATTAAATAAGCAACAGGCATCTTTTTTTCTATTCCCAAAGAATATTTTTTTTTCTTTAAATCCACCAAATAGACACATATTTGTCTTATCTTCAAGTGAAGCTATTATTCAACTGATATTCGCTGTCCAATATACATCAACTAACTGCATCAGCTACAACTAAATAATATGCACAATACTTTTACAGACATAATTGATTGTCAGAATAATATTGCATTTCACTTTTTTATCTTTCTCGTATATAAAATAAGCAAAAAAAAAAAAAAAAAAAATATTGCCATCGTCAAAACAATTCCAAATCTCGAGTTTGAATTTGTGAAGATTGCAATACTTTCCTCTTTGCAGTCATCAAAAACTTCTGTCGGGCCGGGATAGACTGGTTGATAGGGCGTTGGATTCGCGTCCCTTGTTTCGAACCCCGCCGACCGAAGACTCTCCGCGTGTGTGGTGGCTGGCGCACGTATAAATATGTCATGGTCACAAAGTGATCCATGTCGAGAGTAATACCTCTGGGGATACTGGATCAGGGGTGATCGTTCTCTGATTCTCTGATTAAAGTCTAAATTACGATCTGTGAATGAAATGCATGAATGAAGTCCGCCCCGTATAAAGAGTTGTGTCGTGTGTGTAGTTAAGTCGTACTCTTGGCCTTAGATGGCGCTACTGAAAAAAGCAAGAAACGCACCGTTGGCTTAAAATCACTGACTATGACAAGTGCCATTAGAAACAACAACAACAAAAATTCAGTCACAATGGTCATGTTCGAATCACAATGATTCATACCTTCCTAAATTAAAAAATGCGTTTTTTTTTTGAATTTTGTTTGCGCGTTGTATGTCTTAGAATGTAGTAACTTAAAAACACTTTGAATCAGATGTATGATATTTGGTACGTTGTTTTTACACGTATAACATTAAGCATAACATTGCTATCAAATTTTATACTTAATCCATTTACAGGAAATCTGTCTACCTCGGTGTTTGAGTGAAAGTGGGAGTGATAACGACATAGTGTGAAATAGATAAAATTTAACACACAGATTTAGCTTCTAAAACGTAGATGTGCATCAAAATTTGAACCAAATAATTCAAGGAATGGACCGTCTGGAATATTTCTTAAACATGTAAAAGCGATTATTAAAAACGTTTCCAAATATAATTGTAACAATTTTTGAATTGAATGGCAAAGGCCATTTTGAGCAACTTTTACACAAAATATATGAATAAGATGAATACATTTGAAACATCGAAAGGGAGAGAAAAATTAATTGCTTCATTTTAAACAGTGCATTGAAAATATTTTACTACATTAAGCTCAAAAAAAGAAGAAAAAATTAACATAGGTTAGATAGTAATGTTCCTCTAGCATATCCATAGAAACATATTCTTTTAAATGCTTTTTAATTCTTATTGATGCTCAATATCTCATTAAACTAAATTATTTTAGAGCAATAGAGTATGATATTTTATTTTATTCTACCAGAATTAAAACGAAACTTCAATATTATATTCAAATGAATTAATTTTACCTGGAAAATATTCCATTGATTAATTTCAAAAATGTGAGTAAATGACAACAAACCTCTACAAAATATTCCATTTCACACTAAGAAAAATAGAATAGAAAGTGTGTTTGCTACAGTTTCAATCCTGCCAAAATTGAAACTAATTATTAAAAAGCCTTCAGAATAAATATAAACACGTTATAAAGATAATTCCGTTCTTTTTGCTTTTAATAAATGGAATTTTTTTTCTTCTATTTGAATCACAATATGAATAATGAAATAATCTGATAGAATGAATTCCCTACGGACAATTACTCTCAAGCAATTTGAACTCTTTGCCAACTTTCCAGAAATGCACATGTACATTTGTGAACATCAAAAGATAATAGAACTAACCCACTGCAATTCTGGTGATATTTATAGCTCAAGAACATTTGCATTTGGCAAATAACATAACCATTTAGGGTATATTTAATCTTGGAATGAGCACAACGTTACGTTACAGACAAATTGTTTCATATCCTAAGGGATATCAAATTTAATAGAGTAAATGTGACTGGCATTTTTTATAATTTATTTCGGTATTCTGCCCCAAGCTGTTTAAATATTGCTGTTAAGACTTTCGTTCATAAAGAAAAAAAATGATACAATAAGTTTTTTCGTTTATTTCAGTTGTCCATTTCAATGTCTTTTGTATATGAATAAAATAAATTGTTTTAATATAAACATTAATAACAAAAATGAAAAAAAAAAACAATTCTTTACCTATTGTCAGAATACATAAATTATTGTTTTACTTTTTACTAGTCGCTTTTGGCGACCAACTGTTTCGTCGGAGATATTGATTATATTTAATTTCAGTGAAATCGATATCCAATCAATTAATCGAGATTAGATAAGTGTAAATGTACATTATTCCTTCAAATTATCTGATATTAAAACCATATTATTTATAAATGTTTGGTTCTTCCATCTTCTGAATTTCGTGGAACAGTAATTGCATCTTTTTATTTATCTTGTAAACTTTACAGATATTAAACAGAATCCATCTTTCCTGGCTTTTGTTGATGGAAGAAGATCATGCTATAAAAAATGTTATGAAACATCAAAAATGGTTTAAATTTCAGGGCAATAATGTAATATATTGTTAAAAATTAAACAAAATTAAAATGATTAAAAATTGCTAAAATTCAGCAAAAATTTCCATGACAAATTTATATCATTAAAAAGACATTTTTTTTTTTTTTTTTAGTTTTAAAAAAGCACAAAATTTATTTTTGGGAAATAATGTCTTTAGAAGTCATCGTGGGAAAACGTCAAGATTAAACTTAATATTTAATCGATTAAAATTATAATTATGATTTTAAAAAAAACGCTCCGATATGCACATTCCCGACCTCCAAAGTATATATATATGTACCAAATTTGATAGTTGTAAGTTAAATGATCTGGCCTGTAGAGCGCCAATACACACACATATTCCTCTTTATTATTAGTAGAGATAATAACAAGATTTCCACTATTTCATTTGTTAAAAGGCCAAAAGATGAATGTTTTATCTATAATACTTTATATAGTGAGAAGTATTAAAATAAGTATAAACAAAATATATCGCCTCTTAGCAGGTAGTATTATCTACCTCAAATTTTCAAACACGTTCTCATTTCAAACAAACTTACAACTCCTTTTTTTAATACTAGATGTAAAAAAAAAGTCTGTGCTGGTCCTTTATTTTTGAGAAAATACAGGAGGGGGGGTCCCACTTCTTTTTAAATCTGGAAAATTCTGATAGTAGTAATGTTTGAACATAACATTTTCTTTTTAAAAGCATACGATATTTCTAGTACTGTATATGCTGTATTAGCAATATTATTCAGATGGTAATTTTTTTTATAAATAATTATAAAAATAATTTTGCACATTAATAGAATAACGTTTATTTCAAAAAAGAGTTTTCCATTAAATTATCTTTTTGAAATGAATGAATGATTTTTTAAAAAAAAGCTTCTGCCATAAAAAAAGCTACTGCTCTAAGGAATTTTCAAGAATGGCAGTTTGTAAAAAATCTGTAATTGTAGCAGAATATTTTTCATGGCGGTAAATACTCTTCAGTTAATGTTTTTCATTATTAATATAAAATGAACTCTGATCATATTTTTCTACTTAAAAAGACAAAGGCTTCTTTAAAAATATCTTATTTTTATAACACAATGAAAAATATATCTGATTATTTTAGAGGTGAACAATAATACTTTATATTAAAAGTGAGCTGAAATTAAAAACAAGGTTATTTAAAGATTGCATTTCTATTTAAACGAATGTCACTTATAATTGTATGATTGTAAATAAATTAATTTAAATTATTTACTTTTTTTAGTTCATCAATTATATGACAGAAAAGTATGAATGTATAAAATGAAAGATTTAACTTACGGAAAGTACTTAAAAGCCATAAAAATGCATATTCAACGCACTTAAAGCACGCCGATATACGATATAGAACATTTCATTTTTAGCTGCCATATTCCACCATAATTCTCACAAATCCACATATTCCATTTTTATAGGGCAAATAAATTACCATCCTTTATAAAAGCATTTTATGGAACTGTTTTATATTATTTATATTCTAAAGCGACTAATTTCATTTTTCTTGACAAACTCTATAAAACAAAATTACTGCGCAATTCCTAGCATCTACGAGAAAACTGTTGATACATTTGTATTCTAACAGGAGGAGATCCTTTTATTAACGTTTTCTGTAGTTTCTGTGTTGGCGTCCCGGTGTTGAAACCACAGAAGTGTAGGCCGAAACAGTTTATCATAACCTGTTTTTGTCACATAGGTTAACTTGGGGGAAAAAAACAATAAAACAAGGTATATAATTACTGTTAGAATGAATAAGCTTGTAAGAAATTGAATAAAAACAATGGGAAATAAACGCAACTTCACAAAAAAAATTGACCAACAGTGAACAATAAAACAAAAACAAAAAATGTAGGAGAGTCTGGAATGTCTTATATTTAATATGATTGGATTTCATGATTATTAATTAAACTAAGAATTAATAAGTTAATAAAAACTAATGCAATAAAAATGAAATTTTCATCTCAACTTTGCTTATTATACATTCTCAAAAATTAATAAAATCAATAACTAAAACTAAATAAATAAAAATGAATAAAACTCATATAAATTATTTCAACTGATGTGATAAAATGCATTTTTATACATCGAACACATTTTTAAACAAGAAATACATCAAACTATATGTAATTTCTAATAAGTGATTTTATATATTGTAACCAGCACTGTTAGTTAATAAAATTTATAAATTTAAAAAAAAGGGAAAGAAAAGGACCAATCACTTATTTACAACCATTGGATCGATTTCATTAATTGTTTTATATAAAAATTTTCTAGATATGCCAAAAATTTCTAGAAATCGATAAAACATCATTTCCTTTTATATTTTCTATGGAGAAAACAAGCAATAGTGCTCCCTGGCTATAACCACTGCAATAATTTCGAAAAATGTTCTTTCATTTGAAAACGTTTTTCGTATTTCATCAATGATTGCCTGCACCCAAAAGTTTTCCATTTTCAAAAATAAATAAATAAATTTTATAGATTCTTAAAATATTTAATTTTACATTAATGAATATTATTTGTAAAAATCTGTTTATTTGTCACCTGAGTTTGTCCGCTCCTTCATATATACAACAAACTTTAATAAAAATATTTATATCGATTAATGGGGCATCTGTGTACATATTAAATAAAAATAAGAAAAATTTACACTTTTTTTGCTGTCTCTTAATTTGAGACATTAACACATATATATCTTAAATCTACAATGATTGTACAGCATTGTTTAATATAATATCAGTCTTACTAAGAAAATAGAACATGAATATATATAGCAGTCTTCTTATGTAAACATTCAAAATCGTTCAACAAAAATCGTGATACGTAAGATTTAGCATAGCATGACAGAATTAAAATGATAATATTAAACATTTCATGCACTTTGCAAAAGTATACAATAAAAGATTAAAAATTACACATTTTATTTGCAATTTTTAAATGCATCAGTAGAGAATCATAGCTGTATTCGCAAATTTCATTTGAAAGTAGCAAAATTAGTTCATCGAAAACCCATACGGAATATTAATATATCAAATATTATCATACAGAGGATTTTACAAAATCAGGCATTGCCAATTTAAACTTTTGAATAAGGAATTTAATTAAAACTCTGATTAGATTCTAAATTTTATTTCAGATATTTATTGTCACAATCATCTATATAAGAATGAAAATGACATCGGATATAATTAGATATTTTCGTGATTTTTATTTTTTAAATTATTTCCTATTTAAGCTTTAAAATAACTGTAAATGTAAAAACTCTTAATCTGATGTACGATCCAGACACTTCCATCAGTATAAGCGATCTAAAATCTATTCGCAAACATTTGAAGAAACTATTACTAATTTGGTCATACGCTTGCACCAAACTTTGTTTAATAAAATTTATCTATCCTAGTCATGATTATTATAGATGTACTTTTCAATACTTAGGTGTTATTTCTTTAATTGTCAAAACTCAGGCCATGCTATGAGTAAAGCGATACGATACGGTTAATATTAAAAAAAGTAATCGTCTTTATATAACATATACTAGAAAACTCTTACCAACTTGATCATATGTCTGCACCAAAATTTATCCAATAAATAAATCCTAATTATAAAGAAACTACGCTTAAACTAAATAAAAGCTATGATATGATCTCATTAATAATCATCCATCTTATAAGTACACTGACTTGATCGGGTGAGTTCCCAAACGAACTAATCACCTTCCTATCAGAAAAACTGCAACATGGATATCCTTTCTTTTTGCGACTGACTCATCAGGGATAGCGATCGGGTAGTGTCCCTGGATCCCCAAAGAGCAATTTGCAACATGGGCTGACTTTTTGGGAAGGCAAGTTCTTTCAACTCTCTCCACCCCCGTAAGTCCCAGTTTAAAATGCAGTTAACGTCAAATGACTCAGTCGCAGATGGTACCCCGAAAACTTAGCATACGTTAAATTTTCTGTGTGAAGAGCAATTGAGCTGAAACTGAAGTGCTTATAGCCTGAAGCATGCATGCGGAAGGACAACACCTCCCCCGTTATCAAAGGAGCGCATTCATTTTTAGAAGCTCCATGCATGAAATGGTGTGAATGAATCGATGGAAGCGTCAAACCACCGTTAACCACTTACTATTCATCATTCAATACAAAGACATGGGCTAAATTTGAAAATAATTTTAGTGATATTAACCTTTTAATGTGCAAAGTATGCAAAAGGGAAATTTTCTCGAGAGGAGAAAAATTATCCAATTAATAAAGGAAATTGATTTCATTAACGCAAGAATTCACAATAATGCATACTTTTCAAAATTCTCTCTCTCTCTCTCTCTTATATATATATAATCATTGTTATTTTTTCAATCCCTATCTGATTACACAATGCTATAACATTATTAAAGATTTTTAAAAAAGAAAGATTTTAGCGAATGGAAAATCATTTTAATTTCCATTTCACATACCCTTTGTATCAATTTTTTTTCTGAATTTTTATTGAGTATGAAACTAAGATTTTTATTGGGCATTCATTTGTTTCAGTGTATTTTTAAAGCTATACCAGTAGCTTCTCTCTATAAGTCTTCAGAATATGCAAGGAAAACTGGATGAGTTATTTTTTCTTGCTTAATTAAATAGGTTTTCCTCATGTGTAACAGCTATTTCATTTTAAAATCTTATTTCAATAAAATAATAGCCATCTTATTGGCACAATTATTATTTCCAAATTAAATAGCATTACTGAATTCTTAAATTTTCAATTTCATAAATATACTACATTTAAAACTACATAAATTTCATAAATATACTACATTTTTATTATCTGATTACAAGAAAATTTCTATCCAATTTTGTGTTACATGGTATACAGTTTTATTCTGAAATAAAATTCCGAAGAAAGAAATCTTCTATTACATTACCAATTATTTCATGCTGTAAAATAAAACTTATTTATTTGAAACAAACCATGAAATTTAAAAACGAAATTCAGGAATCATTCATAATTACGCTTATATTTTGTCATAAATACTCTAATTCTCATATCCGTCAAAGATAGCACTATCAAAATTAAAAATAAACAACATGTTATGAAATTTTACATAAAATATTATGGTCTAAACTTTGACCACTATTTTTCAAAATTTCAATTAGTTTCTCAAATGAAATTTCAGTGAAATTGTTCAATATTTTCATTAATAACTTCCTATATCAAATTGAAATAGTATTTCTACAGTCTAAAACTGATAAATTTTCCTTTCAATCGGTATTTTTTACGACCCGTTACAAAAAAGATTTATTTTAAAGTATAATTTTAAATTATACCTCTTTCAATGTAATTCAGAATTATATATCTCCTCCTCATACACAAATCTATTTGGAAGCATGATTTCTTTTCTTATTCAGCAATTTTTGTGTTCAATTCGAACCGAATCTATAGTGTTTGAGTTGCTTTATAAATATCTGATAATATATTTTATGCAGCTTTCATACTTAGTAGATTGCAAAGAAGTTCCAAAAGGCAAACTTTTGTCTGACAAATTTAATATTTTGGCGAAGTTGAATTCAAGTTTTAATCCGGAAAAAACTATTTCATTTAAACTTGGTCATTGCCATTTTGAATTTTAAAATTCATGGCGCATTAGTTTTCATATATATATATTTTTTATTCTTTCGTTATTGCAAGTTTGAACGTTTTTGAATTGCATTTTTGCATACATTTTAACACAGTTTTTCTACTTTGGAAAGCGTCTATCAATATGGCCAATGTTGCAATTATTACTAATAATATTGCTTTTATGCACTTTCTGACGGCTTAAATAAGTTTTTTTAATATATTAGTTACTTATTTATCAATTTAATTATGAAGCGTAAATTTAAAATCAGATCAAACTGAAACGAAAGAACATCAATACTGAAAAAAGATTCCTTGAAATGGAATAGCTATAGTTTCGCTTGGTGAGGGAAAAGTCATGAAATATTTTTTGATGGTTAAATCAATTGCAGAAGAAGGGAACAAATTTCGTTAATATTCAGATAAATTTGCACTAACTATAAGGATTTATTTAGTTAATTCTCTCCTTCCAGATTTTTGTTTAATTCTTGCCTTTTAAATAATCAAAGACACCGGAAAGAAATTAAAGAGAATATAATTAGAATACAAAACTACAAGGGGAAAAATGACTACAATTAAAAAAAAACTTGTATATATTTTTTTTTTTTCGAATTAACGGTGTTATTATATATAAAGCTTAAAATAAAGCATTACACGGAAGCAGAATTACTCTGCTGTATCCAGTTAAATGTTAAGATTTTAAACGACAAAAACATTGCAGATACAACATAATTTTATTTAAAAAATGTGGAATCTTTATCAATATATACTTAAATTTAAATATGAAATTAAATAGAAAGTAACTATTCACAAATCTTAATAAATGTTTCATTAAAATAACAATAGAAAATTATAAAGAGAAAATTTTAAATCTGTAAGTTTTTCTTCTTTTACAATTAGCAAACTAAATAAATATTCTAGCACTTATAAATATTACCATTCACACAAAAGTCAGTACTTTAATTGATCTCCTTTTAATATATAAAAAGCTACGTTCACATATAAAAACATTAATTTCTATAATACAATTACAATAATTTAAAAAAATGGCTACAGAAGAAAAGGATGATGTTTTCATTCAAATGACAGAGGCGTTATAAATATTTTACATAATTTTGTCAAATTCACTTATTGAAATTGTATAGACTCACCAAACACCATGATGACAACGCAAGGCATCGTACCCAAACTGCTGTACAATTGCAACATTCATCTGAATAGCAGCGTCACTATATTCCAAACATATTCAATGAAGCTCCCTGGTTGCTATGACATTGTTGCTTAGTGTCCTCCCTTCATCCTGAATGTGGGATGAGAAAAGGATGCTTTGGAGGGTGGGTTGCACGGTTGGTTCTGCGTCATTTATCGCCAATCAGACCAGACCCTGTACCCCAAATGCCCTTCAAAACGGGAAAAAAATAAAGCAAGGTACCGCCGGGAGGTGCGTTTTGTGTAAAAAAGGAAGGTGTTCAAAAGTTCACTGATAAAATGGTAAGCCGAACAGGTTTTATAGTTAATGGCACTTGAGATTTTCAAATAATAGTTAACTTTCAGTTCGTTGAAAATATTTTCAGTTTAATGTATAGGAAGTAACGGAAATTTTTAAGAAATAAAAATGCCTGTCTCTTACCCTTTTGAACATGAGGCACATTGCGCAACGTTCAATGAATATGGACCCTTCATAAATATCATGCAAATGGAAATTACTATTAAAATTTCCAGTTTTAATATTTATTAATAATAGAATCATTTCTGCAACTATGAATCAAACTAAAAAATGCTGTAAAAAATTTGTAATGCTCTCGACATTTTTTATCCTTTTTTTTTTTATTTAGATATATCGAAATAGCAAATGACAACCAACCAAACCTTACGGTTATCATTTATATTAGAATATAATAAATGAAAACAAAGCCTTATTTTTATAGACTGAAAACACAAATATGCAATTAATTTTTCAGCTTATACAAAATTCGCTAGAGTTAGAGCAAGATCTCCAAAGAAAACGCTAAGGAAATTAACAAAAAGAATACAAATGTATATTAATAATAACTGAATACACCCTAATATAAAATCTAAAAAAACTCTTAGAAATGTTTATTGTCATATATTTTGTAAAACATCTCCAAATTTAAAAGAATATAAAAAAGGTATGTTGCGAGACAACCGAAAATATTTATGCTAAAATGATTTAAAGATCGTTTTTCTAACTGACAGATAATATATATTACAATAAATGTGATTAATCAAATGATTATGCATAATTACCTGTGATTACCATAATCACCATTAAATTTATAATCACTGTTGTATTATATTTACCGTAACATATATAGTTAGTGAATAAGGAATACTGCTTTATACATATATTTATATGGATACAGAATGGAAAAATACTTAATATGATTTTTTCCAATGTTATTGCTTTAATATAAATTGTCAAAATTTAGATATTATTAGCATTAACATATTCGAAATTGTCATTATTTATCAAAACTATTAACAATTATATTTTCTAATTCAATAAACAATCTATTAAAATGTTTGTTATCTGAAAACGAATACAAAATAGAAAGCAAAAAGCCTAACAGAGAAAAAATGTAATAGCTGTTTTTATAGTTTCAACGTTGGAACATTTCTGATTTTGAAATAAGGTGAATAAAACGCCAAATGTGGTACCCCGCCCATCCCCCAACAATTCACGCATATTTCAGGGAGTGCGTTATAATAGTTACTGCTTCTGTATTTCGAGACACCGTGCGGTCCCCGCGGCACGTGCTACCCCGCATGGTTGGAGAATTTGTCACGTGTCCCCTGACGTCATTCTATGGGGGCTCATTAACACAGAAATCCAACTTCCGGAACTCACAAACATTAAGATTAGATCCCTTGATTTTTTATTCATTTCTATCGAATCTATTATGTTCCTGGCATTTGTGCAAAATATTTGATAAATGTGATGCAAAACTGAAGAAATAGTACATATTGATTTTTGGACTGAAGTCTAACCAATTTGATTGGGGGGAAACATTTAATTAAATATAGATTATATTTAATACAAGAATATATTTGCTTGGCCAGAAATTGAGAATGTAAAAGCAAGAACTTTAAATCGAGTTGTGATTTCTGAAACATCGAATAATCTAAGAATTGAATTTCATATATTCTCTTGCAAATGTAATAATCAGAATTCACTAAGATACGTGATATAGAATATAAATATCTTGTTTTAATGTGCCAAATTCATCATACAAAATATGAGAAAACTGGCCTGAATATGCGAGTGCAAAGTCTATTTTCAATCAAAGTTCGATTTTATGTACTACAATATATTTAGCATTTTAAACAAATTGTAAAAGCTAGAACGCTATAATACTAAAACAATCAGTGTAAAATTATCAAGGAATTAAAAAAGAATGCTGGCTATGAATGAAATGCAAAAACTCAATAAAAATAACTCGATTGTAAATGAATATCATTAAACAAAAATAGTTCTGTTAAGTTGAATTTTAACTTTCATTTGATTCTTAAAGTGATTCAATTATCAAAATAAGATTTTAATTTAAGGATTAGTTAATGGGAACTTCTGTTAAACTCAACAAATATATGGAATTTTTATATCTATTTTTGAAATTTAATTGAAAATTGGCATGAAGTTAAATTGTCGAGTCAATTCGCTTACCTAGAATGTGATATTGAATCTAATAGATATAGAATATGACAATGAATAAGATTAAAAAAAAGATGCTAAAACGTATCCCCAGAAGGAAAGAAAATACGTATCTAAATAAATTATTTTTCTTTCAATTTTAAAGAGAAAAATATGAATTAAATCTAAAAAATAATCGTATACGATCAAAATGAATTATGCGCATAATGAAAATGATGATAACTAAATATGTAAAATAGATTGATTATTGATAAATAAAATAAATATATTTTCTATGACAGCAGCTGCAGAAAAACAATAAAAAATTTTATAAGAATTATTATCAAGAAAAACACAATTTTATTGATTAGTTTTTTTTATACATTGAAACATACAAATACATTTTCTTAGTAAAACAATCCAGTAACTAACCGAATTAAAGATTTAATCTCAAAGAAAATTAGAAACCTAAGCAAATGCACCGATATAATAAATTTATGCATATGGTTAGATTCACATAGATAATGAAAAAAGGAACCCAATTAATTATTAAAATTAGCATTTATTTCTTGTAAACCTTAATGCCAAATTAAGTATATATATTTATGATGATATACTATAGAAAAATAAATCATTTATACGTATTGTAAGGCACGAGTCCGAAACAATGCATCAAAAGCCAATTTTTAGTGATAAATACAGAAACGTATTCAGGCACATTAGTACAATATAAGTTAATGCATCAAATGCATTATTGTTAAAAATATAAATAAAATATCAGATAAATAAATATAATAATAAATAAAATATAAGAAAAATAAATGATTGAATTAGATAAAAGTAAAATTCCTGAAAACAATCTAAATTATTACATTATATATTATTTATTAAGAAAATTTTCCATTTCGAAATAAATACATTAATTAATGAATCAGCCGTTAAATCAACTGGAAAATGGGAAAGAGCAAAATATATGTGATACAATAAGTTCATTAATTTGCAAAATGTAGCATTACAAAACAATTAATTTTTCCATTTATCGTAGTTTTGTATCGCAACATTTCAATTGTATGAATATTTATTTATAGATCTAGAATATTTCAGATTAAAATAATTAAAAAAGGTAACAAACTTTTTAAGTAGTTGACTTTAGAAATCTGTCGTAATATGCTTTTAATTAATGTATGTATATATCAAAAAATTAATTAAAATATGACAACATACCTGCAAAATGAAGGAGTGTAAAATTCACAATGCATGAAGCAGAAAAAGAAATTGCAACTGCACGCTGACTATCACATAACACCTTCTAAACTTCCTAAGAAAAATTTCAGCTAACGTCATCAAAAAAAAAAAAAAAAAAAAAAAAAAACGTTGCAGCCACTTGTGAGCGGTAGAAGCTATTAAAAACTCTTAGAGATATCCGTTCTCTCTTTTTAAGATATACTTTCTTAGCATTTCTCTTTCTGTTCCTGTTAGTGCTCTTTTGTCCACTAACTAACGGCCTTTTTTGAGTTCAAAGGCTATTTGAAGAGATTTAACATTTTATTAGGATATTGCACTTTTAGACCTCTTGATGAAGAAATTGTCTGGAGAGATCATTTTTATTGTTGTATTTTTTGTATAGAAAAAATAGTGGGAAATATTAGTTCGAAAATGGTAATATCAGCACCTTTACAGTACATATAAAATCGATGAAATGAATTGGCTCCAATTTTGTCATTTAGCTTATCTACATTTGAAAACAGACAGATTACTAATTTCAAACGTATTTTTAGAAATATTTATGTTCTCTGTGCGTATAACTACAATTTCTATTTCTGTGTTCATTATGTATGATTTATTCAGCAAACGCTGTCAGGGCAGTATTTCAAATAAATATAAATAATGCATAAATTCGATGAACACATCTATCTGTATAGAATTTTTGCTATTTCATTCTCAAAATATTTGAATTATGGACGGATCAGAAGTTAAGCTTGTTTAATATCGAGGAATAATCCCTGGCTCTACAAATTTATAAGAGTTCGTATTCACAAGGTCATTCTAAGTTCAAAAAGAATTTGATAATCAACCATTCAAAACTGAATGAGGAAAAAAAATGTGGTTTGTAAAAAGAATTTAACTGTGCAAATGAATGAAAAAAGCTTAGTAAAAATGAAATCAGATTTTGTCTAGGAGCCAGAATGTATTTGTTGCAAGTTTAAAATGTGAAGTACTATATGATTCTGTAAATGGTGGATTGAAGTGTCGCAAATGTTCAGTCTTTCTGAACAACTCGCAAATGTTCAGTTTTTCACCCCCCTAATAAAATCCTAACAGACGGAGAGTTACATCCCTCCCTCACCCACCAGCAGTAAGAATTAATGATTATATTCTATCATATGTTCAAAATAAGGCTTAATGCTACAAAAAGACACCTGATGACTTTGATCTTCTGCGTGGAGAAAGACACAGTCAGTATCTGCACCTATGTTATGCACCTTTCATAACTGCACAAAATCATCTGATATTTAAAACTGTTAACTACATCATTGCTAAATTATTATTTTATTGCAAAATCTTTTGCCATTCCAGCCGTGTAAACGCTGTCTTTTTTTTTTTTTTATCTTCATAAAACAAAATAAAATTTAGAAACTCGGCTTACTATACTCAATGTCCGATTTAAGCTTTACAAAGGAAAATTATATAATAAAAAAGAAAAAAACCCATTCAAATATTTACAAATATTCTATTTTGAAGAATATATTAATATCGTTCTTAATCATTCTAAATATCAAGAAATCCAATTTTTCCTTATAAATTAATAAATTTTTACTAAACCAGAAATTTCAGATAATTTTGGGAAGAAAAAATGCATAACTGTTAAAGTTATAAATGCTTAGTAATTAATGCTTTTAACTGCCTCAATAAATTATTAAATTTATGGTTAATAAACGCAACTAGTACAGAAAAACTGAAAAAGACATGAAAAAAAAGTGATTTCATCTCTGTTTTGTTATTTTAATAAGATTCAAAACCATTATCCAATAATCAGTAAAATCAGTATGAACTTTTTAACAACATGTTCTGAATATTAATTTCACGCATCATTCATTCCCTGGATATGATGTACAGTATTTTAGTAAAGCCATATAGCTGCAGATACAGTTTAGAAGGAAAACTCCCTTTCCAATTTCCAACAGGAAGCCTAAACGATGGAAAAATTTTCTTACGAAATCCTCAAATCAGAAACATTGATAAATATACAATAGAATATAAAGCAAGATTTGTCAAACAAATTGTTCCCGACACAGTTTCAGTGAATCAACCAATGAACAAAAGCAGCTGCAGTATTACTATTTTATTTATTTACTACACTCACAGAATGTCACGAAACAGCTGCGGACATGGCATTCGACGTCACAAACAAGCTCCACCAAAACATTGTACAGAAGTTAAATCACCTCTTTTCGAGTTCTCTGACTCGTAGAAAGTATAGACAAAATGAATGAGACAAAAGCAGATTACCTAAGTCTGTTATTATGGTGAACAATGCACCGAGAAAAGAGGATGCAGAGACAATGCTTATGCTTAAGAAAGAACCAAAAAACCAACAGATCGTAAATAATCCACAGATGCAGATAACTTTCACTTAAGAAGTCACAGAAGTCTTTGGAGTCCACAAGTGGGTCAAGTTTATTTAGTTGCAAATGATTTGGAAGGAAGCACTCAAATGCTTGCAGCTGGTGAGATGGGATTAGAACAGAGAGGAGAGAGTTCTTTGTTTAAATTGCAATTACGTCTAAGAGTTCTGAAGGCTAATGTCGCTTAGTTTTATTTTACACAAGCATGACGTAAGTTCATGCAGTGTAAAAATAATTAAAGATTTACGAAATTTGGCTTCGTTTTAAACATTCTTGTTACAAAAGAAGCTAGTTAAAATGTACAGCAGAATGGGTTTATTTTCCTTTGCTAGTTAGATTTGAAGTGGAGTGATTTTAAAACAAATGAATTGTAGCAAACTGATTTTATTCAAGCATTGTGGAGAATCATTGGAAACTAGGGCATTTTAATTGATTAAACAATGTATAATGTAATCGGAATATAATTTGAATTAATTTAAAAAGTCGTCACAAAATCTAGATATTACAAAGACAGCATAAGCATAAATTTTTTTTTTAAGTTTTTGAATGGCATACGCGGTGATCTGTTTAGAGCACGAATTATCGATTTCATTGAAATTAATTAAACATGTGATTATCATAAGCATACTAGTTTTGGTGAAAATATGCAAAAAATTTTTTTTAGAATTATGAGTTTAAAAAGTACACCATATTTGAATCTGTATCATCTTTATTTATATATAATAATATGCAAAGATTAGAATTAATAAATAACTTACAAATATAAATAGTTTTATAATTCTTGTGAGTGCTGAGAATTTTTTTCTTAATAAGTACTGGAAGTACGGTGGAATCTTGTTAAGATATAATGTAACATATAACATTGCTTCTCCTATACACAATAATTTTCCAAAAAAAAAAAAAAAAAAAAATAGGAAAGTAAGATTATTTTAAAAACATTTTTAATACATTTTGATGCATTAAAAACCCATTACCATAAAAATTTGACATTCATCATCCAAAATTTATCTCAGGTCAAAAAATATTAGAATATAATTAATTTCTGTATGCATTGCAATAATCAAGAAATACTTATATTAAAGTATATAATTAATTTATTTCTAATACAAATGATAGAATATGAATGATTTTCCTAGATATATTATAAAATGTACCAAATTATATAGTAAATCTTTTTCACAAATTTAAAACATTTGTTTGTGGAAGAATATTTTTTTTTAAAAGCAAAGTAAAATACTATCATTTTTTTTTTTACTACGGCATATAGAATACATAATTATTTAATGGCACGTATTCTATCATTAAAAATATGCAGATTTATTAAAAGCTAATTAATATACCATATAATATTCAATGTTTTTTGGAATGAAATAACTTTATTCTTTCTGATAATGAAAAATTTAATATTTAAATAATTGCTATGGAACCATCATTAAAACTTTTTTTAAAAAAATTAGTACTTCTGAAAGAAATTTGGAATAATCATAACATAAAAAAATATTTAGGACAAATTTAATAGATACTACAAAGCAAGTCAGCTGCTGACAGCTAGATTGAATTATTTATAACTAGCCGCTTTTGGCGACCAGCTGGTTCGCCAATCTTAATGTTCATTTAAATTTTAATCATTAAATATTTTACGCAATTCCAACTTTAATAGATTTTTGATCAAAATATTTTAAAACTTCAAATTTTGATAGTCATATAATTCACTTATAATATTATAAAAGCCTTCCGTCATAACGTAATATGTATCTCTCTAATTTTCTGTTAGCTCCAGTAGAATTTATGCTTTAAATTAAAGTGGAAAGAATTAATCTGAAATTAATATAATAATATTTTTTGCTGAAACAAAGCATTTTTTTAATAATGTGATTACTAATAACAGAGTCACTGAGCATTTAAACTTTATGGGCACTAAAGAATATTTTTCTTAATTTATGTAATATCTCAAGAATTTGTCAACAAAATTTTCTCAGATTCATCATGAACAGATCGATTAATTAACAATGTTTAATTTTAAATGCATCAAACACTAAGAAAATAAAATGAATCGTTTAAAATAATCGGTCGAAAACAAGTTTAAAAAACTACTTGAAAAACGATATACTTAAAACTATAAGCATATACAAAAAATATATAACTAACATAAATACAATTTGATAATAAAAGCATGCAACTAACCAAAAAATAATTTAAATCAAGAATCATCCGTTGATAATATTGTAAACAATCAGAACACAATGCACATGCGTGAATTTTCAACGCCAGTTACGGTAACGCAAATGCATGAATTTTTCTACGCCAGTTGGGGTAACGCTATGCAGATTAGACATTTTTAATTTCCTTTATTCTATGTTATTTTAATTCAAAAGATCGATTAATTAACAATGTTTAATTTTAAATGCATAAAACATTAAGAAAATAAACAGAATCGCTTGAAATAATCGGCCGAAAAATGTTAACCCTAGCCTCATTACTGTTGGGAAAAATAAACTGGAGCCTTACTCATTTGGCGGTGCGAAAAATGGAAGATTTTTTGGCTGGAAAGTTAGTTTTTAATTAATAATTAAAATTATAATTCAAAATTCAAAAAAGGGACCCCAAGTGCACATTCCCGACCTCTAAGGTATACATGTACCAAATTTGGTAGCTGTAAGTCAAATGGTCTAGCCTGTTGAGCGCCAACATACACACACACACACACACACACACACACACACACACACACACACACACACACACACACACACACACACACACACACACACACACACACACACACACACATACACACACACACACACACACACATACACACACACACACACACACACACACACACACACACACACACACACACACACACACACACACACATTGAGCTTTATATAAGTATAGATGTACCGGATTCTTTAATTTAAATACATCCACTATCAAAAATCTACGATACCATGTGCACAGGATAGCAGATGCCACTAATATTCCCAAGTCAACGGTACATAACCTCTGATCAGAGTAGGACAAGTCCATCACTGTGAAGTTTCGATTTGACTTCTACTGATGGAGAATGGCCTTATGAAAGGCGTTTCTACGAGCCATTTGCTTCTTCAGCGACATGAAAGAGATCCTTTCTTAAAGAGGTTTGCCACTAGAGAGGAAACTTTTATTTTGTATCAAAACGTGTATCGAAAACGAACTTTGCCTAATGAAAATCTCTCTTTAACTTTCCTGAAGCCTGGACTTCATCCAAAGACAGTGCCCCCCCCCTCCTATTTAATCAGACAAGAAAGGTGCGTTTTATTATGAGTTCCTTCTAAAAGAAACTATAAATTCGGCTTAATACTGCAATTAGCTTAATACTACAACAGCAGAAAAAAGCCAGAAATGGAATCATTTTTCATCATGACAATGCGAAAATTCAAACACATTTTGCAATGGTTGTAAAAGAAAAACTTTTAGAATTTGATTGGGACATTCAATGCCCAATCGAGTTCAAATTTGTCAGAACTTGCTCCATAAAACTATTATTATTAAAAATTCTTCTGCCTAATAAACGCTTCAATGCGTAAACAAAGTGAAAGAAAAACATTTCAACGAATATTTTGCATATAAGCACTAGCAATTTTGTAAAGAGAGAATGTTAGGCTTCTTGAGATCTTATACCGTTTCTTAAGGGAAAATTTTAAACTATTTCTGGGAAATATTTATTAGGATCAATAAGGTGACAGAGCAGAGTGACTCAGATATAAGTGATAAACAAACCCTAAACAACAGATATCCTGTATTCATTTAGTATTTAAAGAAAGAAAGAAACTTATGGATATTTGACTTGAAAGATAAAGACCGCAGCAACCACCCAGCAATGACGCATACGAATCCATGATATTAAGAATGAATATACTTTTTATTGAAACAATTCGTTAAAATCACATTTAATACATTAAAATAAATAATTTAAAACTAATGAAATTAATGTTGTTTATTTTATATACAGAAAAAAATTATATCATTTCCATCCGCAATTCAACGAAAATGAGCTGTAAAATCTCAAAAGACAAACAAAAACAAAAAAAATTAATGCTAATGGAACAATTACAAGCGAAGAAAGTATGAAAATCACTTTCTAATACATTTAAAATTTCCGAAAACATTCTCTAATGCATTTTTAAAAGCACTTCGATGCGCGCTATATTTTATAAATCAAATTTTCTCCAGGAATAAAGCACAAACAAATATTGACATTTCTCCAAAATTCGCGAAATTAAAAAGATTATTTTATGCATCGCATGTGACTTCGTTTACCAAGAACCTCTCTTTTGGATAACAATCTCTCAATTATTAAATTTTCTCCGCTAGTACAGTGGCACACAAAACTCCTTTGTGATCTTATAAGAGGCGAAATTTAATTATAGAAAAAGTTGAAGAGTAAACAGAAAACTCAAATCCTGGAAAACCTACTCAAGCAATTCCATTTTGCATTATTAATTACTTAATGTTCGAGATGTAGAATATCGAATGAGTTCATGAAAGACAAAAAAAAAAAAAAAAAACCATGGGTTTATGATGGTAATGGGAAAATATTTAACAGCCCTTATTTGGTCTTGAATAACCATAGCTTTTATTCATTCAGCAATTTGCTAATAAACATTTATCTTCTACTAGAAAACAAGTCGGAGCATATGTGTCGTAAATTCTTAATTTAAGGTTTATGATAGATTCTAAGCGAAATAAATAATAATAGTTGTCAAATAATAGCACAGTAATATGATTATGAATCCATAAAAACGCATATAAGACAGTCCTTCAGAAGATATTTCATTTAAGCTTAAATCAATTGTGTTTGATATTTAAAATAACTTTTGTGAGATATAGTATATATACGACAATATTTGCGACGATCTTAAAAAATTGCCTTAAATTGTTTCTAGTGCAAATCTTTAAAAAAATATTAAAAACCTATCATTTGATTCAAAATTTGATTAATTAATTATGTTCTAAAAATTCGTGAAAAAAGCGAGAATATTCTCCACTCTACCTTCTTGTGTATCTATAGGACAGAGCAAATTTGCGTTCAGTTTTGTAGAATAATGAAGAAAATGAGAATTTTTAATCTCTTCCCATTGGCCTATTCAGCCCATATAGTCTAATTTTGAACTTAATTAACTATAGGTCAATTTTGAAAATTAATTATCGGTAGAGGCCTCAGTTTGAGGATTGAAAATGAAGTTGTCGGGAAATAACAAAATATTTTTCGACCAATCCATAGGCATTTCCAATAGTGCTCATTTTACAACTCTTTTGAATTTTCTGAAGTTCCACCAAGTACTTTTTGCATTTCCCATAATTAAAACACGGTGTATTTTACATTTTAAAGTAAAAATCAAATATATTGGGGGAAAATCTAAACACTGTTTTAACAATTTTGCTCTTCCAGTTTATTGACAAAACTGCAAACTAAATTTATTTTATTGATTATTACATCCGTAAGTTATTGAATTTACATATACATGGTCAAATAAATGCAGACATTTTATCAGAATATGAATTTAATAGCAACTTAAACACAAATCGAAAACCTAGGTGCAGAAATAACATGATAAAATTCTTTCATTTTGCTTGCTGGGATCCCAAATCTGTCATCAATATATACACAAATGGATAAACCGATAAACAATCAATGCATCAATGAATTTTGCTGAGAATCGGATAAAGATTAATTTTTATAATAATAAAACCATGCGCCAGATTCTATCTATCTAAATCGGTGTGTTTTTTGAATAACCGTATTCAGATATGGAGAAAATTAACCCGTGATTCAAAAAATGACATAAAGCAAAATACTTGTAATTTTAACATAAAGTAAAATACTTGTAATTTTGACAAAAAGCAAAATATTTGTATTTTTTATTACAAAAAATTGTATTTTTTAAATTTTGCGCTGCAATTTTTTTTTTTTTTTTTGCAATAAATTACTTACTATTTAAAAGAGTTTATGACAAATTAATATTAAATGCTATCGGGTATAAAGTCTTCAAATTAAAATTAGTTGCTTCTGCTCATTGAAAAAAGACACAAATTATAAAAGGAATTTAATCTTTCAGTTCTGTAATAAAATTTCCAATTTCCAATTATTTCATTAACTTACCTCTGGTTGCTGTGGTTGACTGGCGATTTCTTTCAACAAACTGAATTTTCTGTCGTAGACGCATCTGTGCAATTGGCGATCTAACATCTGAAAATTGTCCAGAGATCTTCGAATTTGCCAGCTCTTACTGTTACTGGTCACTTGCACACTGTACCACAATTCCCCAACGCATGCGTTTTTCTCTTCTATTCGATCATCCCCATCACATAACACCACCTAGAATAGAAAAAAGATAAAATAAAATAAGCAGTAATAAAAAAAGAATCATTTCGCGTGAAATTGTGTCACTTCCTGGCTTTCTACTGCATTATGCATAAAACACTCTGAATTGAATAAAAAAAGAGCGAAACGTTTCTGGAAATTGGGTGATGTTTTATGTTTTTCGGTAGTACTTTGTTACCGATGCACTTATTCAGGTCTCTCAAGGCTTAAGAATTCACCTGATACTCGTCATTTGACAAAATGCGGGTTTGAATGCCATGCCATCAGTTCAGCAATTTAAATCAATGTGAGCGTCTTGTGGAATATGTATTAAGGAAATAAGAGAAGTGAAAAGAAGGTGGATGAATTCAATTTGCACTTCCATGCTAATGGAGGATAGTTACTTTGAATGTGTTACTTTTATGCGAGATTCGTGCTCTAGCAGCTGTTACAAAGCAGCAGTAATGGAATAACCTAATTACATAAGCAAAATGGAGAGTCTTCTTCTCGCATCTGCTCTGGTTTGAAACAGGAAGTTTTCTTTTATAAAGAACAAGCAATTTAAGACCAATAGGAAAATGAATAGAGTTCGAAATACTAGAAGTGGATATTTCTATTTTATACAAATTTAAAAGAGGAATTTTATAAAATGCATTTATTGCAATAAGAAGTAACATTATTAGCATCAATAATAGTTCGAAGTAGTTTTACACGTTTATATAACGGTTGCTGGCGTTTTGAGAGACATCAGGAGCATTTAATTAAATAAATGTTAACCACTAACATGTATGGCATTTGTATTTTATATTTCAAATACAACTTATCATGACTTTTGAACTCTACAGAAGTTGTTTGATGTAGTCTGAAAAAACTTTATCACCACAATACTATTCGAAAAAATAATAATTTTCCCTAACTATGTGTTTAAATATTAATTTTACACGTCTTCAGAGACATTAGAAGATTTAAGAAGATTAGAAGAAGAACTACAGCTGATTTGGTCTAAAAGTTTTTTTTTAATTCATTTTTTTGAATTTGATAAAATTTATTCATTGCAGTAAGAATGAATGAATGGTTATCAACTTAAATATTAGTTCGAAATAGAAATGGAAGTTTCTATAAACTGCTTGTTTAAATAATGGTTGCCGGTAATCTGAGAAATCTCAGAAATTATTACCTCAATAGATATTACTGAACAGAGTAGTGGTGTTTGTATTTTATATTTCTAGTACAACACATTTCGATTTTTGAATTTTATAAAAATTCTTCAATACAGTAAAAAGTTTCAATTTGTATTGATAAACACAAATAGTAATTGAAAAAATAAAAGTTGAAGTTTTCACTAACTACGTATTTGAATAAGAAGTGATTTCATCTTGAGAGGCTCTAGAATATTTTAACAAAATAGTTAACATTGATAACATTAACAGTTAACACAAAATAGTTAACATTTGTTTAGTTCATTTTTTGAATCAAGATTTGCAAAATATTTTTTAAAAAATGTTCAATATAGAAAGAATAGTATTACTCCTATTTCAGAACAAACAAAATTTCAATCAAATATTGCTAGATACGGCAATCATTAAAGAGGCGAGAGGATGTATGATTAGTCAGTTATTAGACACTTTAATTTAGCTTCATATATTTCATACTTGTAAGAGTGCGATTTTTTAATCCATTCTCTACTCACTTCCTAATACACAAGAGTCCAGAAATTTTGTACATTGAAAATGAAAATTAATTTGAAATTTTTTTGTTTTGTATTTTATTGGTACCTGATGACAATAGAATAAATAAAAAAATTTAATACTCTGAATTAAAATTTAAAGTATTAATTAAGTTAAAAATAATTTTAAAGAGGTGGTACCACCAAAAATTAATAAAAGACATATTAATTTTTAGATTCCACAATACCTTTAATGAATTATAAAAAGTATTAAAGACCAAAAAAAAAACGGGGGGGAGGGAATAAAACTAAAAGAGTTTAACAATCATTTTGATTTTGCCTTAGAAAGTAGTAAATTATATTTTTCTTATGAAGAACCAAGAAACCTTCTAAAGAAATGAAGAAACAGCGCACCCACAAGAAACATATTTTTTCAGTAGATGTACAGTACACATGTGATTAAAATTTCAATTTGTGAATATTAATATTAAAATCAAAAGGTTTAAGGGTTTTGATTTTATTTTCATACTAGCCGCCTTTGGCGACCAGCCGGTTCGCCAATCTTAATGTTTGTTAAAATTTTAATAATTAAATATTTTATGCAATTTCTACTTTAATAGCTTCTTAATCAAAATATTTTAAAACTTCAAATTTTGATTATCATATAATTCATTCATAATATTATAAAGGCCTTCAGTCATAACGTAATATGTATCTCTCTCATTTTCTGTTAGCACCCGTAGAATTTATGCTTTAAATTAAAGTGGAAAGAATTTATCTTCAATTAATATAATAATATTTTTTACTGAAACAAAGCATTTTTTTATAATCTGATTACTGAAAATAGAGTCACTCAGCGTTTAAACTTTATGGGCACTAAAGAATATCTTTTTAAATTTATGTAATATCTCAAGAGTTGGTCAACAAAATTTTCTTAGATTCATTATGAGCAGATCGATTAATTAACAATGTTTAAATTTAAAGGCATCAAACACTAAGAAAATAAAACGAATCGTTTAAAATAAACGGTTGAAAACAGGTTTTAAAAAAACTACTTAAAAAACGATGTACTTAAAACTATAAGCATATACAAAAAATATATAACTAACATAAATACAATTTACTTACAAAAGCATGCAACTAACCCAAAAATAATTTAAATCATCCATTGATAACGTTGTCATGGCAACAATCAGAACAGAATGCGCATGCGTGAATTTTCTTCGCCGGTTACGTAACGCAAATACGTGATTTTTTCTACGCCAGTTGGGGTAACGCTATGCGGATTAGAAATTTTTAATTTCCTTTATTCTGTTTTATTTTAATTCAAAAGTACTTCAGAATGAATCTGAAAGATTGATTCATTAACAATGTTTAATTTTAAATGCATCAAACATTAAGAAAATAAACAGAACCGATTGAAATAATCCGCCGAAAAATTTTAACCCTAGCCTCATTACTGTTGGGAGAAAAAAAAACTGAAGCCTTTCTCGTTTGGCGCTGGGGATAATGGAAGATTTTTTTGGCGGAAAAGTTGGCGGTGGGGAAAATGGAAGATTTTTTTGGCGGGAAAGTTAGTTTTTAATTAATAATTAAAATTCTAATTAAAAATTCGAAATAAGAAACCCCAGGTGCACATTCCCAACCTCCAAGGTATACATGTACCAAATTTGGTAGCTGTATGTCAAACGGTCTGTCCTGTAGAACGCCAACACACACACACACATTGAGCTTTATTATAAGTATATAGATTATTGATTAGAAATAAATTAAAGGAAGAAATGAATAATGTTGTAAAAAGATAAGAAATAAAAAAACCTACAATTAGAATAGAAATATTATTGATGCTTATTAGAATATTTACTACTTTAATAGATTTATTACTTTAACAGAATATATACTTTTTGAAATATATAGATTATACGACAATTAGAATACTTATTCTTAAAAATCTAGAATAAATATATCCGGAAGATTATAATTTACAATATGAATTTTTCTATGGCAGCTTATGATAGATATGCAAACTTAAAGACAGCTGAATATGGTAGTTTGATCAAGTTGTGGCAGTACCGGCATAACAGAGTTTCATTCGTAAATAAAAATTAAATGCTTTACGGTTTTTGTTTTTTTATCTCAATGAATATCGTAAGGATAAAATAACACTGTGAGCCCGCACTAGTGTGATAATTCCAGTGCCTCAAAAATCCAGGGAAATTTTTCAATTATTAAAACAAAATGAAATCATGCCTTTCAGATTTGTCAATTTTATTTCACTCTCAGATTTTATCTATGCGCCCGAAAACGTCTGAGTCGGGGTTTTGAAGATCGGGGCGGTTTGGGGCGAGTTAGGGCTCATAGGATTAAGACGTCTAGAAATACATCATTTATTCGCGTTTCGAACAATCACATTTAAAAATGAGTGCGCAAATACTAGACTCAATTCTATTTTCAATTTTTCTTAATGTAATTTGTAATAGATATAAGCTTTTGTACGTTACTTTCTGTACTAATATTGATTTTGTTTCAACTCTCTTATTCCTATTATGAAATTAAAATACTGAATTAACAACTTAATGTCATTATCCTCGTTTTCTTTGTTGCTTATTCGTGCTCCAAGAAGCATGCCATGCGCTTCTTTTTAAACGAACTCATTGTTTGTTTTATTGGAACTTGACCAAGACAGCAGAGGCTCGCTGTCTGCAACAATTGCCAAATCTTATTTTACTTCACTTACGAGTCTAAAAGGGTTTTGGAATCAGCACTTTCAGTTCGAGAAGTCATCGACAATTATTTTTTCAGTTATAAATAATCTGAAATGTATTTGAATGCAAATATTTTTTTTTTACAATTTTTGTGGTAGATTTATGAAAGAAAAAAAAATCATAAGATGTTTAAGACAAAATGCTCTTTTTTTATATATATAAATCAATGTAAATTTTAAAAAATTAAATCCGAAAAACTTAATATTCTAAAGTTTATTTAATTTATTTTAAGAAATTTCATCCAAATTTATTTTAGATTTTCGGAAAATTCTTACATTAAAAATGATATGGTCAGAGGCTTGGAACAAATTATCAATCCGTATTTCATAAAATAATGAATTGTGCCACACATAAATGCTGATAAATAAAATAAGTATGAATAACTGAACAATAACATGAATAAATTCATACAAAAAAAAGTGAAACATTAAAAACACAGAGGAATTATAACATAAAAAGGAAAATTAATCGATTTTAAGAATTATAAAATTTTATTCTAAAAACGCTCAAACTCACGCTTCCTCGGAAATATGACATGTCTGCATAGTTTTTCAGTTTAAATACTTTTCTCAATTAAATATTGTAAAAAATAATTTTTTATCAAATTTTCATACTTTTTCCATGTAAGAATTTGAATTATTTTTCTGAATTGAGAGACATCAAATACACACAAACCAGATTCCCAAATTATTTTTAAAAAAATATTAATCAGATATTCTTAAAATTGGTAGAGATCCACTGAGTAGAATCAAGTATAGAATTTTAACCGAAAATAATTAATAAAGAATATGTAATTAACCATTTAATCGGCAAATGGTTAAAAGTTGTGTTTAAAAAAATTATTTGTGCAATTTATAAGTAGAATATGTATAATATATTTTCATGTTCTACGAAATCTTTTAAAACTAATTAATTCTCAGAAATTTATATTTAATTAATTCCTTTTAATTACACTCATGTCCATAAATTAAGAGTAATTCAAGTTCAGTAAAGAAGAGTCAAAGAGTGACCAAAAGGTAAAGAGTAAAAAAGATATTATACGTTTGATATCATTAATAAAAATTGCGATTTTTTGCTCCCTGGAGCAAATCACACACAAAAAAAAAAAAAAAAAAAAAAAAAAAAACAATATTACATTGTTGGTATGATGGTTTATACATAGTATGTCTCCCAGACGATGCAATACAGTCCGTTAAATGCCTAGGGATGCTGAGTATGAAATTATCGATCTGATTTTGTAGAATATTACACCACTCATCAAGCAATACTCTCCGAGTTTAGGTAGACATGTAGGAGGGAGTTGACGGGCTGCAATTCGTCGACCAAGCATGTCCCACACATGTTCTACTGGATTCAAGTCCGGTGAGAATGCTGGCCAGACCATACGGGTGATATCCTCCGATCGAAGGCATTCGTTTACGATGTTTGCTCGGTAAGGACGGGCATTCGTTGTCACCTATAAACACGGATTCTGCACCCATGGCGCCCCGAAACAAACTTACATGTTCTTCCAGAATGACGTCCCGATAGATTTGGCCTGTCATGGTTCCAATTTGAATATGCAGGTCAATTCTGGAACCCAGAATAATTCCTCCCCAAACTTGCAATCCAGCACCACCGCAACGGTGTCGTTCAATGATGCCCTCCTGGTGGTAACGAATACCTGGCGCTCTCCATATGATAGTCCGGCGAGAATCAGACTGGAAGCTAAACCTGGACTCGTCGAAAAACATCACACAAGCCCACTGTTGCGGTGTACACAATGCATGCTCTCTACTCCAGGCTAACCACAGGCGACAGTGAGTTGCAGTAAGTGAAACAATCTGACAAGCCTACGAGCATATAGAGCAATCTGCCCTGAGCCTCTGTACACGGTCTGCCTTGAAACTGTCGTACCAGTGACTGAAGAGAACTGATGATACAGGTCTGATGCTGTGTTCCGTCTGTTTCTTTTGGCAGTAATTGCCAAATACCGGTCCTCATTCGGCATTGTACCTCATGGGCGACCTGTACTGTAACGTCTACTCACATTACCATCATCTTGGAATCGTTTCCAAAGCCTGGAGATGACACTTTTGGCGATTCCAAGTTCCTCGGATACTTCCAGCTGGGTACGCCCACATTCCAGATGGACGATAATTTTACCACGTAAAAAAATCATCCAAATGCGTCCTTTGCGTGATAACTATGCGGTTATTGCATTGAAAGGCTTATAAAGGCTTGTGAACCATTTTACTTCTTTGCCTGTATTCTTTATACATCACTCTCTTACACTCTCGTCATTGTGACGTACTATCGGTGTCATCTGGTTTCTTCCTGCAATTTGCATAGATTTTTGAAGATATGTGTAGTCATTTTACGGGTGATATATGTATTTTAGAGTTCAAATTTCGTGTGACTTCTGAAGTATCCTTAATTTATGGACATAAGTGTATTACGCAGATATGTGTGCACGAAAGATGTTTACCATACCCATGTAAAAGCATTTGGAGTTGAAGGTATCTTCCATGAGAGTCAATAAAAACACGTGGTTTCTGTGCAAAACAAACAGTTAATAACAAAAGATAGCTAACAATCAATATGTATCCATATTAAAATATAATATAGGAAGTAACTAAATTTCATGGAAATAAACTTTCATTATAGGCATGAGATTTCTGAAATGTAGATACTTTCAAAATAATTTGTCTAGGATAAAAATGTATCATCTAATAGACCCTCATTTTCAGCATGTCCATTTATACTAAATATGAGTGACTTCCGCATGATAATGACTAATGTTCTTCCTATGCCATAGAACACCCCAATGATCACTGTGTACAAGAACAATAAATAATATCAAATTATCTTAAATCATACGCTTTGGAAAACTTTATTAAAATTAACATAAAAAATTGCAAAAGGTAAAAATAAAATCTCCTCAAAACCTAGTGAATTTATCTATTTTGAAACAACATTTATCTTTATTACGACTGATTCTGCGCAAAATATAATTAGATTTTCTTTTACAAATAAATGCTTTATTTAGCAAAATGTAATCAAATGTATTTAGAAATAAAATATAAATAATTTATTATTTTTTTTAAATTCTTTTTTTTCATGCCAATGGATACACACACACACACACACACACACACACACACACATATATATATATATATATATAAAATCCATAAAACATCTCGTTTACATTGGAAGCATGTTTTTTACGAAAGATGAACACATGTTATAAGCAATTGGTACCACACGCATTCCTAGTAGCCTTTTTTTAATGCTCTTTATTAAAAAAAAAAAAAAAAAAAAAAAAAGATGATGATGAACGTTGAAAAAAATAGAAAAAAATAAAAACAGATAAAAAAAATTAATTCTGGCACAGATAGCCCTACACGCAACGCAAACACATGGTTGTCATTGGCTATTTCGTGGGAAAAGTGACTATAAAAAAGCAATTGTAAAATGTGCGTGGGTTTATATAATTGTGTATATAAAAAGAAGAATTAAAGTAAAAACAGTTATAAATCACAATGATGTAAACCCGGAAGCAGTAAAGGGGTGAATGATATCTTCCGTGAGAAACTTTAATATAAAAAAAAGGTAATTATCTGCCCCCCCCAAAATATAGAATCTTTCTTAGTCACAAAAGAAAATTATTCGTGATTTTATGGGAATTAATTAAATGCATGTGGTTTAGACTAGTTAAAAGGAGCAGGTGAGCTCTAAATTTTACAGGGGTACAGGTGTGCTTAAAGAAAATATGCAACAGGTAAATAATAATTACAGCATCATTAAGAAGAGGGATATAGACTTCACAATGTTTATTCATACAAATGGTTTGGGTCGATTGTTATATAATTTGAGGTAAGCGAAATACGTTAAACATTATCGGTATATTGTTAAAATAAAAAAATAATAAAAAGCAGTAGAACACTTTTATAATAATGATTTAAAGGGAGAAAATTTATGTTTGTTATAAACTCTTCAGATTTTTGAGCTAAACATTGCTATCAAAACTGAATAGTAAATTTTTTTATTTTTTATTTTATTGTTACATTTCGCATGAATTAAAAACATTCAATGCTATGAAAATTTAAAAAAAACAGATTCGTACTTTTTTTTATCTGCATCTATTATCAACTTCTTGAATGATTATCATTTTAAGCTTTTGGACATGCGTATCTCACTAATCATTTAATATTAATTTATTAATAATATTTTATTCTTAGTAAAATTGGTATTGGAGTGTTATTTGACAATCATGTCATATTTGCATGCCATACCTGATCTTCCATATTGTAACAACATCAGGATGTAAAACGATTGATTTAAATTAATTTATCATCTTCTCTTACTACATTTCGAAACCTTAGTCAGATATAGGCGATAGAGTTGCTTAAACAATCGCTTATCATACCCCACTAAAAAGTAAGATATTGAAGTAATTAAATTTCTAGCTTAAAAAACATTTGAAAAAAATTCGAATAAATTCGGCTTGTTCAGAATGTATTCTCTTCACTTGAGTAGAAAATGAACAGAAATGTTTAAAAAAATTCGTTTTCAAAAGATTAACATTAAACATGCTTTTTAAATGGACTAGAAATTTCAAAACAAGGCACAAAGAAAAGAAAGTATATATATTTATATACGGTTGACTTGGCTACATATTAGTGCAAAAATTCTTATGTGCCCTGGAAAAAGGCATAAAATAGAGCATTTTGTTGAAATTTCGCACTGGCTTTTTTTTTGTATTTAAATTGTAAAAGAAACGCTCGTAATGAAATTTAATCACTTAAAATATTATTAATATAAATCATTCAGAAATGTAAGCTTCCATACAGTCTTGCATCTGGATTCTGTGAAATATTGTCCTGCAACAAATTAATAAGGGGACTGGACGGACATGGTGAAGTTATCTCCTTAAGAAACTTCCACGAACTTCGATCAATCGCCATGCTCCTTAGAAATCATCGATCTTACGTCCATTTCTCCATTGCTAAAAATTAACCGTCAGGGCTTCAAAAGAAGACAATTTAATTAAATTGCCTAAAACACTAATTATTCTATAAACATGTACAATCCTACGAGCTGTGAGACATAAGGTGTCAAATAAACAGTCGTCTAACGGGTCTTGAATTATAAGTTAAAGTTAATTTATAGCTTGATATTGAATCATAAGTTCCAGTAAATTACGTTTGTATTAATCAGTTTGTCTAAGCTATAAACAACTAAAGAGTAACGAATTATTCCATTTTAAATATGAGATTTGAAACTTCACAACAATAGTTTAGTCGCATTAAATTCCTCATTGTTGAAATACATAGTATACATATTTAGATCGTATTGTTTAATATTTGAAATCAACTCTTATAATGTCATAGTCACATGGTAATTATTAGTTCTCATATCATGACATTGTACAACAAGAACATTAACTACCAATACTATGACTTTTTTGGCATTTTTTCCCATGACTATTTCTCTGAATCGATATTTAAAACCATTCTTACATTAAAAAATTCATAGAAAAATGAATTTAAAAAGAAACGCACAAGAGTAAAAAAAAGTTGCGGAATCAGAATCTAGGTAATGCCTCTGTATAAAGTTAATATTATTGTTCGACTAACTTGAAGTGAACCCAAAGTTTTGTTTGTGTACAGAAACTCAGAAGAAAAATAAGCTAAAAGAATATTTTACGACTCATGCTCGCTTGTCCTTGTAAGTCACTCTACCATGACTCGTTATCGAACAAGTGGAAAAGCTGTATTCTTGGAATGATTCACTCAGAATGGTGAGGTAGTCCATAATTCAGATCTCACGGATCTGCCATTGTTTGAGAAAGCAATAAAAGAAAATCATTATCCACAAAATATCACTTTCTCTTTATTTGTATATATTTTCTTTCTCTTACCGACCTTCCGTCTTGCCATTAAGTAGTCAGAAGTTAATAGATTTTGAAATATCTGGGTCAGAAATGTGTTTTCCTCAGTGGAATTAGTTTCCAGATTTGAATCTAAATATAGTGGTGAATTTACAATAGGGAAGAAAGAGTCTGATGTGGGATATGACTGATTCTGGATAGAGAGTGGATTACAATTCTTCAAAGATGAAAGAATCTGCATCATTAGATATTTGGATATGATACTTATGATACTCGTGAGAAAGGCGTAATTTTACTTCTTTATTTGGGTCGCCTAAAAGAAAGGAAGAATGAATTCTATTTTAATATATTTCTGAACGAACATGATGCAGGTAATCTTTAGAGAGATGGATTAGATTGCTTTGTTTTTATGGATGGCAGTAACAATTCATCGAATCACGGTAAACCTGTAATAAAAATACACTGAAAAATTTGAAGGAAACGCAATAATTTTAGCATTAATGGATATTATAATATTGAAAGGAAACCATAACTGCTTATTTTTTTAAAGCAAAGCTCATAATGAGTGATTTTATATAATATTAAAGTTTTAAAATTAGAATGGCAACAAATCAATTCAAAGCAAACAGAATCAACATAAAATTTTGATTTCTCTCTCTCTCTCTCTAAAAATGGCTGTAAAAATTTAAATATTTAGTAGTCATTATAAATAATGCATGATTAGTAAACAAACGATAAACAATTTTTAGTAATAAAGTAACAATAATTATATTTTAAAAGATAAATTATTTCTGCTTATAGATAAGATTAGAGAGGTATGGGATATCTACAATAAGGTTTAAAAGAATCGCTTTTAATTTTAAATGACTCACAAAATTTTTCTTTAATTTATGACTCTTCCATCAAATGTATTAAACATATCAGCGTATATATACTTTTTGCTATAAATCTTTCCAGTTGCAAATGTGATTATATATTAAAAAGACTATTTTTCAATGCCAAAAGAAAGTAATGTTTTTAATGTAAAATTTCAGTCTCTCTCTTTGTTGCTAATTGTTTTTAATGTTTAATAATATATCTTTTATGAATAAACTATCAAGTTTAAAGGCCCATGTCTGTTGTAAAAAGCTAGGATTCTTTTTATAGTATTACTCGAGGGAGGAATGGAACATTATGATGCAGGGATGGATTGAAGATAATATAAACTCCCATCAATGCTATCTCTACGAAATAATTATGCTGATTACATACAAATTCAAGGTATTTTACATTCATGAAAATATATTTTTTTGAAAGTGAATTGTGCAACAAATAAAACTATTACATTTTACAAGTTAAAAAGGAGCTTTAACTATTTCCATGTTTTTTTTTAAATATAAATGCACTGAAAATTTAAAATAGTGCAAATTTTTTTTTCTTACTCATGCAATAATTATCAGTCTCAAACATTATTAGATATTTATATTTATTTCTGGAAGAAATAAATGTAAATGAAGAAATTTTAAAAGAATGAGAACAAAATTTTTGAGTGATACTTTTCAGAAAGTAAAAATTGAAATGGAAACAAATGAACAGGTACAAAAAAAAAAAAACGTTTCAGGTTGATAAATTCACTTTTGAAGCATTTATATAAAAAAATGTAGATGAAATAATTTGGGTTAAAAAAAGACTAACTACAGGTTTAAATAATTTTGTTTCAGTTAAATTTTGAACAAAAAAAATATTGTTTACTAGGTTGGAATAGTTGAGAATAAAGAGGAAGAATGTTTAAATAGCTTTAAGATACTAAAAGGAGGAGAAATGAAAAAGGAAATTTCATCTTTGTACATTAAACTGACTATTAAAAAATTGATGAACAAAACATAGTTGCAAAATTGCATCCATCGGCAGAAGCATACTTTCCATTTGATTTGAATTTTAAAAAACTTTGTAATTTGCAATAAACCCTAGTGATATAAGAATCACTCTGTCTTTGTCATTTTTTTCACAACATTTTTTAAAATTAAATATGCATTTTCACTTTTAGAAACATGTCCTTATTCTACTTCACATGTGGGAGAAATGAGACATTCTGAGAAATTTTCTTGATAATTTAATAGGATTGTTAACCTACAATCTTAATTATTAACATCAGATTTATACTTTTAGAAATGTTAAAATATTTCACGATGAAAATTCCTATTCTGTACTACCGGAAACTAATTAGTGAGTAATATTTCTGTTAAAATTGTCCCATTCCTTCTTAATTTCTCCTACGCCATATTTTAACAAATGTGCACCATACAACCTTTTCAAAACAATTAATGTGTAATGAAATTTCAAAATAAACTATTAACATCTAACATGTTCAATGAATTTTTAAAAACTAAGACTGTTGATTGTCTCTACCCCCTCTTTTTTTTAATTAGATACATTGTACGGCAGGAAAGTAGCCAAAAGATTTAGAAGAGTTTCGATATAACACAATAAGGGGGTATATATAATTAAAACATAATTAAAAATGAATTTTTTTACATTAATTTTTTCTTCCATTTAATCTAAATAAATATGAATTATAAACGCTATGTTGAGGAAATTCAAGAGACCAAGTGAATGAATTCAAATTAAAACCATTATGGCTGGCCAAAATTAGTTTATGAAAGAAAAAATATACTGATTGTGTCTTTAAATCTATTTGAAATCACAGAAGCCCCTGGAAGACGCTAAATACCTGGATTTCTTCAAAGTCACTCTTGAAATGAACTTATAATTTTATATCCCTTGTAAGTTTTATAGAAAATTAACATGTATTTGTAAAATTAAAGTCATATATTTGAAATACAAATGAAATAAAATAATAATAACAAATGAATGTAAATAATACATTATATGCAAATATATTTGCGTATTAAGGAATTAATGTATCTGGGCTCATGTATATATAATGCATGGAAGGCAAAACAGCATAACTACGAAATGAATTTAAAATTCAGAAAATTTTCTAGAAAAATGTTGTGAGAAATTCATCAAATTAAAATAAATCTATAACGCTTTTTTATTTAATCATTTTAGCATAACTGTAGAATCTAAATATATGAAAAATGTAAAATGTTTACAAAATTATGGATGACACGTTTAAAATGAACTGGATTTATTTTATTTGTACAATTTTAAGCTAAGTTATAAAAAAGATTCTTCAACGAAACAGTTTACAATTGTCGAAAATATAATAAAATAGTAAAGCCAAACAAGAATAAAAGATTTTAAATGTTTGAAAACTAATGGTAAAAATAGATTAAAGAATAAATCTTATGATATTACATTTTCTTTACAACCAACAAGAAAACCAAGGACGACTTAAAAACTCAGATGAGATGCATCTTCAAATATAGGGGAAAATCCCTGCCTTAGAAATAAAGAAAGAAATTGTGCTTACTCGTTTATGATATTTGGTTTTGAAAGTAAAAAAATATATGATCATGTTTTTAAATTGCCTAGACTCGTTTTTCTAACATAAATTGAACAAGACCTATTTCTCAAAAAATAAACGTTTAGTACAGTATTTCTTTAAAAAATGTGAAAAACCAAATTCCACTTTTAAAAGAAAACTGAATATAAACAAACATATCGCTCAAACAATGAAGGAATCTTAGCAGGAGTTTTCTTAATTATTTCTGAGCTATTCGTATGGTAAAATATTGTTGTCAATGCATTCAATTTATTTAAAAGCCCTCGTTTATTCTGTCCAGCAATTTTTTTTGTTGTAAATCATATTCCACGAATATTTCCAGAAAGAAATCACATAACACAATACATATTTCAATTTTGGAACATCTCCAAAATAAATCTCCAAACAAAGAAATTTAAAACTGAAATAAAAAAAAGAATGCTTCTCCTTTATTTCAATTTTAAATCATCGTTTGGTGAACTTATTATTCAAGAAAAGAAGAAAATCTTTAAATGAATTTCCCCACAAAATGAATAACGAAGTAAAATTTGAATTTTTAAATCTATGTGTAAGCATTATTAAAGTTTTCATTGAATATGCCATTTCGAAAAAGAAAAAAGACTATTAAATAGTTAGTATTCTAGATTTTATTTTCACTTGTAAACCAGCGGATTGTGCTTTTTCATCTAAATTTCTTAAATGAAATAAATTTAATTATATATGCTTTAAAAGCTAAGTTAATTTGAAAGCAGATTGAACTAATAAAAATGGCAGTATTAATCAATAATGAGAAAACTCTAAACTCTAACTATGTTTCTTTTATTAATTATCTTTTATAAATAAGTTTATACATAAATAATTAATTTAATAGCAAAAATATTGATAATGGCAGATGCTGAAACACATCTGATGTAATAAAATTTAATAATATGGATTTATATTTAATAAATAAAATAATCTGCATTTACTGAAGCTCAATTTCGAATTTGACAATTTCTTACATTTAACTAAATAAATAAAAAAAAAAAATTTAAAAAAACATTGTACATCAAAGCATGTAATTGCATGATTCTTAAAAATAATGATATATACCTCAAAAAGTGTTAAACACTTAAATGATGGTAAGATAAATTATTTAAAGAACATTTTTTTGCTTCTATAACCACATTCACGTATAATTATGAGAAAATTAATATCTGTGGGCTTGTTAACAACAAAAAAAAATCACAATTCTGAAGCCAAATCCGTTTTACTTAAATATCGCAATTAGCGTTGTACTTACACAAATATTCGGACACTACAACATTTTTTTGTTCTTATAAATGTAATGAAAGAAGAATAAAGTTGTTTAAAGTTACAACTTTGCTCACGATCGGTCCTGACAACAGTTACCCAATAAAAGTAAATAATTCAATCGGTTGAAGACGAAATGACAGCAAAATATAGCAAAAAAGAATGTTAATTAAGTTTGCTTAGAATATTATACTTATCAACAATAAATGGCAAAAAGCTATTTTGAATACGCATCGTTCAGCAAAACTCAGCTAAATAATGGTTTACAAATCGCAATTAATGATGTACTTACATAAATATTAGGAATGCTTCAAAAAATTAGGGTGAAAAAACAACATTTGTTTTTATAAATGTTAATACAAGAAAGAAAAATAAAATTCTTTTTAAGTTACAACATTACTCAAATCTTAACTGACAACAGTTACCCGATAAAAATAAATAAGTCAATGGACTGAAGACAATTGAAATTTACCTTTTACTTTCAATATAAGAAACGGCAGCAAAAAATACTGTTCGCTTAGAATATTATGCTAAGATTATAAAAAATGATTATAAACAATAAAACGAAAAAAAAAACTATGTTATCAATAAGCATCGTTGAGCAAAACCCAACTAAATAACAGCTTAGAAATCGCAATTAACGATATACTTACACAAATATTCGGAAAGCTTCAAACAGTTGAAATAAAAAAAGAAAAAACATTTTTTTTTTGTTCTTGTAAATGTTAATATAAGTAAGAAGAATAAAGTTGTTTCTAAGTTGTATTATTACTCAAGATTGGACATGACAACTGTTACTCATAATAATAAACAATTCAATGGATTGAAGACAGTTAAAATATGCCATTGGCTTCCAATATAAGAAATAGTAGTAAAAAATAGCAATATATATATATATATATATATATATATATATATATATATATATATATATATATATATATATTGTTTGCTTAGAATATTATGCTTAAGTTATAAAAAAGGATTATCAACAATAAATGGAAAAAAAAGATGCTATCAATATGCATCGCTAACAAAAGTCAGCTTAATAACAGTTTACAAATCGCAATTGACGATGTACTTGCACAAATATTCGGTAGGCTTCAAACCGGTAAAAAAAGAGAGACTACAACAGTTCTTTCTTTTATTTTTATAAATGTTAATTTAAGAAAGAAAAATAAAGTTATTTTTAAGTTACCACACTACTCACGATCGGACCTGACAACAGTTACCCGATATGCATATAAAATATGCATTTTGCTTTCAATATAAGAAATGACAGCAAATATATATATATATATATATATATATATATATATATATATATATATATATATATATATATATATATATATATATATATATATATATATTATTTGCTTAGAATATTAAGCTTTGCTTTTAAAAAAACGATTTACAAAAAAAAATTTAATAGCGTACCTTTTCGCATAGTCAATGAGTTCCTATCCTATGAAACCGACAGCAACAAAACAATCCAACCAACTGGTGCATCGGAAGAAACAGAAACTTGTTGGGAAGCGCAACCAATGAAACCAAATCCCAAATAGCGCACGATTTTTCCTCCAAAGTTCATAAACCGACTCACGTTTCACGTTTAGGGTTGAGGACGGGGAACGCGCGTTTATTTCCTATCTTGGTAACATCGGATAAAGACAGTCAGCTGTCGCAAGCACTCACTCTTGTTGCAGAAATTGCTAACTTGGTCACGCGAACTGCAGAAAGCCGGTCGCAATCTGAAGTACGTGACAGAGAGCGATGGAAAATTATTCCATTCATTCAATTTCTCTGTCGGAAAAAAAAGAGCAGTCGGAGCCAGTAGAGAATTATAGACAGATTAGGATTGTTATTATTTTGATCTTTTTTTTCTTTTTCCTTTTGGAAATTTTAAATGGCATACGATGGCACAAACAATACTACAGGAAATGGAAGCTATTATAAAAGAGCACAAGTGAAGATATTTTAATTTATAAACACGCATGGAGGCTTAAGATAAATACAGATTTGATTTAAATCTCATCTTTAAAGTTCTTAGGTTGTGTTTAACCCACGTTATATTTGCCAGTAGTTGACTTTTCAGCTAGAATGCGACTAGCATAAGGCTGAGCGATGAGCGATCTATGAGCTTTAAATTGAACTAAATGAGGTCTCGGACATTAATTTTGAATGTAGCGTTCCAATAAAAATTTCTGTAAAATAGTCTTACATCTTTCTTCCAAAACTTAAATTAAGGCTTCATAGGGCTATTTTATTATTTTTATTGATAGTAGCATTACAAATGTCAACACTTAGAATCAGACAAATAATTTTCAATCTTAGATGCAGTCTTGGAACTTCATTAGTTTTATCACAATATACCAATCGAAAATTTTATTTTTTTACTATAAAAATTTATAAGCACCCAAGAATTGTTTCTGATTATAGATTTCAATGAAATAGAATGACGATTAAAAAAAATAATGTTAAAGATGTGTTTAACAAATAAAAGTTTAAGTCGGAGAACACAAATGAAATTCTTTATAATGTGGACATATATAAGGATTTTAATGTTTGATTTAAACAGGGATTTTTATATTATGGATGTTCCAGCATAAAGGAGGAAATTCCGTACATGTATTTAAAAGCAGCGAAAAGAATGACATTCAAATTTACCTTCAAATTGTTAAATATTAATAAACAAACTTCATTCAAATTTCTCCATAACGAGGTAATCACTGACTACGACGACCTGCCTGTAAGCGCACGGATAAAACTGAATGACTTGATCACCGCGACAGCAATACTGGCGGGGAGTCCTAAGGGTCATCACCGACGGCATAACCATACCGGAAGCTACTCATCTCTATTTTTGAGGCGCCTCCCCTCCTCCTCCCAGTATGAATCCATAAAGAGGCAAAAAATCTTTTGGAATTTCTTTTTTTATATAACTGATTAATTATTTATTTTCATAGAACAATAGAGGCAACAGTAAGTTTTTCACAAAGAGTCAAAACAAATAATATTTTTGCCTCAAGGGAAAGCTCTCCAATGGGAAAATGTATTAAAGCCCAGAATTTTATAAAAGTTTCTTAATCGCAACAATAAATTTTCTTTTCTTTATCAAATTTCGAAGAAAAAACTAATATTCGGTTAAATTAAAGATAAAATCTATATGAATCCTGAATACATAGAAAAGACGATGAAGGATATACTATAACAAAAGAAATACGTCTAATACTCAATTATTTACTACACCTTGCTAAATTTTAAAAATATTTCATATATTCAAAAAGATTTCATATTTCTGCAATAACAATAGACTCCTGTTAGTAACATCTCTAAAAACATATATTTTAATTAATGAAATAAATTATTTATTTTGGGAAACATCGACACTCCTGGTAATTTCCACATAAAAATTAAAGAGATTGAGTTCTAATAAGAAATATTTGGAAATAAGCGGCTAACGATGTGTAATGAAGCATTTGAAACTTATATTTAAACAAATTTTAAAAATTAATTTCATATCTTAGAAAATAGAGTTTCTACAGATTGTGTTGAAAAGTTCTAAAACAAGATTTTTTTTTTTCAAATAAACTTAAAAAAACATTTGCAGGATAAATTTTTGTCTTCATTATATTCAATTTCTTTGTGAGAGGATTACTTCAAAACGGAAATTAATGAAAATAGATTTCAAATCATTTCTAGAAAACTTACAGTGAAATCTAATAATCACTCATTGCAGTGATTAATTGTTTAAGTGAAAGTCAGTTTTGATGTAACTTGTTTCATGAAGCTGAAGTTTAATAGAAATAGTTTCAAATGAAGACAGATATAATCTCTTCAGAGGTGTACAAATTTACTGCATCTGTTATTAATATACAAGTCACCTTCGGCGATCAGTTGGTACATCAGAATTAATGCAAAAATTTTTAATTAAATATTTTATGTGGCTTGGTTTCTTAACAGCTTATTGAGCAAAATATTTTTAAACTTCAAATATTGATATATAATTCCTATTATTTTAGAAGCTTCCGCCGTTCTATTCATTGCATTATGTGCTTACTCTCTTTAATTTTTTGTCAGCTCCCGCGAAATTCGAACTTTAATTTAAAGTGGAGGTGATTAAACTTCAATACATGCAAACTTTTTTCTGAAACTAAAAAAGCTTTAAAAATAGAGCATTGAAATCTTATATGCCCTAGAGAATGCTTTTTTATAATTTATGAAATATCTCAAAGAATTGTACAATAAAAATTTCATGATTCATAATAAAAATTAGTTTTTAGTTTTACTTTCAAAAGGATTTAAATTATGTAAACAATAATATTTTATTTTATTTTATTCAATAATATTTGATCCTGAAATATTTTGAAAATTCTAAAGATTATATAGTCATTTGTCCCTAAGGAATCATAATCGGGAAAATATTCAAACATGCTAATTTTTAATGATAGTTTGAAAAAAACTGCTTCTCTCTGCAACCAAATATGACCAAGTTATGAGGTTTTAAGTATCACTATTTTGGGAACATCAAAAATTTCATAATTTTAAGCTAATCAGCGTTGGAGAAACTCTAGGCTCGGACTGATGTACATTCTTTGGACAGTCTCGCAAGCCTGAGAATCACGAATCTAATTAATAACAAGATTCTTCTTCATCAATGAAAGAAGAACAAGAATTTAAAAAAATATATCTAATTCTCAAAGAAATTTGTATTAAGAAAGAATTTCCAAAATTATAAGTTAAAATATATACGTATCTTCCATTTTTAAATTTTGTGCACAAGAAAAAAATTTAAACAATAAGAGAAGATCGAGCAATAAATGTTACTTGAAACAATTTAATATTCTTTTCAATAAATTCACACACACACACACACACACACACACATTAATAACGGGAAAAGTTTGTTCAGATCTCTATTCTTTTCTTAAAATCATTAATGCTTTATAAAAAGACACAATATAATTCAAAATAACAAAAATTAGCTGTTTCTTTTTATTTGCATTTTTTTTCTTTTTTTTGTATTTAGTGGAAAAAAAAGTTGGAAATTTTAGCAAAATTTCCGAAATTATTATTATTGTTTATTTTCTAAACATTTACATATAATTGAAAATGTTCCTTCCATTTATGCTGATCATATAATAAAATCACTATGGCACTTTAAGAAAACATAAACATAGTTGTATTTGCGTGTAACAGGAAGCAATTCGCTCTACGTGTTGAAGTAGTGTGTCAAAGACCTTCCAAGTAAATACATTAATATGAGTGAACGGTCGTTGCTTTCACACATGCTATCTCGAATCAAAATCCATGCTAATTTTCCTATCAGTAGACTGCCTCTAGCTTTCTTAACAGGAACTGACAGATAAAAGGATGAATTTTTGAAACGGAAAATTAAAAGTGATTGCATGAATGTGCAAAGTTAATGGGGATTATTTTGAAATGATGAATGAGAGATTTCAGGCTATTAAGGCCATTAATTTTGCAATGTATCATATAAATTTCTTTTTAAAATATGTGGAAATTTTCTACCACCCATTGCTGAGAAAATTACAGATTAACTGATTTAAAAAGAATTTGCAAACTTGATTTTTAATTGTGAAATTAAGTTTTGAAATTTAACTGACTCAGAATGGATTATAAAATATTTTTCTTTTTCACAGAAAAGATTTGATTTCATCTAAAAGTGATGCCTTTAGTTATATGATCTAGTTTCCATATTCAACGACATTCTCCAAACATTACCTTTTCAAAAGAAAAAAAAAGAGCTACTTCATGTAAATCCATTGTCGCTATTCTAACATTCAATAATAAATAACAAAATTAATTATTAATTAGCTCTAACTAAGTGAAAAGTCATTAAAAACTATTTATATCATTTAACTAGTATAAAATGAATAATAGTTTCAAATAAAAATAAATTTCTATTATTATTTAAAAAAATTTTTAAGTAATTGTTTTCGATCAAGATAAGTTTCATCGTTATATCTGCTTATAAATACTGAAGAATCTGTATTAATAATGCCCTGTAAGAGATTTCCCGTGACCAAAATTTTCTCTAAGTGGTCGCACACACACAAAAAATCATTGCTTATTTCTTCAGAAGTTTTTCTTTAGGTTTTCTCTTTTATTATTAAAAATCCTATTTGAAAAATTAGAAAAACACTACTTATTACAATTTTTTTCCATAAATGAGAATTTACTAGCTAAATGTATATAAAATAAGTAATTTTATTACAGAGCAAGCGAACAAAAGTTTCGGGTGGGTTGTTAAAAACTAATTAACATATTATTGAACATCATAAAATCGTTATTAAGTAATAAATCTGAATATAATTTTTCTCATTATTTGATTTAAAATCTTTCACTATTTCTTGTAATGGTTTTTATAAATTCTTCACGAGAAAGCTTAACGTTCACATTCACAATTATTAAATCCAAGCAGAATATTTTCGAATGTTTTAGAATATTAAGTAAACCATAGCATGCGGATTCAAGTAATGCTGCCAAAACATGGAAATAGCTCTAGACAAATCAAATTTGAAAATATGCAAAAACCTTTGAAAATATGCAATGACATATTTGAGACATAAAAGTTTCCACAAACTTTTAGAGAGCAAAAAAAAAATTCCAATGTTGCATTTTTCCGAAGTTAATTAAAGTACTTTATGTATTCTGCAATAGAGTAGAATCGTTTTAATTTTTTGCAATAAGTTTTAAGCATTTTGGTACAAAACTTCCAGTAATGTACCAGAAAACTAAAACGGTAGTTCTAAACCAAAATATCAATCCATTTTATAAGACTGCAAATAAAATGGTAATTAAACGTAAAAAAGATCACCTACATAAAGTGCTTAAATCGTCACACTTTAACACGCATTATCGGATGGTAGTTAGACTCCAGTGAAGCACAATAAACAAATTCCCGTCTAATGAGGAGATTACTCCCTTAATCTATTGCACGCATGGGGAAAAAAAAATTCTATAGAAAAAAGGTATGGTTCGAATTAAAAAAGAGTATGCGAAATTGAAAGAAACTTAAATATTATCGAAATTAAAAGGGGTGATTAAAAAAATGATAAAAAGACTTTCAATTGCAGTTAAATAAGTAAGTGACAAAAAAAACGTACAATTAAGTTTAAGAAACTAGCTTGGGACAATGATTGTCGCGGCACTTAAAAAGCTTCAGGATTAGAAACGATGAGTTCAATGACTTTCATATAGTGGATTTTTTTTCTTTCATATATCAATCTGCATTAAAAGAACATACAAGTTCTATCCCATTTGGATAAATATACTTTCTGAAATATCGTTTGACGATTTTGTATCTAGTAGGAATTTCTTTTTCAATTTTCCGCATTATTCATATGTTCGATTTGTTCACAGCTCGTTTTCTTGTAGGCAATGAAGTAAGTATACAATTTTTAAATTTATTGAAAATTTGATAAAATTTCTCAGATAATGATACATTTTTGCGTCTTTGTGCTTCTTTGACATCCTTATTCCTCATCTTTGACACCTTATTCCTCAGACTGAGCTCTTGAAATTAAATAATAATAATAATATGACAACGTGACCGACTCTTTGCAGCATACTATGTATGAATAAAGTTTTAGCGGTGAACAAATTAAAATAAAATAACGCATATATGCAAAACTGCATTTTGCAAGTCCGCGTATTTTGATGATGTTCTACATAAGAAAGAAGATATGACATATCTAATAATTTCTAAAAATGCGATATCTGAAGAGAAGTGATTTGTTAAAATAAAATTATTTACCTCTATTGGTCCAAGTTCCACATTATCATAATGAAAATGTGCACATTCGTCTAACTTAGGAAATCTACTCGTTGCATCCGAATTCCTGAAAAATTAAATTACATAGGTTCAATAAACACAATTGTTACCTTCTATTAAGAGAGATCAAATAACTTTACTAATTTAAAGTTTTAAAAAAATGGAAGTAGCGGATAAATAACTGCACATAAAATGCATTTCAGGAAAAGTATTAATCAATTTTTTTCTCATATTAATCGGAATATAATATGCAAAAATTTTGTCATTCCTATATGCATAAATAATTAGAGATATTTATATGCAGTAAATATTATATATATTTTTTAAAAATTAAGAATAATACTTCAATTAATAAGTTTGATTTTACTCCTGTCAAATGTACTCCAAAATAAATAATTTGCAGATATAAAAAGTTTAGCAATTGTGATTTATTAGCAGTACAAAAGTTCGTAATTATATAACTGCCTTATTTGAATATTCTTTCTATATCCAATAATTAGCGAAATGGAAATTCTACATCCCCCCCCCCCATCTGCGATGGCTAATCCATTTTGGAACTCGTTCGGGATTTTCACTCTCATTACAACATAACCATAACTAGACCATTCTCAATCAAAAGTGGTTTGGAGTTCTAGAAGAATCATGATCAGAAATGTTATGCAAAAATTTTCCGGAAGACGAATCGTGACTACAATTTTCAACAAGAAGACTTCCTATAACATATATATTTAATAGATTAATTTCTCTATTAAGGTAGAATATATTTCCAATAAAATATTTTTTAAGCAAAAAGTTAATTTCAATGAATAATTGCATGATTTATATCGGCTTTTCTTCTTTAGAAAAGAACTAGGCGGTCTGAAGAAACCTGTTTGACTACAAAATACGAAACATAATTTCATCGTTTAAAGGAGCAAATATTTTCTTAATAAAAATTTTATGATCAATTTCTACTGAAATTTATTCAATCTTAGGAAAACAGTCTATCATGTTACAGGAGTAATCACAATTAAACTTTTTTTTTTACAATTATTACAAAAATTGCTCAATTAACTTTGCTATAAAGCAGTTTGAAATAAGTTGCTGCACCTATAAAGCAAAAAACTGGTACATGGAACATCAAATAGCATTTAAAAACAAAATACGAGAAACTCGTATATTTTCTTTAGAAATAATTTAATCGCGATCGCAATTTTAATAACACCAATCTGCAAATAAAAAAAAACTAACTAAATTGAGATTTCTCCTTCTGACTATGCTTCCACAATATAGCATATTTGACATTTGACCTCTCCCAGTTTATCCAACTGACTCGAAAAATATGTATCTTTAATTTGTATAGATACCATAAATTAAATTTCATACACCTAGTACTATAGTGTTGCACAACATTGTATAATATTAAATAATACAATATTTTACATTATTATGCAATAGGCACAATAATGGAACAATAATAATGCTTGTATATGTAGCATTTTTGAATTATATTTACACGAATAAATAAATCAAGAGACATTTACTTTAATAGTTTCTCTCCTGAATAGTCAGAAAAAGTGATAAAGGATTTCTTATAAAATATGATAAAACTTTACATCAAATGTCATTCATCCAACTCGTTGCCTTTTTTTGAATTTCCGTGTTCAAATACATTCAATCAGATCGACTTTTGTTTGACGGATTTCAATGAAGTAAGGAAATATACTATTCTAGTATAATTAACATATTTAATTTCATTCTTATAGCTTATTGAAATCTTAATTATCATCTTCACATTATCATCTTAATTATCATCTTGCTGATAGACGTAATTTAAAAAATGAAATTTTCCGATGCAGAGAAGTCAAGTTCAAAAATTCATCAAATTCTTATGTTCGAAATTTTAATGACTAAAATTCTTTATAGACTTCATATACGAAAAAAAAAAATACAAACAGAAAACATCAAAATACACATTTTTTTTATCCCTAAAACGATTTTATTAACATATAAGCAACGAATTTTGATGAAAAATTCATTTCATCTTATGACCTGAACTGCTTTTCAAACTATCGCCACTCTCCTAAAATTACGGAATTACTCTGAAAGATGCAAAAGAAGAAATAATACTACGAAAAGAGTACTGAATTGGTACCATTTTGGGAAATAACTCGACTCGACAACGACGCCGAAGATGCAAGATTTATTGGCAAGTTTTATGACTAGATAACAAATAAATCGTATGGAACAACACAGAATTATATTATAGAAAAAACGAAGCTCTCACATCTTGTTCTTTTGTTCACTTTGATAAACGACCAAAAGAAAAGTACGATCAATATTCATTCCAACCCAATTTAAAAGGACACCGCAAACTCAAGCATCGTAAAAACCTCCAATAACCGCAACAGTATTCAAATATTTATCAGAATCAACCCTCCCTCCTTTCATTAATTTCCATCTACAAGACAAGGGCGGGGAAGAAAGGTTGGGAAGAAGATACCCAAATGTCTTGAGCAAGCCATGACAACTAAATTTTTCCCTGACATTATGCAAATTTCAGAAGTTTTCGGAAGTTTTCGATCACGATCAGGTAAAAGAGTTCTTTATTCTTCTCTGTGAACGCAAGTTCATTTTTGACAACAATTGGAGGTTATTGACACCTTGGAGAAGATAAATGATTTTCAGAAATATTGTAGAGAATTCTAAGTTAAAATTATTCTCTAAAATATTTCCAATCACACATGGCACATAAATTTGTTTAGAAATCATCGAATGTTTAGTCCGATTTTATTTTTAATAAAAGAAAAAAATTATGGTTCATTTAAAATCATCTTTTAGAAATCATCAAATATTTAATCCAGTTTTTTTTAATAAAAAAATAAGATGCATTTATAATCTGCAAAAGTGGTTTCCTCGAAGTTTTCTCTCATACTCTGTAAAAATGTACCTGAGTATTATTAACCGCATATCGTTGGCGAACAGTAGTAACAAAAGAAACTACTGTGTGATCTTTAGCGATTTCTATGCAAGTAATTGCTAGAATGCAGTTAGAATACAAGTACCAGAAAACCGAATATGCAATATGGACACCTTTATTTTAAGCGAAAACCAAAATTTGACACAGAGAAAATTGACATATTTAAAGCATTGCGTCTTTGAGTTACCATATTTTTATGCTTGTGAAAATACAGACCTACAAGTGGTCAACTCTTTGACGGATACGGGTAAAAATTTTAGATGATAAATCTAGTATCAAATTTAATAAATCTAGCTCCTTTTGTTTTGCAGTGACTGTATTTTATTTTTTCGTCCATATATATATATATATATATATATATATATATATATATATGGACGAAAAAATAAAATAAATATATATAAATATATATATGTATTATATATATGTAATATATATATATATATATATATATATATATATATATATATATATATATATATATATATATATATATATATATATATATATATATATATATATATATATACTTTTGATTAGTGAGATAGACTTCCTTTGATTCAATTGCCATCGATATTTGATAAAATGTATATATTTTATGTAAAAACCATACACAAAATTTTATTCGTCTAGCTTAAAGTCTTTATGGATTATCGTGTTCATAGATGAACAGACAAAAATATGCTTTTTTTCCGGTGGGGTGTACTCAGGAATGCCTTAAACTTAGAGATTCTATGAAATCTGGAGATTTTGAAAATTACAATACTTACAAAAAAAGGGCATCGATAATAATATTAATAACATTTATTAATATTATTATTAATTGATTGGTGTTATCTACTTAATATAATGTTTTCTTAATAAAAGACATCGCATTCGATAATTCAATACATCTATTATTCTAAAACACAATTTTCTCTTCATGGAACATTCTTTCTTGCCACCCATACCGTAAAATTCTAATATAATGCTGAATATAACTATGAAATTTAAATGTATTCTGAACGAATGCATATCCCCTTTTCACATTACTTTAACAATTTTGCGGAAACACAAATAAAAATACATAAACAAAAAAAAAATTAAACCTAGCTTCTGAGTACCAGAATAACCTGCGCATTTTCATTTCAACCAATTCAGTCAATATTTCCTTATATGGCATCTAAAAATTTGTAGCGTACAGTTTTCCTCAATAAGCTGTAGTTTGCTATATCGATTTTATTTTGAAAGCATGTTCCTTTTCGCATTCTCGCTTCTGCAAACTAATTTACATTCACCTCCACGCAGAGATTTTCAAAAATCGTCTGCTGCAACATGTTTCCTCTTTACTGGAATCCCACTTATGCCATTAGAATAAAACAGCATCAGTTTCCTCGAATGGATTTTTCTAGGCAGAAAATGGTTTCCTCTCAAAGCCAGCAGCCATTTTCTGCTTTAAAGGAAGAAGTTTCTTCGAGGGAAAATGTGTAGTAGTGTTTTCACTGGACTGAAGATAAAGAAAAGGTAATAGAAAATCAAAGTTTAGTTTAAAATTTTAATGGAAGGAATATAAAATCTGGAAGGAATTTGATAAAAGCTTCTGAAGTCGAGAAATTTTCTTAGAGTCTTAAACAACATTTATGAAATTAATGGTCCGCGTTTAGCTATTATTATGAGTAAAATTACAAAATCTATATATACAAATACAAAATCTATATTCCAAAATATAAATATAAAAATATTTCAAATAGAATTTGAAATTACTTGAAATAATTTTTAAAAACACAGCGCATTAATGAGCTAAAAAACATGAATGTTTAATTTTAATTAGTTTTTTTAACTTCTTACATTTTAATTTATAATTTATCACTGAAAATAAATGGAGTCATAAAATATGTTTTCTCAAATACCATATATGTGTCCCCACCTTCATGAAATCAAATATTAATTATAGTAATTGATGACCTGGCAATCAAGTTTTCATAATTTTGAAATAAAACAGAGTTTTTAAGAGCATATTCAACAGTGCAAAATCCAATATCAAAATTTTAGCGTATCAGGAAATAAGTGAAAAATGCATTGTAAACTTGTCTGAAACGGATGAAAAAAATTAATGTTTCGTAAATATGGCCATTAATTTAATCTAACTTAATCAATTTTAAATTACAGGATATACCAAAAGATTATGGCAGTCCGAGTGGATTTCAGGATATACAGAAAAATTAATAGAAAATATGTATATTCTCAAAATTGAATTTTGATGAAAAATACAATTTAATATACAAAATATTATATTTTTTACAATCAATGTAAACAATTGGATATTCTATACCGACAAAATAGTATTGATTAAGCATGCGCCTAATTTTTAATTCATTGGTATGATAAATTGTCTAACAAGTAAGCATTTCAAAACCACAATTTAAAATATAAAAAAAATAACTAAACAAAATGGAAATCTAATTGGAGTATTTTACATTATAAAGAAAACAATTAACAAATAATTGAAAAATAAATCACTAGGAACATAAAAACATTTATCATAGAAGATAAATCTAATATAATCCCGCGCACGAGAATATTTGTTGCACGTGATGAAATGTTTTCCCAGCAATTCATTATGAAGATAAGAGCGATGTTTACGAAAAAATACAGAAAAAGAATAAAAAATCAAATTCATGAAATAATGTAACTGCACATTTGAAAAACAAAGGAGAAAATAGGAAAAGAAATGAAATTAATGAAATTAAAACTGGCTGAAATTATAATTGAGTTTGCAGAGGTTAAATTTCAGTTATGCATGTATAAGATAAATGCTTATACGAATGCTGTTGATGGTCACAACAGACAAATAAATTATGGTTGTTTACATTGTTAATATATGACTGTATTCCAATACAAAAAACAAGGGTAGGGTCTAATACATAAAACTGAAATATTTGCTTACTAAATAATAAGTTTAATATTGAAATGTAGTTTTTAAGAAGATACCTAAGAACTAATTCTAAAAATGCTAATTTGCGCAGTAATGTATATAAATTAAATTTAGTAAAAAATGCATATTTCTTTATTTATAAATTCAAAAATTAATGTAGCAGCTAAATAGATTAGAATGGCAAATGCTCAAACGTTGTCGTTCATTGATTCGAAAATACGAAAATCAGGATATATAGAATTAAGTTATGAAAATACTTTTAGCTTCAAGTTTTCAACTTCTTTTTAATTCCTTATTTGCGATATCCTGCAAATAATGGAAAATATTTCTCAAACCTATTTATATTTTTAAATCAAAACGTCTATCAAGAAATATTATATATATATATATATATATATATATATATTCTCAATAAGCAGTAATATAATATCAAATTTTTCTTATTGAGATAATTAAAATATTAAAAATGGCTCGCAGTTGCTAAAAAAATTTGGAGAATTCATATAAATTCTATTTTGCGTAAGAAAAGTAATCTTCATAAATCAATAATCATCCGACCATACCGATATGCGCCATATTTTTGTCAAACATTCGTTTTTCCCGAAAGATCAAAATTTGTGTTTTGACATAGAAAAAATAAATTTCAACTGCCTGTCAGATCAATTTTCCTTATACAAAAGAATATGTTTACTTTTTTAATTCTAACATATTTACTAAGCTTCAGATGTATTTCATGCTTGAAAAAAAAATAAAGTTTTCGATTCATAGAGCGATTTTAATAATATAAAACAAATCACTGTTATAAAAACTTTAAATCAGCATATTCATAAATTAATTATGATTATGATTTTTCTATTTGAGATCTAAAAAAAATATCCAAACTAAATCATTTTATAATAGTTTGCAAATAATTTGATAATTGGATATAATTATTTGACACTTATTTTTAAAGGTAAATAAATTAAGTTGCTAGGTAAATGAAAAAAATCAAATTTTAAATAATATTAAAAATAGTTTGACATAGTAAATAATATAAAGCTATAAAGTGTGAGCTAACTCTCATAAATTTAGAAAGTAAAACAGTTCCAGTTATTATTATTAATTCTAATTTTAAGAATATATACACTCGGGAGATAGAAAAAAATATATCTCAGTAATATAATTATATTACTTACACATGTATTAACGTTACATAAAACAGATATGACGTAAAGGATTAAATTTTGAATGAATGAATAATTAATAGCCCCGGCGGACAAATATATTCTATTTTTAATCCAACCAGTTAGATTTTATGAAAATTAAATACAGTGAAGGAATTCGCAATTCTGTTTATAAAGACAATTAACGGAAAATATTTTAATATTATTTTTGTACTTCAAGCCGATTGCGGAACCATTATTAAAAAGTCTTAGTTAAATTGATCTTTATAGTTATTTACAATTTTAAAGAATCAGACAACATTTCAATTTCCAAATTTGATACACTAATTTAAACGGTCTTTTTACCAATTGTTTAGTTAAAAAAATATTCCATTAAATATTTTATTTGAACTAAAGTTATCAGATTTCCTCAGCTTCGACCCAGGCACTAACTAGAACGGGATTAGCTATAATATGCGAACATTCAAAATCTGAAATTGCTCGTATTAACCGTCAGGATCTTTTTTTCTCGTTAATGACACTAAAGATACCATGATCCTATTTACGAGGAAAAATGCTATTTAATAAATATCTCCATTGAATGACGATAACGAAAAAAAGACATTATATGCATTTTTCATTAAAATATAATGATTGCGCTTTATGCAAATAAAAGTTGGAAAACTGAATCTTCAGATTTTTTTAAACTCCTTCTTCTTTTTCAAAATTAATTAATAGAGATATTTTAACCGATATAAAGACTAACTATCTCAAGTGTTATAAACAGTGAATGAAAGTGAAAACACAGTCCAACCCCCCCCCCCCCCCAAAAAAAAAGAAAGAAATCGTCATAGCAAAGAAATGGCAGATATCACAAAAAGTTTCAGCTGCTAATAATAATTAATTCTAAAACTTTTCTTTTGTTTTTTTTAAAGTAGAACTATACACGCGTGTAAAAATAGGCTGGCGAAATACATTCGATTCAAATTGGAACTGTCTTTATCAATCTATCAAATTTATTTTATTTCCAATCAATCACTTATCAAAATTCGATTCAAAGGCCAATTTATCAAAATAAGTCAAACGATAAATATTGTAAATAATGATGAAAATTATAGATTCATAAAAGTTCATCTCTGGAATGCTGAATGTAGCCCTCTTATTTCGCTAACAAAATGAATCATTCACAATGTGATAACTCAAAATTAGATTATAGCTTTCAAAAGAGTCTAAGGTGCACTTTTCCAGTGACATATTTTGAAATAAATATGAATCACTGAAACCTTATATTGTAATCTCCATATCTATTTATAAGTGGTTTCGATGTGTGAAATTTCAGCGAAGAACAATATTCGAATTGCTATTTTATCTCGTTTCGCAAACGTTTCGAAAATAGGTCAATTATCATATTACTAAAAGAAATCGTTGTAAGATTTGAAAAAAAAATCAGTCAATGCACAAACATTTGTCAAAAAACAATGAATTTACAAAAAAAAATGTCCATTCATCAAGTTTATTCTTTTACAAGAAATTTAATGCATTCGAATGAAACAATTTCTAATCTTCTAAAAATGAAAATTACTTTTTTTTATCTTCATCATAGAGCTTGTTTTTCAAAATCAGTCAAATTGTTCAATTATTATTTTAAATAAATTCACAAATATTCAGAGAATTTAAATCTTTTGTATATCATATTTTAAATCTTTCTAAACAGGAAAATGAAATAGCGATATTCGTACAGATAAAATGCAAAACTGGAACTAGAAATGAACCGTTACATTATCCAAAAAAGATTCGACCCGGATATACCCAGAATCATAGCACCATGAATTGTTCAACAGTTTTGGTAATCAAAAAACAATCTTTTCCCTTAACTTCCCATATAGGACTATGAGATACTTGACAAATAGCACTTTTCAAAAGACATTCAAGCGTTACATATCCTTCGATTTCCTTTCATTTTAGATTTCAGGCCATGTTCCTTGGATGGAAAAAATACGGCATAAAAGTATAAATATGAAAAAAAGTAAAAGTTTACACTTTTAAATGTTGATATAAAGCATTCTTTTCAAAAATTTATAAACTCAATTGCCAATGTGCACAGTGAATTGGAGTCATAAAAAGCCGTGAAAATTAAAATCTTCCTAGTCAAAAGTATATTTTACATTGATGACACCAAAAAATTTCCTAACAGATGCGAAAGAGTATTGCTTTTTTATCGCCAGATTAACTTGATATATCTTTAAGAATAAATTCTTTGATGCAAGCAAAGTAGTATACTTAACTTAATACACACACACACAAATGCACTAGTATAATTCAAATAAAAAAAACTCACATAAATTGCTGCAACTTGTGTCATAAAACTCATTTATTGCAGCTTAACCGCATCTGACATATAATAAATTTTTAGAACGCAGTTTTATTTCTAAACAATATTATACCTTACTGTTGCCACAACTTCTATGCTGAAATAATGCAGTTAAAAATAATCAAAAACAGGAACTTGTATCACTCGAGGCAAATAATCTCACCTCAAATAGAAAGATAATCGTTTGCATTAAAACCGTTAGATAAAACAACGCAAGATAATGGTTTTTATTAAAAACGTTTTCTTTCGCTCACGATGTACTTTTCAGTATTATTTGTTAATATCACGGTTTTCCAATCCATTCTTCTTTTTTTATATCTTCGCTTTCTTAAATTATATTGGGATTATTTAAAATGAAGCATAGAAGACTTATTTTTATTTTCTGACATTTTTTATGTTTGTATATAACCAGTCGTTTTAAACTGGAATTTGTCTCAAAGTGTAAATAAACTCTTTCATATTTCATCAACTATCTTCAAATGGAATCGTGCAGTTCTCAGAGCAAATAAATCGAGAATTAAGTGTATATAATGCTACACGATAAATATTGTTATGTCATGCCAAAACGAGAAAATCTATAACATATACGTTGAAAATCTAGTTAGTAAGAGTATTTAATTATGCATTTAAGAGATCATTAATATATCTTTTCTTGGAAGTAGACTTTCATCAGGATCGCTTCTAAATAACTTAATTTGATATTTGATAGCCTATCATTATACACTTAATATCGGGATTTATTTCAGTATTAAGTCTAGCATTAAAACCTATTTTACTTAACTCATTAGTATTTTGGTAACCAATTAATACTGCTAATCCTCAAATCACGTGTTTCAAAGTGTAAGGTGCGCCACTTTTTAATTCATCTTTGGAGGTAAATGAATTGATATCATAATTCATTTAAATTTAAAAATCAAATTGAAATATCACAGCAAAACATTTAAATCTGCATTAATACTTAAATGGGGAATGTCAGCTTCTAGCTAATCACCTATTTTGAAAGCACGAAAGTATAAATATCTTTCGGTCATCATATTAAGAAACGATTTTTTTTTATCAATTGTTGGAAACAATAGATTTTATAAGACAATAAAACATCTACTTATTTTACAATGTAATAAAAACGTTCTCGATAAAACATATTCAATTCATTCAAAAGGAATTTGTTATGAATTTGAAAAGCTTACGAGATTACTGAATATTGAAAAGTAACTTTTAAGCTAATACATTTTTTTTACTGCAAGCAATAATGATTTGGTATAAGATATTTTACATTATTCATTTTACAAAATCGGTTAATTAAATATTAAGGAAAATAAGGAATTTGAAATAGAAATTTCAAATTCTGTATCCATTATTCAAATTTTTGTTAGAAATAATTTCAAGTTAGTTTGAAGCAAAATCCGAAAAAGATTCTTTCGTTTTTGGAAGCAAATTTTAAATATAAATAAAAATCGCAGGAAAAACTAGAAATTAAATTCCTATATCTTTACAACAATAATCGAATATTTTCTTTGAAATTGAAATAGTCTTAAATATGTCTAACAGACGATATCAGCAAATAAACATATTATGATTTTTTTTCTGAGCAAAAGAAAATGAAGATTGTTAAACAGGAAATAATACATACTAATAAAAATTTAAGTAAATATTAAAGGTCCTACGATTTTCCATTAAATAAATCTTGCAGTATCTAACAAATTTATACAAATATATTAAATTCCAAATTTTGATATACTCCCAATTTTTAATATCAAATTATTCTAAAAAACATTATTATAGTATCAGTGTTATAATGTTATGGTTGTAAAATATTTACGATTTCAATAATTATATATTCACGTTTTCATTTTTATATTGATGTAACTTATGTTTTATTTATTTGTTAAAAATACCTGTGCAGAATAAAATGAAATAATGAATCGAATTGTTTTCTCCTAAATTTATTAATGAAACGTTTTAATGCTAGATAAACAATAAGAATTATTCCAACCAAATAGTGAAATAGAAGTTACATTCAAGAAATAAAAAAAAACATATTTGCAGATTTCAACAAAATACAATTAGATTACAACGGATTAATACAATTACATACAACCTAATGCATTAGATTTTAAAATACAATTTATCTTTCAAATAAACATAACAGTTTTCTTTTAATCAGAATAAAAACTTTGATAGATATTGAAATTCGTTCTTCAGAAGACAAGCAATAGTTTATCTCCTTTTTAATATCTTTTTAAAAAATTTCAATAAGCTAAATTGAAATTTCATCTTTAAAGAAACTTCCATTCAATCAATTGTTGTGAATTTTTGTGTTTCTTTTTTGTATGTTTACTGGAAAACATTTTCTTAAATATAATATCGCCGAGCTTCTTTTTTCGAAGATTAAACAATTAAATATATGACAAAAGAAAACTTCTGAAAACCTGCTCTTGAAATCTCAATAAAAAAAAATGAAATATATATTTTTAAAATCTCTGAAAAAAAATACAAATATCTATCTTCAAAGGAAAAAAAAATATTTCTTAATCATCTTTACCTCTCTCTATGAGTAACATTTAATAAACGCAATACGCTTAGTATAATAACATCGTTATATAATACGCTTCCTATAAATTTGTGAATAGCAATAAAATTCGCTTTCAAGTGTCATAATTTGATATTTGCAGAAATTATCAAGCTTCCCTAAGTGATAGTTTCTTCAATTGAAAAAAAAAAAATTACATAAAAATTAAGAAAAGGATAAATTATCTTATTTTTTTTTCCTGAAATTAAATCAATTAATCAATAAATTAATTGATGAATAAATAACTGATCAAATTTCAAAACTATTAAGAATTTTGCCATCGATTAACTCCTGTTGCAGGTTTTTATATACTAATTTCACTAGTAACGAATTTTACAACATGACAAAATTATTATTATGTTTACTTGCTTTTAAACTGTGCCTAATTTATGCACTATCGTTTTCTCTTTATGTAATCGTATTGGTCGAATGCATTCGCATTGATTAGTATTATTAGAACTAGTCTTCTGAAAATTGTTTTGAGGGGTTTTTTTTCGATTTATTATATACTAGCCGTCTTTGGCGACCAACCGGTTCAGAAATCTTAATGTTCGTTTAAATTTTAATAATTAAATAGGTTGAACCGGAGTTTAACCCCCTTCTTCGCCAAGTTGCGATAACGCGCTAAAGCTGCCAATCTTTATTATGCACTGTAATTGAACATCTGCTCCTTTACTTTTGAACATTTCACGAGGCCGTTGTTGGCGATTTTTAAAAATTGTGCCAAGCAGGGGGTTAAACTCCGGTCGTACCTTTAAATATTTTACGCAATTCGAACTTTAATAGATTCTTCAGCAAAATATTTTAAAACTTCAAAATTTGATAGTCATTCACTCATAATATTATAAAGGCCTTCAGTCATAACGTGATATGTATCTCTCTCATTTTCTGTTACCCCTAGTAGAATTCATGCTTTAAATTAAAGTGTAAATGATTAATCTGCCATTAATATAATAATATTTTTTACTGCAACAAAGCATTTTTTTAATAATATGATTACTGATAATAGAGTCACTGAGTGTTTAAACTTTATGGGCACTAAAGAATATCTTTCTTAATTTATGTAATATCTCAAGAATTTGTCAACAAAATTTTCTCAGATTCATCATGAACAGATCGATTCATTAATAAGAAAATAAAATAAATCGTTTAAAATAATCGGTCGAAAACAGGTTTAAAAAAACTACTTAAGAAACGATGTACTTAAAACTATAAGCATATACAAAAAATATATAACTAACATAAATACAATTTACTTACAAAAGCATGCAACTAACCTAAAAATAATTTAAATCATCCGTTGATAATGGTTGTCATGGCAACAATCAGAACACAATGCGCATGCGTGAATTTTCTTCGCCAGTTGCGGTAACGCAAATGCGTGAATTTTTCTACGCCAGTTGGGGTAACGCTATGCAGATTAGACATTTTTTATTTATTCTGTGTTATTTTAATTCAAAAGTACTTCAGAATGAATCTGAAACATGGATTAATCAACAATGTTTAATTTTAAATGCATAAAACATTAAGAAAATAAACAGAATCTTTTGAAATAATCCGCCGAAAAATGTTAACCCTAGCCTCATTACTGTTGGAAGAAAAAAAAAATTAAAGCCTTACTCATTTGGCAGTGGGGAAAATGGAAGATTTTTTTGGCGGGAAAGTTAGTTTTTAATTAATAATTAAAATTCTAATTAAAATTTCAAAAAAAAAGGACACCAGGTGCACATTTCCGACTTCTGAGGTATACATGTACAAAATTTGGTAGCTGTATGTCAAATGACCTGGCCTGTAGAGCGCCAACACACACACACACAAACACACACACACACACACATTGAGCTTTATTATAAGTATAGATATAGATTGAGTTAGCTTTTAATTATTCTAATTTTTCAATAAGTTAGTTAATAAGTAGACATGTCAATTTATTGGGAAAACATTATATGCCTAAAACAACATGACATACAATAAATGTATAAAAAGTTTCTTACTCTTTATAATTCATGATTTTTAAGTAAAAATATGAAAAATATGTTTTATAAAGATAGCATTAGTCTATTTCACATTATAACAGCCAAAATCTAACAAAACTAACATTTTATGTACTTAAAAAGTTACTTTCTCTATGCAAATTCTAAAAATGCTTTATAGCACAGTAAAAAGAAATAACATGTAAACATGTTAGAAATGAATCCCGCGACTTTAAATGCCGCTCAAAATTATGTCACGTGATTGTGATATTGCATAAATTAACTGCCTTACAGATCCCAGACAAAATAAAATTATTTATATCAGTAAAAATAAAAACATACCTTATCTAAAAACATCTACAATGGCATCCAATGGCATTTTTTATTTGTTGCTTATTATATCATTACAGCAATTTATAATGTCACCACCCATAGAAAATAGAAAATGTAAATGTATCGCTTTTAAATATTCTATAAAAAAGAGATCAAACATAACAGAGGACAAAAGCATCTGAGCAATATTCAGCTTCTAAAATTTCAATTACTAATTAATATTTAAAGATAAATACCACTTATACTGTAAGAAAGATTAAGCTGATTATGAAGTGTCAAAATTTAAATGCCTGGTTTTAAAAATACCAAAATTAAAATGCCAGACGAGTAAAATATGAAAGAGACATTAAATGGATTTTTTTAAATTTAATGCAGGCGCCAAGGGTTGAGATGAGTTATCAAATTATCGTCGTCTTTTCTTCTTCTTCTTTTTTTTTTTTTTTTTAATTTCTTTCAGTATTCAGTTCTATCATCATTATTCTGTCGCCAAATGTTTAGATGCTCAACAGACTATCTGGCGGTTTAAATAAATTAAAATTATTCAACCCTTTTAACTGTTATTTTTTATCAAAACAATTTTAAATTAGCATCCCGAGAATTTTAGTGATGTGTTTGCAACGTTAGAATAAATAATAGAAATTATAAAATTGATAAAAATTAAATTTTTAGATAATTTCTTTTAGCTATTTTTGCATACTATACGTTTTGAAAATAGATTCTAATGATTATCAAAAGGGTTTTCTTTTTACAAAATATTCTATCATACAGCCCAAAAATTTTTTGTGGATTAATTTGAGATATTAAAATCAAATAGCAATACTCTTAAATGAAATTGTTCTTAAAATGAATGTAAAATATGATGTTCAGAAAAAAAATTAAAGATCGATAATGAGCAAGACGCCCAATATTGTTATTAGAAGAGAAATAAAATTATAATTCAAAAGTAAAATTATAAGTATTTAGAAATTGCTATAATAATTCTGTATGAGGTATTCTTTTTAACTTTTCATGTAAAAAAATATATGTTTTAATATATGTTAAAATATTTAATCATATAATATGTTAATTTTTTTAATCGAGGAAATAGATAGATTATGCATAACTTGTACAAAAATGCTATATAACATATTCACATGAATATCATGACATACTTCTATTTTAAAAATAGGATAATGTTTCAATTTATCGATCTATTTTATACGCATAACTTTTTAAAGTATAGCAATAAGAAGGAAAATAAGTAAAAATTTTAATCGCTTTTCTATTCTAATACTTTTTATTGGTTTTTCACTTTTCAAGTTCTTCAAAATATAATATTAAAACCAGAATTGTCAGAAATAATGGAATGTAAAGCATTTATTCATATTAAAAGTACAGGTTATTCATATTAAAAGTTATTCATATTAAAAGTACAGGTATCATTCTGACTAATCTATAACTTCGAAATTAAAATTACATTTTTAATTTTTCAATTTAAAAATATTATTAACAGCTTGGAATTATAGTTTCAGCATTTTTAATTAATTAATTAATTAATCTGTACTACAACTATGCAATTAAAAAGGAAAATTGAAATATAAGGATCCACATCTTCTTAAAATATAAAAAAAACACATACGATTATTTAGTACCATTGTATTTATTACTTTAATAATTATCATGAAATTAAAAAAAACCATTCTGTTTAAATATATGTACAATATATATAAACAACAAATAACATTATCCACAGTATGAAGTTATAGTTTCAGCATAATTAATTAATTAATCTGTACTGCAACTATGCAATTAAAAAGAAAAATTGAAATACACACATGTATCTTCTTAAAATATAAAAAACACATACGATAAATCATTGCCAATGTATTTATTACCTTAATAATTATCATGAAATTAAAAAAAAATTCCGCTTAAATATAAAGTTTAATAATCTAAATAAATTGAAAAAAAATCTGAATAATTCATTTTCTTACCTGTTAAGAAGATTTTAATAGTTCACTAAACATCTTATGAACACTTTCATTGTCGAATTGCTGAGCAGACAAGAGATTAATCAATTTAAACACAAACCCATGCAATTGTGCAAAAACTTTTAAAAATTACTTATCTGCTACTACGCAATGCATTGATCGCAGTCAACTCTAAACACTTTCGTACCACCAAATACCACTCAGCATTCTTAGATTACGTCAACTACATAGAGCACTACGCGAACTCTCAGGTGTAAACCATAAATAGAACGAGTCCTCTAGTGCTTCGAAAGGTGACGACCTAAAACACTCCACTTCCATTTCGTTTCCTCATAAAAATAATTACTTACCACTTATGACGCCTTTCGCCTTCAGTAAATAGTACACTGACATGTGTGTTTACCGCATTGTTTGTAGTCAATGATAGGTCAAGACGTTTGCAAGGAAAAATAAATAAATGGATGTACAGTCAATGGAAGTAATAAATGCAGCTAAAATTAGATCCAAGCATTTCAAAAATGCATAAATGATATATTTGGAATAGATAGAAGGCAGTTAGCATTATTTTGGGCAATCTGCTGTTTTTTTATTCCTTCAAATTTACAGCTTAACTATGTAAACAAACAACAACTTAACCGCGAAAGAGCACTTTTTTTTAAAGATAAGCAAAATAAATAGGGGAATTATATTTGGAAGGAAATAAGTGTAGTGGTGGCGGCCGAAAAATAAAATAAGATTTAAAAATCAGGAACTGGCAATTCTAGTCAAATTCCTTACAGCAAATAAGTTCAAGCTTATTTTAAAAACAATCTTTGTCAATAAATTGCTTTGCACAATTCAAGGATATGAAAATTTTGCCTTTCGAATAAGCAATTCTAACTTTAGAAATATCCCCAAATGATCATATCGCAATTGAAATGATTTATGAATAAAATTTAGTATATTCATTTATGAACTTTATAAAAAAATAATTTAAAATTTCTTTTATTAGCCTATTAATCGATGAAGAAACTAACAAATCGAATTTCTAATAAATCTATTTTATTTATATTTCCATTGCAAAGATTCCCAAACTGTGGGCTCTGAGTCAAACTTTAATGGATCACAACAAGATCCTGAATGCACTTTTATCTTTCCTCATTTTGCAAAAATGTGATGTTGGCTTAAAAATCTACAATCAGCCATATATTAGAGATGCTAAAAATGTTTTTTAAGTTTGGGTTTTGGTCCATAAAACCTCTTTCAGAAAAAATACGTATTATTAATCTCTAGAATAAATGGAAACCCAAGATGAAATGGTTCCCATTCCTCTTGGTATAGTTTTCATTTCTGAAAAAAGGAGTGGTAATGCTTAAAAGTTTGGGAACCTTATACCGCTAACTGATATTTCGGTAGCAGAGGATAAACTCATTAGAAAGAAGTTTTCTCGAATTATTATAATGCAAATAATTCATCACTTGTTTTTATAAAATCTTTATTATTTGACCTTCAAGTAAATGCTTTACATTCCAACAATTTTCCTTAAAATGTAAATTTAGATATTTTAAACTACATCCTTATTCTTGAACACAATGAACATTTTTGAAACCTTTTATTCAACTTTTAGAAAATAAGTTTCTAGATAAATAGTTGAAAAGATCATAAAAGCATTTATAAAATGAATGATATATTGTATGCAAAAATAAACTTACAACAAACCAGTTAAAAAATTTTATGGCATAATAAAAATTTAATTAAATGATTCGATGCTTTAAAAAATATTATACATTCACAATATGTAATTGGTCAAAGGTTTATGTGCACTTCGCATTTTTTTTTTCGAATTCTTCCAGAAAGGTTGCACGAACAACTGTTAATGAAAATAATACGCATATTTTACAGAATCTTGGGAAATTAGGCACTATCAGGAGTGACTAGAAACTGCTGACGACAAAAAAAGATATAGTTTCATACCGATTCACAGAATACGAATCAATTATAACTTTTAACAATGTTTTTAATTGTCTGTGAGCAATAAGTACATATGTTTTTGCATATCCAAGAAAATAAAAAGTTTTCCAGCAAATATTTGCAAATATTTGCTGGAAAACTTTTTCTTTTGCATGAAGAATTTTCAGCTAAACGCAAACTTGTGACAATGTGCCATTCATATATATATATATTGATGAGTTGCTTCGAGGTTCTCATTAATTCAGTGTAGCATCATAAATTTGACTGTGTTACCCATTTGTTAAAGCTGCTTATATAGCGTAGATCAACACATTAAACACCAAAAGTATTTATTTTTGTCCTTCTTGTCTATTTCGTGGTACCCGATATTCTTATTTTTTTATTTTATTATATTTATTTATTGATATTGATTCTGACAGCCAGATATCTATGTAAAATTGTAATAAGACTGCATGCATTTATGTATATTATTTTATGATTTCCAGTTTAAAATTTATTAAGAGGGCATAACTTCTTAAATGTATAACTTCAGTCAACAATGACTAAGGAAATCTGAACCAAAATTTCAGTAATCAGTGATTGATGTTACTTTAAAGTACAAAATCAGCCACCAGAGATTGACAATGTACGAAATGAAAATTTATTGCCAATCACTGGTTACTGACTTGACTGAAGAGAAAAGTCAGTGTCATTCCCGGCAACTGGCATGGTGCTTAATCTGTTTACATTATATTAAAATGTCTATGTCTATGCAAATTATGGAAATAAAGTAATAAAAATGAGTGTTACTGCTGATGCTTATCTACTACGCTTTGAATTATCAATACGAATATGTTGATGTATTTAACATAACTTTACCTTTATACAACTCAGTAAAACGATTAAAGAATTCAAATTCAAAAAAAAAAAAAAATCTCATCATTTGATTTGTCTCAGGTATAAACTAATTTCAGCTTGCTATAATGCAGATAGATTTCAGAATCTTAGCAGATTTTTTTTATATATAAATTGATTTATAAATCTGACCATTAAATTATATGCTTTGATTTCCACATGTGCCGATAAAACTTATTTACTGTATATATAATTCTTCGAATATTCAAACTATTTCATTTGAATTTCAATATTTATGTTTCAATGGTATATTGGTGTATGTTCTGAAAAATTTAAATAATTGGGTTGAAATTTCTGCATTTTGTGAGTTAAAAAAATATGAGAAAATAAATCGGAATTTCTTTAAAACCTTTATATTGTACTTTTCTAAATGTCTAAGCTATTTTTAAGAAAAGGTATAAAAATTTCACACGAAACTGTTGAAAACTGCACTTTATTAGCTGCTTTTTGAGCCTATAAGTTCATATAGAAGCTTTCTATTTCCAAGGCTTAACCAGTCCAAATTTTTCATTCTCTTCAGTTTCTAAGAGGTCGCCTAAATGCCCCAGTTATGAATATTCATTATAAAATGTGAACTGAAACCTATTTTGGATATCTCAATGAAGATTCTTCCAGCTTTTCTATAAAAATTCGAAAGAAAAAATGTATTGATTTGAAAATGTCCGGAAAACTTAGCATGTATATTGAAATGACAGTAAAAATAGTAAATTCGGTTAGTACGAATAATTACCAGTTATTATCTTAGTAATTATTTATTAATCTCAGTAATTATTTACAATAATAGATTAGAAATCCTTTTAGTATGAATAGTATTGGTTATTATAAATAGTAACCAAGGTTTTTATCAATAATGATTGGTTAATTGCATTATACATATATTGTTTCAATCCTATTTCTGAAGCTTTTAAAGCATATTTTCATAATTTAAAACAACTCAATTTTCTCAAAAGAAAATATCCTCAAATAAAATTTAAATATCTCAACTGCCTTTATTCTTGATGCAAAAAATAATAATAATAGCTTATAATACAAATAAGACAGCAACAAAATGCACCGCGAAACAATCATTGACTCTGACGCAAAAACTTTAAATGATACATTATTCTTACTTATTTCAAGTACCTCTTCCTCAGAAAACGCTCTGCAACTTCTTGAAGAATGTCCGATATTTGCTGCTCTGATGTTGCCATGGCAACCAAGCTGGATCGATCTGCTATCGGACAAGGACCCAGCATCCCGCAATACATTACGCGTTTTCTTCAACAAAGTAACAATGCACAATGCTTCTTTTGGGGATCTTTTAAGAACATAATCCCATTATTTCTGGAAGTCCACACAGCTGCAAGTGATAAGCTAATCTGGCGTCACAGTAAATTTAGTTATCCTTTAAACAATTAAAGCAGCATGTGCCAGTAAAAATTGAAAGATGGAGAAGCATTTGCTTATTCTTTTAAGCGGAGCCTCTCATTCCAGACGTAATTTTGAAGAAACTATTATTTTGGTTCAATTAATTATAATGTTAATTGAAAACTAACAAAGCATATCATTGAGATAAAATTTTATTAAAAGACAATATATATATATATATATATATATATATATATATATATATATATATATATATATATATATATATATATATATATATATATAGATATAGAGATTTAAAAATTAGATTAAAAAAATGCATGAAAATCTAAAGAAAAGGAATGCAGATATTTTTCAAGTAAAACTTACACAAAGGCGAAGAGATTATCGTTAACCAGATGACAGTTTTAACCCTTTGGGCCCCACCGGGACATATATGTCCCGCTGATATTCTTTAAAACACCCAAAGGGATAAGTGAGTGGGAGTTTATTGAAGTGCATGTCCCATTGATTTTCTATGATTACATTCATATGTTAGTGCAATTTTTTCCCCTTACCCACTGTATTTTATATGGTCACCTCAACCCCAATGGGACAAATGTAAAAAGACCACTGAGATGTATATATCTCACATCCAAAATTGCACCTATAGTTAATTTTTGTTTTTATTTTAGCAGAATATAGCTATTTATACTTTATTTGACCCATTAGAGCCCAAAATTATCTTAATTTTGGAAAAGAAAAAAACCGGTATTGAAAGTGTTAAAAGGCTTTCCATCTGTCCGGGAGAGTAAAATAAGGAGACAAAATGAAAATGTTAATATGTATTAAATCCAGATAAGGGAGGAGGAGGAGGGGGGGGGGGTGAAATATACTCTATTCCCATGCACCATTTATTCTAGTTCCCAATTAGCCCGTCCTCACATAAAGGATTTTTGCCCATGACCTGCAAATAACGTATCCGTCTCGGAAGAGGCCGAGTAACAAAAGTAATATTTTAAATGTTTGAAATGAAATTTCACACTACACGGTTTCAATCAGCCGGCGTTTTGCCATGGGAATGTCTGAATCAAATCACTAAAAACAAGTCGTCGATTAAAAAAAAATCGTCTTTTGCCAAAAAAAATTTTACCGCGAGAATCGATTTGTCATATGTGACCCGTTTAAAAAGATGGTTCAGATGTTAAAATACTGGTTCAGATGTTAAAATAAAGGTATAGAAATCTTATATCATTAAGAAATGATTAATTTATAGTAAAATAAAACTTTTAGAAAATTGTCACAGCTTCACTCATCGCAATAGTATTAAATTTTTTTTTGAAATAATATTTATTTTTAAATCCCAATGCGTTTTATAGTAAATTATATTGGTCTGATACTTTTTCTTCTTTTTTCCCCTGCTTCAAACTAAATTTGTCCATTTCTGGTCTAATATGAATTTAAAATAAATTTATATTTTAGCGTTGAAAGAAATTGTTTGTCCCAAGTATATAAATATATAATCGGATATGTTTTTGAAAATGACCTTTACCAAAAATTGTATATTACAGAACTGTTGCAATTGATTCACATAATAGTAAGATAAATTCAAAACGGAAAACTGAATTACAAAAGTTAAATACATTTCTAACATGTCTATGATTTAAATGGGAATACAGCTAAAGTTAAAAGATTTTAGTGGAATAAAGTAAATTGAAAAATGTTTTTATACACTCAACTAAAAAAAAAATTAAATTTCTCTATAATATTTACTTTATATATATATATATATATATATATATATATATATAATGCACGAATAATGTTCAATAATAATAGAATTCATAACAATAAATATTTTTTTTTATTATTTAATATACACACATCAAATTTTATTTAGATTATGAGAAAGAATTTATTCTATGTAAAAAATATCGAAGTAGTTAAAAGCTCATTGATACGTACGAATGATTAAAACTGACATTAAAGAAGACGTAAGAGAAGCCTAAAGTTGTTTAGGTTTCTTTATCTTTAATAAATAGAATTTCAGAATTGTAATAACTAATTTGTTTTCTATTTTGAACGTTTACTTTGTAGATGAATGAAAGCTTTCAGCTTATATATATAAAAAAAAAAAAAAATGTTAGAAATTAAATATGAAATTTCTGCTCAATTTGGGGGGAAATTACAAACAAATCCAAAGCATATGAGAAAATGGTAGTTAAAACAATATAAATAAAGGAAATGTCAAATTATTTTCATCTGAAAATAAATATACATTTAAAAAACTTTTATGGAATTGATTATTTTCTAAGCATAAAATATATTTGTTTATATACAAAACTATTGATTACAGCAAAAAAAATTATTTAATGTGTTAAAGATAATAAACGTGGAGTCAAAAGGTCAAAATAATGTTTTTAAAGTTTACGTCGGTACGACTTGAGAAACTTTCAGTGTTTCTTAATGTATAAAACAATATAAAAACATCTATTAAAAAATTCTTATCAGAAACCGCACCAAACACACACTTAACACACATTAAATGCAAATAATGAATTAGAATTAAGAAAACATTTTAAAATATTTTTAATAGAAGATATCCCTTTGCGAAAATTAAAATAAGATATTATGCTGGAAATTTAAATAAACTAATTTTCAATTACTGCTCTTTATATAAAGCGCGAATTTCCATTTGGGTTAAGAGAATATTTTACTTCAGATTAAGAACTACAGAAAATTCATACCTATTCAACAATAACTGACCTCCTTACAGAATTTACTCATTTGCTCATTGTTAATGAAAATTATGGGAAATTGATTAGTTAACAACTGGTATCTGTTCAAAGTTCAAGAACAATAGAATCAACATTCATATGAACACCATCTTGAAGCACTTTCAAAAATCCGACTCGAACCGTTCACCCTCTGAACGAGACGACTGGAAGCAATTACAGAAGAGAAAAGGGATTTCCTCATTTGCGGCATGTAAAGAGCATCTCTCTCACGAGAAGACCCCTCTGGCGACATGCTCGAATCGATTCAAGGCGCCCCCCTGCCCAAAGGACCAGTTGATGAAATGATACATTTCCTCATACTAAAACTTTACTCAGAAAAGTGATTCGCCGAGTAATTGCATTTAATTTGGAATCCGAGAACTTCAGAATTTTTGGTAATTAAAACTCTTTGGAGTCGGAATTCGATGGGACGGCGTAGTCGAATAAATGATACAGAAACAGTTGCAAATTATTCTTGGAAGCATCAAGAGAAGAGTGGTGTAGAATATGGAATGCATTTTAGGGAACTAATATTTAATGAGGATTTCGCGTCACATAGTTGGAAATTCTTGTTTGGAAAAGATTCTTGCAATGAATCACAAGAATTTCGATTTATTGGAAATAATCTCTGGCATGTGCCTCCGGGAACTGCTTCGATATTAATATTTTGCGTAAGTGTTGTTATGTTAGTTTTAAATATGATTCAGCATTACTTAAACAATATTTGTTGTTGACAACTTATAGGCTTTTTTTCACTGTAGCCACAGTGAGGATTACTTTTAATTGACATTTAGAGGAATAGTGTATCAAAAAATAGAAATAAAATATTTTCGAAATCACATTTCAAATGATGAATTTATACCAAAATCGCGATTTTGGTTTATTTAATCGCATATTTTATATACTTAAACTTATAAGTAATTGTATATCTGATATTACAACATTCAAAGGGTCTGGTTTCTAAAAATATTTTAAACCTAATATTCCCAATAATTACTTCTCGTCAAATATACATAGAAATATGCTTTTCAAGTCAGAAGCAAGAATGACTGCAAATATCACATAATATCAGTGACAGCGGAGGGAGAATCTATAGTTGATTAAAGCAGAGATTAATTTAAAATCGTCAATTTTGTTGACCACTTCAATCTTTAAATTTTCAAGGCGCAAATCTTTTCATTCATTTCTTAAAATTATAATAAGACAAGAGAAATCAGTAATCGAACACATAATCAAAATAAATGTTAAAAAAATTCATGGTTTAACGGTTAACAACATCTAAAAAAAGTCTTCATCTAAAGATTATCTAAAAAAGGTTCAAAGAAAAATAATACTAAGATGCAAATTAAAAAAAAAAAAATTGCGACAATTTTGCTCCACTTCATTATTATTCTGTAGAATTAAAAGATTTATAGGACTTTTTTAAACATCCAACTTTAAATTTGCTATCATTTACTAAATAATACTTTAAAAATTTGAAACGTAGCATCATATATCGATTGTTCAATAAAAATATAAAGTAAGGAAGAAAAAAAAATAATCTAATATCTAATGTATTCTATATAATAATCTAATATAATCTAAAAAAAATCTAAAATAAAAATGTACAATTAAAAAAGTTTTTTTTTTCTTCAAAAATAGTGGGAAATATTTTAAAAAAATTAAATGATGTTTACTTGAAATAAATATGAAATAAAAATAAGAAGCGATTCGTTAACGGCTGAATACATTCTTTAATATAACTGATGAAAATAACATTTAAATTGTAAACATAAATTATATTTTTCATATCATTTTTTTATTTTTTTATATTTTTCATATTATTTTTTATATTTTTGATATATATCATGTAATCAAAATTATATAAACAATTTTTTTAATAAATGCATGTATATCTACAAACATTATATAATCAAATCAACTAAGGACTGATTCTCTCAATATTTAACTCAAATTTTGGAAATGAAAACTCTTGAATCAGAACATTAAAATTCTATTTTCTCTTATAGGCAGCTGCATCAATTCAATATGAATATAAATCTCTGCAGATCATTGCAAATGGACTTGCTTAATTGAATTTACTTTTCAAATAGACATTAATTAAGAATGTTTTTAAGAATAAAAATCAATTGATAAAATGTAATGACAATTTTTCAACTCAAGACATTCATTCACTATTCTCTAGACAGGAAAAAATAAATCGATAATTCGAAAAATGGAATAAATTACTCGAAAGCTCATTAACGACCCAAACTGGGAACTCAGGAACCGTTAATTACCAAATGCACCCTCAGACATTAACGGCACAAACAGGAACAAAGAATGTAACAGTATACATGATTTATTCGGTGTTCCCCGGGGAATGCCTTTATAATGAAATTCACAATCTAAAACGGTAGCAATTTCTAGTTTCCTTCCAATCACTGCACGAAGTTGAAGCAAATAAATATTAGTTGCTTTTGACTTGACTGAGAGGGAACCTAAGGCTAATTGCTGTCGCTTATTGGAATGGTCTTGTTGGGAATTGAAATTTATCATTTTTGTAGGGGTCATAGGTAAAATAAGGGAACTCCCTTTCGGTCTTGTTTTGTTTCCAAATGTCGATACGTTCTTCGGTCTCTCCTCTCGCGCTTTCATCATAAAAGTATTTCTGGTTTGCAAAGTAAGGACAAATGATAGTCGAAATGAATAGCATGTCAATGATTTGAAAGATTGATTAGAAATATTTCACTTTGAAAATGTGGAATTTGTTCCTTTATTTTTTGCTCCGTTCGAGTAAGAAAGAAATACGTCATTCACTAACGGAATGAAGAGAAATTAGTTAATTTAAAACAAAATTGTTTTGTGAAGGATTTTTTTTTTAATATTTTACTACCATTATACATTAATAACGTTGTAAAAAACTATTAACTAAGAAGAAACCTCATTACTTTGCTTTTACATATTTACTGTTTATAGGAATCCCCCAATAATTTAATTAGGAAGTTCTTGCTGTAAGTAACTAAACTGTTATTTTTATCAGAGCACGAATAGTTTTGAAACATTAGTAAAATGAATTTACATTGTTTATGATTTCTTTTAACATTTTAATAAAGTCTTTTGCATTAAGACATGCAACAATGATAAACCCCGTATCTATATCATGTATGCATAAAACGTAATTAAAAATAGTCTTTCGTATGTTCCTAATCATGAAATTGAAATTACTTCAGCGATTATTTGAACACTTTTAAAGCATTCAGTGATTTCTCTGATGTTTTTACTCAGAACAAATATTTTACGTGATTTATTCATCTGAGTACCTGAGTTTTTTTTTGCAACTTTTAAATGAAATTCCTAAAAGTTACATTTTTAGCAGTCGTTTTTACCAAATATTACTTGTAAATTTTTCATCTACGAAAAAAAGATATAGAAATTTACATTTATTTATAATTATTTCCTTATTTGTTATTAAAATTTCATCTTCTCTGTCTGTGTAGAATAATTTGCAATTTGAGGTGCTTGCCTCTTCATAAAATACTTAAGAGATAAATTTTTCAAAACTTTTACTCATATTCATCTTTTTTAATTTTGAGTGTGGTTCGTACAATGAATTTTATTATTTTGAAAATCATTCATTAAATTTAAGTACTTCATAGATGTTACAATTCATTACACACATATCGTGTAATACTTAAATATCTCATATACTTTATGGTGGAAAGATACAGAGTGATAATAGATGATATTCCTTAATTAGAAAATAGATGAAAATGACACAGTTTAGAGGATAAATAATGTCAAGGAGAGAAGTAATTAGAAATACATTTTGAAATATATAGGAGAGGGACGATAAATATATGTGTGCGTGTTTCTCCACCACTATTTTGACGAAGAAAAATGAATGGTTATAACCGCATTCCAGAATGAAAAATGTCAGAATACTTAATAAAAATGATTAAAATCATATGGTTAATAAAAATTTTAACCGTTGAAAATAAGTTTTATTTTTATCTTTATTCAATAGGCATTAAATCGAACTTTAACATATATTGTTTGAATGATGATCTGACATGGTTTTAAAGATGAAATTTTCATTAATTATGTAAATGAGATTATCATAGATGGTCATGAGATCAAATTATATTTAAAATATTCATGTATGAAAATATTTCGAAATATTTGTTCTGAATGGAAATATAGTTAATATCGTTCATATTTTCAAAGCATGAATAAATGTACAATCCTATCCAGAAATTAATATATCTTTAAACAAAATACATATTTACTACGTTTTGAAAACAATCAACAACATAAACTGTGCCCATTTAAGATAAGTAACAACTATAAATACCCAAAATTACTTATTGGAAAAAAAGTCAGGATAAGTCTACCCATCTTATTTTTGAATTGCTCGAGCATATTTTCTTAAGTGATCAGACAACAACTTTTTTTTATTCTAGTTTTTATTTCTTTATTTGATTTATTTATTATTTTGTCTTTTTTTTTAATCATAAAAGTTATTTAAAAACGTCATAAAGCCCAATTTGTTTTTTAAAAGCAGAATTCAATCTTACCTGGTCAAATGTTTAATTCGGACACTGGGCTGAATAGTTGGACTTCCACCCACATCTTTGAAGCTTTCCATAGTATCTGACATCGAACATAGTCCTCCCTACAAAAAAAATCCACAAATAAGGTATTTTATTTATTGTGCATTATTTAATACATTCTTATTCTAATTAAAAACTCAGAAACAGACTAATATTTTTACTGGTACAACATTTGTTTAATTTAGTTATTTTAACGTCCCTCTTTATATCTATGCCAGAGCTGTTTTAAGAGAGATTTCTTAATTCTGAATAGTGGCAAAAGGACGAGAAGATATTCTTTACATCCATCTCCCATTACACACCATCATGAGTCCATATGAACCGTAACAGTAAAATAAGCATGCGTTAGACGTTAGATTCATGCATGGTGAATCTGGTGTAATTAAATCTGGAACCTACGATCTTCCACCCAGCTCAGCATCTTTTAATTAGAAAAGACAATTATTTAAATAATAAAAGGAAATGATTTAAAAAAATTTCTCAATGATTAGTATTTTTAGTTGAATCCCTTCTATAATTACTTCGATTATAGGTAGCAATATTAATTCATTTCTTTTTGAGCAAATAGAATCCAAATTAGCAATTATGGCTGCATGAGGTTGCATTGTTAAAAATGTATTCAACGTGCAGGCCAAATCATCTCCGGTATTGAGACTCTATTTCTGAAATTAAAACCATTTCTTCAGCATTACATTTGTAAACTTTTTATAAATGTAATTTGTAAAAGTTTTTTAACATTAAAAAACAGAGACAAAGATTCCTAAATATGTAGATGTAATAATTGAATGCGTCAAGTCTATTGCATTATAGTTTCTTCAAGCTACTTTCATTTATGTGTTGTAATGTATGTATGTTAAGACCTCCATTCAGTAAGATTTTAGAGTCAAAAGAAGTGATGAATGTAGACAACAGATTTGAGTCATTTAAGAAAAATGATTTACTTAGAAAAAAAATACGAGAAGAAATGCTTAGCTTTTCTCGTAAACATTTATTTCTACGGTTATGGTTTTTATTTTTAGAATTACGGTTCCTATTTTAAGAATTCTCTTAAATGTTTAAAAACTTTCTGAAATCTGGAAAATCTGATGTATTTATGCCGCAAGAGATTTTAAAGTATGTTTTAAAGTAATTATTCACGCGAAATCTCATTTCATAAATAAAGATTTTTTTTCTAAAAAGAGTATTTCAATATTTTCAGCTTTCCCTTTCAATCGGTTCCGTTTCAGCATTTTTTATTAAACACTATCCGTATACTTATACTGAAACTTTGCAACTAAATGAGCGTCCTCAGAAATCAACATCATTCCTCGCATAAAAAAAAATGATTAAAAATCTAAACGCATGAAGTATAAACATTTTGTATAATTTTCCAGAAGATAAGTTCCTTATTTCTTAGTTTTAAAGAAACAATATTACTCCTCTTTTACACATTTCAAGGGACCAAATGTAAGTGAAGTTAATCGTGAACTGTAAATCTCAAGAAAGAAAGCATTTAAATGCAGAAATGTATAGGACAATCGAAAGGAACGTTATAAATAAAGAAAGGTGATGTAAATACTGTGCATTATTGTAAATAGTGCTTTCAGATAACCAGCGAAAGAGTGCTCACCAAAACTTTCTCGCATACTCTGCAATAAACTTCCATGCCAGAGAACTCCTTAAATGGCATTATTGTACAATAGTTACAGAGTATTCACTTCTGGCTAGAATTTAGCATTTTTACTGAATCTATCGCGTCCTCCTTGGCGAGTTATTTGGCGATTAATCTCTGGCATGAGTTAATAGTATCCAAAATCAAATTTGTGTTTTAGACACATTTTTCTCAACCAATTGAATCAAAAATCTGACACAAAATTGCACTTGTAGTCATAAAATCCCATGTCATATCTGATACATTTAACTCAGTGCGTTTTTGAATTATCACGTTTACTTGGTGCTGAAGATACAGATCGACAGACGCTCAATTATTAGATGGATTTATCTCAAAATTTAACAATTATCTATAATATAGATGTTAAATCTGTGTACCAAATTTTATCCATCTAGCTCTCTTCATTTTCTAATTATCGTGTTAACTTATATTCTAAAAGCCGGACAAACGACTTCCTCCGAACAGATTTTATTCAAAATGTGATAGAAATCTGCAAGTTAGGAGTAAAGACCTTATACGAAATTTCAAACGTCTAGCTCAAAACGTTTTAAAGTTATTTTTGTTTCAGACAGACAGACGGACGGACATTTTCCAAAAATGAGTTTATCAAACTCAGAAATGTCTAAAACGTGTAGATTCGTCAAAATCTTGAGTTTGAATTTTTTTGACGATTTCTACACTTTTTCTATACTACATAAACAAGAAAGTAAAAAGTAATCATAAAATACTAGCAATTTTTATCATTTTTTTTACATAACATAAGTGTTTATCAATCTTAAGTTCCTTTTATTTTCTTATGATCCTTCGAAAACATTACTAATAGGCACCATTGGGAAATTAAATGCGATAAATTTATTTTTAAAATGTTACATTAATCCAACTTATTTTTTCTTCGTCGAACTTTTTTGTCAGAACTGTTGCCTGGAGCATCTATTCTCCATTGCTGTATTACTGAATAAAAGTTGATAGCCACATGTAATTATAAAAACTATATTCATTTCTGAGATAATGAAAGTTAAATAACGCTTTATATATCGATGTAACAGATTCGACCAATAAGAACTAACCTCAATCATTTAAAACATTTCCTATTTTTCATGCATTCAACCCACTAAAAATTAAAAATAAAATTCGCCCGTCGGTCTCGGTCAGTTACAACAGGTTTAAACACCTATCCATGTCTACTTAAAATCCTAAAAAAGCGTGAATATCAAACGATATCTTATAATTATATGCCACCTCACGTTTCGAATGACTCAACCCACGCACCGTTCTAGCTACTATCACGTCCATAAAGAACATCCCGCTGAACGTATCTACGCACTTAGCAAATAACAGAAGACTTGTGAAGTCAATCCTCTCAGTGGGTTGCTTCGCTCAAAACAACTGACGACCTGCAAGAATTCTTGCACAACAGCTGAAAAGGTCGAGAACCAGCATCGAAATGTCGATGGCTCAATGTCTACCTTGTTAACCTGATACACGTGCGTTTGTGCACGGATATTTTAGAAAATATTTACATAGTTTGTACACTTTTATTATGAGTAAAGATTAAAATACATAGCATTTTAAAAGCTACATAAAATTTTAACATTTTATTCATATTACAGTCTGTACTTTCTGTGCAAATTGTTTCATGACTCAATTCCCCATGCAATTGAGAATGGTTCAATTCCCCGTGCCATTGATCCATATCGGTTTGTAGTTTTTTTTCACATAAGAAAAATTATTTTTTAATGCCAAATTCACCCTTAGTAATTTATGAATAACAGCTTTAGCATCAATTCTAAATATCTGCAAAATTATTATCTTTCCATTGGTATGCAAGTTTAAAAAGAATGACAACAGAAAAAGGTTGTTAAATTGAATGCACTAAATGTGAAATTGTATGTAAAAACAAAAATCAAAATCAAAAAAATTTACCGAATGAAATAGAGGATATCAAATTCTAAGGTCAATTTATAAATAAAATGGATACAACAGAAAGAAGACATAAAATAGAATGCAGGGTGATTTTGGATGAAAGATTCTAAATAGAATAAAGGATACCAATGGAAAGAGGATATCGATAGCAAAGCTCAAAGTTTCTTTCAACAGACAATAATTTTCTCTGATTCATTTGTTTAGATATGAATAAATTTTCAGGTTTCTAAAGCCCAACATTGTGTCTAATTCTATTCAATGAATATTATCTAATTAAAAATATATCAATATTTTTTTTTAAAGAACAGAGTTGCAGAATATACCAAAAACTAAAAGTGCCAATCATTTTCAATCAATACTCGAAATGGAAACACTATCCACATATTGCCAGAACTAAATTCCTACACTTCGCTTGCTTTTCAAGGATTTGGATTTCAACCCGATTCAAAGGCCACAGTGTTGGTTGAAAATGAGTGAGACTTTTGGCTTTCTGGTACCTAGTTCATGAAGACTTAAAACTAAGCTTAACCAATAAAAGTCACTAAAATTAGATATAACTATAGAACAAAAATAGTTTAAAAAATAGTTGGCATGTTTATTTTGGACAAAAATATAACAGAGCATGTGCGATATTAAACTAGACACCAACAGACAATCATCCCTTTTTGAGAAAATATAATTAGTGATATTCATTTTATCATAAAATAACACAAACTTTCGTTGTAAAAAAAGGCCATGAATGAATATATAATATAGTATACCATGTATACTATATTAGCCATTGTACCCTCGGCTTCACCTGTGTTTATTTACTCTTTATATAAGCAAAAAAAAAAAGCCAAAACACAAAGATTCACGTCGTACATTTTTTTTTTAATATTTAACCCCTTAGGACGTTTAAGCCATCCAAATGTAAATAATTACTAATCTAAAGATTTCGGATGGATTATTTTTAATTTCAAATTTGACGTATATATGCATATAACGTTAATACAATACGTTAAAATCTAATTTAAATCCTAATTCATTTCTTAATTTTTTTCTTAATTTAGCGCATATTAACTTCATTCTAAAATGTTCTCTTAATTCCTGATCCAAATATCACTTTTTATTTAATTTATTCTGCATGCGCTCTATAAACCTGCTCAGTTCAGCATTTTCTCGCTCTCTGAGTAAAGGGATAAAACTCCTTGATGCTTACAACAATCTTTTAAAGATTTTTAAATTTCCCTTTCCTAAGACTACACGTGTCATAAAAGTCCCTATCAAAATCTCATAGTAAAGCGACTGAAGGGAAAATTTTTGCTTTCTCATCTTGTTACGCAATGTTTACAGAAGTCAGTTTTATCATCACTTCTTGTACATAAAATGCCTATCATAGGGAAATAAACCAAAATTTCAAAATTACAAAAGTTTATTTTTCTATTCTGCCACGCTACAGCTAAAATATGTTTACATGCATATATAAAGGCTGCTCAGAATTAATTCATAAATAGTAGTTAAAAAAGAGTTTCTGGCATTCTTAACCCATTAAATTTTATCTTAAGAAAATATTTTTGATTATGTTTATTATTTTTTCCGAAATGTTTTGATTTTGTATAGATTTATGATATGCATTCATATCCATGCTATATTGTTATTCATTCTTATAATTCAAATTTCTGTAACTTGTAGTTAAATATTTAAAACCCGGTACTTAGAGTTTGAGCTAATTGTATATTTGTTATTTTAACAAGTGAAAAAAATGAATGAATTCTAGACATTATGAATTTAAAGAGAAAAAATTAAATATCTGTAATTAGGAATTGAAAAACTAAAAGGAAATATTTGTTAACGTATTTTGGAAAGTATGAAATTAGAGTGATAAAATATATAGTAATATAATAAAAATGAATAAACAAATGGGAATAAAATGTTATTCAATGAACTAAAACTAAAAATTAAAATAAAAAAAGACATAATATATCAGACATATGCATTAAAGTATTAAAAATGCTAAAATATGAGACAAGATTAGGTCAAGCAGTCAAAGAATTTACAACAATTTTACATGATAGTGTTTAGTTACTGCACATGCCTATTAACATTTTTGCTTTTGCTTTATATTTTAAAAGTAAAAATTAAAATGTTTGTGGTTAACAACATTAACAAAAAACATTTATTGACAAAATCGCACGTATCATACATGTGATTAAACAATGGAATCGGTCTTATATTCCCCAAAAAAATAATGGAATTGGTAAATCTTATATTTAAATTAATATTTAAAAACTGATTAAAAATTAGATTAAAATAATATGACAATTAAATTAATGTCATTATAAAGCTAATTTTTTAAAACTTTAAGATATCCCAAAAATAGTTTTTGTGCGATGTTTTTATTTAGTAGTTTTGATAAAATAAATTCAATTTATTTCAATTCTCGTGTCACCCCCTTTAGAAGGTCGTATCAACTTTTTAACTTTGCACTATTTTCTTTATAGGTGCTAAGAAACATGCTTATCAAATTCCATTTGAATCCAACAAGAGTTGCGGAATTGTATAAGATTTAAACAAACAAATGGACTTTCAGTAATACATACTATCTAAACTAATAATTTGATATTACGAATATTGGGTGAAGAAAATTATTTTGGCATAATATATTTAAATCTATAAATGCTTGAAAAGAAATTAAACATATAAATTTAAAAGTTTCATATAAATCTAAAATTATATAATTTACAAACTGAAAATAATATTTAGAAAATTATTCATTTTTTACAAAATATATAGGCACGATTTAATGATATTTTTAAAAAGCATAATGTGTATATTTTATTTCACACTGTATCATAATTAATTGATATTTGATGCTATTTTAAAGATATAATAAACTTGTTATTATCCATAATTCAACTCGTATCTTTAACATTTTTTAATTCTCCACCGCCAAATTCAAAGCATTAAAAAGGTCATGAGCCATAAAAATAAAGTTTAAAATCTTTAATGTAGTACATTCAGGAACCAAAAACTTTTAACGACAGTTTTTTTTTTTTTTAAGATAGCTTAGAAAAACAATCAATCATATTTATAAATGCAGAAACTTTGAAACTATTTAATAAAAAGAAAAAGATCTGAATTAAAACTTTTTTTTTACCTATCAGTACAGATCCGGCTTGTTCGATTACTTTTTTTCTGTCTTTTCTTCATATAAATTCTCATTAGATTAGATTAGGCACCTACCCTACGTTTCAAGGTGAAAGTGTCAATTAAGAAAAGTCTCATTTCATGTTTATAGCGGTTGACTTCTTTCTTGAAGTCACAAGGTCGTTCCATTTAGCTCAAGCTTTCCCACTGATCGATGGAGAAGACGTATGTGCTATTTACTCAATCACAAAGAGGAGAGTAACTGATTACACAACAGATTTATGATTTATTTGTAAGTGAAAAAGGAAACATCACGGAAGCGTCATTTATTGTTTGATTATTTTGAAGCTGGAAACTATTTAAAAAATTTATTTCGATACCATCAAATATCCTTCTGAACATCCGGACCAAATTCAATCAAATTTTGCGCATGTACTTTTATTTGATATCTTTAAAAAAATTATCCTAATCTTCAAAAAATAATAAAATATTATTTAATTAGAAATTAACCGAAGTTACTTCAGAGCAAAATATTCCACTAGAAATATTTATAAACCATTTTATAAATCAAAATTTTACCTTTTCAATAATGCGTATTTCTAAACATTTTTTTCTTTCAATTTTTATTAATTATTCAAAATTTAATAAATCATTGAAATTTATAGATAGTTAGATTATTCCTTTGTTAGAGAAATAACATAACTTTGAAGCATTCTGCTCGTATTTTTCGATATTTGTTTTTGTTTATTTTCTCTCAGCATTTTTATAGTTTTTTTAATTAGTTTAAAAATTAATGTTGTTAAAATTTCTTGTCTTTCTGTGAAGTAGTAAATAAGTAATACTATCATAAAAATACTTCAGATGATGAAAGATTTTGTGTATTGTAATAGCTTATACAAAAATATTTACATTAAAATTATTCTAAATCCGATCAAACCTGTCACATAAACTAGTTAGAGAAAGAGAGAGAGAGAGAAAAAAAACGTCTTGAAAAAATTCAAGTTAATCAGCAAACTGTCATTTCTCTCAAGAGAATAAAGCGGCTAATAAAAACAAAAAAAAAAAATCAGTACGTAATATAAATTATTTACAAAAATGAAGGCTATTGCCAAAACGTAAGTTTTCAAAATCATCCACATGCATATTTATTACTTTTTAAAATATTGATAAATAACATTTTCGTACATTTAAAATGATGTTGCTTTTAGAAAAATAAGTGCACATAATTGGTGGCTTATCTAAAAGAATGAAAGGAAAGATAATATGTTTATTCAAAATTTAAATAATTAATAAGTGCTATTCAGACCCAAAAAATATTTTGCTTGAAGAATAATTTCCTTCTTAATTAAATTTTTAAAAGCATTGGCGAAATTTTTGTAATTCTGAAATTAATTAATTCGTAAAATATACTCATTCAAAGACAAGGATATTATAATTTTTTTGCATATATCAAAGATAAAGAAAAGTTTATTAAATTGCGTTTCATTTACTGAATACAAAATGTAGTTTCTCCCCAAAACAGATTGCGCATATTTTTAAATAAAAACACAAAAGAAAATTGGTAACAGTTATTATTTTTTTTATGATCACTTAATGAAATTAATGAATAATCTGACATTATTACAAAAATAAAAGGCTAACTAAATTCATTGATATCAGAAAAAAAGGTAGTTATTTGATGCAGCATTCCATAAAGATGTATAAAATATGTCAATGCAGCTTATCTCAATTTTATATACTATTTTATTTGTTTAATGTTTACAAAAATGTAATTTTGTAATTAATTTAACTTTTTTTTAATTAATTAACTGTTTTTGTATTTTTATTTATTTATTGTAATTGGGTTTTGCAATTTCGTATATTATGCATTCTTAATAAACATACCCTGTTTTAAGATTTTCTTACCTTTATTACCATTTAAACAATGAATTTAATTCAAATTTAATTTCTTGAGAAAGACCCAACTAGTAGAAAAAAACATGATTTCAAGATTTTAGCATATTTATAATAATAAATTATCATAGTTCAAAAATTGAAAATAATTAAAATGCAAATATCCTATTTTTTACTATATTATAAATCTGTGTTTTTAAAGAACATTATTAATGGATAATTAACTGACACTACTGTTCAAATTTTAGTTTAAATAATAATTTTTAAAATTAGATTTAATTTAAAATAGATAATTATTCAAAGAAAATTTTAGTAAATTAAAAGAAATATTTTATGCGTACAAAAGTTTGAAATTCATTTTTCATTTTTTCATTTTATAAAAGAACATTTGAATTATTGGTTAAAATTTTCCCATAATTTCACATTTTTTTCCATTTATTAATTGTACAATTAGAAATTACTTGTAGCATGTAATTGTTTTAATTTATGCCTTACAATTAAACTTCAACCCTTTATGCACAGAAGTATTATACAACAATATGAAATTGTATCCAAAAATAAACGGATGGTATATTAATACGATAAAATAATGAATCAAATTTTCAATGGAAATAGTTTTAAATATTCTTAATATCAAAGTAAATTTAAAATTATTACTTTTTCTTCATTTTGAAAAACTCTTTCTCTGTCTATAATTAAAAATTATAATTACATTTTTTAATATTTCTGAGTTTTTTTTATTAAAAAATAAATTTAGAATCCAATCTGAAACTTCAACGATTCTGAGACAATTACTATTCAATTTCTAATCGCTTATTCTGAATATGCTTAACTTCTAAAACTGTTTTAAATTTAATGCTTTTTTCAATTTTCAGAAAACACATTTCAATCATAAATATAAAATAAAATATATAATTTTAATATGAATGATATAGTTAAAATTGAAATGCTATGATACTTTAAAACTGACTTCAAATTCTTTTCTCATACGTTGCAAACACAATTGAAAAGTTTCTATAATATATCACAAATGAAAACAGAAATTAAAAAGCTTGGTTATTTTTTTCACTGTAAGATTATAAAATCTTCAATAAAATAACATTATTCAAATTCATATTTTATTTCATTTTCATGAATTATTAATATTTTTCATGAATGCCATTTCGCCGATACTCGTGATATAATTTGGCATTTTGAAAGAGGTCAGCAAGTTAAAAACATTGAACAAAAATCGTGACGGACCCTGTCCTCATTTTAGTCATATGATTTTAGGTTTGGTAAAATCAGTCCATTTGCAAATAGATTAAATAAATTATACAACAACTTTTTAAACATTTATTCAGAAAAAAAAATCAGTATGAATCTTTGTCTTAAGTTATTATATCTATAAACAGTAATTTGTGAAAAGAATTCAATTAGAAATAATACTATAGTCAATAATAATTCATGTTCACAATTTCAAGAAATGATACTGTGTGTCTCACTACGCCCATTTAAATTGTCCTGAAAATAACGATATAGGATTTAAAATAAGAGTAAAGAATCTTTAGTATATCAATGATATACAAATAATGACTATCGAATTTTAATTCAAAATGATAACAATTATTGGTTATAGTTTGATTTGCAAATCACTTAACTGCTAACTATTTTCCCTATTTAGCTGTATAATATAATAATATAGATCTACTTTTATATGAGATTTTATGAGCATTTTAGCATATTGTTTTGCTTATAATTTCATGCAAAATGTAATGTTTAAAATATTTTAAAAGTTTGGAAATTCTAACACGTTTTGATGGAATTTCCAAGGTGTTAATTATTTTAAACTTATTTATACAATTTCAGGTAATGATAGTTACAGTTCTCTTATTCAATAACTGATAGTGAGTATATAGCTACATCCAATTTTTGTTGCAGAATATTCAATAATAAAATGTAATCCTACTAAATGAATATATCAGTAGAATTCATATAATTTTAAATTATTCTAGAGATACTAAAATCATCTAGATTATTCTAAGTATTAAAAAAATGGAATGAATCGAATCCCAGGAAACAAAGACGCACTAAAATGGATTCATTGAGAGGTTCTGGCTTCGTTCAGAGACGTTCCAAGTTTAGTATTAATTTTCTAATTTTCTGTTCCCATCTCGATTTCTGGTTTTAAAAAACTATAAAAGAACAACAAAATATTATCTTCGTAGTTTGGACCGATCAAGATTGATGCTGGAATATCTATAACCCCCCCCCTCCCGATCCTCCCTCACCTCTATATTCCTCAGAGGTTACATTACATTCAGCAAAAAAAAAGTTTAAGATATGAGGTTATAGGAGCAACATTGTTTTGAAATAATCCCCCCCAATCAGTATCTTATATTCAATGTCGATTTAGTACAGCGATATACATCGATTAGCGTTTGAAATTTCCCATTCATGATCTTGAGGCACGAAGCGAACGCCTAAGCAGAAATATTTCATTAATTACATTTGAAATATTTATGTTTTAAAATCCAGATCAACATTCTGCATAATGAAATTTTATATTTCAAACAAAGGTTCTGTATAATTTTTACAGCTCTAAAAAGGTTCTGTATAATTTTTACAGCTCTAAAAAGGTTCTGTATAATTTTTACAGCTCTGAAAAGCCGAAAATAGCATATTGCACCACATAACAGTAAGTTGCATTAAGCAGATATCGAAAAATATGACAATAATAATAAGCAGTTAAATATTATATCATTTCATCAAAAGTATATTATCTGCCAATCATTGATTTCGTTTTGGGATATGGTGCTTACAATAACGGATTTCCGAATAGGCAGGCTAGGATGCTACAGGCAAGTCGATTAAAAGAATATCGACCCTCCAAATAAGTACAAATTTTATGAATTGTAAAATAGATATGAGATTAATTTTTTGAAAAGTATTTATGGTCAAGTTCACTAAACTGTGAAGAATATTTAGTAACGACCAAAATCTATTTGAATAATATAGTGTACAAAAGTGACAATATTATTCAGACTGATAGGGACAGAGACAGCTAGACTGAAGATATCGCAGGCAAGTCGATTAAAAGAATATCGACTTACCAAATACATACAAATATTATGAATTGTAAAACAGATATGAGATTAATTTTTGGCAAGTATAATTAATCAGGTTCTAACCTTACGTTCACTAGACTATTAAGAGTATTTAGAAATATTCAACATCTATTTAAATAATATGGTTTACAAAAGTGGATAACGCAAATACATTAGTCAAAATAAATAAATATAAACAAAGAATTTTTAACAAAATATTGAAATTACAACCTCAATTAAAATAAATAATTAGCATTAATGATTAAAATAAGAAATAATATAAATTTGACCAGGGTTTTTTTTTCATATATATATAAGATATTTCTTTAAGAGCACCACATAAAGTGCAAAAGGTCTAAATCTGTCACTCGTTGCCTAAAAAGAAACAAAAAGAAAAGAGAGCAAACAAACTTACCGTGTTTACATTTGCATACATACTCAAGGATGAGGAACCGATTACAATTTGTACCTCTGCTCAGTACACAAGCTTAAAAGTGTCACTGATTTTAAACGTTACATGAATACGAATAGTGATTGGCTTATTTTGAGATAATTTCGTTCCATAATAAGTTGTAAAGCCCTCAGGTATACAGTTGCATGCAACATTTAAGTCAACCCTTTTGACACATCTATAAATTGGATACTTGTTTTCGTTCCACGGTGTTAAAAAGGGAGGGGGGAGAAAAAAAGAGGGAATATCGCTGGGAGAAATTTCTCATTACCAGAACGAATGGCTGTAAACAAAATAAAAGAAGGAAAAAATTCGGATGATAAATTGAAGGCGGGACTCTCAAACTGCTTCGATATGCCAATTTAACAAACAAACCGCCGCTGTAATTGGTGATAATAAATCGGTGATAGCTAAGTTAAGCCATTTTTATTCGATTAGTGCAAGCTGAAGGGGTTTTAGTCAATTCAGAAAATTTTAGGTCGTTGCTTTTTGGAATGAACAAGCAATCTGAAACAAATTAGCCTTAATTCTTAGAGGGAGAGGGAATCCCTTCTTCAATTTCGAGCATAGTAATCAGATAAAACACATTTCAGAGAACTGCCGAGCTATTTTAAACGGTTCTCCGAAGTTCGTGAGATAAAAAAAAAGAAAGAAAGAAAAAACTGAAGTAAATATAACAGTTTCCGTGTATGATCTGGGTGGTCTTTTCAATAAAGAGCTGTTGCTATGTTACACAAAAACACACCTATTCAAATATGCATTTTTCTTAAAATTTTGTAGAAATATATCGATTAGTTTAGTTCCACATCGCAGTAATTTGAAATGGATCATTTTAATCAGAAAATTGATTTGAAGACAAAACGTTTCCAAAATTACTTTTCATTTTGCATGCAACAAGAAAAATTGAAATAAATAAATAAACTTTGTAAATGCAACGTGGAATACGTTATTTTTCAGATTTCTGTATGTTTCATAATAAATGTCGAATAGCTTAAAATAAAATGTTAAAACACCTCCCATTTTTATTTCATGACGGAATTAGACAAAGCTGTTATTGTTTTAAGAGCCAGATGCAGCTACAAATATTAATATTTTCTTTATAGGACGATTGCAATCTCTATCAAAAGTTTTTGATTTGTATAAAGCTAGTAAAGTGCTATTTTACTTAGGTATTAAGAATTCACTTTCCAAGAACAGCCAATTTATAAGCTCTTTAATAATTTAGCAGAAGTTTTACGCATGTGCGATGGATATATTACTAATGAGGGACCAGAAAGACTAAATAATCTTGGGGACAAAAAGGTTCACAAATTATTTCCTTCGCGATTATTTACTTTCTTGAAAAATAGAAAAATTACTCTCCTGATTGTCCACTAGAATCTCCATTTTCTAGATTTCATCAATAAGTGAAAAAATTATGGATGATGACAGCTCTTTATGTGACCCAAAAATGAAAAGATAATTATTCCCCTTTTTATTGTTAAGTGGATGAAAAATTATCTCATTATTTTCATAAAATTATGTATTATACATTATTCTAAATTGCATACTAACTAATTTCAGCATTTTTTACTTGTTTTGCTCTCTTTTGAGATAGGGTGCTCTGAACAGGGATATTTTAATTCTAAACTCTCTGCATGTTTTCGACACATATCAGCAATATCCTTAAACTAGTTTTTTTCATCCAAAAAGGAAATGATTATAGTTTTAATAACAATAATAATTTTTAATAATTTTGTTAATAGTTTAAAATTGCATGTTTGTTCTTCTTCTTGATATAAACAAATCAGGAAATTAGAGGTACAAGTTAATTTATATAAAATTTTCAAAATATATAAAATAAAAAAAAATACCTATTAGCTTCAAAAAATTTCAATAAAAAATATTAATCCCTTTTTATTTATTTATTTTTGAGGATCGAAAAAAAAAAAACTTCAATCGTCTTATTATTTACCACAAACTTCCGATAAGAAAACAAAACTCAAAACTTACACATGTTAGGGCCAGTTCGCTCCAACCAGAAGGCATGGTTTCCGATGCGTGACGTCACACCTAACCCGGGGCAGTTGCATTCAAATAACCCATAGCACTTCTTTACGCCTTCTTTTCTTCTTTTTAAACAAAGAAGCGTGCGTCGACCCTTCTATTCCCTTTTTGAATAACTCGATCCGTTTTTCTCTCTTCACTTAAAAGACTGGTTCCGCTCTTTGTGTACAAAAGAAAACTACATCCGAGCGCCGATTTACATTCGGCCAGCTCGCTTTCATGACCATCGTCTGGATGCTTTCAAAAAAACAGGCTGAGTAGTTCTTCAAAGTGAAAGCAAGTTCTCTTTCTGATATCAGTTTTAATGTTAGATCTTTATACTTTCTTTCTTTCTCTGTTTCTTTTTTTCTCAGATAATAGGTATTTGTCCTTGTATATCTGTTAACCTGTGATTTCTATTTGTCTTATTTGTTTCAGAAAAGATATCTTAAATCGAAAAATTGTGCTATTTTTTCCCGCTCAAAAGCAATTCTCCAAAACGAAACTTCACTTTTCCTTTACCTTTGGTTCAAAGAAAATTCGTTTCGAATAAATATTTTTTTATGTTCTTACTTAGACAAATCTCTTCCTTTTATGAGCACATAAAGCCACTACAAGCAATTTTCTATTCATAATATCGATTGATTTTCCAAACTAAGCAAAATACTTCAACTTTTCAGTCTGATACCATTTCTCTAGGTATGGAATTAAAATATATAATGTTTCATCATCCTAACCTTTTCTTTATAAATGAAATGAATATTTTCTTTCTTCATGCGCAGAAGTCCAACAACAGCCGAATTTGGTTCAAGATGCTCAAAACCACAGTTAAGATCGGATGTCAATTACGATAATATTCAATTTGTTCTTTTTCAAGAGCAACTGAAATTTCTTTCTTGACCAGTTTTGAGATTTTTAATTTATATATTATTTTCAAAAGCAGATTTTTTATTTTTCTATCTTAAAAAGCTGTCTAATTTCTTGATATATATTCACTTTAACTATACTTAAGAGCCCGTGATACTTTATCTTCACTTTGACAATCTCGCAAGGTGAAAGTAATACTTAATCCTTTCCTTTAGTTTATATTTTCTGAGTTCAAAGACTAATTGATTACATTATCTTCTAAGTTTTACCTCATCGATAACAAACGTCAAATCATATCTTGCCATGAATACCTACTGCTTTAAATAGTTTCAGCAAGTACAAATCATGACAGATAAAGCAGGTATAAAAAGAAAGTAAACTGTACACGAGTGTTGTCATGGAAGAAAACGTTCCGTTTTATCAGTCTAGACAGGTGGAAGAGGAAAGATAGTGAATCAGAGTATCGAAATTCAACCTGCACCACTTACTCTGATTAAATCGACAGACTGAAGGTTAAGGCGCTTTCTAACTCTAAGATATTGTTTCGGAAAGAAGCATAAAGTAGAGGAAGAATAGCGACAAAGAAAGTTTAATGCAATTACCAGTGATTACTACCGAACCAAAGACAGAGTTAAACCATCGATCACGTTTCAAAAAACCATCGATCATTTGTTCAACGTCAATTTAGAATAAACTACATGCAGTCACGGAACTTGATTTGTAGGACAATTTTTGTAACTTAATTTTTAAAAAAAGAGCTGAGACTTAACTAAAATCAATCGTTACATATTTTTTAAAAAATTTTTTTAATGCAAAAACCATTTCATTTTCTTTCTGTTAGATATTAAGAGTGGAATTAAATCTAAGAAAAACAGATTTTCATCATAAATACGAAATATATTTTCCGTTTGAAACTGTTGCGCAAGGAGAAATAGCCGTTTAAAATTATATTGTTGAGGAAAATGCAATAAACCGGTTTGATTAAAATATATCAATCTGTGATGGCATAAGCAAAAAGAAACAATAGAAAAAAAAAGTGTTCCTGAAAAGATAAGAAACAATCTTACAAAAGGCAATACATTAAAAAAAATTTTTTAAGATTGCACAAAATTGGGTAATCTTCTAAGATGAAGGTCCATTTACGTCTTTATGAACAGTATATAATTTTTGAGACTAAAAGAAAGTTGAGAACAAATGTTTTAATTAAAGAAAAAAAAATAATGTTTACATAAGAATCTGGTTATTTAGACGCTTTGATTTTTTTAAAAAATATTTTAAAAACAAAATAAAATATTATTTTTTAGAATGGATAGATTACGCATTTTTTTATAAATAATCAATAATAACAAAAAATAACTATGACAATGATGTAAAAAGCATAAATAAAGATGTATGTTTCGGTATACAGAAAATATAATAAAGAAAAGAAAAGGTAACTCAAATATATGTATTATATAAATGGCAGCAAAGGATTCTCAGGGTTCTTTGACAAACAATTAGTAGCCTTCAAAAAATAAATTCTACTCTGCAATGTTGAAAAAAAGATTGAAGGTGAAATAGAGCTATATTTAAAATCTATGATATAATTTTTCTTTAAAAAAATTATGTCATAAAAATTATAAATGAATAAGACAAAAAGGTCTTATTTACTTCAACGAGCTCTTGAATTTTAGCACGTTTATTATTCAAGGCTGTGTTTAAGCATGAGTCACCCTTTTAATCGACAGCTGTCAGAAAGACTAGATGTCAGAAAAGAAGAAATTTGAGATATCAGTAAAGAGAAGCAAAAAGGTAAATCCCGTTTTACCTACGTTTTGTGTCCGCCTTACAGGAAGTGGTGGCAGAACAAAATAGAGGACAGGAGGCTCTGAAAGAGGTTTCTTTGAGAGGCCAGACAGTTCGGGGTTTCGACTAACGCCCGAAGGTGTGAGGAAGGCCATTTGACCTTATAAGTCGACTTTTTTGGGCCGCTTTTGAAAAACGCGGGGGCGCTTTGATCTGTGCCATGTGCGGTCAAAAAAAATCAAGGTTAGTTTTGTTGAAAAACTATCATATAACCGGATTTCAATTTAAAAAATAAACGGATGGCACCTATATAATAACAGTTTATTGTTATCATTAAGAATTAAGAGTGTTTTAATGTTATTAAGAATGGTTTATTTATCATAAATGAATCACTTTAGATATTTTTGAAAAGATTAATTAGGAAATTTGAGCAAGTGGTAGTGATTTTGTTTAACATTAAGTGGGGGTGTGAGATTAAATTCGAATCCACATAAACTGTCTCACTGCAGATTCATGTAGAAATAAAAGAATTTTTATGCCAATAAATAGTTTCAATCAGAATATATATTATTTCATACAAAAAGATTTACCTATATGAATATTTTTGAAGAAAACAAGAAAAATTTTCGAAATTACTCAAAGATTTTATTACAAAAAATTTAAATTGAAGAAATTGATAGAATTATCCAAAATATTTAGGCAGCAGAATCATTAAGAAGAATCTTAACTTTAAAAATATTATGAAAGACAGAAAATTATTTAAAATAGTAAATACAGCAAAGTATTAAAGAAAGAAAAAATTCACCAAAAAAAAAAATGATTTTTCAGAAAAAAATTATCAGTTTTTGAAAATAAGATTATTTAAAGCATCATACTAGAATGACAATTTAATAACGTAAAAAATAATTCCTCATGGTGTCATGAATGCGATTTAAATATAACAACTGATTAATCTGAATAGAAAATTTATGTTGGTATGAAATCGACTAACAATAAGAACACAACTATTGCATTTTAATCCTGCCTCCAAACATATCTGAACACCCGAATATTTTTCTTCAATAATTCCTAATATCAACACTATGTTCACCAATCTCCCAATATCCAACTCTGCAATATCCACAAAATCTGTTGAAAACTTCGTAAAATTCCGTTGGTCACTAATTCTACATTCAACTACGAGAAATATTTATCTTCCTTTCGCAAAATACACATGCACCACTTTTACTTTAATAACATGGTCAATCAACCACAATCACGAGAAGATGTAACATAACACCAGCACAATCACAACACTTAAGCACATGGCGGTGGCACTATTCTCTTTGACAGAAGATCCGACAGCTCATGCGGTCTCTTATCGAAGACTTCTTCCATCAATTTCTTCAGCGCACGCTCCTGACATACATCTGTCGCTAAATAGAAAGCATTTTCAGACGGCAGATGGTAGACGACGGAATGTAAATCCTCTAAGAAAACTAACTCCTCAGAGAGGACTAGCCGGCTGTACACCTGAGGAAGTCACGTGGGGGCAGTGAATCCTTCTGTTTTGGCACACGATACCTATTACCGGAGTTGCGAGCGTTCCGCACTGATCGTATGTAAAAGACAGGGTTGCCAGAATCGAGAGGGAGAATCGTCGCCAAACCACCCAATAGTTTCTTTTTTCGAATGAGATGGGTGAAATAAAAAGGTTTTCTTTTTTAAAACCATGAAGAATTTATTTCAGTCTTTCTCGTCAGCAGAAATAAAAAGGAAATACAAAATTTTAAATAAGGTACAAAACAATGCTGCTCTGAATAATTTTTCAAAATGTTTGTAATAAATATAGCATTTTTAAAAAATGTGTAAAGAAATACTGAATAACTATTGTAAGAAAAAATAGTGTTAAAATATATTAGTAAAAACGAAAAAAAAAAAAAAAAAAAAAAAAAAAACATGTTCTCATAAATAATATGTCATTTTGAATGTGTACTCTTTCTCAAGAAACATAAATATTAATCCGTTAAATAAATAATATTAATGAAATAAGTAGTAAATATATTAATTAGTAATTTTATTTAAAATGCCTACACGAAGAATGCTTTTGAGGTTATAGTATTAAAAATCATTTCGGTCCCTTTAAAGAATTTGCTGATAATTTAAGAAAACAGAAGAATTTATAAGACTAAAAAGTTTGAAAACCATAATTTATAATAATTTAGAAAAATTAACAATTTTTATTACAAGATTCATTGAAATTATTTTAATATTTTCAATGAATATTGTAATAAAAATTACATTAAGTTTTTTGACTGCATTTTTAAAATCAGAACCCCAACGAAACAGAATAAATGAAAAAAAAATACATATATATGAATCGATTAAATTATTTTAATTTTAAAATTTAAAAAAAAACTATGTATTTTTAATATTTATGGTTTCAAAATGCTTAAAATATTTTGACCTCGCAATCACCAGTATTCACCACTAACCTACAACAAGAATATATACATTATAATGAATAATATACTACAGTAAACGGCTTATAAAATGATTGATGTAATCTATTTCTTAAAAAATGATTCTTTCTTTCTTTCAATTTAATGTAATAATGTACTATTTTTTTTTATTCAATTATAACCAGCATAAACAGGCAGATGCAAAAATTAATCATTAAAAAATTAATTTCAATGAAAGAAAAAGAAGAAAAAAACTACTCAGACAAACATAGTAAAATATTTCTATATTCGATAATAATTTGCATAATATATAATTCTACACTGCTCAGTACAAATTAATGACAATATTAGGATCTTTTGGTTTCTACATGTTATTAAAAAAAAAGAAAGAAAGAAAAGACAAGAAGATAAAAAAAATATGTCGATGCTGTTCTATTTCTGTCAAAGTATAGATATTTAAAAAATATCTATTAAAATTCTGTAATATATCTTCACTTTTAAATAAATATTGTTTGTTCAAAATATTTAGTTAAATAAATGATGATTTTGTTTCTTACCTTTATTTGTTTTCCCTAAATTGTAATGTTGCCGGTTGATGTTCAAACACTGTTAAGTAGTGATACATGAAATTTAACTATATTACACGGATATTGAAGCATCATAAAGAGAATAAGTAAGTCAACTACGTATATAATGACAAAACAAATTCTTAAAAGCAATAAAAATGACAGCAACATTTAAGAAACATGACTTTTTGAACATGCGTAAAAATAAAGTTTAGTGCCTATTTTGACACATTTTTTTTTTCCAATTTAAAATCGATGGGAGAGGGAAAAAACTTTAATCATGATCTGAGTTTTTCGGTTCTAATTTCAAAGAAATAATATACATCGAAAAAACATTTAGTTAGAAAATAGCATTATTTTGAAATAAGACTTAATCAACACCAGTATTATTTTATGCATGTTATGATAATCTAGGGCATATTTCTAAAAATTAGATGATAGAATGAATTATCCAATTGTAAGGATGATAACAAATTGCTGATTACGAATCAGTCTTTGAAATAGTTCGAACATTTATCTTAAGACACAAAACATGTCTTATATCGAGACGATAAATTACGAAAATAACTTTTTTTTTACCTTTTGCTTCATTCCTATGTTAATACTCTTTAGCTAATTCGTAATTTAAAATTATGAAAGATTTTTATGGCATTTCTAAAAGTTGAGAATAAGTTCATCAAGATCAAGGTTCCAAATCCAAATGACTCTTTCTAATACCTTCAAATCAAGCAAAATACAAACCAAAACTTAACATCAAAAGAAAACAGCTGCTGCAACGACGTATCAATCAGCAGGTGGAAATCATGCTTTGTTCTTTCTTTTATGTATTCTCCGAGTTTATCATTTCTGTACCGTTTTATTGCTTAAATCAAACAGACCTTGCCAGGGTTTCTTTTGCAGTCTAGAGTTTACCCAGGCTCCATTGACATCATTCGTTCAAGACAACAAACACGGTTCTCCACTCTCTTGGTGAGACGCTGAGTCATCAGTATTTACAATAGGTCATCTCGCGGAAGACGTGTCTGCATCATAACCAGTTCCTTTTGCACGCTCAAATAAAACATCATTTTAATACTTCCTACCACAAAACAAAAGAAGGTAAAAATATGGAACAAAATTCAGAAGGTGGGCGCAGAAAAACAGTTTACAAATTAGTCCACTTTTTTTCTTTGCTGTTAGAGTTTTTAATCATCTGTAACTAATTAAAAAAAATCTATCTATGTTTGTTAATAAAAAACTCTAACAAAGAAAGACAGCAGAATTTATAAAATGTGAAACGCACGTTATTCAATTCATCTTTAGTCAGTCATATGCAGCAATTCTCAGTCTATGGACTAATGTTTGTTGCAAACACTAACAAATATATTTAAAAAAGTTTTAAAAAATAATGTTCAAATTTCTCCCCCTCTTTGCTAAAAAAAGACGCAGATTCAATTTTTTAATTCTGAAATAGAATAGAGTCTTTAAAAATTCGTGACTCAAAATATGATTTTGTGTTTTAAAATAGTGTACTAGAACATACATTTTTTATTTTAATTATTTTTCGAAATTACTCATTAAATTATTATTCACAATCACAAATATATTGATTAAATTAGTTGATAATAAAGTTCTGAATATATATATATATATATAAAATAGTGTATTATTATCCAGAAGGCATAAGTTTTAAAACTCCTGAATATCAGGAATTTATAACATTCCATCTTTACAAATTCAAATAAATGAAGTTAAATAAAAATCTAATAAAAGAAATGAATTGGTAAATTTATTTCTAGAAATTAATTAATTATTTCAAGCTACGATAGATTTAAGAAAAATGTATTACATTTTACAATTTTCTATGGCAATGATAAAGAATCTGAAAGAAAGAGCGATATCAGAGATAACGCATCTTCGAACTCTCTTGCATTCACTCTCTGTTTAAAAAAAGTGACCCGAAGTCCATGAATTTTCACTTGATATCTTTAAATTACATGTTAATTATAGGGGAACCTTTTATTCATCATAAGTTTAAGAGCAATGACCCGAAAGGAAAAATTTACGAAAACGCACCTTATATTTTCCCTCTCATAATGGTGAAAAATTTTCTTTTATGTAATACTGGTATTCCTACATAACTGAGAAGTATAAACATAAACTGAGAAGTTTCTGTTTGGAAATCGCTATAGGGCAAGTATACATAATTTTTTTTTTTATTCCTCTATCGAATGTTTTTATCTGCTGAATCTATTTCGACACATTTCAGCTCTAAAAAAATTGTCAACTGAAGCCAAAAAAATGACAGCCAACACCTCAACCAAGTTTCTGCGCGTTACATTTCTTTGGCTTCAACAACGGAATTGCTACAGTTCGGTAACCATTTTCGCAGTTCATATCGGATTTGTCCCGGAATAGAGAAACCAAAGGACAGAATAGTGTAATATTTTATGATTATAAGCTTTTGTCCATCATGCCGACTGTAAACTGAAGTTACCTAAGTGTTATTCATTACTTTCTCATTTATGAACTATGCATAGAGAGACTGTATGCATCAAAAAATTCGAAATTTTCATACAATGAGATTTTTCTGAACCATCCTCTCTAGCGCTGAGATTTCTTCTTGAAAAAACTGTTTCTATTTATCTGCAGTGAGTATGAAATTTATATGTAATTACAAGATAAATAAGGATTAAATTTCATACATGATCTTTTTCATCACTATTTTGTAGAGGGACGAGACTCTTTATAAGTTATTATGAGGTAGATGAAAATAATAGACGAGTTTCAGGAACAGTTATTTAATTATTTTCTGTTCCACATTTCAAAGATAAAATAAACACGAAAATATACGACACTCATTTAGAATACAATCTCATAATGACCTCCAAGGATCATGGGAAAGGTACTTTGATGTTAATAAGGTAATGGCATCCGTTTATCAAAAGAGAAGGTAATAGAGTTATGTCGAGTTATGCTACACTTTTAGAGTTCTAACAAATTTTTGAGGAAAAATATCTATCTCTTCTTCCGTGTGGAAATCCAACGAACAACAATTTTCATTCAACAAATAAAATTTGTTATATGGTTTTATCACTGGAAATAGATAGATAGTACAGATAGATCTGACCCAAATCTTCCTCAATCCCAAGTTTTCCTTCTTTCCTCAAATCTATAGTTTTATTAATTCTTGAATTGTGATTGTCCAAACTCAAAAACGGAAAAATAGATAACTGAAAGTCGAGATGTGGTCCGAATATCAAAAATGTAGATTTTATGGAGTTTCGGACCCAATTGCCCAGCAGAAAGTGTAGAAATATGTGTAGTCAATTTCCTTCCTTATGCGATTGAATTCAGTGCAGAGATATAGAATAAAGTCTAAGGGATCTCAACAAAGAGATAGTATACAGAAAAAATATAGTCTAAGAATATAGATAGTCTATAGAAAATAGATAGTCTCTAGAAAATAGATAGTCTAAGAATATAGATAGTCTATAGAAAATAGATAGTCTCTAGAAAATAGATAGTCTAAGAATATAGATAGTCTATAGAAAATAGATAGTCTTAGATAGTCTAAGAATATAGATAATCTATAGAAAATAGATAGTCTAAGAATATACATAGTCTATAGAAAATAGATAGTCTAAGAATATACATAGTCTAAGAAATAGATCATCTATAGAAGAAAGTCGAATCTTCGAATCGAAAGTTTCATCTATAGAAGAAAGTCGAATCTATCGAATCAAAAGTTTCATCTAAAGTCGAAAATCGAAATCGATCTCAATTCTGCAAAAAGCAGCGACCGGAATTGAGATATTCATGCAAAGTCAGTCATACGACAAATGCAATGCACACGTTACTTAATATCTATGTTCCATTATTTTACGCAATGAATTTCTTAGATAATATTTGAAGAATTGCACTGAATGTGTATCACGTGCGCATGAGATAATGCCATCTAAGGCCCACGTTAATTTCTTATTGAATTCTTATTTTGTAAACAAACAAAAATTATGAAATATTAATGATTTTTTTTTTCAAAAAATCATTGCCAAAATATTCGGTTCTTGGAATACAAATCGCAACCTCTGAAACATGCTGCAATATTTTATAAAAATGTATTGAAATTATTATTTAAGTCAACATTCAATAACCAATAGTAAAAGATATAATTGATATATCAATATATAACAGGAAAGAAAATCATTTTTTTTGTCCCAAAAGAAAATCAGGCATAAAGTTATTTCAAGAAGAATAAAATTCAAAGGGAGAAAAAATTTTGTTAGAAATGCATTTCTATTAGATTTTTCACTCAAGTATTTCTAGAGAAAAAAAAGTGACGGTCTTTCGATATGCTCCAAAAATCATAAAAGTATTTTTACTGCTTCTTTTGACGTTTGCGAGAATTCCAAACATTAATTTCATCTTTTTTTATCCATATATTTCATATCTTTGAAAAAGTTGTAAAGGCTATTTTCTTTTCTGTAGTTTAATACCTAAGAATGCAGAGTAAAAAAAGGGAAAAGCAATTTAAATTTGCGTTTATGGCAATGATTGATATGAAACTGCCCATGTCGTAACTATATGGGCTCATAGATTTTATTAAGCAATTTTAAATGTTATCCAATGGAAATTTCTTTCTCCCAAGTTTTTTTTTTTGTTTGTTTGTTTAAGTTATCTGTTAAAGTTATATCTGTTAAGTTATCTGTTAAAAACCTAAATTTGGATAAAAATTCACCTTTTTTTCAATTTAAAAAAATGGGAGCGTTTCTGTTTAATGATATCTTTATTTTGTCTCTATGCCAATTAGAAGCCATGTTATAATAAACTATTGACATGTAAGTAATGCTTATTTATAGCATTTAAAAACTAATTAATGCAATTCTATTGTACGAGTATTGTTATATCTAAAAAAATAATCAAGATATTTTAATGGAATTTATAATTCGTTCTCCTTATAGTATGCAGAATGCAAAGAACTATGGATCTGATGTTGAATGCTCTTGAAGTGGATTTACGATTGTTTAATGCAAATATTGTTGAAAAAATTCGAAAATTTCATAGATAATTTCATATATTACACACAATTTTATTTATTTTTGAATATAATTCGTAGATAATAGATAGTTACATTCTAAGATGCGTATACATTCAATGTTACAAAGAAAAATGAAAAACTATAACAATTATTTTCTCTAGAATAATCCTAATTTTCCTAAATAAATGCTAAAATTTACATCAAAATATGCTTTTTCTTCAAAAGTATATATTTAAATAATTTCTCGTTTATTCATCATTTTATGCTTATATTAATAAAAACAAACATATAAACATTAAAATATTTGTTTTCTTGAAAATTCCTCTCCGAATTTAGTCGAACTTATCGCACACTGAAAATAAAGGAAAACGCATTTAGAAATAATATCGCATTCTTTTGTGTAATTTGATCCAAAATTTGTTACACGTTACAGTTTTAAAGGCAAGGTAATATATTAAATATGTATGTCTAAGTAGTTCCATACAGATATATGTAATAAAATTTGAAAGCTGTTTCCGCATGCAGACGAACATATAAACAGACAAACTTCTTCTCTTAATTGATTTCCATCCAAAATTTCATTCAGAGTCAAAATTCTCAAAATCTCGAATTCTTTGTCGGTTGGAGTATAAAAGAAAATAAAATCAGATTAATTTAGCAATACTTGCATTCTACTAGATAATTTTAATTAGAAAACAAAAAATTAAAAAACGTGAGAAAAATCTAAAATTTAAACGATTATTAATAAAAATCAAATAATAAAAGGTGTCACAAAATTAATGCAAGCTTTGAATTTCCACCATTCGTATAGTAAAGCATTGGCAACCCTATTTAAAAAAACATTTGAACAGCTGATAGGTTGATTTGAACAACTTAGGGTTAGTAAAAATGGAGCGTTACACGATAGAACAACATGTCAACACAAGATTTGAATTAACTAAAAAACACAGTTTTTTCTCCTTTAAATTATTATAATTTATTGAATCTTAAAAGACACAGAATAGGATTTTTTTGTATAGAATGATATATATGGCAAATGGCCTCCACGGCTTTGCTGGGCATATATGCACTCTTTTGTCGAAATTATCCGATACTATTTTGAATAAATGTTTCTGAATTTCGTTGATGCTGTGTTAAATTGCATCATACCTTGTGGGCCTGTTGGTATAGACCTTTGATTTCAAATAACCCCTTAAAAAACCAATGGTGTTAAATGGCACGATCTAGGGGGCCAGGTCCCAAATTTTCGAGCTGTGGTCGCTAGACTTTCATTATTTTTGAAATATTTTTCAACAATGAAAACACGTTATTACATCGTATAATTCTCCATTTTTACTAATCCTAAACTATCAGCTGTCAAAAGATTTTTTTTAATACGGATGTCACCAATTTACTGCACAAATGGTGGCAAATTCAAATGCTGCGTTAATTTTTGGACACCCTTTACAATTAAAAAGAATTTTTAAAAAAATCAAAATTAATTGATTTCTTGACGACTACTATATTTTCTGTGCACAAAATATCAGAAAACGATGAATAATTCGTTATCCGTCAATATATGCTTCTAAATAATTTATTTAAATTCTAAACCTTTTATATTTGATTTTCAGATGATATGGATTATTCAGAAAATTTACTTTAAGAAATATTTAAGATTTTGCTTGTGTGAAATATTTATGGAAACAAGATTTATTCTAGGGGATACAATCTTTAATTTCTGTTGAGCGCAGCTCCAGGCAATACTGTTCCCATAGCAACATTGTTTCTCTAACGGAATTTCAGATTGAATTACTCTAATGAATTGAATTTGAATGCAAATCAAATCCACGGACGCTCCCAATCGAGACTGTTATTCCGGAGATTGTAATGAAACGATGTGCGCAACGGTGGCTCAAACATATTTATCCGTCAACATATGTGTGAATTAGCATTTGGGAAGGAAATTTCGATTTGTTGTTTGAGTTTGAGGTGAAGTTTGAGCTGCCAAAATCAATGCACGAAAACGTAAATCTTTCGCGATTTGAAATGGAATTGAGAAAGTATTCAGTCCATGGACGAACCGAGTACACAAGCCTATTTATTTGAAGTTCTAAAAGAAATCAGTAATAGACTTTGTTATAGATGAAAAATTATTGCATTTTAGATATTAAAGGATAAATCTTAATTCTTTGAAACTAATGACTCAATTAAGTTCTTTTTTAAACTACTGAATATTTTTTTGAAAATCTAAAATGTAATATGGCATTTTCTGGATGTCTTAAATCGGGGATGGACATTAAGTCTATCGCGATCGACCGGTGAACCGTCAAGACATTTTGGAGTGACCGCCTTTACTAAGACCTAAGAGTGAAACATATTTATGGAACATTATATTCTGTTTATATCTTGAAGAAAACTAAGTTTTTCTCCTTCAAAATGACATAATTTTAAAAGCACGTAGTTCAGAATAAATCTTGGAATCTGATTGACTAAGTAAAGTATCCTAATTTTAAAAAAAGTTGCATATCGTTTAATATCTTTCTATGGCTCTACCTACCTGTGTGAATCTGCATTTTCAATTATGAATATAATTAAGACAACATATCGCCCCCGTCACACAGACGACCCCTTGGAATCCAGTGCAAGATTAGCAGTTAGTAATTATAATAATAATAGCAAGATTGGCGGACAGTATGTAGCCTAAATCTTCTTCTAACTATAACTACGAAAACTAACTTTAGATGAAAAGGATTTATTTTTTATTTTGATTTGTTTGATATTAAATGCATCATTGGATATTATAATTTTTGTGACTTTTATTATTATGTTTGCAATTTGCTGTTATTATTATGTTTGTAGTTATGTTGGTAAGTTCATATTATAATGATCCACATATATAATGATTAAGGTATGATAAATATTGTAGACCTACGCCACTGGGTGGACCGCAACACCTTGAAAAAATTAGAAGTAGCTCGTACTCTGGAAAAGTTTTCTTACCCCAGTCTTAAATATTAAAGCTTGATATTCGATACATATTTTAACACCTAGGAAGCACCAGTCTGTTGAACAATATTATGCGATATTATATTAAATGATATTATTTAATATTCAGCAATTCTATATAATATTACAAATACTGTTTAGTAATATCATTCAAAATTATGCCATATATGTGTGTGTTACTAGGGTAAAGAGGATACATCAAGAGATAATAAATATTTAATTTAAGATAAAGTTTATCGTATACAAAAAGAAAATATTACAATCGTCAAAAAAATTAAATACTTGAGATTTTGATTAACATTTTACTTACTTATATTTTAAAGGAAATCCGTCGACAGGGAGAGTTTTTTTATTGCTCGTCTATCCATATTGGTATTGAATTTTGAAATTTGAGGAGCTGTATGTCCAAAATGTGGCTCAAATTTTTATCACCAGTTTTATAAACATATATGAGATTCGAGATCATATTCTTCAAACAGAGAAAGTATAATTTGCATACAACTTGTAGCAACTTCAAAGAAGAACGTATAATTTGCATACTATACACTTGTTGACAGTCAATTATCACCACAACAAATTTCTCTATTCTTTTTAAACGTCCAATTTTGTAGTGTAATTTCACGCACGGTTTCTTGAACATTTTCTTGAGATTTAATCGTTTAGGTTCCAGTATTCCTCTGTTAATGGTATTTTTTGATACACTCCAAAATCGAATGTAATTTGTCGTAATGACATGTTTAGAAAAATTTTGTCACTGCATATAGATGTCATTCCTTGTAAACCAAGTATGTTCTTACTAGACCACTTGTCTTCATTATACAAAATTTTGAAAACACTTTTTAAATATCTCTTTAAAACCATGGATTTATCTTTCGGATGATCACTTCTAAGTTTTAAATCCAAAATTTTGTTGACCAATTCTTACGCAATCTTTTTACCTCAGGACATTTTATCGAACTTATAAAAATATCTATTAGTTAATCGGAAAAAAGCGGAAAAAATTATTCCAAACTAATAAAAGTCAGAAAGGCAGACGATAAATAATTTCAAGAAATGTAAATAAATAATTGTCTGATGAAAATAAATATTTAAATAATAATATTTCTAAATAAAGTTCAGACAATGTCTATATTTATGGTACAGGATATTTTTTTTTAATTTTTATACAGATTTTACTTATTTTTTATTATTTTTTTACAATAAAACCTTATAAATAAATTAAAAATTGTGCCCGAATCATTTATGAAAATACTTAAAAGGTATTTTAGCTTGGGATTACATTTTTTATCTATATCTATATCTATCTATCCATCTCTCTCTCTCTCTCTCTCTCTCTCTCTCTATATATATATATATATATATATATATATATATATATATATATATATATATATATATATATATATATATATATATACATACATACACATACATACATACATGATGGACAGATATAGATGCCAGACAATTTTGAGCCATAGTAAAGAAATAAAAAAAAAATGAACTTTGACAAAGTAAATAAATTAAAGGGGAGTCTAAAATAAATAATCAACATGATGATGAAGTTAAAAATATAGTGAAATTTAAAATTAAATAGACCAATTTATTAACTGAGGAATCTACTAATATGCACTGCCTATGGACAGAAAGTATCTAAATCCACAACTCTTTCAGCTCATTTATCTTATAATACAATAGATTTAATATTCTTAACATTATCGTTATATGGACGATGCAAATGTTTCAATAAATTCACAGATTTGAATGACTGAAATTATTTTCTGAAAGTGAGCAGAAGGAAACAAATTTACAAAATAAGGCACATTAATCTGAATTCTGTACCAATTGAACAATATTTATGGAACTATATCGGCAATCTGCTGTCTGAATTATAAAGTTATCTGCCACCAATTTTCTGTTTGAATGGTAGCAAATGTTACAATGCAATTCAAAGTAAAAAAAAAAAAAAATCAACAAGCATATTACAAGCCTTTATACCTTTCAACCAGTTGTTCAAAATTTTTCTTTAAAACCGATTCCCAGAGAAACTTCCCACTCATTTATCTTATTACGGGACACTCTTGCACCAATTTTGTGATTCGATTACAAGTTCACAGTCACTTTTCTGATTATAGTATGCTTCACTTACTTCAAATATTTGGAATTATAGTTTTTATATTTCATAGGGAAGATTTTTTATAGATAGCAATGATATTGTAGGGGAAGAAATATGTATATACATATATATCGAATTTATATTTTTCAACAATATTTTTATTCAAAGATTTTCAAAAATAATAAATTAAATATAATTATTCAATCTTAGCATAGCCAGTGTGTATAATGTAAAACACATACTGTTTGCGCGCTTTTTTTCTCCACCCCGCCTGATTGGAATGTAACCACATGACTTAATGCATACATGTATATGTTTTTCTATCAGTTCTGTGTGTGTTAATAAAATTTGTGTTTGACATGGCGTGGTTCATTTTAAGGGGTTTAAATAGTAGTCTGGAGGATTAATGTGTTGTGTGAGGAGTAAACATATACAATATATATGTATTATATTTTATTTAAAAATCTATAAATTTCTTTTCTGGTCGTAAATGCAGATATCATAAATAACAAAGAACGTTAAAAGGACGTAAAAGTGTAATTCGCTGATTTAACTTTTTAAAATCAATACATTGAGAGGAAAATTACTTTACAGAGGACGCTCCTTACCCATTTTATTATACTGAAAGAAAGATATATGGAAATGGTTAAAATTCCTTTAGCATCTCTATTTAAAAATCATTGCCATAAGTAAACAAAAAAAAAATTAATCAAACTAAAATCATTCGGAGAGAAATTTAAGCAATTTTGAAGCATAATTAAGAAGCATTACCTCGAAACTAATTATTCAATGCAAGTTATGCCAATATTAAGGGAGAATTCAGAAGAAAGAATGAGCGATATTAAATTTGAATAATGCAGTCGTATTACCGGAATCAAATATTGAGTATATCATTGAATTATTTTTCAAAACATAAATAGAATAAAATAAATACACTTAGCAAGAAGTAAAAGAGTTAGCATTATTTTTAAATTGAATGATCAATAAATATATAAGATCTGTACAAAACTAACTAGTAAGGGACTCTTTGTTGTATATTAAAAATAAACTTTAATTTTAAATTAAGCAGAAATTTTGAATGTCGTTTAACTTAAATTCCTGAATAATTTTATTGCTGTGACATAATATCTAAAACTTTACTTCTCAAATTTAAAATAATTGGCGAATTTTGTGAAATTGTGTATATCTCTCTATATAAATTTTCTTATAATTCTACTAAAAGAATATTATTCAGGTTTTATATATTGCTTACTTTATACCTTTTTGCACTTGAATAGCTGGTGATGATATCAAATTCTACATAGTTTAGCTTTCTGTTTTGAAGTTACATAAGGCTGTTTTACATGGTCCCCGATTTTTGGACCATGATCAGATAAAACGGAAGAAACATGCACCAGTATAATAACGTATAAAAAATAAGTTTAAAGAATTTTGTAAAAATGTTATAAATATTTAATTTGCCTTTAAAAACTTATATAGGTAAAGATTGTAGCATTGTAAAAATTTTATGTGAAATATTATTTAGTTCAATCATATAGCAACTTATCAGATGCCGTAGACGTAATGAATGCTTTTTTTCCCACCCGGTGCAAATGAATTGGACGTCGACAACCGTTATGATTTTGATTTACCATTATAATAAACAATCAGGCTCCTTAATTTGTTTCTCCTATTTATTTTAATTATTATATTTGGTTCTAAATTCTCAGTATACCTTTACTATTGTATATTAAAATATTTAAAAGATAAAATCTTACAAACTTCACCGATTTGTAGTATTATATTCCAACTAATATTTATTTAATTGTGGACTCAAAATAACTTCTCAGATGCAAATGACTCAAATGTGTCTTACTCTTCATGCAATGTCCAAGTCATAATTAACTTTTTTCGTTTTCAGGTATCAAAACTAATATATGCTGAATAATTAAACACACAAGTCTTGAAAACGCGACGCTTCTTCAAGGCCTATTTCTCACCCTCCGCCTCTGATTCATGCAATGCAAATCCGTATTTGCACTCCAGTGACACCTTACGTCAAGAAATGCCTTACGTTTATAGCGTTCTCTGCATTTCTCTACAGATATGTAGGCACGGCGCCCGAGATACTCTTCTCTTTGCCAATGTGCCTGGATGAAGTCCAAACAATCCATTTCCAGAAATATATGAAATGGAAATTTTTTTTCACCCTTTCCGCATAGTGATCATTGAGTCAACATCATTTCTTCGTTGTTCTTGTTGTTTTATGGTGCTAAAATAGTCAATGCTATGAAATTTATACCAACACGTTTTTTTATTCCTCTCTTTTCACTGTATATCATTACACAAACAAACATAAATGTATTCTAGTATTCTACTGGGGGTATGGAATGCATTAAAAAATCATTTTACCTTGTTATTTGATACGGCAGAAAAACATAAATTCAATTGAATTAGTTTACTGCAGGTTAGAGAAATGACAAAATAAACGCGGAAGTGAAAATTTTAAGACGAAATTAACGCTTGCTAAAAACACGCAATTGAATGTTTTCATGGATGAGTTTCAATTCCATCATAGCATTTAAAAACATTATTATGAATAGCGTTTTAAATTGAGTTAAAAATATTATTAAAATTAAGCGAAAAAATGTGCACAAATAAAATTGATATCATTAAAATGGTAATTTTTTTGAGACTTAAGATAATACAAAGAATATTTTTTTGCAAGATAATTATTTTGGAAGATATAAACATTCATTTCTGTAGGCAAGTGATAGCGATTACTTATCGAGGGACGGTTAAGCCTATTTTTGGCTCTCGATTTAAATTTTCTGTTTGAAGCTTATTTCTTGATTTTTTTTATATCTTCTTTCTTCTGACTGGACTGGACCTTTTGGTGACGTAACGAACCCTTTCCAAAAAAATTCTAATAATATTTTGAAGTTACATTAATTAGATATGCAAAATATTAAATTCCAGGTAGCTGTAAAAACGTGCATTGTTATCATTTGAAATTCGTATGATTGTTTACATTTAACTTTTTTTTTCTACAATGAGTAATAAGAGTGATTTTTATGTTACGCATGACAACGTTTTATATAGAGAGAGCTAATTGGTTATACTAGCTAACTGGTAACACTATTGTAGCAGTACGTTGGATTTCACGATACACGCCATAAGATCTGTATATCGTATACGTTGGATTTCTTTATATCACGAATTACGTAATTGGAAAAAAGAATCTTAGATTTATAGTATTGATGGATTTCTTTAAAACTTCAAATGGATAGATTTCAACGATTTTCAGAGTTCCTAATTTTTAAGATGACTCTCATGTATATTTTAAAGTAACGTAAAGACTCATGTAAAGTTTTCGATAGATGCTAATCGTGAACGGTGGTTTCAGATATTTCGCGGTCCTGCAAAACACATTATCAGATCCCTTTTTTAATGCGCTGCTTAAATGAATTTAATTTCCCATTTCAACATATTTTTGACATGTTAATGATTTGGTTTAGGAAAACATTTTTTTTTTAATTCAGTAACATTATGCAAATGTATTGTTTTTATTTACCTATTAGGAGTCCATAATATTCATTATTTAATTTTGACTACAATATTAATAATGCAAACATTTGATTTTATAAATATTCTATTTAGTCAGTAATAGCTGTGATATCTGACCAATTATTTTCAATGAAGTATATTGTCAGTATATTGGTATTCTAATATTTCATCAGTCATAGAATTTACATTTAAAAAATTATTTATTTAGAAACTAAAAAAAATAAAGGTTTTTTTCCCCCTTTTCTAAATCCGTAGTCTTAGAGCCTTCTCATTCATTAGTTAAAAGATCCGCCACTGCTAATCAGAATCTAGACTGACGTCATCAGTTAGATATGCATTGATGTTTAGACTTTTCTCAACAAACCACTCATCATCTGTTTCCACTTTTGATATCGCTCTATAAGCTTGTAAAAAGGAAGGAAGGCATTTGAAAATTCTGAAACTTCAAATGATGCGGGCTTTTTTTTAAAGAAGTGATATTCCCAGATATCTTATTTAGAATTTTTTTTTATAAATACCCCTTGAAACTTCTTAAAAATAAGTCTTTTTATAAAGTTAAGACGTGTACCTAATTCTTTGATTGTTTTTTTGTAAATCATTTTTAGGAGGAAAGCTATTTTTGGCAAATAAAATGTGCAAGTCGGATAATAATAATAAAAAAATATATATGTTACACTTAAAAGAGAGCTTAAAACTTTTCTAAGGAATAAAAGTTTTCAAGGATTTTTTTTTTCTTCATCCTTTAATAGATTTTTTTTAAATATAAGTGACAAAATCTTTTTTTTTAGAATTATTTTTATTAGATGAAAGGAAAGAATTTTAACGTAATAATTCTTGTCATCTGTCGTTTCCTAGCTATTTCAACATGAAAACGAAACTTAGTTTCGATTAAACTAAGTGTAGAATGTATGGAGTTTTTCAAAATGTTAAATTTTCGTATGTAGTTATTAGCTAGTAAAAACCAAAATTATAACGAATGCGATTTCGTTGTCAAATACAAGTTACAAAAAATATGTTGATAATCAGGAGAATTAGAAAATAACTTTAATCTGCATGTTAAATTAATTTGATTAATTTACAATCAAGATAAACTTTGTAAATGTGTATTATCAGAACATGGTATTAAAAAAATCTTCAGCCAAATTTAAAAGTAATTACTGTATACAGTGCTACTTCACAAACAGAAAATTACTATGGAACCATGGAATAAAGGGGGAAATAATTTTAAAAATTATTTATTAAATAGAACTGTGAATAATTAAAATGCAATTAATTATTTCTATTTTAATTTTCAACTTACAGAAGCAGATTTTTGGAAGCACTTCAAATAATATGTCGAATATTGGAATATGAAAATAAAAATCTATGTCAGATAATTAATTATTGAAGTCAATTTGATAGAGAAATACACTCTATTGATACAAAACATGACTCACAAAATAAAGTAAGATGACATAAAAAATGTAAAAAGAAAAGACCCAATTCATTATCTTCCGTAAAATTTCAAAATTCACTGAACAGAACTAACAATAAAAACAGAGAAGCAGATTTTACTCCAATATAATAAAAGATTTAAAACAGTTGTTAATACTAAAAATAAAGGTTCTAGAAAAAATAATTTTGTAGCAAATTATTATATAATCATTATTTTCCTAGTTTCCGTAATTCAAAAAGCTTGGAATTAAAGTATATTATTAAAAAAAAATATTTTGAAAAAAAAACTTTTGAACATAGACAATTTATTCTTTTAGAAAAAATTAATTTAACGCAAAAAAAAAAAAATGAATCATTAAAAACAAGAAATAAACCAAATTAGTGTTTTGAAAAATAAATAAATAGAGGAAATTTCGAGGAATGACTCCAGTGGCAGAAATAAAACAAATGTGCCAAGTATTGTTTCAAGAGAAATGAGAATCATTACATAACAGAAAGAATCGCTTTTTATTAACATTAAAAGAAAGCGTTCAGATCGTTTCCCGACCGTTATTTTATTTTTAAAAAAAATCTGATTTGTAAAGAAAGGGATATCAATCCGAAGTAACAAGCACCTAAGTCAAACAATCACCAAACCAGGACGGAATTCTGCCAAATCTCGCTGCACAAATCCGTCGCAGAGGACGATTGCTTTTCCCTTCCTGGGGTTTTCGACTTGATTGATGGCGTTGCCATCGAACAAAATATCAAGATAACAGCACCAACTCCCAGCATGCAAAGCCAATCGGATCGAAAAAAACATGGCACCACAAAAGGGTGGTAGAAAATGAATTCCATTCTTGCGCTGCATTGTTGACAAGACCCTTTGTGCGCCAAAAGTTCGATGACAAAAAAAGTATACAATGCTTCAGACTAAGAATGCGAGTAGATAGAAGCGTCTAAGAAGCACCAATATTTCACACAAGAAAATGTCACCGTCAGGTCAGGGACGAAGACTTAATTTCTAGATATATGACATCTAGATTTGTTATTAACATCGCAACACTGGAGGCGGATGTTTCGAAATGGATGATAAATTGAATAGGAAAAGATTTCGCCATTTTTTTTTCCGTATCATATTTATGTACTTCGAGAATTTATGATGTGCTAAGAATGCATCGTCTGATTTCGCATGCAATTTAAATATCAATAGCAATTCTGTTATATAAATGTTTTTCTTTATTATTATTATTATTATTGATTCATGTTCCTAGCAGATTATAAATGAAACATTCTTCAAGATGTTTCAAGAAAATTAACACAATCGAGTAAATTCGAATTAATATATAAGCTGCACTAATAGCTGCAAATATAATTTGTCTAAGGTTATTTAATTATACCTTAATGAATTTAATGATTTTACTAACATTTGGAAATAAAATCCATTGAGTCAACGTTTTCTTTGAGATATAAATATTGGAGAGAATGTTCTCATCCCTAATAATTTTATTTATATATTAATATATATTATATTTATATTCATTATATTTGTTGAACAAAATGTCTTAAATGGGAAATAAACAAGAAAGATGAAAAATTTTCCTATCCCCAAATTTATGTCTTATATTTGTATCAAAAATTTTTTGTAACACTCCGTTATTTTGTGTCATTAATAACACTTTTTTTTTATTTAACATAAAATGTTAATACTTCTATTAAATATACAAACTATAGTAGAAATAATTATGAATTATTGAGTTTCCTTACAAGAAAACGAAATTAATCGTAATTTTTCAGGCTTTTTACAATAAAATAAATACCATTCTTAAAAAAATAATAATAATGGAATGTGAAGTAGAATAATAGACAGAAACCGTTTATCACTGTATTATTTTAAAACATATAAACGTTTTGAGCGTATTTTAGCGCTCAAAATTAAAATTAAAAATATTTAAAGAGTTGTGGAAAATTCTGCCGCTATAATATTTAGTAAACAGTAATCACATTTTATTTTATTATGAAAAAAAGAATTAATACTTTAAAACCACAAAGATTTTTAAATAACTTAATTTTTAATTACAAGCTAATTTATTAAAAAAAATTCTCATAATAATAAAACAATTTCTTCGCATAACAATTCAAAATTAGAGCAAATTCAAATTATTGTCTTTATTTACTTCTAAAATTTAAGAGAATTCAATGGCAGATTTAGATATTTTGCAGTCCTATGCACTACTCATACATTATGAAGCCTCTTCTTTTAAGAGATGTTCAATATAATTCCGTATTTCTCTGTATTCTCCATACGCAAATGATTTATTTTGTTAATATTATTTATTTTATTATTGTTAAAAATATGAATGCATTCTGTTTTATAAATATTCTATTAACTAACTGAAGTCAATTAAACAAATCTAAACGTGATCAAGGATATTTGATAAAGTATCAGTATTATCTTATTTTTTTAATCATTCATAAAATTTGTATTCTTTTCAAATCTATTTATCAGCTAGGAAAATAAGTTTTTTAATTGACCTCTTGTGTTCCACTTTAGCTTCAGTGACATGGTTTGCCTAGATGGAAATTCGCAACTGCGAGAACTCTGTCTGTATATTAGATTTATGAAAAGATCTCAAACTATCGAAGAGAATGAAATTAAGCACTAATCTTTTAAGAAATCGATTATTGTTATCATACTATTTTTAGGTTCTCAGTGTAAAAAAAAATCAAAAAAAAATCAATAAATAAATAGTATTTTTTGACATGATGTTTCCAAAATTTATATATATTGATAGAGTTTAATATCTGCATTTTCAATTTACAGAATAATATCTTTATCTAGTTTTTCTGGAAACATTCAATTAAACGCGAATTATGAATTTCATAACAGAGCACGATGTAGAGATACATCTGTCTGAGGGTTAAAACAGCAATAAATCAGTACATGGCACAGCATTATATTTCCAAACAAGAAACCAAGGAAAATTCTATGAAATTTCGACACTTCTGAGAGCAACAACATTCCCTTATAATCGGGAAAGAAACTTCAGCAACTCCATCAAGGGAAAAACAAATTAACAAAGAGAAATAATTTATCTCACAATACGCTGCAGTCTTAAGGCTACATTACCTCATTCCTTCGTGTACAATCCTCTACGAATCCATGACGAAACAATTCACCATCCTATGATTAACATCCAGGTGTTTGGCACCTAACCGAATTACCTAACCCATAATCAACAGCTGAATAAGTCACAGTACAGACATATACGCGCTCGCAAGAGCAAAATTCCTTCGTCCGGTATAGGTGAACGAACATCCATACTAAAACTGGATCGGTGACATGTTTTTTTTTATTATTATTATTTTACTCTTGGCTTATTTATTTCTTTTTAATTCTTCTATCCAAAGAAGAATATCCATTCCGCCCTTCCTCTATCTCTCTGTTGCTGGCGTGTATAGGTGAGTGGGTTGGCTATGCTTGGTGAATGGGATGAGTTGCTTCTGCAGCAATGTCAAGGACGACGAAAAAAAAAAAAAAAAGCGAACGCTCTGCCACAACGTTTTGCTCTACTGGATTTTACGAGGTCGCTCACAGATGAGTATGGGGGGGGGAGAAACCATAATAATGCTCGAACTTGACAAACCTTCAGGGATGGGCGGTGATCGAGATGATGTTGTGATTGAAAGTGAATATTGTCCATCGTGGATTGAGTGTGCTGTTTTAGAGGTATGTAATTGTGTTCAGGAGGAAGCAACATGTGTTAAACCTCTTCCTTTTTTTTCATTCCTAGTCTAAATTTCACCATTTGTATTTAATAAGGAAACAGGCGGTATTAAGCGCTGTTAATAATTGTTGCGAGAATGTGATTACACGTTCAAATAAGTAGTTGAATTTTAATATAAATTTATCATATTTTTATAACCTTTTTGATTCGCGTCTTAATTGTTCAAAGTTATTGTTGTTGTTATAGAAGATGCACTTCTTTATGATTTAAATACTTGTACAATTATGTAGTGACATAGTGAAAGGAAGGCGAGGTGTTATAGATGTGCTGGGAGCCATTTCCATGACGACTGGGACAAAAAAAGAAACTTTTACATTTACCCTGGGCGCTATCTATTTTCGTTACAGTAAAATATTCTAGAATTAATAATCGTGTCCGAGTGAATTACATCTAATGCTTAAATCAGTATTCACTTACAATCACAACAGACACATGTCACGGGAGTAATTTAAAAAACAACAATTATTTAGGAATAAAAAAAATTCTTTAAACATATTTGCTTAGTTAAATCAGAATTATAGGCGATATTTTAAAATTATTTTAGTCGGAAATTTAAAGTTTCAAAGAAAAGAAAATCGAATCACGAGCGATTTCAGGATAAAATGCTCAAATTAAACTGTTTTCATCTTACACTACGAGTTTTACATTTAAAAGGAAAGTTTCAAATATTATCTTATGTAATTTCTCTCGCATTACCAAATCCTAGGAAGGTACAATTATGCATGATTCAGAAAATTCAGTGGCATAGTGTTAATTTAATTAGTTACTATTTATTAATAACTATTATACAATCAGGGCAATTATTGCATTCATAAATATTTACGTAATGAAAATTTTTAATTTAAAATTATTAGGTTTTATTTAAAATCAAACATTTCATTTGTTTTTCTTCTGGCATTAATTTCTGAGCGAAAAATAATAGTAATCAATATAAAGTATATATACCTAAAAATATGACATATATAAAGTCATAGCATATTTAATGCATTTAAAATAATTAGAAAAATCAAAGAGACAGTCACCAAGTCCCAGCCACTTTAATGATTTCACCAATTTTTATAAACAATAAAACTTTGTAAATTGTTGCCTATCCATTACATTTTCAACATTACTTTACATTTTTAATTTTAATTGCCTGTTTTTACATTTGCAACATAGATATGATGTCACTATTGTTACGGAAAGCCAAAGAAGGATAAAAATTACAAGCATCACAAAAAAATCAAAAGAAAAAACCTTTTTACTACGTAAAAAATGCCAATACTTATAAATCAAGAAATCCACATATCCTCTTGACGATTAAATCTGTACAATATAATTGCTTAGGTAGCCATATTGCCTACCTTAGTATCTAGTTTTATAATAATAAGAAGAAAAAGCAGATTCTTTTATAATTTTTTTTCACTTTTTATTTCCCCTATCAAATCTGGTGTAATCATGAGATTGCATTCTGATTTAAAAAGAAGGGAGGGGAATTGTTCATTATTATGCGTAATATTCGTAATTAATTTTTTTAATTTTATTTTCGGAATTTTCAAAGTTGTGATATGTGGTGGTACTTATCAAGCAACGGTATGGAATATATGGGGTTAATTTTGGCTCTATACACGAGATGGTGTATTGCATATTTTATTATTTTATAAACGTTTGCAATTTGTTTTTAGAGAAAGGACACAACTTTTTATCTGGTATGGCTTACAGAATATATTCTATATGGATGTTAATAGTAATAACAGTATCAAATTACAAATAAGAATAGTTTATTTAACTGATATGCAATATAAGCAAATACTTTGTTTTAGATATTCCACTATTGTTACAAATTTTAAAATAAAAATATTTTATCTTAAAATAATACAAAAATAAGATGTTACCGTACGAATATATGTCATTTTTTAGAAGTTTGCGTCGAATCAATGCAGCTAAATATAGCTCGCCTTCGAAATTCTGTGCGTCATAAAAAAAGAAAAATCTTAATTTATTCCAAAGAAGGAATCACTGACTATGGTTGAAATAGTTGACTGACTGTGATTCACTGACTAAATGCAAATATTTTAAAGGATTGTAAAGAAATATGTTAAGGTCAATCAGAATATAAAACAGGAAATGCCCGTTTATTTTTAAAAAGAAATGTTTAGATTCCGAAAGTCAGCCTAAAACCCTCGGATATCAATTTCACTTATATTCACTTTGAGATAAATATTTTTAATTATATTTTTCGACTAAAGGTTAATTAAAATTCCAAAGAAGCATTGCTTAATATAAGAAAAGAATTATGAGACGAGTACTACACTTTGTAACATCACCATTTGAGCATCATTTACGGAATTTGTAACTTACACACGTTTTCTGAGAAGCGCAAGAATTTGTAATGAGTTCTAATTTTCAAAGGAATTTCACCAAGAATATCACTTTTGAATTTTAAATAAGGCAGCAAATATTTGATGCAAGCAAACGAATTATTAACTAAAAGAATTGATTGAATAGATTAAAAAAAATCTTAGATATAAGATTTTTATGATTGTAATGATTATAAATATGAAAGTGACATAATCATAATTCAACGCAGATATATCATTTTATTCGTAATTCCAGTAGGTCACAAATATGGTACAATATGGAATAATGTTGTACAATATTCGCAATATCCTATAATATGGTTTAATGTCGTGTCATATTCTGCAAGATTATACTGCATGATGCACTAACTGGGAATGGCATTGCTTTCATTATTACAATTAAAAGTAGGGTCTCTGTGGTTTGAGATTTTAGATACGAACTTCGCACATCCGAACTTCGGTCAACCACAGTTTCTATATATTATTTACTTTAACTTGAAACACATAAAGTAATGTCTCCATATATCCCGTATCAGATGGAAGAATCGTGAATTATACGGTTTAGGACCAAATTTCGATTTTCATCTGGTATCGGCTTTCTCCCGGATTTTTACTTATAAATAACGTATATTAAAGAATGATTAGTTATTTCGTTTTAAAATATCTTAATCTTAAATCATTAATTGCATTTAATTTTCAGGTCTTAATCATGAATTAGTAATTACATTTAATTAAAAAAAGTCTTAATCTTAAATCATTAATTACATTTAATTTTAAAAAATCTTAATCTTAAACCTTTAATTACATTTAATTTTCAAGTCTTAATTTTAAATTAGTAATTACGTTTAATTTTTTAAAAGTTCTAATCTTAACCCATTAATTACATTTAATTGTAAAAGTAAAAAGTCTTAAAAAATGAATTATCTTTACCAATTTTTTCAATACTTTCAATACTTCAATATAGTTTATACAAAAAAAAAAAAAAAAAAAAAAATAACCTGAACCAACAATCGTGAAATGAAGAGCAAAATACTTTAGGTAAGCTTCTTCCAACTGTTCCTGCTTTCTCTTCATTTTCAAAAGTTTAATAATTAATGATTTCACTGTTTATTTATTTATTTTTAGTGGTGAAGATTGTCCAAGAAAATCTGTTATCTACCCATGGCAACCATCCTGGATTATAGTTAGAAAATATAGTTAGCTAATTTTAATCTATCATAATCTTATACTCATGCTGTCATGGAGGATAAGAATTAGATACCGGACTATTTTTTTTTAAATTAGTCTTAACATTCATAAGTCTTATAGAAGAATCATACTTAAGTAGAACTGTAAGACACTAAATAGAGCTACTTTCATAGTTCTTAAAGTTGAAAGCAGAAAGTTAATTAAAAAGTTAAATTAGATGCTAAAGTAGTTGAGCAAAATATATATCTTTAAATATTATAGAATAAAAATATATATCTTAATAAGTATTCCCTTTAATGTTAACACTTAGCCGTAAAAAAAAAAAAAAAGAATACAAAAGAAAATAGAAGTATATTGTTCAATCAAATTTATGCAGACGATTTTACCACTGAGTCAAAATTTACTTTATCGTTTCCTTGCTAAGCAAATGAAAATAAATATTAATCATAAACTGTAAAACTTACCTTGATCTTCATAAAGATATTAATGAAATGGAATGCGTATGCTTTGCCTTTTAATAATTCACGACTTCCGTTGTCGACGAAATGCAGTGAATAATGTAATGATACTGCGTCTTGTTGCTTAAACATTCTTGAATAATTTAGTGATCTGAGAACGTCAAATTTTGTAGATATAATCTTACAAGAAATATTAAAGAAGGAAATGATCTTACGAATAATTTGTTTCATAGGATATCAAAAGTTCAAAAGGATCGTAAAACATTAATTTATAAGTAAAAATCACTTGGCTGTAATAGTAATATATTAAAATAACAACAAAAATAAGTTCAACAATCTGAAATAGTTATCTATTTCGTTTAATCTTGTGATATGCAAAACTGTGAAAATATGGTAGCAATGTCTCGGGCTAGGAATAGACGGCTCATATGGTCCAGATTAATATTAATAAGGTGTCGTCGCATCATATATGATTGAAAGTAAGCATATAAACAAAATAAAAAGAAGCATAAATTAAACACCTGAGATCTGCTTTATTTAAATAGGATGTTCTTTTGTTTCTATGACATGGATATTTGGAATATTAATATTTGAAATTGATCGCAATTCAAAATAATGAGATCTAGTTCTAATAATGTTGCTTCAGAAAGGGGCAGTTATCAAATAATAAATCATATTTACTCGGATTTATTTAAGTTGATTCATTTTTTTTAAATTGTAAAACAGAATTTTAGAAATCCATTTTTTCATTCATTTTCAAGCGAAGCAAATCTCTTTAATTTCCTACAATTTTTTATTAATGATGACAATGCTATATTTTAATTCGGTACCAAATTTTTGTGCAAATTTTAATGCAAATTTTAATGGAATTAAAAATCAATTTAACTCAATACATTATAAAATATGTTAAAAGATAAAAAAAAAAATATTTAAGAAATTGAAACAGGAAACAGAAATAAAAACAAGAATTATTTTCTTGTTAAAAAATACGAGTTTGAAAAAAACCCGTAAAAGTTTCAAGTGCTGAAAATACTATTAAGAGGAAATTAAGCCATGCTGAATACACTATGAATGACAATTTATCTTAAAGCCACAATGACTATCACAATAAAAGGAACCGATATCTCCACATTTTTATCAGAACAAAAGTTTTTCTGCTTTTTAGTATATTTATAAAAGCATTCTTAAACAGTTTTTAAAGTTTTTAAGACTTATATAGCTCATGGTATTGCATGTATTGATGAACTAATGAGAAATTGTCTTTTTTCAACTGTATTAATTAGTCACTAATTCTATAATTATAAAGCAGACTTGTTGCTAACATTCTTTTCACATTAATTATAAAGGAGAAAATTTTCTATAAAAAATGTTGGTATTTTATAAATGGTTAATTGCAAACATTTTCTGAACAGATTTCCACTTTAATAAACATTATCTCAAAGTTATAGTTTTTGAATGAAAGAAAAATTGCATTCAGAATGAAATAAAATAATCAAAGTATTGAAAACTTTCGAAACATTTTCAAACATTTAGCGATTCGCTCATAATTGATAACGTTGATCTCCAACATTCCTCAAAGAGTAGAATGAAATAGTTCCCTACAGAAAAGTTCGATTACAACATTCTTTTTTAGCACATGTTCAAAAACCCAAACAGCAGTTAATAATTTTCGATTTTTACGGAAACAAGGTATAAAAAAAGTTGTAGGCAAACATATTCATGAGGATAATTAATAAATTTCCATGATAACTCCTTAAAAAATGTATAAATATTATTACTAGAAAGTTAAAAGAAAATTAACATAAAAAAATTGTAGAACCTATTTTTATTTTTAAAAGAAAAGTAACTCTTAGCGCAAAGTAGAAAATTGTTACTTCGGGATTTTAGAGACTCATGCTTAAATTGAATGACATTTCCATATTCTAAAATTTCTGTCGCTTTGTGAAAACTGCCGAAAATTCTGCGCCTTTTAACAGTTGTAAAAATATACATTTCTTCTGAAAGCCAACACTCTTTAACAATATTGGCGAGAAAAATAAAACACACCAAGGAAAACGAGTATATATAGAACCAGATAAAGATATCTATCCCAAGGGGATTGTGTGCACACTGAAACCTTTAGAGAGCCTCTAAGAAAGCAAGAATAAAGGAGCTGTTGAAAACTTATTTTTGACTTTCTTCTTAAGAATAATATATACGTTGTATATTAACCTTTAATATATAAATTATAAGAAACTTAAATTATTTTTAATAAATAAATTATAAGGGTAATATATACATTATGATGTGTTTAAATAGTTATACTAATTATCATACTTATTAATAACTGATTAATTATACCTAATTAATCGTTTATTAATAATTATTAGTAAAGTGATTAATCAAGTTATCACACTGAACAGTAATTATCAATAATAATCGATTAATTACACTAGCCACAACATACGGTTATATACATAATTAATTATGATCATAAAATAAGGCAAACATAAGCTTGTATTACCCAGGGGAACTTAATTGAAGCTTCATTGCCCGAATTAAGAATGAATGAGTGAAAACGTTCGAATTTATCCAGGTTTTTTTTTTTTTTTTTTTTTTTTTTTTTTGTCCAGATAAAAATAACAAACCGAATACATCAAAAATTCTTCAAAATATATTAACTTCTAAAGAGCTTTATTTCAAAACTCTTTCAATAAAAAAATTTAGTTTCACTGTTTTAGTGTTTGATGCCATTTCTATGAAGTAATCGACTCACGTGATGTGAATTCCATGTACTAATTTATTATTATAATTATTTATGTTTATTTTTAACATAATATTTATTATTATTTCATTGTATTTATTGTTATAATTATTTATGTTTATTTTTAACATAATATTTATTATTATTTCATTATATTTATTGTTATAATTATTTATGTTTATTTTTAACATAATATTTATTATTATTTCATTATATTTATTATTTTAATTATTTATTATTTATAAGTTCTTATTGAAGTGATTTAAGGGTGAAAATCCATTGTACCTCCTGCAGGAGCAAAGCAAACCAGATGCCACAACACAACATACTGTAATATATAATAGGATATTAGATAAGATGCATGGCTAGAAAATCTAGTGAATAAATCACGTGAATTGATTCTATTCTTTCGAATGCTATATAATTCCGTGAATACATGCATACCATGAATAATATAAATATTGAAGAGTCATGTATCCAGGATTCATTAGGAAATTCCCAGTATTCAATTCATTGGGCTTATTCAGTAATGTACAATACCGAACTTGAACTTTGATAATTGTGTTGTTTACATTGTGAACAGCCAGATATTTATAATGAATGAGCTAAAATGTCTTACTTACAAACTTGAAAACTATGCTAAAATGTATCAAAAATATAGGATACTATTTGATACATCATTCAGTGAAGTTGTATTTTTGAAGATATACTTCTGAAGATATATATATTTTATCAATGCCGTTTTAACTTATAAATAGTATTGTGAAAGTACTTCAAAAACCTTATTTTAAAAGCATGGGCTTATCTTATTGGCTTAACGTAGCAGCATAAGAGGTTTTCTCATTCCAATTATTCATCAAATTTGAAAGAAAAAAAAATGTGTCACTTTTTTTTAACCAGCTAGTTTTCCAAAATACATAAAATCTAATGATTTCATTCGAATGATAGCATAATAGCCATCATACATTTTACAATAAATGAACAGATACCATTTTATATGTCAAGGTCTCAATGACTTCGTGCAAATATTTAATTTAAAATAGGTGAACATATTAAACTATTTATTAAGGTAAAATATTTTCATATAGATAAATAACAAGACAAACATAAATAATTTATCACTTATAATTCAATGATACAATTAAGAACATAACAAAAAGATAATATTAATAGAGCGATATAAAAAACAAATCGTTTTCAAAAATGGAATTTTAAAATTGAAATTATTATTAATTCAAAATCCGATTTATTTTCGAAACCGCATTGCACAAAAAATTATATTAGTAGTCCAAGGACAAAAAAGTATGCAATTGGGACGTATTTAATCAGTTGAATTTCAATATTTGGAACGGGACTAAAAATCCTACTATCTTTTTGATATATATCTAAGAAAATTCCCAATCGTTTTCATTATTGACATAAGAAATAAAATCGTTTGTATACATTTTTTGAGGTTAATCATATGCTTGATATTATCAGCTTTATGCCACTAGCGTTAAAAGGAACTAGAAAAAAAATATGTCTTTTATATTTATTTTGAAAATACGATGCCTTATCAATTAATGTTTGTTTAATTATGACATATTATTCGTAAGTATTCATGATTTTTTTTCTTTAAACATTGAAAATATGTTTTTAAGGGAGATTTATTTAACTAAATGTAATAAATGTTAAATGTAAATGCAATAAATTTTAAATGATAACTTTAAATGTAATAATAAATGTTTCAAACAAGTCTTTCAGTTTATAAATTTAAAATGTTTCAGATTCTTAGAACAATCAATAAATAGTGTCACAACTATTATATAATACCTTCAACAAGTTTTCAATAATGAAAGTTTGTAAATTTTAAAAGATTCTGCCTATTTACAACAATTAAATTAAATGAAATTACTATTTAACTCTTCACAATGCATCTTTTTTTTTTTTTTCTTTTCTTTTCATCCTCGGAAAAAGTTATGTAAACGTTTATAAATAAATAAAAAAATACAGAAAAACTAATTAAAAATAATGAATAGTTCATTTAACATCTGTTTAGTAATATTTAAACATTTTTAATTCTTTAAATCCTTAATTTTTTTAAAAAAATGAATTAAATATTTGAAGCGAAAATTCATAATTAATAAATGAAAAGAGCATATATTTACTTCATAGATTCAATTTCCTATTTTATCTTTTCAGTATTTGCCAATTATATTTTAAATTCAGTTTTTAGCATTTTCAATCAAAAACTATAGAAAAACCCAACAATGAACTGAAATATATGAAATCTTGAATTACTCACAGGAAAAAAAAAATACTTCTTATTTATTGGAATTTAAAATCATGAAATTTGAAATCATGAAAATTTTTAGGGCTTCAAACAATAGGGTTTATAGTCTAATTATTTTTTTTAATTTCTCAGTTAAATGTTTGGCATTCTTTAAACTATGTATATCTTCGTTCTGCATCCCGGCAGTGAAAAAATAGCCAACGATTCTCAGCAATTTAATTTTAGCTCAAATCAGAAATGTATTTTTTTTTTTTTTTTTTGCTGCTAAACTCTCAGCTACAAACAAATAAAATACCGAATTAAGCAGTAGGAATTCGCAACTCATAATATAAACTTATTCAACCCAAAGTCATCTATCAACAATAATGGTCGGCGCAGTACATTGAGAAATCGAAACTCACTGCGAATTTTTGAAGGGTTTCTTCAGAACACATGCTATTCCTGTTTCTTCAGTCAGCCAGACCCAGGTGTTGTTACAGGCCAGTGAATCATTCCCACCCTTCCTTCCTTCCTTTGCCGCTGTAATCCGACTCTAAATTTAGAGATCTCGATTGTATTCTATCAGTGACGCTTCCGCAATTTCAATGCGTTTCTTCCCAAAAGCCCACTCCGGTGATGGATGGTGTTGAATGCATCAGAGATTGTTTTACAGCTTACTCCATCCGTGGCGATTATCTCATTGTGTTCATCCGAAGTGATTTGTCAATTTCTACTGCGATAGGGGGGGGGGCAGCCTATTAAAAACCATGAGTTTTTTTTTTTTTTTTTTTTTTTTTGCCTTTACTAGAATTTAATAGTTTTTTTTCTTTATGTAATAGGAAATCTATTAAAATTCCGTTAATACATTAAAAGACGTAAACTCAGAAACTGCTATCTAAAGAACAATATAGCATTTGGCCTCCTCATTTATCTGTCTTTGTACAGAGTAAATCATCTTTCATTTCCTTTTGTACAAATATTAGTAGCATTTACCCCAATTATTCAGACTTTATTTCTGTGTGTTTGCCTACATATATTTGCATATTTACTTATAAGCTTTTGTATTTGTATTTTAAATATTTTATTTTTATCTGATCATGCTTCTTCAATTGTATTGTAATATGTATTGCATGTCTCCGTTTTGTTTATATATGTGTATTTTCTTGTTTATCCCATTTTTCTTTGCATTTATGCCTACATCTTCATATTTGAAATTTATCCTACTATCAATTGTGTACTGACTTACGTTTGTAAGCCTTGTAGTATACTTGTTGGCACACAAGGAGTTTATACATCGAGAATGAAACCAAAACAAGAAAAAAAAGTAAAAACATTAAAATCTAGCCTGTTGAAATGCACATACTTTTAAAGCAAACAAGGCATGTTCATGCCATATACAAGTGAAACGCATTTTCTGATAAAAGAAGCAGGCGTATGAATATTTTAATCATAGCTTTATTATCTTCATAGTTATTAGGTAAAAGGTTCAATTTTGAAATATTTTTAAAAAGTTATTTGTTAAAACCAAGACAACAAGATACACACTTCGAAGAGGAAGGCAGAAAGCAGGAAAAAGAAATTATGAGAACGTATTCAAGGCTTATGTAGCTTCAAAAGTAATTTTCCTCTCATTTTAATTCCGCAAGTATTTCGATTTCGGTGCGTATAGAGTCTGAGTAGGGAAATAAAAAA